>NC_044560.1:107435775-108035775 GCF_007565055.1 Rhinopithecus roxellana | reverse complement strand
CCTGCGAATACAAATACGATGGGCAGAGGGCACAGGTATGGGGAGTGGGACATGTCCCTTCCACAGACAGGAGAACGTCAAAGAGCAGGGGCGGGGGGTCACTGAGGCCTGAGCTCCAAGCCGGCCTGCGCCACAGACTGCCCAGCTGCCCTCGCTCGTCCCTCTGGGCTTCAGCATCCACCTCCATGCAGTGGATGCGGTTTTTGTTTTGTTTTGTTTTGCTCTTTGAGACAGAGTCTCACTCTGTCACTCAGGCTGGAGTGCATTGGCCTGATGTCGGCTCACTGCAACCTCCGCCTCCCAGGTTCAAGTGATTCTCCTGCCTCGGGCTCCCAAGTAGCTGGGATTACAGGTGCCCACCACCACGCCCAGCTAATTTTTGTATTTTTAGTAGAGATGGGGTTTCACTGTGTTAACCAAGGATGGTCTCGATCTCTTGACCTCGTGATCCACCCACCTCTGCCTCCCAAAATGCTGGGATTACAGCTGTGAGCCATCATGCCCAACCTGTAAAGTGTGGTCTTAACTACCTCACTGGCTTATCCAAAGCGACAATCATCCAGAATCCTGACCGATGATAGTGGGAGCTCATGAAACGTGGGCTCTGCTGATGCTGCTGGTGGGTGTGTTCATTTCAACAGCTGTTCTGGGAGGTGCCCACATGACCCCTTCATGCTGTGTTGTGCGTTGTGTCCTGTGGTCCAGGGTCTCAGGCGTCCTTGGTCCTGGGGTCTGTAAGAATGGGTTATGTCTCTTCTGTCCTGACAGGTGTGGGGCCTTCTCACCTGGGGATAGGTAAGCAAGCGAAGTGGGTGGATGCCACAGGGCTCGGGGCAGTTACAGGAAGTGGACCCCTGAGGAGACCAGCCCGGCCAACATGGTGAAACCCCATCTCTGCTGAAACTACAAAAATGAGCCAGTGTGGTGGCGCGTGCCTGTAATCCCAGCTACTCGGGAGGTTGAGGCAGGAGAATCGCTTGAACCCGGGAGGCAGAGGTTGCAGTGAGCCAAGATCGCACCACTGCGCTCGCTCCAGCCTCCACGATACAGTGAGACTCTATCTTAAAAAAAAAAAAAAAAAAAACAAGGGTGGATCCAGTAGACACAGGATCACACAGATGGATCTCCAAAATAGTGTTGAGAAAAAATACACAAGATGATTTATGATAGTGACAATGATTTCTTGACAACTGTTCCTTGAAATAACAACATACATACTATATATGCAGCCCTGCTTAATGGCTGTGACCAGACTGTCTTAAAATAAATAGACATAGAGGCTGGGTGCGGTCGCTCATGCCTGTAATCCCAGCACTTTGGGAGGCCAAGGTGGGCAGATCACCTGAGGTCGGAAGTTTGAGATCAGCCTGGCCAACATGGTGAAATCCCGTCTCAACTAAAAATACAAAAATTAGCCAGGCGTGATGGTGGGTGCCTGTAATCCCAGCTCCTTGGGAGGCTGAGGCGGGAGACTCTCTTGAACCCGGGAGGTGGAGGTTGCAGTGAGCAGAGATTGCACCACTGCGCTCTAGCCTGGGCAAGACTCCGCCTCAAAAAAAAAATCAGAATCAGATCTAGAGCGTAATGACATTTAAACAAATCAGCACCCACATGCAGCAAGGTGCACGTGCTTACATGGGGAGAGGTGTAGGGTTGGAAATGAAGAAGAAAATGATGGTAGGAGCTTCCAGAGACAGGACTGGGAGGTGCTGTTGGAACGGAGGAGATGATTCACTCACGTCTCCACACCAGTTCCTCCTCCAGAGCTTCCAGAACCTTCTACCAGTGCAGGTGGGGTCAGAAGAGAAAGGTGAGGCCACATGAGGGGACTCAGCTGATTTCCCCTCCCTTCTCTCATCGTGACAGATCCACGCCCTGGAAGGCGGGGAGGTGAAGATCTTCAGCAGGAATCAGGAAGACAACACTGGAAAGTACCCGGACATCATCAGCCGCATCCCCAAGGTGGGCGTCTGCCACGCACTTGCACTCTGCCACGGGCTATGGTCAGGGGTGCAAAGACCTGAGGCCAGTCTAGGCCAGTGTGGCACAGTGTGGGGTTTATTGGGAGGAGATCAGATTGCGTTTGGCTGCAAATGACGGAGCACTCAGTCCTGCGAGGTGTAAGCTAAAAGGATTTTTTTCTCACATCTAGAGGTGGGCACCCCAGCACAGACTTGGCTGAGCACTGATGTCCCCTTGAACCCAGCTTATCACTACCTCTATCCCCTGCTGTCCGTGGCTGGTTGGCTTTTAGTGCCGATGCTTGTCCCCTTAGAGTTTCCCAAACAGATGTCACTCTTCCAGACAGAAAGAGGGAAAAGGGATTCTAGCTTGAGTTAACGCTTTCCTGGACACCTCCCACCCACACCCGCTTCCCTGCCGTGGACTCTAGCTGGGAGTCACTGTCCAGCACTGGGTTCCGTGGCCACCCTAGTGCAACAAAGTCTTGAAAAGCCAGAGTCTAACTCTGCAGCCTCTCTGGTCAGGAACGCAGGGAGAGGGAGTCAGGACGAGTGTAGACGGGGCCAGCCTGCGGATAGGCCCCGAGTCTCAGAGATAGAGTCATACAGAGCTGGGCCTCACAGCTCTGTGAGCTGGGGGCTTCTCTGCATCCAATAGGGGTCTTGTGCCTGTTCAAGGTGTCCTCCATCAAAGAGCCTTTCTCTTTGCCTGCCCCTAATTCAATAGGAAATAGGCTATTTCAGAAAGCAGGGGCACAGTGGCCAGCTTTCTGCCTGTTAGAGACAGTGACGGCGAGAGGCACAGCTAAGTACATGCATTTGGGGAGCTCCTGTTCAGTGCCAAGCACTGTTTTTTAAATCGATTTTCTTAAGGTGTAATTTCCCTAAAAGTTAGTGATTTGCAGTGTGCACTATGCTGTTTCATTAGTTTTGAAAAGTTCATACATCCAAGTAACCAACAACCCAATGAACGTATAAAATATTTCCACATTCTCATCATTCTAACATATTTCCTCTGGGTGCAGTGGCTCACGCCTGTAATCCCAGCACTTTGGGAGGCTGAGGTGGGTGGATCACCTGAGGTCAGGAGTTCAAGACCAGCCTGGCCAACATAGTGAAACCCCATCTCTACTAAAAATACAAAAATTAGCAGGGTGTGGTGGGCGAGCCCATGTAATCCCAGCTACTCGGGAGGCTGAGGCACGAGAATCGCTTGAACCCAGGAGCCAGAGGTTGCAGTGAGCCGAGATTGTACCACCATGCTCCAGCCTGGGTGACAGTGAGACTCCGTCTCAAAAAAAATAAAAATAAAAAATCAAATATTTTCTTGGGTCCCTGGCCAAGCGAGGCCGCCTCCTGTGCCCCATACCGTGCATGCGCCACAGAGGCAACCCCAGGTCTGCTTTTTTGTCGCCACAGGTTGGTTTTGCCTGTTCTAGAGTTTCCTGTCGGTGGTATAATATGTCACTAGTCTCTTGCATCTGGCTGCTTTTGCTCATTTGTTCAGCAAGTATTTAGTGGGCATCTGCTCCGAGCTAGGCCCTGTGCTGGAGACTGGGAGCGTAACAGGCCTTCCATGGTCTCTGACCTCACTGAGCTCATAGCTCAGCAGAGCAGGCAGACCTTCACCAGGGAGTCCTGCAGTTGGCTCTGTAATTATACGTGGAGATCCGGGCTCCACGGGAAAGGACCAGCATTCTATGAGCCTATGTAAGAAACAGGCCTGGCTGGGCTCAGTGGCTCACTCCTGTAATCCTAGCACTTTGGGAGACCAAGGCAGGCAAATCACTTGAGGTTAGGAGTTCGAGACCAGGCTGGCCAACATGGCAAAATCCTGACTCTACTAAAAACACAAAAATTAGCTGGGTGTGGTGGCATGCACCTGTAGTCCCAGCTATTTGGGAGGTTGAGGCAGGAGAATCACCTGAACCTGGGAGACAGAGGCTACACTGAGCGGAGATTGCACCACTGCACGCCAGGCTGGGTGACAGAGGGAGACTGTCTCAAAAAAGAAAGAAAAGAGGAGAGACCGGGCGTGGTGGCTCACACCTGTAATCCCAGCACTTTGGGAGGCTGAAGCGGCTGGATCAGTTGAGGTCAGGAGTTTGAGACTAGCCTGGCCAACATGGTGAAACCCTGTTTCTATGAAAATACAAAAAGTAGCCGGGCGTGGTGGCATGTGCCTGTAATCCCAGCTACTTGGGAGGCTGAGGCAGGAGAATTGCTTGAGCCTGGGAGGTAGAGGGTGCAGTGAGCTGAGATCATGCCACTGCACTGCAGCCTGGGCGACAGAGCGAGACTATCTCAAAAAGAAAAGAAAAGAAACAGGCTTGGCTTAGACTTGGTGCCAGGGAAGCTCCCTGGCTCCAGGATACAAGAATGCTGCCCCGGCTTGGGCAACACAGTGTTCCCTTGAGGGAAAAGAAGGCCTCCCAGTGGAGGAGACGGACGGGGCAGGCATTCTAGAGGGAACGGCATATGCAAAGGCCCAGTGGTGGAAGAGGCATCGCCCATTTATTTGAGAAACAGAGAGGCTGAGGGGGCCAGGCGAGGCGAGGGACGACCCAGGAGAGTCCCCACAGCTTTGGGGAGTCATGGGGATGGTTTTTAGCAGGGAGGTGCTGTGATCGGATTTGTGGCTTGCCAGTGTCACCCTGGCCGCTATAGGGAAGCTGGATTGGAGAGGGTCGGTGCAGGACAGGGAGGCCCAGTAGGCTGGGCTGAGCAGGGAGGCCGTGGGAAGTGGACAGCTTAGGAAATCATCAAGTTCACTGGGGAACTGAATGTGAGTGACAGAAGGAGGGAGATGACAAGAGCTCCTGGGTTTCCAGCTTGTGGGACCAAATATTACATTCTCAGAAACATTCGTTTCTGTCTCCTCTTGGTGGGGAATAAGAGAAAAGCATCTGTGTGCATGTGCCTCTTTGTTAGTGCATCTTGAGAGCTGCAGAAGGAAAGGGGAATTTATCTCCCCGTGTTTGTCTTTCCACCTCATCCTCCACCTCTCACAGGCCCTGGGTCTCTCCCTTCACTTTTCAGATTAAACTCCCATCGGTCACATCCTTCATCCTGGACACCGAAGCCGTGGCTTGGGACCGGGAAAAGAAGCAGATCCAGCCATTCCAAGTGCTCACCACCCGCAAACGCAAGGTAGCATCACCCGCTCCACTGCCTGCCAAGGCCCCGTACTTCCTCATCTTCCGCCCAGTCCTGGCTGCGGGTCCTGCCCAGTGCCCAGAAGGGCAGAGTGTCAGTCTGGATGCAGTTCTTTCAGCCTTCTGCAGAATGGCTGCCACAGTTCCAGCCATCACATTCTTATCCCAGCATCCCAAGTAGGAAGAGGGGAAGGGCCCTTTTCCTGCATCTCTGTTGTTTCACTATGAAAGAAGATCTGTTCTGGAAACCCCCACAGGTTTCCCCTTTTCCATCTCATTGGCCAGGACTGTGCCATGTCACTGCCATTAGCTGTAGAAAAGGCCGGGAGAGCAAATATCTGGTGAAGGGGAATGAGGTCGGAATGAACTGAGAGCCGTTACAATCCAGCACCTGGAACCAGCAGCATGGCCGCCCTCACAGATGGGCAGCCAGTTAGGTGGGGCGAGAGGGAGACCAGTAGGTGCATGCTGTCGGCCTCAGGCCCAGCACCCTGTCTCACCTTCCTGCACTCACAAACTCCATTGTGCCCCAACCCAGGAAGTGGATGCGTCCGAGATCCAGGTGCAGGTGTGTTTGTACGCCTTCGACCTCATCTACCTCAATGGACAGGTGAGTTCCGGCTTCCTGTCCAGGGGCAGCTGAGGGGTGATGGGGTGGGGTGTGAGCCTGGCAGCTGCCAATCTGACTTCCTTTTCCGACTCTGCCACTTCACATGGCCAGGAGGCCACACTTGGGCAGGAGTTCTCAAAGTGTGGTCTGAGGACCCCTGAGGTTCCTTAAGATTCTTTTAAGGACATCTTCGACGTCCCTCTGTTTCTAACTCCGTGTTGGCGTGAGGTGGATCTTCCTCAGGTCCTGCCACCAGAACAATGTGTTGCAGAAGCACACAGGAGAGTCCAGCCTCTGTGAAGCCAGATATTAGAGGATTTGCAAAAGTGTAAAATAATGCCTCTAGTCTCACCAATTTTTTAAAACATAGGTTATGTTTCATCAAAATATGTTATTTAGAGCCAGGCACTATGGCTCGTGCCTGTAATCCCAGCATTTTGGAAGGCGGGAGGATCGCTTGATCCCAGGAGTTCAAGACCAGCCTGGGCAAAATAGAAAGACCCTGTGTCTATTTAAAAAAAATAATAATAATATTATTTGGATTAGCATATTGGATTTGTTTAATTTCTCATTTTAAATTTCTAATATGGTGTAACTATAATATTATGTAACCCACATTAACAAGCTGTATGCAGTGAGTCTTGAAAAATTTTTGTTTTTGTTTTTGTTTTGAGACGGAGTCTTGCTCTGTCACCCAGGCTGGAGTGCAGTGGCGCGATCTGAGTCTTGAATAATTTTTTTTCAAGACGGAGTCTCGCCCTGTAGCCAGGCTGGAGGGCAGTGGTGCGATCTTAGCTCACTACAACTGCCTCCTTCCAGGTTCAAGCGATTCTCCTGCCTCAGCCTCCCAAGTAGCTGGGATTACAGATGTGCGCCACTATGCCCAGCTAATTTTTGTATTTTTAGTAGAGACGGGGTTTCACCATGTTGGCCAGGCTGGTCTCGAACTTTTGACCTCAGGTGATCTGCCCCCCTCAGCCTCCTAAATTGCTGGGATTACAGGCGTGAGCCACTGCTCCTGGCCTTGAATAACTTTTAAGAGTGTAAAGAGGTCTCAAGAAAGAGAAGTTTGAGAATGGCTTGCTTTGGGGTATCAGGAATCTGGAGCCAGGCCACATGCCTTCATATCTCAGCCCTCCTTTCCCAGCTGCATGGCTACAGATGAATGACTCAGCCTCCCTGTGTGTCAGTTTCCTGATCTACAGTAAAGAGCTAACAGTGGCAGGTGCCTCATCTGTTAGGGTGAGTGCTAACTGGTAGGACAGGGGTGTGGAACTCAGTAGCTAGTACATGGAAGCTTTCAAAAGAAATTTAGCTGCAATCAGGCTGGGTGTGGTGGACTTTAGCCTGGGCAACAGAGTGAGACTCCGTCTCAAAAAAAAAAAAAAATTTTTTTTATTATCAGTAGTTGAACATGGATGAACTATTTTTATGCAGTCAAGTATGTATCTTTTTTTTCTCTTTAATGTGTCCTCACCCCCTAGATTTTTTTTTTTTTTTTTCTTTGAGACACAGTCTCTCTCTCTGTCTCTCTCAGGCTGGAGTGCAGTGGTTTGATCTTGGCTCACTGCAACTTCCAACTCCCGAGTTCAAGCAATTTTCCTGCGTCAGCCTCCCGAGTAGCTGGCACTACAGGTAAACGAGGACCTTGCCCAGCTGATTTGTGCATTTTTAGTACAGACCAGGTTTCACCATGTTGGCCAGGCTGGTCTTGAACTCGTGACCTCAAATGATCCGCCTGCCTCAGCCTCCCAAAGTGCTGAGATTGCCGGTGTGAGCCTCCACAACCGGCCTACATTTCTATTTTTAGCGCTTCTAGTAGTCATATTAAAAGGTAAGAAGAAACAGATAAAATCATATTTTCTTTAACCCGGTGTCTAAGATATTATCCTTTCAATGTGTGACGAATATAAGAAATTATTAACGTGGAATTTGACACTCTTTTCTCGGATTAAGTCTTCTAAATCCAGTGACTATTTTGCCCTGAGCACATCTCAGATTGAACTTGCTGCATTTCAAGGCTCATGGCTGGTGGCAGCTACACTGGGTAGCACCTGCTCAGCTGAATTTTCCAGACATGCCCTGAGTAGGTATTGCTGCATTTTACAGATGGGAGCTCTGGGTGCACAGAGGTAAACGCTTGCCTGCCTGAAGTCACCAGCTAGGAAGTGTGTGGCTGGGATGTAAACCTGAAATGGTCTGACCTCAGATATATTGTACCTGCCTAACCCTTGTGGCTCCTCTCTCTCATCTTTTCATACAAGACGTTCATGAGCACAATTTTACAACAGAAAAGAACTGTCAATGGAAAACACGTGCGTGTCCCCCTGGAGGGCAAGCAGTGAAGGTAGTTTAACATCCACACAGACAGAAGCTCTGGGCCAAGGGCAGAGCAGGAACACTGCGCGTGGATGGGAACCGACCGCACAAAAGAGAAAAGCAATTCAAAGCCACAAGACGGATTAGTCAGTGTTGATATGCGGAGACAACTGCTTTATCCTTTGAAAACATTAGATCACCCCCTTCCTCTCTGACACACACTCTTGCAAGGTCCAGCTGGAACTGATATCAAAGCAAAACACGAAACTGTAAAGGTACTGGAAAAACTCAGTGAAAACTTTCGGAATTCTAGGGAAAGGAGGACTTTTTTTTTTTTAATCATCTTAGGGATGAGGCTGGGTGCAGTGGCTCACACCTGTCATCCCAGCACTTTGGGAGGCTGAGGTGGGTGGATCGCTTGAGGTCAGGAGTTCAAGACCAGCTGGCCAACATGGTGAAACCCTGTCTCTACTAAAAATGCACAAATTAGCTGGGTGTGGTGACGTGCACCTGTAGTCCCAGCTAGTTGAGAGGCCGACGCACGAGCGTCGCTTGAATTCAGGAGGCAGAGGCTGCAGTGAGCCAAGATCTCACCACTGCAGTCCAGCCTGGGCAACAGCGAGATTCTGTCTCAAAAGAAAAATAATAACTGATGAGATGCCCAGAAAGTGTTAATTCAAGCTCCAGCGAGGCCGCGGCCCCCTGTCTGGTGCTCCTGAAGTCACCGACTCTAAATGATGTCAAGCCCTCTTGCCAGTGACTAGCCTGGTGCTTTAAGCTCCCGGAATCCTTCTGACATCAGGGTTCTTCCCTCTCAAGGCTTTCCACGAACTAGCTGTCACTAGTTGTGACCTGCACGTGTCCTGTTCGCCTCACATTTGGGGCTTACTGTCTTTATTTCCACAACGATGTCTCATCTCTCTTCTCCTCCCCGACCCTGCAGTCCCTGGTACGTGAGCCCCTTTCCCGGCGCCGGCAGCTGCTCCGGGAGAACTTTGTGGAGACGGAGGGCGAGTTTGTCTTCGCCACCTCTCTGGACACCAAGGACGTCGAGCAGATCGCCGAGTTCCTGGAGCAGTCGGTGAAAGGTGAGGGTGCTTGCTCTTCTCTCCTGAGGTCTGCAGCTTGCGCTGACCCTGGCCTCCTAGCCTGTCCCCAATCCGGGACTGTTTGACCAGAATCCTGCCTGCTTTGGCGCTTGTGAGCCAGGGTTTCCCAAGGACCACGCTTCTGTGTCTCCCTCAGACTCCTGCGAGGGGCTGATGGTGAAGACCCTGGATGTCGATGCCACCTACGAGATCGCCAAGAGATCGCACAACTGGCTCAAGGTGATTCCCACCCCCTAACCGGGCCTTCCCTGCCCCGGGTCTGGAGGTCTATCCCAGCTGGGCTGTGGATTTTGAGCCTCCACTCTGTACCCTGTCTGAACGCAGGGCCCCTTTCCACAATCCCACCCCAACCCCGTGCTGCAGCCGAGTTCTGACCTCCCTGCTGCAGCTGAGTTCAGACCTTCTCCCTGCTGCAGCCGAGTTCAGACCTTTTCCCTGCTGCAGCCGAGTTCAGACCTTCTCCCTGCTGCAAGCCCTTGCTCACGAGTTGTGATTGAGAACAGCCCCAGCCTGAGCACTGCACATCCCACGAGGTGCAGCGTAGATGAGGTTTCTCTCTTCTGAGCCTCCCGCCCATGTCAGGCCAGACTCTTGGGCGGGAAGTCAGCCAGGACATGAATAAGAGAAAGTTGGGCAGGAGTGGGCACCGTGAAGAAAAGTGAGTCAGCTCCGGCCCAGCGAGGAGGGGCTGGGAGTGCCCCAGGTGATCAGGCTAGGGACAGAGCACTAGAGAAGAGAACCCCTGGTGCAGAGGCCCTGATAGAGGAGCAGGCTCTGCCTGTGCGGGGAGCAAGGGCAGGCGAGGCGCGAGGTGAGCTCAGAGTGAGGAGCAGGCCCCAGATGACACAGCACCTGGGGGCCACTGTGGGATAAAGCTGGATCTTCCTCTTGAGGGTTTCAGGAAGTCAATGAGGGTTCCGTGCCAGGAGTCATGGTCAGGTTGTCATTGTGCAAAGCTCCTGGGGTTTCCCCTCGAGTGAAGGACGGGTGTGGTGAGGGCCAGCGAGCAGGAGCCTGTCGTTAGTAAGAGTTCATGGATGTTTGAGTGGAGAGGGGCAGTGCGGGGTGGACGAGGGGCTGGAGCGGGAGGCACTGTGGCACTGAGCTGGCCAGGCCTGCTTACCAGCTCTTCCTGTGTGCTTATGGCTGTCTGTGGCTATCTTCCCTCCAGCACAGACCTTTCCTGTCTGAGGAAATAGCACTGTTGTGCCCCCAAGGCTGAGCTTCTGCCTGGCACACGGTCAGCACTTAGTGTCTGAATGAATGGGAAAATGCTCTCCCTTTGGAGGAGTGGCCAGAGCGAGTTGGCCACGTCTCTGTACTGAGGGAAGGAGGGCGCCAAGGCTGACTCCTGAGGTCCCGTCGATCCCGCCTGCATTTCCCATTTGTTCTTATTTATTTATTTATTTATTTAGAGACGGAGTTTTGCTCTCATTACCTGGGCTGGAGGGCAATGGCACGGTCTCGGCTCAGTGCTACCTCCGCCTCCTGGGTTCCAGCGATTCTCCTACCTCAGCCTCCTGAGTAGCTGGAATTGCAGGCACATGCCACCACGCCTGGCTAATTTTGTATTTTTAGTAGAGACGGGGGTTTCTCCATGTTGGTCAGGCTGGTCCCGAACTCCTGACCTCAGGTGATCCACCCGCCTCAGCCTCCCAAAGTGCTGGGATTACAGGCGTGAGCCACCGCGCCTGGCCCCATTTATTCTTATTTAAACCTAGAAGCCCTTCCCATGTCCAGTCTCTTCCCAGGGGCCATCCTTGGGGTTCCTTCTGGAAATTCCCTTCAGACTTACCTCCAGTCCCTCCTCAGTCCACGGAGGAGCCCCTCTCCAGCAGTGAGGCCCCCGCCTTGGGCGCTCCCCCTCTCATCTCTTGCCTCCCCTTCTCCCAGCTGAAGAAGGACTACCTTGATGGCGTGGGTGACACCCTGGACCTGGTGGTGATCGGCGCCTACCTGGGCCGGGGGAAGCGGGCCGGCCGGTACGGGGGCTTCCTGCTGGCCTCCTACGACGAGGACAGTGAGGAGCTGCAGGCCATATGCAAGGTCCTGGGGGACTGGGGCTGACCGCAGAAGCAGGAGGGAAGGAGATTAGACTCCCGGGGGGACTTCCTATTGCACAACCCAGACCTAGGGGCACTCACATCCCCCTGTGAAGGATTCGTTCTCCCCAGTTTTTACTTACTTTTTCTGGTTCTATAAGGAACTCTTGCTTCATATAGAAAAACGGGCTGGGATAGAAAGGTGTCAGGAATGTGTGTCAGTGAGAGATGGAGATTAGCTACAAACAGTGGTGGCTCACACTAAGAAAAGTATTTTTTTCCTTATGAAATGAGAAATGTGGAGGGGGCAGTCTGATGCCATTAGGGATTCAGGTTCCTCCTCTCTCTCCCCACATTATTTTTTGTCATGTGCCTCTGGCCTCATCATCACAATGTGGCTGCAGGAGTTCCAGCCCTCATGGCTATGCCTGCTCCACACACCAGGAAGGAGCAAAGGGGGGTGGACCCTGAGTCAGCCTCGTCCAGTGAACACCTTCTGCTCAGGTTCTGTTGCTCATCACTCTGCTCCATGGCTCACCCCTAGCTGCAAGGAATTCTGGGAAATGTGAAGTGATTTTTATTTTTTTTAAGTTAAAGTTTTTCTTAAAGCTGTGCACATTTTGGACTAGATTTTCTTAATGTATTTCCTATATTCCCCTCTCCAGCAAATTTGGGTCTTTTGCCACAGAAGCAGAACAAAATATCACCTAGAATCCCACCGCCCAGAGACACGCAGTAGTGACGTTTGAGGGAATGTTTTATTTACATTTTTGCAAAGTTGTGATCCTTTTCTATGAGTAATTTTCTCTTTTGCCTTTTTACCCTGGAAGTACTTTATTTTCAATGTTGTATATGCCCTTAAGCAGTATGGCAACAGGACTCGAATGCCTGCACAAGAATTTTCAAGTGCTGTGCCCCAGTGTCCTGAACCAGCTCCCTGGGGCTGTCTGGGGAAGTTGTTGCCAGCTTTGTTCTTACGGGTAACATAAGTACTTAGTGTCTGTTAACCTAAATGATCAGTGACAGAAATGATTTTATAATTCACAAATATTTTGGCCACCAATCTACATTGTCACCATTTTGCATTATTTAGAATAGATTTTTAAACAAGCTATTGTCAGGACAAAAGGCAAAAAAATCCTTAAGACTCTCAATGCAAAAGGAGCCTTCCAGGTGATATCAGTCGTTATTGTTCACTTGCTGCATATCTGCCAGCATCGAGCATTATTGCTAATTTTTAGCCTTTCCTATTTTGGTAGGTGAAAGAAGCTCTTGGCAGTGTTAACATTAGAGACGGGCCGGGCATGGCGACTCACGCCTGTAATCCCAGCACTTGGAGGGGCTGAGGCGGGAGGATCACTTGAGCCCAGGAGTTCGAGACCAGCCTGGGCAACATAGTGAGATCCCACCTCTACAAAAACTTCTTAAAAAAAATTAGCCAGGCGTGGTGGCACACGCCTGTGGTCCCAGCTACTTGGGAGGCTGAGGCAGGAGGATCGCTTGAGCCCAGGAGGTGGAGGTTTCAGTGAGCCAAGATTGCACCACTGCACACCAGCCTGGGTGAAAGAGCTAGGCCCTGTCTCAAAAAAAAAAAAAAAAAAGACTGGAAGTGAGGACAGCCAGTTACTGGGCAGTGAGGATGTGGGTGGGCATAAGCGAGTGACTTCCTGGGCCAGGGAGACAGTGGAAGCAGACGAGTTTCTCCATAAAGCAGAGGACAGGGCAGGCCTGCTGGGAGAGCATTCCCCACCCGGGGAATCTCGGGCTGGATGCTCCACACCCCCAGCTCCCCACTTCTCTGGTTTTCTGTGGATACTGCATAGACCAGAAGGTGGTGGGGGCCATGAGTGTACACAGCTTTAGATAGCGGGAGCAAGTGCTGGGCCCATGGCCGGCTGAGCCTCTGACCTCCCACTTCCTCCCTGCAGCTTGGAACTGGCTTCAGCGACGAGGAGCTGGAGGAACATCACCAGAGCCTCAAGGTGAGTCATGGCGGCCACGCCTCAGCCAGCCCTGCCGCCCCCTGCCCCTGACAGCGCACTCCTTCCGTCAGGGCTCTTGACCTCCACCATCTTGGGGCTCTGGGTGCGGGCAGGAGGGCAGCAGGCAGTGGAGCTGGCTTTGGAGTCCAGCATCTCCAGGTTCATGTCTCAGCGCTGCCGGCTACTAGCTGGTGACCCTGCTCGAGGAACCTCGCCTCCCCAAGCCCTGTGCCTCATTCACACCAGGGGGTAGCCGCAGGACACAGCAGGTGCCACATCTGCTCCTTGTGAAGTGCCTGTGAGCCCTGATCAGTGTGAGTATGAGTTGTCATGGTCACAGGCATTTCAGGCATGAGTGTCTGTCCTACATATTGGATCTGTATTAGTTTATTTTCGTACTCATACTGCTATGAAGAAATAACCCAAGACTTGCTGGGCGCAGTGGTTCATGCCTATAATCCCAACACTTTTGGGAGGCCAAGGCGGGTGAATCACCTGAGGTCAGGAGTTTGAGACCAGCCTGACCAACGTGGTGAAACCCCTACTCTACTGAAAATACAAAAATTAGCCGGGCGTGGTGGCATGTGCCTGTAATTCCAGCTAATCAGGAGGCTGAGGCAGAAGAATTGCTTGAACCCAGGACATAGAGGTTGCAATGAACTGAAATCATGCCATTGCACTCCAGCCTGGGCAACAGAGTGAGACTCTGTCTCAAAAAAAAAAAAGAAAGAAATACCCAAGACTGGGTCATTTATAAAGAAAGATGCTTCCTGGACTCACAGTTCCACATGACTGGGGAGGCCTCACAGTCATGGTGGAAGGCAAAAGAGGAGCAAAGGCACGTCTTACGTGGCGCCAGGCAAGAGGGCATGTGCAGGGAAACTGCCCTTTATAAAACTGTCAGATCTCGTGAGCCTTCCTCACTATCGCGAGAACAGCACAGGAAAAACCCACCCCCATCATTCAGTTACCTCCCACCAGGTCCCTCCACCACACATGGGGATTACAGGAGCTGTGATTCAAGATGAGATGTGGGTGGGGACACACAGACCCTGACGCCATCTCTGTCCCACTCTTCGGTTCTCTCTCTCCGTTGCCCTCTCTCTCTACATCTCTGTCCCCCTCCCACTGTGTCTCTGTCTCCTTCCTCCAGGTCTCTGGCCCTCTCTCTGCCTCTTTTTGTCTTTAATGTCATGCCTCAGCCCCCAGGGCCTTTCGTTTCTTGCCATCTCTCATTCCTCCAAACTCCCACCTTTACCAGCTTTTTACTTCAAGGGGGTCTTGTTTCTTTTCCTTTCTTTCACTTTCTATTTCTGTTTACTTTAAGGGGGTGTGTGTTTCTGTTCCCTTCCTACACTTTCTGTTTCTATTTCTGTTTATTTCAAGGGGGTGTCTGTTTTTTTCCCTTCCTCCCTCTCCCCAGCCCTCCAACGCTTGGCCTTGACTTTGAGATTCCAGACCCTCAGATCCTCTCTTCCTCTGCTCACTGCAGGCCCTGGTGCTGCCCACCATCTCTCATTCCTCCCAACTCCCACCTTTCCTAGCTTTTTACTTCAAGGGGGTGTCTTGTTTCTTTTCCCTTCTTTCACTTTCTATTTCTGTTTCTGTTTCTGTTTACTTTAAGGGGGTGTGTGTTTCTGTTCCCTTCCTACCCTTTCTGTTTCTATTTCTGTTTATTTCAAGGGGGGTGTCTGTTTTTTTCCCTTCCTCCCTCTCCCCAGCCCTCCAACGCTTGGCCTTGACTTTGAGATTCCAGACCCTCAGATCCTCTCTTCCTCTGCTCACTGCAGGCCCTGGTGCTGCCCAGCCCCCGCCCTTATGTGCGGATAGATGGTGCCGTGACTCCGGACCACTGGCTGGACCCCAATGCTGTGTGGGAGGTGAAGTGTGCCGACCTCTCCCTCTCTCCCATCTACCCTGCTGCGCGGGGCCTGGTGAGTGGCAGAGGACCTGGGCTTGGCCCTGGTGGGATTCTGGGCAGGCACACAGCAGAGTAGGGAGGGGACCTTGGCTCATGTCTGCTCTTCCAGGTAAGGATTGGGAAGATGAGTTTGCATTTTATTTGACTGTCAGATAACAAGGTCAAAACATTTTTTCTTTAAAAATGGGCCAGGCACAGGGGCTCGTGCCTGTAATCCCAGCACTTTGGGAGGCCAAGGCAGGCAGAGTACTTGAGGTCAGGAGTTCAAGGCCAGTCTGGCCAACATGGTGAAACCCCATCTCTACCAAAAATACAAAAATTAGCCATGTGTGGTGACGGGTGCCTGTAGTCCCAGCTACTTGGGAGGCTGAGGCAGGAGAATCGCTTGATCCTGGGAGGCGGAGGTTGCAGTGAGCTGAGATCACACCACTGCACTCCATCCTGGGTGACAAAGCAAAACTCTGCCTCAAAAAAAAAAGTATTTTCTTAAAAAAAATAATTCCCAGGCCAAGTGCAGTGGCTCATGCCTGTAATCCCAGCACTTTGGGAGGCTGAGGCAGGCAGATCACTTGAGGTCAGGAGTTCAAGACCAGCCTGACCAACATGGTGAAACCCCACCTCTACGAAAAAATACAAAAATTGGCCAGGTACGGTGGCCCATGCCTGTAGTCCCAGCTACTGGGGAGACTGAGGCAGGAGACTCACTTGAACCCAGGAGGCAGAGGTTGCAGTGATCCGTCATGCCACTGCATTCTAGCCTGGGCGACACAGCAAGACTTCGTCTAAAAAAAAAAAAAAAACACCAGGAGTAGTAAGAAAACAGTGACATTGCTCCTTTCAGTATCATAATCTCATCTTCAGCTCTGAAATCATTTTTAGAAACTCAGTTCTTTTAAGCAAAGACTTAATTCACTTCCTCCTCACCATTTACTTTGCTGCAGTTTCTTCCTCAACCATAATTAATTTTCATGCTATCAGGTTTTAGAACGCCTTGGCTAATTTCTCTCTCTAGTGCCTCAGTCTTCAGCACTCACCGAAGCACTGTTGTAAACTGGGGCAGAACACCAGCCCGTGGCCAGCACTAGGAGAGCTCCCAGCTTTTCCTTCCAAAGAACAGCACATCTCAAAGTTAAAATGAGGTTGGGCACAGTGGCTCACGCCTGTAATCTGGGCACTTTGGGAGGCCAAGGCGGGAAGATTGCTTGAGGCCGGGAGTTCAAGACCAGCCTGGGCAACATAGTGAGATACTGCCTCAAAAAATATATAAATAAATAATTTTAATTGGATATATTTTCTTTTCGGTTTCTCCTTGTCCTTCAAAACCAAGCTAGCACGTACTTTTCTGATGAGAAGCAGACTTCCACTTTTTCCACTTTTAAATAACTCTTTTTTTTTTTTTTTTTGGAGACACGGTCTTCTTTTTCCAGGTTGGAATTCAGTGACACGATTATGGCTCGCTGCAGCCTGAACCTCCTGGACTCAGGTGGGCCAACCTCAGCCTCCTGAGTAGCTGGGACTACAGGCGTGCACCACCACACCCGGCTAATTTTTGTCTTCTTTGTAGAGATGGGGTTTCACCATGTTGGCCAGGCTGGTCACAAACACCTGGCCTCAAGTGATCCACCCACCTGGGACTCTCAAAGTGCTGGGATTACAGACGTGGGCCACCATGCCCAGCCAAGAGCTTACATTTTTGATCTAATTAAAAAAATTTTTTTACCATGCTGCACGTTAGAGAGCCACGGACCCTTAGTAACAAGGGACTGGAGCCGGTGTGTGTCCAGCACTTGCTGTGCGGCGGGCACTGTGTGGTAATCAGCATGTCACTCATAGACCCTCATCTAATCCTTTCCAGATCCCTAGGACATAGTCACACAGACATCTCCATTTTACAGGTGAGGAGGTACAGCCCTAGAGAGTTCGAGTAACTGCCTCTGGATCACATGGCTCCTGAGAGTTGGGAGCTGGGACTGGAATCCCACAGTCAGGTTCTAGAACCCATGCCCTGGCCCTATAGTTCAGCCTCAGCCCGAATCATCATCATCATAGTAATGGCGGTAGCAGGCAGCATTTCTTTCTTTTTTTTTGAGACGGAGTCTTGCTCTGTCGCCCAGGCTGGAGTGCAGTGGCGCGATCTCGGCTCACTGCAAGCTTCGCCTCCCGGGTTCACGCCATTCTCCCGCCTCAGCCTCCTGAGTAGCTGGGACTGTAGGCGCCCGCCACCACGCCTAGCTAATTTTTTGTATTTTTAGTAGAGACGGGGTTTCACCGTGTTAGCTAGGATGGTCTCAATCTCCTGACCTTGTGATCCTCCCGCCTCGGCCTCCCAAAGTGCTGGGATTACAGGCGTGAGCCACTGTGCCCGGCCAACAGGCAGCATTTCTTAAGCACTTACTGTGCCCCGGGTACGGTTCCAAGCACTTTGTCAACTTGTTTAATCCTTATGACAACCCATCATCTGGCCCCCTCGTGTGGATCAGGAAGCAGTACAGAGTGGAGGAGGGAGGAGACTGAGCAGGGTGTCGCTGGGGCTGGACCGCAGGAGTCTCCATCCCGCTTCCACAGGTGGATAGTGACAAGGGGATCTCCCTTCGCTTCCCTCGGTTTATTCGAGTCCGTGAAGACAAGCAGCCGGAGCAGGCCACCACCAGTGCACAGGTGAGGCCCTAGGAAGCAGGGCTGGGCTGCCCAGCTGCTTGGCCCTACCAGCTTTTTAGTGTGGTGGCCTCTCGAACCTTGTGGAAGTGGGGACAGCCAGGGAGCTTCTGACCACCCCATCCCACCCTGTCTCCGCAGGTGGCCTGTTTGTACCGGAAGCAAAGTCAGATTCAGAACCAACAAGGCGAGGACTCAGGCTCTGACCCTGAAGATACCTACTAAGTCCTTGCCCTCCTAGGGCCTGGGTACAGGGCATGAGTTGGATGGAACCCAGGGTTATTATTGCCTTTGCTCTAGCAAATCTGCTGTGGCAGGCTATGGTTTTTGAGAGTCAGGGGAGGGATGTGTGTGTGAGGGGGTGGCTTACACGGGAGTCTGGGATTCATCCCATCATTTCTTTCAATAAATAATTATCGGATAGCTACTTTGTGACAAGGTCTGTGCTGGGCTCTGGGGGCAAAGCTCTCATGGGTGTCACTTGCATAGCATGTAGCAGTGGCCTAGGAACTGCCAGAGCCAGCACCAGCCATGGAACTGCCTGCCGTGGTGGGCATCTTCTGTATCTGCTCTGTGCAGTGTGACCGCCACTGGCCACCTGCAATGCCCGAACACTTGACAGGTGGCCAGCATGACAGAGGATGCGAATTTGTTTTGTTTTGTTTTGTTCTGTTTTTGTTTTGAGACAGAGTCTCACTCTGTTGCCCAGGCTGGAGTGTAATGGCGAGATCTCACCTCACTGCAACCTCCACCTTCCGGGTTCAAGTGATTCTCCTGCCTCAGCCTTCCATGTAGCTGGGATTACAGTAATGTGACACCACGCCCGGCTAATTTTCGTATTTTTAGTAGAGATGGGATTTCGCTATGTTGGCCAGGCTGGTCTTTAACTCCCGGCCTCAAGCGATCCACCCTCCTTGGCCCCACTAAGTGCTGGGATTACAGGCATAAGCCACCCCATCCAGCCATGCCAAATATTTTATTGAATTGTATTGGACAGCAGTAGTCTAAAATCTTTACATACATATGTTTTTTAACTTGTTTAACCTTCCAGCCATCCCACAGGGAGGCACCATCATGAACCCTGTTAAGGAAGACAAATGCAGTGTCTTAAAATAACCCAGATGTATTCTCTTACAGTTCCAGAGGTCAGAAGTTCAAAATCAGTTTTACTGGGCTAACGTCAAAGTGGTGGCAGCGCCGGCTCCTTCTGGGAGCTCTAGGGGAGAAACTGCGTCCTTGCTTTTTCCAGCTTCCAGAGGCCATCTTGTTCCGAGGCTCATGGCTTCTTCCACTGTCCTCAAAGCTAGCAGCATCTTGCCTGCAAATCTCTCTCTTGAGGTCATCAGGTCACCTCCTCTCCTCCATCAGATCTCTCTGCTCTCTCTTCCAAGCACTCAAGTGGTTCCATTTAGGGCCCCCTGGATGATCCGGGATAATTTCATTTCAGGATCCTAACTCAGTCCCAAAGTCCCTTTAGCCACATAAGATCATACATTAACAGAGGCCAGGCACAGAGGCTCATACCTGTAATCCCAGGACTTGGGGAGGCTGAGGTGGGAGGATCACTTGAAGCCAGGAGCTTGAGACCAGCTTGCGCAACACAGCCAGACTCCGTCTCCTTAATAAAATAAAAATAATAACAAAAATTAAAAATGTAAAAAAAAAAAAAAAAGCCAAGCACAGTGGCTCACGCCTGTAATCCCAGCACTTTGGGAGACTGAGGCAGGTGGATCACCTGAGGTCAGGAGTTCAAGACCAGCCTGACCAACATGGCAAAACCCCATCTCTAATAAAAATACAAAAATTAGCCGGGCGTGGTGATGCATGCCTGTAATCCCAGCTACTAGTGGGACTGAGGCAGGAGGATCACTTGAATCTGGGAGACAGAGGTTGCAGTGAGCCGAGATCATGCCACTGTATTCCAGCCTGGGGAACAGAGCAAGACTCCATCTCAAAAAAAATAGATCACATTAAAAGTTTCGGTGATTAAGACCTGGATATCTCTTGTGGGGGGGCGGGGGCTGTTATTATTCCAGCCACCCCACATGGGATGATACGTTAGAGGAAAACCATCGGGAAATGGTCAGACAAGGCAAGCAGGATGCCTGGGACACGCAACCAGCCCTGGGTACCACAGGGCTGGGTTGGGGAAAACAGGTACATTTGGGGTGCGGCCCAGGCTTGGGTCTTCTAGAGCAGGAGGCCTCTGACCTCGGGGCCCAGCGTGGAACATGAGCTTCTGGACATGAGAGTATCAGGATGTCCTGATACTCCCACAGGAGTTGGACAAAGAGCTCCTAGCCGTCCCCCTGCCCCTCACACTCTGTTTCTCCCTCTCACATCTGCCCTCCCTTCTTCCCTTCTCTCTCATCAGGTTCCTCTGCCCTTGTCTCCCACCCGTCCTCTCTTCCCTTCCTTTGTATCTGCCAGGCCTTGTTCCCTGCTATGCAAGTCTGTGCCAGGCTCACTTTACTGTCTGTCACTGTGACTCTCACCCTCCCTGTCTCTCTTCCTGTGTCTCCATCGTGGTCTCTTGCACACGCCATCTCTTGGGCATTTTGTTTCTATTTGTCATAGCCCAAGAATACAACATTGTCTTCCCATTCTCCTTCTGGCTAGCCGTGGCCCTGTGGCCCTGTGTGGGCAGACCCAGGGGACATAAGCACAGGGGCTGCTGGGGGCTTCTGGAGAAACATCTTTCCTGACAAAAAGGACAGCCCTGGTTGTGGCAGCTCTTCCCCTCCTCCTGCCTTGACTAGAGATGATGGCTGGAGCCAAGTCACCACCTTGTAATCATGAGGAAAAAGAAAGGAGAGTAACGGACTACCCCTGACGACCCTAAGCCGGCGAGCCAAGGGCTGCAGCTGCCTAACTGTGGGCTTTTTTGTTCATGGGAGTGGGGGAAGAATAAGCCCCAGTGTGATTATGCCACTCTAAAACATGGCTTTCGGCTGGGCACAGTGGCTCACAACTGTCATCCCAGCACTTCGGGAGGCCGAGGCGGGCAGATCACCTGAGGTCAGGAGTTCAAGACCAGCCTGACCAACATGGAGGCACCCCGTCTCTACTAAAAATACAAAATTAGGCGGGCGTACTTGCACACGCCTGTAATCCCAGCTACTCATGGGGGTGAAGCAAGAGAATCACTTGAACCCAGAAGGTGGAGGTTGCAGTGAGCCGAGAGCAAGCTGTTGCACTCCAACCTGGGCAACGAGAGCAAAAGTGTCTCAAAAAATAAAATAAAATAACTTGTTTCTCACAGTCAAGAGTTCCTGATACAGCTCTGCCTTAAAGAACTGGCAAATTAGTATGCATTTGTGTGTCAATTTCAAATAAAATATTTAAGGCAAAAAAAAAAAAACTACGTATTTAAATATTGTATGACAGGGGATCCCCACGTCACTGTCCGGCTCTGTGTGGAGATCCATGGTTCCCTTAGGCTTGGCTCTTCTCCCGCCACACATGGCCGCCATGTCCCTCTGCTGGAGCTGGGCAGGGTCATCCTCCTCAGTGACCCTCATGATGGCTCCATCAGGTAGGTACTTTTATTCTCTCCATTTAACAAGTGAGGACACTGAGGGGTGCAGGGATGTAAGTTACCTTCCCTAGGTCCACTGTCTAGGAGGTGGTGGGCCAGGGTTTGGTCCATGCTGTCAGCTCCTTGACCCTGCATCTGTAACTACTCTCTCTACTGTGGAGAGCCTCGAGAGCTGCTGTGAGGTGCAGAATCTTATCCCACAGGTCGGGCAATGGCATGGTCAGGTCTAGGAGTGAAAAGATCCTGCAATGGCTGGAGTTGTGAGCATTGAAGAGATGAGCCTGGAGTTAGGGGGAGCAGGGGAAACCATCTTCTCCCTGGTGAAATCCTGTTCTAAAATTGGTGATACTCCTACCTTGGCCTCCCAAAGTGCTGGGATTATGGCCTCATCTCTATTTTTAAAAAAATAAGAATTCAGGCCGGGTGTGGTGGCTTGTGCCTGTAATCCCAGGACTTTGGGAAGCCGAGGCACGTGGATCACTTGAATTCAGCAGTTCGAGCCAGCCTGGCCAACACGGTAAAACCCCGTCTCTACTAAAAATACAAAAATAATTAGCTGGGTGTGGTGGCAGGTGCCTATATTCCCAGCTACTCAGGAGGCTGAGGTAGGAGAATCGCTTGAACCCAGGAGGGAGAGATTGCAGTGAGCTGAGATCGCACCACTGCACTCCAGCCTGGGTGACAAAGAATAAGACTCCATCTCAAAAAAAAAAAAAGTAAAAATTCGAAACCCATCAAGTTGGGATGTTTAGTGCTGGGCTTCAGGAAGAGTAGGCAGGAGGGTAGTATGGGAGGTTTCTAGGAGCCACTCCTGGAAGTGGCTCTCGCCACAGATGCTCCTTTGCACTGACTGGAACTTGGTCACATGACCACACCTAGCTGCAAAGGATGCTGGGAAATGCGGTTCCCTGTTGGGAAGCCACTTCTGGGCTTCAAACCTTCACTGTGAATGGAGCTCACAGATTTTCTAAAAATTGACATTAAATGAACCAGACTTGGCCCCAAGAATCTGGCTCACTGCAACTTTTACCTCCTGGGTTGAAGCAATTTTCCTGCCTCAGCCTCCCAAGTAGTAGCTGGGATTACAGGCACACACCACCATGCCCGGCTAATTTTTGTATTTTTTAGTAGAGATGGGGTTTCACCATGTTGGCCAGGCTGGTCTCAGAACTCCTAACCTCACATGATCCGCCTGCCTCAGCCTCCCAAAGTGCTGGGATTACAGGCGTGAGCCACCATGCCTGGCTTCAATATTTCTTTTTCTGGGTATTTGAGTATGATGTTATACATGATGGTTATTAGGCAGCCCATTGCATAGGAAGATTAGCTAAATCTGTTCTGAGGAATATTTATCTCCAATATAGTTATATAACGACAACATTCCTTTTTTGAATACTGGTCTGGGGTGCCTAATTATAGAAGAGTGACATCATTAAGGAACCCTGGAAGGTCCCGCTTTCCACGTGATCCCACGGATGCAAATAGCTCTGGGTGAGCTTCGGGACAGCTGAAAAAGCTGGAGCAACCGAGCAGGGCCCACAAGCCGAGGAGGGCTGTATAAAAGTGCAGGGGGCATTTTACCTCCAGGTTGGCCCTGCTCAGGACCAGGCGGAACACCTCCAGCCTGCGACCTCCCCCCACAGCGGGAAAAGGAAAGCAGGAGGACCACAGAAGCTTTGGCACCGAAGATTCCCGCAGTCTTCACCCACTGAGATCCCGGCTGAAGGAGCCGCGCAGCGACTACATCGCTACGCTCAGGGAGCCCAAGCCTCTGCACCGGATTCCCGCGCACCCAGCTCCATTGAGCATGCGCACAAGCCCCAGCCCAGACTCAGGCAAGCCGTGGGGTCAGGGAGGGCTGTTTCATCCCGCTGGGGTGGCCATAACGAAGGACCAGGGATTGGGTGCAATTAAAAAACAGGATTTTTTTCTTTTTCTTTTTTCTTTTCTTTTTTTTTTTTTCTGAGACAGAGTCTCGCTCTGTCGCCCAGGCTGGAGTGCAGTGACACGATCTCCACTCACTGCAACCTCCGCCTCCTGGGTTCAAGCCATTCTCCTGCCTCAACCTCTGGAGTAGCTGGGACTACAGGCACCTGCCACCACACCTGGCTAATTTTTGTATTTTTAGTAGAGACAGAGTTTCACCATGTTGACCAGGCTGGTCTTGAACTCCTGACCTCGTGATCCGGCCCACTCGGCCTCCCAAAGTGCTGGGATTACAGGCATGAGCCACCACGCCAGGCCAGGAGTTTATTTTCTAACACTTCCGGAAGCTGGAAGTCCAAAATCAAGGTGTTGGCAGAGTTGGTTTCTCCTGAAGCCTCTCGCAGAGGCCCTAATCTCTCCTTATAAAACCAATCAAACCAAATTCCAGGCCACCCCAGGACTCCTTTAACTTAGTCACCTCTTTAAGAGCCTATGTCTGGCCGGGTGCGATGAGTCATGCCTGTAATCCCAGCATTTTGGGAAGCCAAGGTGGGAAGCTCTCTAGAGCCCAGAAGTTCAAGAGCAGACTGGGTGACATAACAAGACCTGATCTCTACAAAACATAAAAAATTTAGGTGGAGATGGTAGCATGTACCTGCACTTCCAGCTACTCGGGAGGCTAAGGTGAGAGACTCACTTGAGCCGGGGAGGCTGAGGCTGCAGTGAGCCACAATCGCATCACTGCACTCCAGCCTGGGTGCCAAGCAAGACCCTGTCTCAAAAAGCAAGCAACGAAAAAGAATCCTGTGTCCAAATACAGTCACGTTCTGAGGTTCTGGAGGTTACAAGTCCAACACATGAATTTGGAGGTGGTGGGGGGAAGCCAATTAATTTCATAACAGGGATCTTGAAACTGCCTTTGCAGAAATGAAAGTATGAGAGAAAGCTAACATGACTGACCATCTTGTTTCTAACCTCACAGGCTAGATTTTTTTTTTTCTTATTCTAGTGCAGAGGCCAAAATTACCATGAGAGGAATTTAATTCATAGTTAAACTTTGAGACAAGGAAAACTGACCCCCAGTCCTTGTTGAGAGACTGAAGTCACATTCATTTACTTTTTATTTATTTATTTTTGAGACAGAGTTTCACTCTTGTTGCCCAGACTGGAGTGCAATGGCGTGATCTCTGCTCCCTGCAACCTCCACCTCCTGGGTTCAAGCGATTCTCCTCCCTCAGCCTCCTGAGTAGCTGGGATTACAGGCGCCCACCACCATGCCCAGGTGACTTTTGTACTTTTAGTAGAGACAGGGTTTCACCATGTTGGTCAGGCTGGTCTCTAACTCCTGACCTCAAGTGATCCACCCACCCCGGCCTCTCGAGGTGCTGGGATTACAGGCATGAGCCACTGTGCCCGGCCTGAAGCCACATTCATAAGACAAGGTTAGAATCATGAAGGTGCTGGAACTTTGCGAAACAACAGTTGTGGGTTAAACAATGACCTGCCATCCCTTAGCTTCCTTTTCTATATGTGCTCCAGAGTCATGTAACCAGGGGTCGCAAGATCTGTAACTTCCCCAGCTACTTCTGTAAATAACATCACTATTGTGAAACCTACAGATCTCATCTTTTTAGTGGACTGTGGTAGCTAACACCTGTAATCCCCACTTCTTGGGAGGCTAAGGCAGGAGGATTGCTTGAGCCCAGGAGAACAAGACCAGCCTGGGCAACATAGTGAGACCTCAATCTCTACAAAAAAATTAAAACGTTGCCAGAGGCAAAGTTTTAGAGGCATGGTGGTGCATGCCTCTAGCCCCAGCTACTCAGGAGGCCAAGGCAGGAGCGTTGCTTGAGCCCAAGAGTTGGAGGCTGCAGTGAGCTATGATTGCGCCACTGTAGGGACCAGCCCTACAGTGTCTGTGGGTCTCTCTCCCCGTGTGCGGAAATGAGAGATCGTAGAAATAAAGACACAAGATAGAGAAGAAAAGAGCTGGGTCTGGGGGACCACTACCACCAAGACAGGGAGACCGATAGTGGCCCCGAATGCCCGGTTGCGCTGTTATTTATTGGATAATAAGCGGCAGGGTAAAGAGTGTGAGTCATCTCCAGTGATTGATAAGGTCCCGTGAGTCACGTGTCCACCAGACAGGTGGCCCTTCCCTGTTAGGTAGCCGAGGCAGAGAGAGAGAGGACAGCTTATGTCATTATTTCTTCTATGCTCTTTTCAGAAAGATCAAAGACTTTAATACTTTCACTAATTTTGCTACTGCTTTCTAGAGGGCGGAGCCAGGTATACAGAGTGGAACATGAAAGTGAAACAGGAGCGTGACCGCTGAAGCACAGCATCACAGGGAGACGGTTAGGCCTCCGGATGGCTGTGGGCGGCTGACATCAGTCAGGCCCTCCACAAGAGGCGGTGGAGCAGTCTTCTGTAACTCCCCCAGGGAAAGGGAGACTCCCTTTCCCAGTCTGCTAAGTAATGGGTGCTTTTTCTAGGCACTGATGTGACCGCTAGACCAAGGTCCGCTAGGCCACGGGCGTCTTCCCAGACGCTGGTGTTACCGCTAGACCAAGGAGCCCTCTAGTGGCCCTGTCCGGGCGTGACAGAGGGTCACACTCCTGTCTTCTGGTCACTCCTGACCTCAGGTGATCTGCCTGCCTCGGCCTCCCAAAGTGCTGGGATTACAGGCATGAGCCACTGCTCCTGGCAATAATGTTTTGTTTTTGTTTTTGTTTTTTTAAGGAAAAAAAAAAAAGAACTTGTCTTTGAGATAGTTTTCAGAGTGAGCATTTTGGCAGACCAAGAGCTACCACCTGGTCCTGAGACCCACTCCCAGGAACTGACTCAGCCATACAAAGATAGTTTTGGACACCCCTGTGATTTCATCCATACTTGATCCATTGTTTCAATTCCCGCAGCCCCTTGCCCACCAAAGTTTCCTTAAACAACCCTAGCCTCAGGCCGGGCGCGGTGGCTCACACCTGTAATCCCAGCACTTTGGAAGGCCGAGGCAGGCGGATCACCTGAGGTCAGGAGTTCGAGACCAGCCTGGCCAATATAGAGAAACCCCATCTCTACTAAAAATACAAAAATTAGCCAGGCATGGTGGTGCATGTCTGTAATCCCAGCTACTCGGGAGACTGAGGCAGGAGAATTGCTTGAACCCAGGAGGCGGAGGGTGCAGTGAGCCAAGATCATGCCAATGCACTCCAGCCTGGGCAACAAGAGGGAAACTTCATCTAGAGAGAGAGAGAGAGGAGAAAAAGAGAAAGACAGAGAGGAAAAACCCTAGCCTCCAAATATCAGAGAGACGCGCTTGAAGTATTTCTCCCATTCTCCTCTCTTGGCCGCCCCTGAGATTATTAAACTCTCTCTCTTTGCTGCAACACCTGCTGTTCACATTGGTTTTGTCTGGGCAGTGCACAAGAAGAACCCGTGAGCCCGTGACAGTCCCAGCTCTCCCCGACTGTCTTTGCTAAGCCCAACAGTGGGCACAGGTCTAAGAAGAGCCATTTCTTTGGCAGAAGGACTGAGAATTTTCTGACCGCAGTGCACCATGGGAAGGTAAGTCCTCTCAGAGCTGACCACTGCGGGGAGGCAGAGCATTTGTGTAATGGAATGCATAGTGAGTGTCAAGAGGTGAGGGCTGCGACTGTTCCTCTCGCTTGGTGGAGATAGATAGAAAGAGCTGAAGGTTGGGCGTGGTAGCCCACGCCTGTAATCCCAGCGCTTTTGCTGGCCGAGGCAAAAAGGTCTCTTGAGCCCCAGAGTTCGAGACTGACTAGTCTGGGCAACATGGTGAAACCCTATCTCTACAATAAAAGAAAATATTTTTAAAAATTAGCCCAGCATAGTGGTACACACCTGTAGTCCAAGCTACTTGGGAGGCTGAGACAGGAGGATCACTTGAGTCCCGTTGCTCAAGGCTGCAGTAAGCTATGATTGCACTACCGCACTGGTGGTGGGCAACAGAGCAAGACCCTGTCTTATCGTTGAACCGGGGAGGTGGAGGTTGCAGTGAACTGAGATTGCGCCACTGCACTCCAGCCTGGGTAACAGAGCAAGATTCTGTCTCAGAGAGAGAGAGAGAGAGAGAAAGGAGGGAGGGAAGGAGGGAGGGAGGGAGGGAGGGAAGGAGGGAGGGAGGGAGTGAAGGAAGGAAAGGAAGGAAGGAAGGAAGGAAGGAAGGAAGGAAGGAAGGAAGGAAGGAAGAAAAGGAAGGAAGGAAGGAAGGAAGGAAGAAAAGGAAGGAAGGAAGCAAGGAGGGAGGGAAGGAAGGTCACCGTGTTGGTCAGGCTGGTCTTGAGCTCCCGGGCTCAAGGGATCCACCCACCTCGGCCTCCCAAAGTGCTGGGATTACAGCTGTGAGCCACCGCGTCTGGTCCCAAAATTAACCATTTTGAAAAGTGAATAACTAACTGGCATTCAATGCATTCACAGTGTTGTACAACCATCACCTCTATCTAGTTTCAGAATGTTTTCCTCACCCCAAAAGGAAACCGTGTACCCATGGACTGGTGGCTACCTGCTTGGACAGCCCGGTTCTAGGTCAAATTCTGTGTTTTATCCCTTTTCCCTGTGAATTTTCTGGACTTCTTTGTGTTTTCTCCTGGGAAGCTCTGAGGTTTCCATAATTCCTGGGCTCCAGAAAGAAGAAAAGGTGGCTGTGGAGAGACGAAGACTTCACGTGCTGAAAGCTCTGAAGAAGCTACATATTGAGGCCGATAAGGTAAGTGAGGGGAGGAAGGTGGCCTCAGAGATCCCAGAATCGCCCCCTCTGTGCCCAGTGTCCAGGGCCCATCTCAGCCAGGGAGAGCTAGACCAAAGGGAGGAAATAGAAGGATACAAACTTCTATGGGACAGAAATAGAAGGATATGAACTTCTATGGGACAGACATTGCCCCGGCCTAAGGGAGATCCTAGGTCTTCTTATCCTTCTGCTTCTCCTCCTCCTCCTCCTTCCTTTTTCTTTTCTTTTTCTTTTTCTTTTTCTTTTTTTTTTTTTTTGAGACAAGGTCTCACTCTGTCACCCAGGCTGGAGTGTGGTGGCATGATCTTGGCTCACTGCAACCTCCACCTCCCAGGTTCAAGCTATTCTTCTGCCTCAGCCTGCTAAACAGCTGGGATTACAGGTGTGTGCCACCACACCCAGCTAATTTTTGTATTTTTAGTAGAGATGGGGTTTTACCATGTTGGCCAGGTTGGTCTTGAACTCCTGACCTCAAGTGATCCATCTGCCTCAGCCTCCCAATGTGCTGAGATTACAGGCATGAGCCACAGTGCCTGGCCCCAGGTACCCTTCTTCTTGTTCCCACCTCCATCCTCAGGCTCTGAACCTCTGATTGATTCTCTCCCCAATGTCTAGGCCCCAGTTGTTGCTGTGCTGGGCTCAGGCGGGGGACTGCGGGCTCACATTGCCTGCCTTGGGGTCCTGAGTGAGATGAAAGAACAGGGCCTGTTGGATGCTGTCACGTACCTCGCAGGGGTCTCTGGATCCACTTGGTAAGTGTCACTCGTGTTTCAGATTGCTTTCTGACACATAAATGGGATTATTGTTTTCCTCCTGACACCAAATGTGTGTGGTTTTTCCAACGCTGCTTCTTGAGCTCTCTGATACTAGCTGGGTGTCCTACAATGCTGGGCAATTCTGACGCTGTCTACCTGGAGTTCAGGTCAGATTCCAACAGGTTAAAGGGGCTCAGTCCCAAAAAACTGCTCCCACTTCAGACACGAGTTGCAATTACCTAGCTGCTGGTAATTCTGACCGACTGGCAATAGTTTGGGGTTTCCCACAGCTTCCTCCTCATGTTCAATAATTTACTGGAATAGCTCACAGAACTCAGGAACATACTTTACTTACATTTGCTGGTGTATTACAAAGGATGGGCCAGGTGTGGTGGCTCACGCCTGTAATCCGAGCACTTTGGGAGGCTGAGGCAGGAAGATCGCTTGAGTTCAGGAGTTTGAGACCCAGGCTGGGCAACATAGCTAGACCCCATCTCTACAAAAAGTGAAAAAATTAGCCAGGTGTGGTGGTGCATGCCTATGGTCCCAGCTACTCAGGAAGCTGAGGCAGGAGGATTGCTTTAGCCTGGGAGGCTGAGGCTACATTGAGCTACAGTCACACACTGCACACCATCCTGGGTGACAGACCCTGTCTGAAAAAAAAAACCCAAAAATTCTAAAAAAAAAAAAAAAAAAAAAAAATTCCAAGGATTTTAGGAACTCTGCACCAGGAAGCAGGGAAAAACACCGAGTATCTTTCTTTACTACACAAAACTGCTGTGGACAAAGCATAATAATACTACCTTCTGACTTTAAAGGAGGATTTACAGGTTCAGGTGCACTTTTCACACTGCAGGTGGATGGAATACTGCCCTTTTAACTTCTCAGCCTCCATGATAAAGTATTGCATTAATTTGTGTAGGATTGTCTCATTCAGGTGGCCCCAGATGGCAGGTATGAAACACTCATGTCTGCATGTTTGTTTCCAAGCCCAGGGCAGACATGACTAATCGATCTTGGCACATTTTCAGAGCAGGAGGTAAGGCTGGGCAGAGCAGCAGAGGCTCGAGTGAGATAGGCAGGGCAGAGGCATGAATGTTGAACCTGGCTGGCATGATTTGTTTTCCTTTCTGTGCTCAAAGTTTGATCTGGAGCTGGGTTCTGAGCTGGGTGTGGAGGATGAGGTTCATGGAAATGACAGCATGAAGAGCAGAGCTGCAGAGCTTGGGAGTGGGAAAGGTACTGCAGAGTCACACCTAGGACCCCTCTATTCCTCCAAGGCTCATCTAACATGTTGAGTGGCATGGCATGAGGATTTAGCCGAACTGCACATTGCAGAACTCCAGGGGGCGCTGTTGAGATAGGAACTACATGATTTCTTGTATAATCTTTCCAAGGCTGCGGTGGTTGAGACCTGGCTGGACACAGGGACTCACACCTGTAATCCCAGTACTTTGGGAGGTCGAGGTGGGAGGATCTCTTGAGCCCAGGAGTTCAAGACTAGCCTGGGCAACATAGCGAGACCCCATCTCTACAAATGACAACAACAAAAGCCTTATATTCCAACAGCTTTGGGTTAGTTCCTGGAGCTGTCCTTCGTGGGCTGTTATGAGCCCAGACATACTTCTTTGTGCCTTGGTTTCCTCCACTGTTGAGGAGGATAACTTGCTGATCTCACAGGACTCTTTGAGAATTAAATGATGAAACATATGCAAAGCGTCCCAACCTGAGCTATCCAGTAGAACTGTATACCATGAGCCATATCTCATCTATTCTATCATTTTAAATTTTCCTTCTTTCTTTCTTTTCTTTTCTTTTCTTTTCTCCTTTTGGAGATGCAGTCTCGCTCTTGTTGCCCAGGCTGGAGTGCAGTGGTGCCATCTTGGCTCATTGCAACCTCCACCTCCCAGGTTCAAGCGATTTTCCTGCCTCAGCCTCCCAGTTAGCCGGGATTACAGGCACTTGCCACCACACCCAGCTAATTTTTGTATTTTTAGTAGAGATGGAGTTTCACCATGTTGGCCAGGCTGGTCTCAAACTCCTGACCTCAGGTGTTCTGCCTGTCCTGGCCTCCCAAAGTGCTGGAATTACAGGCATAAGCCACCATGTCTGGCCCATTTTAAATTTTCTAGTAGCCTCTTCAAGAAGGTAAAAAGAAACAGTGAAATGAATGATCAATTTTCTTTAACCCAATATATCCAAAACATTAGCATTTTGACACATCATTAAGAAAAACATTGTTAATGAGATATTTGACATTCCTTTTGTCAGACTAAGTCTTTGAAAGCTGCTGGGCATTTTATACTCAGCGCATTTCCAGTTGGATGCAGAAGTCTCATTAGATGTTAAGGAAGGCCCAGGGCAGTGGCTCACACCTGTAATTCCAGCACTTTAGAAGACCGAGGCGGGTGGATCACCTGAAGTCAGGAGTTTGAGACCAGCCTGGCCAACATGGTGAAACCCTGTCTCTACTAAAAATATAAAAATTAGCTGGTTGTGGTAGTAGGCGCCTGTAATCCCAGCTACTTGGGAGGCTGAGGCAGGAGAATCACTTGAACCCAGGAGGCAGAGGTTGCAGTGAACCAAGATCAAACCACTGTACTCCATCCAGCCTGGGTGACAGAGCAAGACTCCGTCTCCAAAAAAAAAAAAAGATGTTAAAGGAAAGAGCTTTTCATACCCAGCTTGTTCCAAACATACTTCAGAGTTTCCCAGTAACTGAATGGAGTACCAGTGTTTACATTTAAGCTAATTAAAATAAAATAAAAATTTAAAATCATGCTAGCCACACTTCAAGGGCTCAAGAGCTACAATGTGTGTTTAATGCATTGGATGGTGTGAGTGTAGATAGCACCCAATAAGCAGCATTAAGAACATCAAAAATTTTTATTGAGCCCGGGCACAGTGGCTCACACCTATAATCCCAGTATTTTGGGAAGCTGAGGTAGGAGGATTTCTTGAGGCCACAAGCTTGAGACCAGCCTGGGCAGCATAGTGAGACTCTGTCTCTACAGAAAATAAATTTAGAAATGAGCAGGGCGTGGTGATACACCTGGTGAGTAGTGGTTCCAGCTACTCGGGAGGCTGAGGTGAGGGGATCATTTGAGCCCAGGGGTTTGAGGCTACAGTGAGCCAAGATCATGCCACTGCACACTCAGGCCTGGGCAACAGAGCAAGACCTGTCTCAAAAAAAAAAAAAAAAAATTATATATATATATATATATATATAGACTCCATGTGACACACCAGCTCCTTTGCCTTCTGTCATGAGTAGAAGCTTTTTGCACCATGCTTCTTCTTGTACAGCCTGTAGAACTGTGAGCTAAATAAACCTCTTTTCTTTATAAATTTAAAAAGATATATATATACACATACATATATATATATATACACACACACACACACACATATATTTGTTGAGTGAACAAATGAATATCAAGTCTTTTTTTTTTTTTTAGACAGAGTTGTGCTCTGTCACCAGGCTGGAGTATAGTGGCACAATCTCGGCTCACTGCAACCTCGGCCTCCCAGGTTCAAGCGACTCCTCTGCTTCAGCCTCCCGAGCAGCTGGGACCACAGGCATGTGCCACCATGCCTGGCTAATTTTTGTGTTTTTAGTAGAGACGGACTTTCCTGAATATCTGGCACTACAAGTGCCCACCACCATGCATGCCACCACGCCTGGCTAATTTTTTTGTATTTTTAGTGGAGACGGGGTTTCACCATGTTGACCAGGCTGGTCTTGAATTCCTGACCTTAGGCAGTCCTCCCGCCTCGGCCTCCCAAAGGGCTGGGATTACAGGCATAAGCCACCACGCCTGGTCCCTTTCATTGATTTTCTAGGATTATGTGAGTTAATAGGTATAAAAGACTAAAGACAGTTTGTTGCTGTCACATGTAAACCTTTAATAAATGCTGACTGCAAAAAACATTTGACTCTGATGAGGCCTTTCTCCCATCGTGCTCTCATTTTCCTGCCTGTGAAATAGAAGGATTGTCCCAGATGATTTTGAGCCTCCTCCTTTGAACTTGATTGTTCTGCAGTTATATTTATTTAATGTAAATTTTCCATTTCCTTTGCATGTCGCCCTCTCTGTGAGGCAGGTGTTCCTGTGAAGGACCTCCTCCCACGCATCCTTCCCCAGTCTTCATCGTCCACACATACAATGCCGAACTCACTCTCTTCCTCTGTCCTCCAGGGCGGTATCTTCTCTCTACACCAGTGATGGTGACATGGAAGCTGTCGAGGCTGACCTGAGACATCAATTTAGCCGACAGGAGTGGGACTTGGCTAAGAGCCTACAGAAAACCATCCAAGCAGCGAGGTCTGAGAATTACTCTCTGACCGACTTCTGGGCCTACCTGGTTATCTCCAAGCAAACCAGAGAAGTAAGTCATTCCCCGCTGGGGACCTGGGGTGGGGGTAGGAGCAAGGGGTCTCAGGGCGTGAGGTTGCCAAAGATCCTGACTGGCACCACCTTTTAAGTCTTTCAGGACTTTCAAGACATCAAAATCTGGGCATTTTGATGGATGCCTCAAAACTTAAGTATATCAGGATAACTGGTTGCAAGTGACAGAAACTGACTCTTATTCATTTATGCAAAAAATAAAGTGATATGATTTACTAGAAAGATACACAGACATCTGGGGCAAGAAGAACAATGAGGAATTATGATGGAATAAGGCAAAAATAGGGAAAGTCTCAGACCCAAAACAACTTTCCTCTCCATCCCTCCTTGGCCATTTGATGTCTTGAATTCACTATTTTATTTCATTTCATTTCATTTCATTTTTCAGAAAGGGTCTTGCTCTGTCACCCAGGCTGGAGTGCAGTGGTGAGATCATGGCTCACTGCAGCTTTGACCTTCTGGGCTCAAGCAATCCTCTTGCCTCAGCCTTTTGAGTAAGCTGGGGCAACAGGCATGCACCACCATGCCTGGCTAATTTTTAAATTTTTTTTTTTGTAGAGACAGGGATCTCGCTATATTGCCCAGGCTGGCCTCAAACTCCTGAGCTCAAGCAATCCTCCAACTACTGGGTTCAAGTGATCCTCCCACCCCAGCCTCCCAAAGTGCTGGGATTATGGGTATGAGCCACTGCATCCAGCCTATCCTAACACTTTGGGCTTTTGTTGTTGTTTTGTTTGTTTTCTTTGTTTTTGAGACAGGGTTCACTCTGTCACCCAGGCTGGAGTGCAGTGGTGCAGTCATACTCACTGCAGCCTTGATCTCCTGGGCTCAAGCAATCCTCCCAGCTCAGCCTCCCAAGTAGCTGGGACTACAGGCACCCACCACTGTGCCTAATTGTCTTTTATTTTTTATTTTTTTGTAGAGACAGGGTCTTGCTTCGTTGCTCAGGGTGGTCCCCAAATCCTGGGCTCGAGTGATCCTTCCACCTCAGCCTCCCAAAGTGCTGGGATTTATAGGTATGAGCCACTGCACCTAGCCTATCCAGGCACTTTGGGTGGCCGAGGTGGGAGGATTGCTTGAAGCCATGAGTTCGAGACCAGCCTGGGCCACATAGCAAGAGCCTGTCTCTATCAAAAAATAAATTAGCCGGGCATGGTGACATGCATCTGTAGTCCCAGCTACTTGGGAGGTTGAGGCAGGTGGATTGCTTGAGCCCAGGAGGTTGAGGCTGCAGTGGGCCATGATTGTACCACTGCATTCCAGCCTGGGTGACAGACTGAGACCCCTCTAAAAAAAAAAGTTGGCCTACAGGGACCCATATGCTCCCTCACACTTTGTCTTGGCACCTTCTCCCAAAGCTGCCGGAGTCCCATTTGTCCAATATGAAGAAGCCTGTGGAAGAAGGGACACTACCCTACCCGATATTTGCAGCCATTGACAACGACCTGCAACCCTCCTGGCAGGAGGCAAAAGCACAGGGTAAGCAGACATTTAGAGTGGGGGAGAGGTAGTAAGGGACGGAACGGCATGGAGGGAAATGGAAGAGTGTTTCCCTGCCCTTCCCTTGGGAAGCCCAGGAAGAGCAAAGGGCTCAGGATTGCAGAAAACAGGGTGCTCAGCTTAGAGAAGAGAAGAGGGAAGTCCCAGAAGTGACCAGAGGACACGCACTTGCTTTGCATGGATCGAGAAAACCTTTAAGAGGTCAACATGGTGGCTCACGCCTGTAATCCCAGTCATGCCTGTAATCCCAGTGCTTTGGGAGGCTGAGGTGGGAGGATTGCTTGAAACTAGGAGTTGGAGACCACCCTGGGCAACATAGTGAGATCCCATCTCAAAACAACAGCAACATTAAATAGGAAAACAAAACAAAACAAAACAAAACACAATAAAATAGTCAAGCATGGTGGCAGGAACCTGAAGAATCTAGTCAGGAGATTGAGGCAGGAGAATCACTAGAGATCCGGAATTCAAGGCTTCAGTGAGCTGTGATTGCACCATTGCACTACAGCCTGGGCGACAAAGTGAGACCCTGTCCCCCCCCAAAAAAAAGAAAAGAGAGGACAGGAAGGAAAAAAGAAAAAAAGGAAAGAAAACTGTAATAAGGGATGTTTGAAGGATGGCGGGGTGGGTGGGAAGGGCTGTCTCTCACTTTTGTTTTGTTTTGTTTTGTTTTGTTTTGTTTTGTTTTGTTTTGTTTGAGACGGAGTTTCTTGTTGTCCAGGCTGGAGTGCAATGGCACGATCTCGGCTCACCGCAACCTCCGCCTCCCGGGTTCAAGCGATTCTCCTGGCTCAGCCTCCCTAGTAGCTGGGACTATAGGCACGTGCCACCACGCCCGGTTAATTTTGTATTTTTAGTTTCTCCATGTTGGTCAGGCTGGTCTCGAATTCCTGACCTCAGGTGATCCACCTGCCTGAACCTCCCAAAGTGCTGGGATTACAGGCGTGAACCACGACTCCTAGCCATCTCTCACTTTTTAGATGTCTTCCTTCTCCATAGGTCCAATTGTCACCAAATGCTGGCAGCTCTCCAGTCATTCCAGTTTCTCTTTTGAGCTCATCTCTCTCCTGAGATCCACACCTCCTTACCCTATTTCCTAAGCACGCACTTGTGCACTTACTTGTTCAGCAACTGTGTCCTGGTTTCTCATGATATATCATGCAATGTTACCAGTTACCAGTGGTTGGACATCTCCCGGCACCTCAAGGCTCAGAAGCTCCCAGTGTGAATGGTGTTTGTTTTTGTTTGTTTGTTTGAGACAGAGTTTTGCTCTTGTTGCCCAGGCTGGAGTGTAATGGCGCGATCTCAGCTCACAGCAACCTCTGCCTCCCGGGTTCAAGTGATTCTCCTGCCTCCGTCTCCCAAGTAGCTGGGAATGTAGGCATGCACCACCACACCCGGCTAAGTTTTGTATTTTTAGTAGACACAGGGTCTCACCATGATAGTCAGGCTGGTTTCAAACTCCTGACCTTAGGTGATCCACCCACCTGGGCCTCCCAAAGTGCTGGGATTTAGTAGACACGGGGTCTCACCATATTAGTCAGGCTGGTTTCAAACTCCTGACCTTAGGTGATCCACCCGCCTGGGCCTCCCAAAGTGCTGGGATGTAGTAGACACGGGGTCTCACCATATTAGGCTGGTTTCAAACTCCTGACGTTAGGTGATCCACCCGCCTGGGCCTCCCAAAGTGCTGGGATTTAGTAGACACGGGGTCTCACCATATTAGTCAGGCTGGTTTCAAACTCCTGACCTTAGGTGATCCACCCGCCTGGGCCTCCCACGGTGCTGGGATGTAGTAGACACAGGGTCTCACCATATTAGTCAGGCTGGTTTCAAACTCCTGACCTTAGGTGATCCACCCGCCTGGGCCTCCCAAAGTGCTGGGATGTAGTAGACATGGGGTCTCACCATATTAGTCAGGCTGGTTTCAAACTCCTGACCTTAGGTGATCCACCCGCCTGGGCCTCCCACAGTGCTGGGATTTAGTAGACACGGGGTCTCACCATATTAGTCAGGCTGGTTTCAAACTCCTGACCTTAGGTGATCCACCCGCCTGGGCCTCCCACAGTGCTGGGATTTAGTAGACACGGGGTCTCACCATATTAGGCTGGTTTCAAACTCCTGACCTTAGGTGATCCACCCGCCTGGGCTTCCCACAGTGCTGGGATTTAGTAGACATGGGGTCTCACCATATTAGGCTGGTTTCAAACTCCTGACCGTAGGTGATCCACCCGCCTGGGCCTCCCACAGTGCTGGGCGGCGTGAGCCACGGCGCCTGGCCGTGAATGTGTCTCTCTCCTCAGTGTGGTTCCTTGTGCTGTTTTCTCACCAGAGCAGATAGAGCTGACTCCATCCATTCCATAAGCCCCACAAATTCAATCCTTCCCAGACCTAGAAATCACCCCCTTCTCATTTTCATCCTTTGTGCTCTTGTACATCACCCCCAGACCAGGTCTCCCAGTCTCCTGGGAGACTCTTGTAATTAGTTCCTCACTGGCCCACCCAACCCAAGCTGTCCACCTCCTTCCCTGGCTACCTGATGGAAGTTTCCAGGATGAAAATCTGATCATGTCATTTTCTTCCCTGGAATATTCTAATGACTCACATTGGAATCATGCATTAGATTTATGCCCACAGACAAACCTCCATGCAATCACGTGGCTACACTCTTCCTTTGTACTCCAGGATTCCATGGAGTTGTAGCCACAATGAGACGGAAGAGAGAGGCAGGGCTGAGGGTTCAAGCTCTGGAAAATACTGGAAACAGGCTGCTGTGGAAGTTATGAGCTGCCACCAGCAGCATAAAGACTCAGGTCCGAGGATGAGATCCCCAGTGGTTTCTGACACCACACAGTCAATCTCTAACATTCTCCTGGCATGGTTGTAATTCCTCATTAATAGATTTTTTTTTTTTTTTCCTGCACACCTGCTATGTTCCAAGTTCTGTGCTGGGACTCACTTGCCCTTGTATTTCCTCTGCAGAGACCTGGTTCGAGTTCACCCCTCACCATGCTGGCTTCCCTGCACTGGGGGCCTATGTTTCCACAACCCACTTCGGAAGCAAATTCAAGAAGGGAAGACTGGTCAGAACTCACCCTGAGAGAGACCTGTCTTTCCTGAGAGGTCAGTGCTAGGGTCAGAGGGGATTAAATGGGGGTGGGAAGTAGAGGAGAGGTAAGAGGGTCTGGCTTTGCCCAGCTCTTACATTTCTGGGGGGAAAGAAAAGGACTTGGTATGCTTCCAGAAAGAGGAATGGTGTGTTCCTCCTGCTGAGTCTTCAGTGTCTCTCAAAGGTCTCCTTAATGTGTCAGATACATGATCTCCTATCACACAATCCAGGAGAGAGAGCTTAATAGAGGGGCTCAAGTCCAGGGCTGTGGCTTCCAATAAGCAGATTCAGAATGTGTTTGGGATGACATGGTGCTTTGGGAGGCTGATATGGGAGGATCCCTTGAGACTGGGAGTTTGAGACCAACCTGGGCAACATAGCAACACTGTGTCTCTAAAAAAACTTAAAAATTAGCCAGGCATGGTGGCATGTGCCTATGGGTCCCAGCTACTCAGGAGGCTGAGGCAGTGGAAGGATCACTTCAGCCTGGGAGTTCAAGGCTGCAGTGAGTTATGATCCACCACTGCCCTCCAGCCTGGATGACAGAGATCCTATCTCAAAACAAACAAACAACAACAACAAAAAAACTAGAATGTGTTTTGGGCACCAGCAAAGCAAGGGGCATACAATTTTTTTAAAACAGGGTATTTTCAGAAAAAAATTACAACAAAAACCAAAAACAATCAAAACAGTGATAGTGAGTAAAATCAGAACTTGATTAAATGTCCTTGACTGTAGCTTACACACTGGTATCACTTTTAGCTTTGGCTTCATAATCTTCTCAGAACTCAGGGTCTGAAGGCATTACCCTGCTAGGCAGACAGCTCCCCTACATAGGACAAATAATGCCAGCTTGAGAAAGTCGTTTATGTTACCTGAGCCTCGGTTTTCTCATACGGAAAGTACTTATCTCAAAATGTGGGTGTGAGAGTTAGGTATAATCCACAAATAAAGCACTCAGCCCAGTGCCCAGCACATGGTAGTAATTCAAGGATGGTTGAATTGCCATGATTTTAGCATACACTTTTGAGACATGCTGGGACCTTGATGCTATTTTAAATGCAGGGGATTCAGTCATGAGCAGGACAGTGAAGGCTCATTCCCTAATGAAGTTTGCACTCCAGGGAAGGAGATGATGAATGAACACACACAAAAATAAATATATATTATAATGTCAGATCGTGGTAAATGCTATCTTGAAAAATAATTCATGATAAGGGGCTGGAGAGTGACCACAGTATTATTTTTAATTTGTGGTCGAGCTTCTGAAAGGAGATGGCCTTTGAGTGTGGACCTGATGAAAACTGAAGCCATGCAGATATCTTAGGGGAAAAGCACATGGACAGAGGGAAGAGCAAATACAGAGACCCTGTATTAGTCCATTTTCATACTGCTATAAAGATACTACCCGAGACTGGGTAATTTGTAGACAAAGAAGGTTTAATTGACTCACAGTTTCACATGGCTGGGGAGACCTCAGGAAACTTATAATCATGGCAGAAGGCAAAGGGGAAGCAAGAACCTTCTTCACATGGTGGCAGAAGAGAGAAGAGCAAGCCAAAGAAAAACTACCCAACACTTATAAAACCATCAGATCTTGTGAGAACTCACTCACTATCACGAGTACAGCATGGGGGGAACTGCCCCCATGATCCAATTACCTCCCACAAAGTCTCTCCCTCAACACCTGGGGATCACAACTCGAGAGATTTGGGTGGGGACATAAAGCTTAACCATATCAGACCCTAAGCCAGGACCATGCTTATCTTACTCTAGAACCAATGAGAAGACCAGTGAGGTTGGAGCCTCCTGAATGAGGCTGGGAGAGAGGGCTGGAGAGGTAGGCAAGGTCCAGATCATATGGGACCCTGAGGGACACAGATGAAGTTTAGTTTGTATTCCAAGTGTGATGGGAGAGCCAGGGAGGCAGTTTGATTAGGGTGGTGACTTGATTCAGTTTATATTGGAAAAGATCGATCTCTCTCTCTCAGCATGGATTAGGGGTGGGTGTGCAAACTTAGAAGTTGGGAGCAGTTGAGAAGCTAATGGTCCTGGTGACAGATAATGGCAGTTTAAGGTTGGGTACCAGAGTGGATATGGGAGGGAAGTGGCTGGACTCTGGAAACCTGGAGATGGATGAAGAAGAATTATACCTGGATTGGATGTGGAGAGTAAGGAGAATCAGAGATGACATTAAAGGTTGCAGCTCCGGCAACCTGGTAGATGGAGGGGTGTTCTCAGGGAGAGGAATGAGATAGGATGAAGGGGATCTTCCCCCTTTCTCTGGTCTGAACAGAAGGGGTCCTTCATATTGCCAAGCCTGGCTCCTGTCTCCTATCCCCCCCATCTCTTTGCAAAATCTGGTCTTGGGCATCAGATATTCTGGAATTGTCACTCCCAGGTGCTCTTTATAACATTATTATTTCCTCGGGTGTATGTATCACCTACTGAAGTGGTTCTGTACATGTCTCTTATCCCCCCTCACACACCTGGGTGCTTTTTATTTATTATTACAAAATACACATAGCATAAATTTTGCCATTTTAACAATTTTAAAGTGTCGAGTACAGTGGTATAAATACAATACATTCATAATGTTGTGCAACCATCACCGCCATCCATCTCCATAACCCTTTTCATCTTGTAAAACTGGAACTCTATGCTCATTAAACACTAACTCCCTGTCACTCCCTCCCTTAGCCCCTGACAACCACAATACTACCTTCTGCCTCTATGAGTTTGACTACTCTGAGTATGACATGTAAATGGAATCATGCACTGTTTTTGTCTTTTTGTGTCTGTCTGATTTCACTGAGGAAAATGACTTTGAAGTTCATACATATTGTACCATGTGTTCGAATTCCTTCCTTTTCATAGATGAATCATATTCCATTGTACGAATATACCACATTTTGCTTATCAATTCATCCATCGATGGACACGTGGATTGCTTTCATCTTTTGGCTGTTGTGAAGGAAGCTGCACATGGGTCTATGAGTATCTTTTTGAGACCTTGCTTTCAATTCTTTTGGGTACATACTCAGAGGTAGAGTTGCTGGATCATGTATGTGGTAATTCTATTTTTAAAATTTTGAGGCCGGGCCTGGTGGCTCATGCCTGTAATCCCAGCACTTTGGGAGGCTGAGGCAGGAGGATCACCTGAGGTCGGGAGTTTGAGACCAGCCTGACCAACATGGTGAAACCCCATCTCTACTAAAAATACAAAATTAGCCGGGTGTGGTGACACCTGCCTATAATTCCAGCTACTCGGGAGGCTGAGGCAGGAGAATTGCTTGATCCTGGGAGGCAGAGGTTGCAGTGAGCCAAGATCGTGCCATTGCACTCCAGCCTGGGCCATCTCAAAAAAAAAAAAAAAAATTTTTTGAGGAACGACCATACCATTTTCCACAGTGGCTGTACCGTTTTATGTTCTGCCCAGTGGTGCACCAGGGTTCCAATTTCTCCATGTCCTCATCAACACTTACTGTTTTCTGGAGTTTTTCGGATACCAGCCTACCCAATGGGTGTGTCTATAGTGTCTTTGAGTTTTCTTCTCCTTCTTTTTTTTTAAATTTTTTTTTTGAGATGGAGTCTCACTCTGTCGCCCAGACTGGAGTGCAGTGGTGCAATCTCTGCTCACTGCAACCTCCCGAGTTCAAGTGATTCTCCTGCCTCAGCCTCCCGAGTAGCTGGGACTATAGGTGCACACCACCAGGCCCAGCTAATTTTTGTATTTTTAGTAGAGAGAGGGATTCACCATGTTGGCCAGGCTGATTTTAAACTCCTGACTTCAATTCATCCACCCACCTCAGTCTCCCAAAATGCTGGCATTACAGGTGTGAGCCAACGCACCTGGCCCTGGCTGATTATTCATTTTTTATGTCTCCCTGTATCTATACAAATGTGTTTGGCTAAAAGTCACTAACCAACCACAGTGCCCTGAGAAAATGTGGGATTAATTTTCTTACAAAAGAAAAAGACAGGCCGGGCATCGTGACTCACACCTGAAATCCCAGCACTATGGGAGACTGAGGCAGGCAGATCACTTGAGGTAAGGAGTTTGAGACCAGCTGGGCCAACATGGTGAAACCCCGTCTCTACTAAAAAAGCACAAAAATTAGCAGGGCGTGGGGGCCATGCCTGTAATCCCAGTTACTCGGGAGACTGAAGCAGGAGAATCACTTGAATCTGGGAGGCAGAGGTTGCATTGAACCGAGATCACATCACTGAACTCCAGCCTGGGCCACAGAGCAAGACCCCATCTCAAAATAAATGCATAAATAATGCAAAGATAGGTGGCTGGTGACATTGGTTTAGCTGTGGAACATTAAGCAGAAGGACCCAGGTTTATTCTGGGTTTCTGCTCCTCCATCCTTAGCATATTAACAGTCACCCTCATGCTGAACTCCTCCACACTACAGGATGGCTGCTGCATCCAATGAAGCTGCAACTTTTTTTTTTTTTTTTTTTTTTAAAGTCAGGGTCTCTCTCTGTCACTCAGGCTGCAGTGCAGAAGCACAATCGTAGCCCAATACAGGTCTCGAACTCCTGGCCTCAAGCGATCTTCCTGCCTCAGCCTCCCAAGTAGCTGAGACTAGAGTTGCATGCCACCACAACTGGCCTGCTCCTTCTGAGAAGGACAACAAGCACTTTGCAGAAGTCCCCCCAGCAATGTGCATGGACCACAGCTTGACCTCCCCCTAGCTGCAAGGGAGGCTGGGAAATATTTGCCCTTCCTGCCTATAGACTGAGAAGGGTTGGCATGGAAGGAAGTTTGAAATGGCCTTGGGGTAGCCAGTCTACAGCACCTGGCTGACTCTGCCCATAGAAGGTTCGCGAGGACGGCCGGGCGCGGTGGCTCAAGCCTGTAATCCCAGCACTTTGGGAGGCCGAGACGGGCGGATCACGAGGTCAGGAGATGGAGACCATCCTGGCTAACACGGTGAAACCCCGTCTCTACTAAAAATACAAAAACTAGCCGGGCGAGGTGGCGGGCGCCTGTAGTCCCAGCTACTCGGGAGGCTGAGGCAGGAGAATGGCGTAAACCTGGGAGGCGGAGCTTGCAGTGAGCTGAGATCTGGCCACTGCACTCCAGTCCGGGCGACAGAGCGAGACTCCGCCCCCCCAAAAAAAAAGAAAAAAAAGAAGGTTCGCGAGGACAAGGACCTTATCTGTCTTGTTTACTGCTCTATTCCAGCAGCCAGAAGAGTGCCGGGTGCCCACTCATTGCTTCGTACATATTTATGGAATGGAAGAATGATCTTTCTTCCTGCTGCAGATCCCTGCAGTGCTTTATACCAGTCTACTGGTGCTTTGAATATCAAGCATGACAGTCACGTGATGGAGAATGTTTGAATTTTATTGCTATTTTCTTGGCAGGTTTATGGGGAAGTGCTCTTGGTAACGCTGAAGTCAATAGGAATTATATTTTTGGTGAGTATTTGGGGAACAGAAAGGTCAAAGCCTAGAGATATTTTGTGCAAGGAGATTCACAGTACTTTTCCTACTCATGGCAGAAGAGAGACCTGTATGTAATTGTTCTAGCAAATGCATTTCCTGACATTTATTCTCATATAATTGGGCAGCCAGGATGACCACAGAGTGGATGAGAGTACAGACTCCCTTGGAAGGAATGTTGCTCTGGTACATGTGAGCTTTGTGACCTCTGAAAAGTTACTTAACCTCTCTGTGCCTCAGTTTCTGCCTCTGTGCCACGTGGGTGATAATAATAGTAGTTATGGGCCAGGCGCGGTGGCTCACGCCTGTAATCCCAGCACTTTGGGAGGCCGAGATAGGCGGATCACAAGGTCAGGAGATCGAGACCACCCTGGCTAACACGGTGAAACCCTGTCTCTACTAAAAATACAAAAATTAGCTGGGTGCGGTGGCGGGCGCCTGTAGTCCCAGCTACACGGGAGGCTGAGGCAGGAGAATGGCGTGAACCTGGGAGGCGGAGCTTGCAGTGAGTGGAGATCGCGCCACTGCACTCCAGCCTGGGCGACAGAGTGAGACTCCATCTCAAATAATAATAATAATAATAATAGTAGTGAATATTTGATGACTTAATTCACTGAAAGCTCATAGGACAGTGCCTGGTAGATAATGGCACTCAGTAAACATTAGCAATCATTACCTGGTCCCTCATTTAACATTTTTTTTTTTTTTGAGACGGAGTCTTGCTCTGTCGCCCAGGCCGGACTGCAGTGGCACTATCTTGGCTCACTGCAAGCTCTGCCTCCCGGGTTCACGCCATTGTCCTGCCTCAGTCTCCTGAGTAGCTAAGACTACAGGGGCCCGCCACCGCGCCCGGCCAATCTTTTGTATTTTTAGTAGAGACAGGGTTTCACCGTGTTAGCTAGGATGGTCTCAATCTCCTGACCTTGTGATCCGCCCACCTCGGCCTCCCAAAGTGCTGGGATTACAGGCATGAGCCACCGAGTCTGGCCCCTCATTTAACATTTAACCCCTTCAGTACCCTAAGAGGCAGATGCTTTTGTCCCTTCCATTTTGCGGAGATCCACCAAGTCATGGGAAGGATGCGTGACTCACCCATGCTGCTGGTCAGGGGCGTAGACGCAGGATTCTATAGGAGAATTGGGTGGTGGATCTCTAGGGGAATAGTGTGGTGGTTCAAATCCAAAGCCTGTCTGCCTGGATCCACATCCCGGCTCTGCTTCTCCTGCATTGCTGACTCTGGAAAGCTGCTTAAATTCTCTGTGACCCAATTTCGCCTTCCTAAAATGGAGACAAGAGTACACAGTCCCAGTCTCGTATATTTGATGTGGAGTTTAAATGACCTCATGTATGTAAAATGCTTAGAGCAAAGCCTGACACATGGGAGTATTTCGTTTTATGTTAATCGTATTTTTAGGATCATTATTGAGTTCACACCCTGAACAACTCACCATTCATTTAATGCATATTCATGGGACCTCCCGTACGCCAGGCACTGTACTAGTTCTTATACTTTGACTTTTTTGTTTGTTTGTTTTTTTGAGACAGAGTTTTGCTCTGTTGCCCCGGTTGGAGTGCAGTGGTGTGATCTCGGCTCACTGCAACCTCCACCTCCCAGGCTCAAGCGACTCTCCTCCTGAGTAGCTGGGACTACAGGTGTGTGCCACCATGCCTGGCTAATTTTTGTATTATTGGGAGAGACAGGGTTTCACCATGTTGGCCAGGCTGATCTTGAACTCCTGACCTCAAGTGATCCACCGCCTCAGCCTCCCAAAGTGCTGGGATTACAGGTGTAAACCACCGTGCCTGGGCTGATGTTGTTCTTTGACGTCGGTGTTCACCATAACTTGGTTAAAAACAAACTGAAAAAGGGAATCTATCTATCTCCAATCTCCAAATGGCTAACTAAAGGTGTGAGATGGGTCTGAGTGTTACTTCTCCAGTGGGTCTGCTAAGCTTTCTAAAAAACAAAAACAAAACTCCTGATATGTAGTGTTTGCCAATTCCTGTGGTGTAAATGTTCCCACCATGGCCATACTTCAAGCTACCGACATGAGGTCACTGAGCACAGAGTTGGAAGAGAGGTGCAAAATTGGCTCTTGAGAGGCATTGGCTGCCATTGGAACCCATGGCTGCCATTTCTATTAATGAAATATCCCTGCAGGTCATCTGTATTTTTTATGTTATAACTAGGGACTTTGTTGTACAGCTAAACATTCCCCCTGCTTCTACTCTTTTGCAGATCAGTTAAGGAATCTTCTGACCCTGAGAGGTAAGCATCCTACTTCATTGTGAATCCCTAATGATAATGTGGACTGCACGCTTGCTTGAGGCCAGCCATTGTCCTAAGAACGTGACACGTATGATTCATTTGGTGCCCATTTGAACTCTTTTTCTGGTATTTCAAAGATTTCATCTTGATTTGGATCTGTTGCTGGAGAGGTAGTGTGATCTTTTGGGGGTGTGCTGTAGAACCATGTTTTATCGTATTACCAGTTACTTTTCTGGTTCCTTCTCATTTGAGTAGACTATTTATTTTAATTATTCTTGAATTTATGTTTGATTTGACTTTTTTTTTTTCTTTTTTCCGCTTAAGGATGTGACTTTAATGTCCCTAGCTAATTATAGCCTAATTTGGTCCTTGGTGCTTTCAGGGGTGAAGACTGGAAGAGTTCCTTGGATATAGGGAGTCTTTGTGTGATGGCTTTCTCATATGCTGGTTGTAGAAGCAATGTGCTCACTGTGTGAGCAAGTTCACTGTTGCCTACAGGGTGGGAATGGTAGAAGTCTCTGAAGCTTAACTCATTCCCCACATGGCATGCAATTTTTTTCCCCAGTATTTTATTGGCTGGTGTGATGGTTCAGGTTTCAGGTCTGTAGGGGAGGTGTGCCTGCATGGGAAGTGATTGTGGCTAAAGCATGTGAGTAAATGCAACACCCAATGGTGAGCAAAGGTCCCAGCCTTGACAGAGGTGACTGGAGGACCTCTCAGTGAGTTGCACTGAGATTTTTTTTTTTTTTTTTTTTTTTTTGAGACAGAGTTTGGCTCTTGTTGCCCAGGCTGGAGTGCCATGGCATGATCTCAGCTCACCCCGCAACCTCTGCCTCACGGGTTCAAGCGATTCTCCTATCTCAGCCTCCCGAGTAGCTGGGATTACAGGCACTTGCCACCACGTCCAGCTAATTTTGTATTTTTAGTAGAGACGGGGTTTCTCCATGTTGGTCAGGCTGGTCTCAAACTCCTGACCTCAGGTGATCCGCCCAACTTGGCCTCCCAAAATGCTGGGATCACAGGCGTGAGCCACCGCACCTGGCTGTGCACTGAGGTCTTATCAAGTGGAAGGGTTGGAGCCACTTCAGCTCCCCTGCCAGGTCAGCCGGAAAGCCATCCACCTCTCAGACACACTCGTGATCCAGTGCTCCAGCTATTCAGATCAGACAGGCACCTCTTTTCATCTGTAGGAATGTTGGTGTTCCAAGTAGAGAGGAATTGTGGATCTGTCTCTTGTGCAAGCCTAAACCTAGAGGGTGCTCCTCCTGCGGGGATGCCGTCACCCTGATGTGTTCCAGAAAGACTGTCTACAGTTGCACCCACGCTGAGCTCCCATGGGAGAAGCCCCAGTTGTGCCTGTGGCGATGGAAGAGAGGAGAAAGACATCCCTTTCTCCAAGACCCTTCACTCACACCAGGGCTGTCTGATGATTGGGTTAGAGCTGTGGGCTTTCCCTGCTGAGCCCAGCACTGAAACTGTGCCCCTGCTGAAAGAAACTTCCCACCAGCAGAAAGATCTGATGTTCAAGGCCCGCTGTCCAGATTCTTTTGTCCCATGGGGTGTTCCCTTGACATGGTGCACTCCCCATTCCCGTAGGATAGGAGTCACTGGGCACCAGACTACAGTGAGTGTTGTTCCTCTGGGTCTAGCCACCCAGTGAAGCTGCCACACTTCAGGCTGGTTCTGGGGAATGTCTGCAAGGAATCCGGTAATGTCACCCGTCCTCGAGACTCCCAGCAGTGGGGAGCAGCACCAGCTCTAATGGGGGTGGCGGGAGAGAGACACAGGCTCTGTGAGATTCCTGTTATAGGTAGCCTTAGTATATTGGTTTCCTTGAATGCTAGTTACAGTAGTAATGAACGGATCATGTGGACAGACTCAGGACCTTCTGGTTAGTTAGAGTGGTGCACGCAGTGGTGACAGCTGAGGACATACAGCCTTTTTCTCCTTCCTGGGGGCAGTGTTATCCTACCAGGAGATGCTGTCGTGGACTGTGTTGGTTGGCCTCCACCCAGCAGGTGGAGCACCAGCTGCAGGAGTAGCAGTGGGATGTTCACTTGCCCTATATTGCCCAGGGTGGCTACTCTTGTTTCTCAGGCAATGGGCAGAGTCATAGAGTTCCCCAAAATTTCTATCCTTTGTATTAAGCCACCAGGACAGGTGGCAGGGCAAAGCCAGGTGTGGGCTGGGTCAGGCAGTTTTGTGCTCTAACTCTCCCTGTGCGGGGCAAGCAGCAATCCCTGTTGGATAGCGGAGGTGGGGTTGGTTTCCAGGCCAGTGTGCTGATAATTCAGAGAGGAGTGTTTCTGCCTCTGCTGCACAGAAGAGTTTCTGCAGGGAGTGGGGAGTGGCAGGTGGCAGTAAGCCCCACACAGATCCCACACACTTGGCAAGGCAGATCTCCTCCCACCCTGTTCCACTGGCAGCGGCGAGCTAAGTTCCAGGCAGCCTGCGCTCAGAACTTGCAAATGCTTCCAAGTCATAAGCTTTCCCTGCAGAGATAGCAACCACTGCTTTCAGGCCATGCCCCTCCCCATCTATCCCATCCAGCCATGTGCCAGGGTCCTGCATACACGTGACTGCAGCTTGCTTTTCGCTTACCCCATGCCCCAATCCCAGCCCTGGCCAAGGAAGTTCATCGGCACCCACAGTTATCTCATGAAACCCAGTTACAGGCTTCTTTCAACCTGCCACTACCCCCTGAACTTTTTGGCTGACCACTGCAGGGTGCCCTGTGAGGAACAGTAAGGAATGGCTTCCCGGGGTCCATACTGGGATCTGAGAGTGCATGCAGGGTTCTTCCCGCAGCTCCTACTTATATTCCATGAACCTCCTCAAGTCATATTCTGCACTGAATAGGGTTAAGGCCTTGCCCCAGAGACTGGACTTTCAGGCTCCCTGAAAGTGGGGGCATGTGTCCCTCAGTCTTTCCCCATCTCACACCCCGGGGACTCTCAGCCCTTCACTTGAGTCACAGTATAGGCTGCAGCCCATCAGTTCCTTCAAAGGGACGGTGGATTTCTTCAGATTTCCTGTCCAATTCCTGAATCACTTCTTGAAAAAAAAAAGTTCACAGTGTGAATCTCTACACAGTGTTTTGTCCTTCCACATGGGAGGGGTATGCCAGCAATGCCTCTAATCCAACATGTTTGCTGTCTTGTTTTTTCGTAGTAGGAGAGCAAGGACTTTCTAGAAGTGCCCCCAGCAATGTGCATGGGCCAGAGCTTGACCTTCCCCTAGCTGCAAAGGAGGCTGGGAAATATTTGCCCTTCCTGCCTGTGGGCTGAGAAATGTTGGCATGGAAGGGAGCTTGAAATGGGCCTTGGGGTAGTAGCCAGTCTACCGTGTCTGGCTGGCTCCACCCATAGAAGGTTCATGAGGACAAATCTGTCTTGTTTACTGCTCTATTCCAGCAGCCAAAAGAGTGCCGGGTGCCCACTCATTGCTTCGTAAATATTTATGGAATGGAAGAATAATCTTTCTTCCTGCTACAGATCCCTGCAGTGCTTTATACCAGTCTGCTGGTGCTTTGAATATCAAGCATGACAGTCACGTGATGGAGAATGTTTGAATTTTATTGCTATTTTCTTAGGAGATTTATGGAGAAGGACTGTTGCAGGTGTTAAAAACGTTGGACGCCTTATTTTTGGTGAGTATTTGGGGAACAGCAAGGTCAAAGCCTAGAGATATTTTATGCAAGGAGATTCACAGTACTTTTCCTACTCATGGCAGAGGAGAGACCTGTATGTAATTGTTCTAGCAACTGTATTTCCTGACATTTATTCTCATGTAACTGGGCAGCCAGGATGACCACAGAGTAGATGAGCATACAGACTCCCTTGGAAGGAATGTTGCTCTGGTACATGTGAGCTTTGTGACCTCTGAAAAGTTACCTAACCTCTCTGTGCCTCAGTTTCTGCCTCTATCCCATGCGGGTGATAATAATAGTAGTTATGATGAATGAATTAATTCATCAAAAGCACATAGGACAGTGCCTTGCAGATAAAGGCACTCAGTAAACATTAGCAATCTGACTGGATGCAGTGGCTGACACCCATAATCCCAACACTTGGGAGGCCAAGGCGGGTGGATCACTTGAGGGCAGGATACAGTGGCTCACACCTGTAATCCCAGCACTTTGGGAGGCTGAGGTGGGTGAATCACTTGAGGTCAGGAGTCTGAGACTCCTGAGGTCAGCCTGGCCAACATGGTGAAACCTCATTTCTACTAAAAATACAAAAATTAACCAGGCGTGGTGGTGCATACCTGTAGTCCCAGTTAGTCGGGTGGCTGAGGCAGGAGAATTGCTTGAACCTGAGAGGCAGGGGTTGTAGTGAGCCAAGATCGCACCACTATGCACCAGGCTGGGCAACAGATCGAGACTGTGTCTCAAAAAAAAAAAAAAAAAGAAAAAGAAAGAAAGAAAGAAAAAAAGAAAGAAAAAAAAGCAGACAAAATTTATTGACTATTCAAAAATCTGAAAAAGATGAAGCAGAAGCTTGACCTAACCAACACGTATCCGGACTCAGCTTTCTATCACATTTTCAGCACATGTGGAAAAATTGAATTTTGATTTGATCTCAAGTAAAAATTTAAAACATGTACAATATTTTAATTATAGGGATTAACTCTGCTACTATTAGGTAATAATATTTTAAAATATTATAAAGTTTTTTTGTTTTTTTGAATTTTTACTTCAATAGCTTTTGGGGGTACAAGTGGTTTCTGTTACATGATGAATTATGTAGTAGTAAATTCTGAGATTGTAGTCCGCCCATCAGTGTATGTTTTAGAGTATGTTGCACTCAATATGTAGTTTTTTGGTTTTGTTTTTTGAGACAGTCTCGCTCTGTTGCCCAGGCTGGAGTGCAGTAGAGGGATCTCATCTCACTGCAACCTCTGTATCTTGGGTTCAAGTGCTTCTCTTGCCTCAGCCTCCCAAGTAGGTGGGACCACAGGCACGCACCACCATGCCTGGCTAATTTTTATAATTTTAGTAGAGATGGGGTTTTGCCGTGTTGGTCAGACTGGTCTCAAACTTCTGAGCTCAAGTAATCTGCCCGCCTCGGCCTCCCAAAGTGCTGGGATTACAGGCGTGAGCCACCGCGCCTGGCCTCAGTGTGTAGTTTTTTGTCCTCACCTCCCTGCCCTCCCCTTTCTGAATCTCTGAAGTCCATTATGCCACTCCGTATGCCTTTGCATACCCATGGCTTAGCTCCCACTTATAAGTGAGAACATATGGTTTTTGGTTTTACATTCCTAAGTTACTTCACTTAGAATAATGGCCTCCATCCAAGTTGCTGCAAGACATTATTTTACTCTTTTTTATGGCTGAGTCATATTCCATGGTGTTTATATACCACATATTCTTTATCCACTTATTGGTCAATGGGCACTTAGGTGGCTTCCATATCTTTCAATTGTGAATTGTGCTGCTATAAACATATATGAGCGTGTGTCTTTTTTATTTTATTTTATTTTATTTATTTATTTATTTTTTTGAGACGGAGTCTCGCTCTGTCGCCCGGGCTGGAGTGCAGTGGCCGGATCTCAGCTCACTGCAAGCTCCGCCTCCCGGGTTTATGCCATTCTCCTGCCTCAGCCTCCCGAGTAGCTGGGACTACAGGCGCCCGCCACCTCGCCCAGCTAGTTTTTTGTATTTTTTAGTAGAGATGGGGTTTCACAGTGTTAGCCAGGATGGTCTCGATCTCCTGACCTCGTGATCCACCCGTCTCGGCCTCCCAAAGTGCTAGGATTACAGGCTTGAGCCACCGCGCCCGGCCTTTTATTTTATTTTATTTGAGGCAGAGTCTCGCTCTGTCATCCAAGCTGGAATGCAGTGGTGCACTCTCACTGCAACCTCCAACTCGCAGGTTCAAGTGATTCTCCTGCCTCAGCCTCCCAAGTAGCTGGGACTACAGGCGTGCACCACCATGTCTAGCTAATTTTTGTGTTTTTAGTAGAGATGGGCTTTCACCTTGTTGGCCAGGCTGGTCTTGAACTCCTGACCTCGAGTGATCTGCCCTCCTCGGCCTCCCAAAGTGTTGGGATTACAGGCGTGAGCCACTGCACCCAGCCCACAAGTGTCTTTTTCATATAATGGCTGCCTTTTCTTTGGGTAGATACCCAGTAGTGGGATTGCTGGATTGAATGGTAGATCTACTTTTAGTTCTTTGAGGAATCTCCATACTGTTTTCCAAAGAGGTTGTACTAATTCGCATCCCCACCAGCAGGGTGTTAGTGTTCCATTTTCACCACATCCACACCAACATCTGTTGGTGTTTTTGAATTTTTATCAATGGCCATTCTTGTGGCAGTAAAATGGTATCTCATTGTGGCTTTAATTTGCATTTCTTTAATGATGAGTGATGCTGACCATTTTTTCCTATGTTTCTTGGCCACTGGAATATCTTCTTTTGAGAAATGTCTATTCATAGCGTTGGAATGCTTTTTGGTGGGATTATTTGTTTTCTTCTTGCTAATTTCTTTGAGTTCTTTATAGGTACTGTATAATAGTCTTTTGTGGATGCCTAGTTTGCAAATATTTGCTCCCATTCAGTGGGTTGTCTGTTTATTCTGATAATTATTTCCTTTGCTGTACAGAACATATTTAATTTACTCAGGTCCCATGTATTTATTTATTTTTGGGACAGTCTCACTCCATCACCCAGGCTTCAGTGCAGCAGCATGATCTCAGCTCACTGCAATCTCCACCTCCCAGGCTTAAGCAATTCTCCTGCCTCAGCCTCCTGAGTAGCTGGGATTACAGGCATCTAACACCATACCTAGCCAATTTTTGTATTTTTAGTAGAGATGGGGTTTCATCATGTTGGGCTGGAACTCCTGACCTCAGGATCCACCCACTTGGGCCTCCCAAAGTGCTGGGATTACAGGTGTGAGCTACCATGCCTGTTCCCATACATCCATATGTTTACTTTTGTTTTGTTGCATTTGCTTTGGGGCTCTTGGTTGTGAACTCTTGCCTAAGTCAACATCTAGAAGAGTTTTTCTGATGTTATCTTCCAGAATTTGTATGGCTTCTGGTCTCATATTTAAGTCTTCAATGCAAATTCACATTGAATTTGTGAGTTGATTTTTGTATAAGGTGAGAAATAAGGATCCAACTTCATTCTCCTACACGTGGCTTGCCAGTTATCCCTGCACCATTTGTTGAACAAGGTGTCCTTTCCTCCACTTTATATTTTTGTTTGCTTTGTCGAAGATCAGTTGGCTGTAAGTATTTGGCTTTATTTCTGGGTTCTCTATTCTGTTCTATTGTTCTACATGCCTACTTTTATACCAGTACCATGCTGTTTTGGTAACTATAGGCTTGTAGTATAATTTGATTGGGTAATGTGATGCCTCCAGATTTGTTCTTTTTGCTTAGTCTTGCTTTGGCTATGCAGGCTCTTTTTTGGTTCATATGAATTTTAGGATTGTGGCTGGGCATGGTAGCCACACATCTGTAATCCCAGCACTTTGGGAGGCCAAGGTGGGTGGATCACCCGAGGTCAGGAGTTTGAGACCAACCTGGCCAACATGGCGAAACCCTGTCTCTACTAAAAATACAAAAATTAGTCAGGCATGGTGCATGCACGTGTAATCCCAGTTATTCGCGAAGCTGAGGCAGGAGAATTGCTTGAACTGGGAAGCAGAGGTTGCAGTGAGCTGAAATCGGCCATTGCACTCCAGCCTGGGTGACAGAGCAAGACTATGTCTCAAAAAAAAAAAAAAAAAAAAAAAGAATTTTAGGATTTTTTAGTTCTGGGAAAAATGATAGCATTTTGATGGGAATTACATTGAATGTGTAGATTGCTTTTGGCAGTATGGTCATTTTCACAATATTGATTCTACCCATCCATGAGCATGGGATGTGTTTCCATTTGTTTGTGTTGTCTGTGATTTCTTTTAGCAGTGTTTTATAGTTTTCCTTGTAGTGGTCTTTCACTTCCTTGGTTAGGTATATTCCTGAGTATTTTATTTTATTTTTTTTGCAGCTGTTGTAAAAGGGGTTGAGCTCTTGGTTTGAATCTCAGCTTGGTCATTGTTGGTGTACAAAGCAGTGCTACTGATTTGTGTACATTGATTTTGTATCCTGAAACTCTACTGAATTCATTCATCAGATCTAGGAGCTTTTTGGATAAGTCTTTAGGGTTTTCTAGGTGTCCAGTCATATCATGAGTGAACAGTAACAGTTTGACTTCCTCTTTACCAGTTAGATGCCATTCATTTCTTTCTCTTGTCTGATGGCTCTGACTAGGACTTCCAGTACTATGTTGAATACAAGTGGTAAAAGTGGGCATCCTTGTCTCGTTCCAGTTCTCAGAGGGAATGCTTTTTTTTTTTTTTTTTTTTTGAGACGGAGTCTTGCTCTGACACCCAGGCTGGAGTGCAGTGGCTGGATCTCAGCTCACTGCAAGCTCCACCTCCCGGGTTTACGTCATTCTCCTGCCTCAGCCTCCCGAGTAGCTGGGACTACAGACGCCCGCCTCGTCGCCCGGCTAGTTTTTTGTATTTTTAAGTAGAGACGGGGTTTCACCGTATTAGCCAGGATGGTCTCGATCTCCTGACCTCGTGATCCGCCCGTCTCGGCCTCCCAAAGTGCTGGGATTACAGGTTTGAGCCACCGCGCCCGGCCCGAGGGAATGCTTTAAACTTTTCCCCGTTCAGTGTAATGTTGGCTGTGGGGTTTCTCATAGACGGCTTTTATTACATTGAAGTATGTCTCTTGTATGCCGATTTTGTTGAGGGTTTTAATCATAAAGGGATGCGGGATTTTGTGAAATGCTTCTGCATCTCCTATGATTTTTGTTTTTAATTCTGTTTCTGTGATGTATCACATTTGTTGACTTGCGTATGTTAAGCCATCCTTGCATTACTGGTATGAAACCCACTTGATCACATCATGGCAGATTTCAAGCTACCAACATGAGGTCACTGAGCACAGAGTTGGAAGACGGGTACAAAATTAGCTCTCCAGAGCCCTTATCAACAGACTGCAACCCATGGCTGCCATTTCTACTAAAGAGATGTCCCTGCAGGTAATCTGTATTTTCTACAACTGGTGACTTTACCGTACAGTTAAACATTCCCCCTGCCTCTGTTCTTTTGCAGCCCCGTTACTGAGGCTGCAACAAAGTTTGCGAAGGGAGCGTCCTGCCCTGGAAGGTAAGCATCCTACTTTGTCATGAATCCCTAATGATAGGGTAGACTGCACACTGGCTTGAAGCCAGCCATTGTCCTAAAAACTGTACGTGTCTGATTCATGTAGTGCTCCTTTGGGAATGGAGAGGAACATGGACTCTCACAGGTGCCCAAGGCCACTCAGCCAGGTGGAAGCAGGATCAGAGTTCAAACTGACACACTGTAACCATATGCATGTAGGGCGTATCTATGCACTGTAACCATGCGCATAGATATCCCCTAGATATGCCTAGGATCCAAGTGTCAGAAGCAGAAAATGGGAACAGCCTGAGGCAATTAGCAGATTGAGAGGAAAAATACTTCCCAAAACCACATGGGCTGAGAGTCTTGAAGGAGCCAGACTTGACCCATGGTGGGAGTATGGAGAACAAGAACAAAGTATCAGATGAATTCTGTATGGAGAAGTTAGATTATATTATGGAAGAGACTATATTTGTTCAGGAGAGGCTGTACTGCACAAAGAAACCACAAATTGCTATGACTTAAGACACAAAGGATTTATATTTTGCTCACCCAAAAAGCAATATGGATTGAGTGTTTCTACAGGGCAACTTGGCTCCATGTGGGGACTTAGGCATCCAAGCTGCTTGCATCTCTTTTTTCTTTCTTTTCTTTTTTTTTTTTCTTTTTTTTTTTCTTTTTTTAAAGACAGAGTTTAGCTCTGTCGCCCAGGCTGGAGTGCAGTGGCACTATCTCAGCTCACTGCAACCTCTGCCTCCCAGGTTCAAGCTTTTCTCCTGCCCCAGCCTCCCAAATAGCTGCGATTACAGGCACCTGCCACCACACCTGGCTAATTTTTGTATTTTTAGTAGAGACGAGTTTTCACTATGTTACCCGGGCTGCTCTCGAACTCCTGACCTCAAGTGATCTGCCTGCCTGGGCCTCCCAAAGTGCTGGGATTACAGGCATGAGCCACCACGCTGGGCCAAGCTGCTTGAATCTCATTGCTTCTCCTCTTGGCACAAGGTCTCCTTGTCTGTTCTATGAGAGGAGAGAGCTGGAGAGCCACAGAAGGCCTTTTGTAGCCAGGCCTGGAAGTAGAGGGCACCAGCTCCACACACCTCCTGTTGGCCAGGATCAGTCACATGGCCCCAACCTAACTACAGCGGAGGCTGACCAAGGTGGTCTCCCTTCCACTTGTGGAAGATGCAACTGTGGTGAACACAGCAGGGTACTCTTGCTTTTTCACAGGCCAACGGTCAGGTACGGAGTGAAGGTAGGTCCTGAGCACAGCCCTGCATCCACTTCATGCCTCGCTCCCTGTTTTAGTTGTGAAGGCTGCTAGAGCAAAGTGCCATACGTAGGCTGGCTGGCTTAGCCACAACAGAGATTTATTTCTCAGTTCTGGAGGCTGGAAGTCCAAGATCAGAGTACCAGTAGGGTTGAATTCCTGGGAACCCGCTTCTGGGTTGCAGAGAGCCAACTTCTTGCCACATGACACGCTTTAATATTGTTTTTTGACATCAGCATTCACCATATGCTGGTTATAGACAAGTCTGGAAGGAGAATCTATCTGCAACCTACAAATGGCTAACGAACGTTATGGGATGGTAGGCTGGTGACTGTGCCACCACACTCCAGCCTGGGCGACAGAGTGAGAACCTGTCTCAACAACAACAACAACAACAACAAAGAAATATCAACCCCAAGGCGATGGTATTAAGAGATGGGGCGTTTGGGAGCTGTTGAGAGCATGAGGGTAGAGCCCTCCTGATTCGGATTAATCCCTTATAAAAGAAGCCTCAGACAGCTCACTCCAAGGAATGCGGTGAAGATTGAAGGGTAGAATTTATGCAAAATGCTCCAAGATAAGCCTGGCAGGTGATGTTCTCAGCAAATGTGAGCAGAGCTATTATCAGTGTGTGAGAGAGAGAGAGAGAGAGAGTTGAGCATCATCTAATTCATGAGTGTGGATAAAAATAAAAGAGGGGGTACCAGGCAGGGTAGCTCAATGCCTGTAATCCCAGCACTTTGGGAGGCTAAGGCGGGTGGATCACTTGAGGTCAGGAGTTCGAGACCAGCCTGGCCAAAATGGTGAAACCCTGTCTGTACTAAAAATACAAAAATTAGCCAGGCCTGCCTGGTGGTGGTGCACGTCTATAGTCCGAGATACTCCAGAGGCTGAGCCAGGGGATTCGCTTGAAACTGGGAGGCAGAGGTTGCAGTGAGCTGAGATTACCCCATTGTACTCCAGCCTGGGCAACAGAGCAACACTCTGTCTCAAATAAATAAATAAAAGAGGAGAAGACTTTGCCTCAAATCCTGAAGAAAATGAGCATGTAAAAAATGAGTAGAGGCGGAGGCAGAGATGAAGGAGCTAGAAAAAAGAGGCCAGAAAGTCAGAGAGAGCAAGGTAACATGGAGGTCAGCAGAAGGCAAGGGGAGAGAGGGTCACCTGGAGAAGGAGGTCACCTCGGGAAGAACCGCAGGGCATTGCAGACGGTGAGGCAGAGCAGGGTCTGTGGTGTTCTTGGCAGGGTACTTACACAGCATCTGAGACCACCTGGGTTTCTTGACGTAGATGAAGGCGGTGAGCCTAATTACAACTGGCTGACTGAGATGCTTGAGAATTGGACCAGGACCTCCCTGGAAAAGCAGAAGCAGCCTGATGAGGACCCTGAAAGTAAAGGTACCGTGCATAGTATATAATAAGTGTCATCAACAGTAAGTGCCACCAACCTTCTCTCTCCTCTTGCTCTTCCCCACCCCTGTGGGCCAGTCCTGCAGGGGACATGACCAGATGTCCCACTGGTACAGTTTGGATGCTTGCTCCCTTCCAAATCTCATGTTGAAATGCAATCCCCCAATGTAAATTAGTTCAACCATTGTAGAAGACAGTGTGGCAATTCCTCAAGGATCTAGATCCAGAAATACCATTTGACCCAGCAATCCCATTACTGAGTATATGCCCAAAGGAATAGAAATCATTCTGTTAGAAAGATACAGGCACGTGTATGTTCACTGCAGCACTATTCACAATAGCAAAGACATGGAATCAACCCAAATGCCCATCAATGATAGACTAGATAAAGAAAATGTGGTACATATACACCATGGAGTACTATGCAGCCAAAAAAAGGAACAAGATCATGTCCTTTGCAGGGACATGGGTGGAGCTGGAAGCCATTATCCTCAGCAAACTAATGCAGGAACAGAAAACCAAACACCACATGTTCTTACTTATAAGTGGGAGCCGAATGATGAGAACACATGAACACAGGGAGGGGAACAGTACACACTGGGGCCTGTTGGGTGTGGGTGGGGAGAAGAAGAGCACCAGGATAAATAGCTAATGCATGCAGGGCTTAATACCTAGGTGATGGGTTGATAGGTGCAACAAACCACCATGGCACACGTTTACCTATGTAACAAATCTGCATGTCCTGCACATGTATCCCAGAACTTAAAATTAAATTAAATTAAAAGAAAAAGAAACGTAATCCCCAGTGTTGGAGGTGGGGCCTGGTGGGAGGTGATTGGATCAGGGGGATGGATCCCTCCTGAATGGCTTAGCGTCATCCTCTTGGTAATTAGTGAGTGCTTGCTCTGAGTTTATCTGAGATACGGTTGCTTAGAAGTGTGTGGCACCGTCCCCCTCACTCTGTTCTCCTCTTCTCGATAAGTGATGTACCTGCTCTCCCTTCACCTTCCATCATGATTGGAAGCTTCCTGAGGCCCCACCAGAAGCAGATGCCAGCACCATGCTTCCTATACAGCATCCAGAGCTGTGAGCCAATTAAACCTCTTTTCTTTATAAATTATCCAACCTTGGGTACTTCTTTATAGCAATGCAAGAATGGACTGATACGCCCACCCTCTATCCATCCACCCGGCCATCCATCCATTTAGGATGTCTTGAGTCATTAACATGAAATAATAACTCTCCTAATAGCAGGCTGGGGGTAGGGGTGACAAAGGGAAAATGACAGACCAGGTGCCTGCCTGGAGGACTCACAGTCTAGAGGATGAGACGGAGAATAGACAGGTAAGTTCATCCCCGACTGGGCTAATTTCTATGGAGAGGGCTGGGTGCAGTGGCTCACACCTGTAATCCCAGCACTTTGGGAGGCTGAGGCAGGAAGATCACTTGACCCCAGGAATTCAAGACCAGCTTGGGCAACATAGCAAGACCCCATCTCTCCAAAAATTTTTTGTAAAAATTAGCTGGGCATGGTAACGCGTTCCTGAGACAGGATTTGGTGCTCCAGTCTGGGGGCAGAATTTCTTCTCTACAAACTGTTTTGCCCTGAAAGCCTTCAACTGAGTAGATGAGGCCCACCCACATCACTGAGAATAATCTTCTTGAAGTCAACTGATTTTAGCTGTCAACCACATCTACAAAATACCTTCACAGCCACACCTAGGCTAGTGTTTGATTCAATAACTGGTTACTGTGGCCTAGCCTAGTTAACACGTTAAACCATCCTCCCGACATCCTAAGAGCTATAGGCAGACTCTTATTTATTCCTCATAAAACTGCAAGGGATAGGTGTTACTCTCTTCCTGGTTTTACAGATGAGAACAGGGATGTTAAGTAACTTTATCGGGGGCCCGATGCAGTGGCTGATGCTTATAATCCTAGCACTTTGGGAGGCCAAGGTGGGTGGATCACCTGAGTTCAGGAGTTCGAGACCAGCCCGGCCAACATAGCAAAACCCCTTCTGTACTACAAATACAAAAAAAAATATTTAGCCGGGCATAGTGGTGGGTGCCTGTAGTCCTAGCTACTCAGGAGACTGAGGCGGGAGAATCCCTTGAGCCCAGGAGGCGGAGGTTGCAGTGAGCTGAGATTGCACCACTGCACTCCAATCTGAGACTCTGTCTCAAGAAAAAAAATAAATAAATAAAAGTAACGTGCTCAGGGTCTCACAGCTAATGAGCGATGAAGTCAAATTCAAATCGGCATCTAGCTCAAGCACCCACCTCCCTACTAGCTTTGCTCTCTTGCCACTCTGCCCATGCTGTTCAGAGAAAGGATTGAGGCTGAAAAACCATGAAGAAAGAAATCAGAGCGGGAGGCTGTGTTGCATCCTGGATGGAAAAGATACTGCATAAGGTCCTGGCAGCTGAGATTGGAAGGAGCAGAGACACTGAAAAGACGATCAGCAGGTGGAACTGGCAGGTCTTGGTGATAGTCTGGTGTGAGGGTGAGGAAGAGGCAGAAGTCTGGGGTGATGACCTGGTTTACGCCTCAGTGACTTGGCAGCCCCTTGGGCTGCGGACGGGAGCACAGGAAAATGTGCTGGGCACTTTAGAACAGCTCCTGGAACATTCAGCATCATCCTCCCCCATGAACCTAAAGAAAGCAAGCTCATTTCCCCAGGGACACAGGTGATCATACAGTCATTAAATCTCCATCTTTTCCTTGCCAACTCCCTCCACCCCAATGGCCCAAAGTCGTGTCTCACCAGTAGCTCAATGACAGGTGCTGGATCAGACGGCCAGGACCCCGAGGCCCCTGGATGCCAACCTTTCCCAGCTCACCGGATTTGTCAGCTCTCCTGCCCTAGCAAATACCACAGGCGGGGTGGCTTCAACTATAAGCTTTTATTTTCTCACGGTTCTTTTTTTTTTTTTTTTTTTTTTGAGACAGAATCTTGCTCTGTCGCCCAGGCTGGAGTGCAGTGGCGAGATCTCCACTCACTGCAAGCTCTGCCTCCCGGATTCACACCATTCTCCTGCCTCAGCCTCCCGAACAGCTGGGACTACAGGCGCCCGCCATCACACCTAGCTAATTTTTTGTATTTTTGGTAGAGACGGGGTTTCACCATGTTAGCCAGGATAGTCTCGATCTCCTGACTTCATGATCCGCCCGCTTGGGCCTCCCAAAGTGCTGGGATTACAGGCATGAGCCACTGCACCTGGCTTTTTTTTTTCTTTTTTTGAGACAAGGGTTTCCCCATGTTGTCCAGGCTGGTCTCAAACCCCTGACCTCAAGTGACCCACCCACCTGGGCCTCCCAAAGTGCTGGAATTACAGGTGTGAGTCACTGTGCCCGGCCTTATTTTCTCACAATTCTGCAGGCAGGAAGTCCAAGATCAAGGTGCCAGCGGTGTCGGTTTCTCCTGAGGCCTCTCTCCATGGCTTGCAGATGGACGGCCACTTTCTCACCGCATCCTCCCAGTCTGACCTTTCCTCTGTGCACATGCATTCTTGGTGATTTTTTTTTTTTTTTTTTTTTTTTTTTTTTTTTTTGATACAATGTCTCACTCTGTTCCCCAGCCTGGAGTGCAGTGGCAGAATCATAGTTCACTTTAGCCTTGAACTCCCGGGTTCAAGTGATCCTCCTGCCTCAGCCTCCTGAATAGCTGGGACCACAGGCTTGCATTAATATGCCCAGCTAATTTGCTTATTTTATTTTATATTTTATTTTATTTTTGTAAAGATGCGGTCTTACTATCTTGCCCAAGCTGGTCTCCAACTCCTGGGCTCAAGCGATCCTCTCACCTCGGCCTCCCTAAGTCCTGGGATTACTCTGGCGCCTGGTGCTCTTCCTCTTCTCATAAAGACCCCAGTCCTATTGAATTAGGATCCCACTCTCATGACCTCAGTTATCCTGAATGACTCTCTTTTTTTTTTTTTTTTTTTTAGATTTTATTTTTTTATTATACTTTATGTTCTAGGGTACATGTGCACGACGTGCAGGTTTGTTACATATGAATACATGTGCCACGTTGGTGTGCTGCACCCATTAACTCGTCATTTACATTAGGTGTATCTCCTAATGCTATCCCTTCCCCTTTCCCCCACCCCATAATAGGCCCCAGTGTGTGATGTTCCCCTTCCTGTGTCCAAGTGTTCTCATTGTTCAATTCCCACCTAGGAGTGAGAACATGCGGTGTTTGGTTTTCTGTTCTTGCAATAGTTTGCTGACAATGATGGTTTCCAGCTGCATCCATGTCCCTACAAAGGACATGAACTCATCCTTTTTTATGGCTGCATAGTATTCCATGTGTATATGTGCCACATTTTCTTAATCCAGTCTGTCACTGATGGACATTTGGGTTGGTTCCAAGTCTTTGCTATTGTGAATAGTGCTGCAGTAAACATACGTGTACATGTGTCTTTATAGCAGCATGATTTATAATCCTTTGGGTATATCCCCAGTAATGGGATGGCTGGGTCAAATGGTATTTCTAGTTCCAGATCCTTGAAGAATTGCCACACTGTCTTCCACAATGGTTGAACTAGTTTACAGTCCCACCAACAGTGTAAAAGTGTTCCTGTTTCTCCATCTGTTGTTTCCTGACTTTTTAATGATCACCATTCTAACTGGTGTGAGATGGTATCTCATTGTGGTTTTGATTTGCATTTCTCTGATGGCGAGTGATGATGAGTGATGATAAGACAGAGTCTTGCTCTGTCATCAGGCTGGAGTGCAGTGGCACAATCTCAGCTCACTTCAGCCTCCACCTCCCAGGTTCAAGTGATTTTCCTGCCTCAGCCTCCCAAGTAGCTGGGACTACAGGCGCCCGCCACCACGTCCAGCTCATTTTTGTATTTTTAGTAGAGACAGGGTTTTACCACGTCCAGAATGGTCTTAATCTCTTGACATTGTGATCTGTCCACCTCGGTCTCCCAAAGTGCTGGGATTCCTGGCTTGAGCCACCGTCCCCGGCCAGGAATGACCTCTTTAAAGGCCCTGTCTCCAAATACAACCCCATGGGGGATGAGGGCTTCCACATATGACTTTGGTGGGGGCAGAAACTACTCAGTCTCCTGTACTCACCTTGGCTGTCTCGGCTTCTTTCTCTAGGCTCAGTCAGTGACTTTTTGGATTTTGTGAGAAAAACAGGCATTTGCGCTTCAAAGTGGGAATGGGGAACCACTCACAACTTCCTGTACAAACACGGTGAGAAGACCCTCCTCCCACCGCCCTGGTCTGTCCATGCATGTGAATGGGCTGGAGTAGCGGAAGGGGTGGGGCCTGAAACAATCCCGGGCTGGTCCTTCACCAGAGCTTTGGAGCGGGGCTGGTGTCAAGGTGCCCAGGGGTCTGATTAGGGGAACCTTCGCTCGGTGGTGTGGTCCATACTGAAAAATGTGTGGCCTCGCTGCGAGTCCCAGTCATCGTGAAAAGCCTCACTGATGGTTTTCTCAGGTTTTGCAAAAATGCAAAAAACCCTAATTTCTTGTCAGCTAATCCTAGGACCTGGTCTTAAAAAAAACACTTGTATGAGCCGGCGCAGTGGCTCATGCCTGTAATCCCAGCAGTTTGGGAGGCCGAGGTGGGCAGATCACTTAAGGTCAGGAGTTCAACACCAGCTTGGCCAACATGGTAAAACCCTGACCCTACTAAAAATACAAAAATTAGCTGGACATGGTGGCGGGTGCCTGTAGTCCCAGCTACTCGGGAGGCTGAGGCAGGAGAGTCGTTTGAATCCAGGAGGCAGAGGTTGCAGTGAGCCAAGATCATCACACTGCACTCCAGCCTGGCGACAGAGCGAGACAAAACAACAAAACAAAACAAAACAAAAACCACTTGTATGGGTTTTCTCTTCATGGGGCTGACCCTGTCATTCAGGTGGAATTGATGTCAGGCTCCTGGGAACTCACACTAAGCCCATTTAATAGTCTCCATAAGCTCCAATGTTCATGGCTGGTGGAGATCACTCATGTGTGTGTGTGTCTTGCTCTGTTTCCCAGGCTGGGAATGCAGTGGTGCAATCGTGGCTCACTGCAGCCTCGGCCTCCCCAGCTCAAGTAATCCTCCCATTTCAGCCTCCCGAGTAGCTGGGAACACAGGCACACAGCATCATGCCCGGCTAATTTTTGTTTTTATTTTCCATAGAGATGGGGGTCTCACTACATTGCCCAGACTGGTCTTGAACTCCTGGGCTCAAGCGAGCCTCCAACCTCGGCCTTCCAAAGTGCTGGGATTACAGGTGTGAGCCACCCCACGCCTAGCCTTCCCCACTCTTTTGTTACAAGACTATAGTGAACATCTTTATGTTTGTGGCCCTGTTGCCCTTGTGCAACTCGGGAAAAGATGCATCTCCCAGGAGGGTGAATTCTAAAATGTGCCCCCTTGGCCAGGGCTGTGTGTGGCCTGGGAAGGGAACCCTGGCTGGATGTCAGTCCTGCTCACCTCTCCCGGGCTGCTTCCTGCCAGGGACACAGGACTTGAGCTGTGTCTGAGCACCATGCCCCACAGCTGTCGGGTCTTATGGCCTTGGAATACACTTTCAAGCGTCGAGTCACTGGATCATGGCGATGAGTGTTTTAGCATCAAATTTCTCTCTGAAGGGGGTGGATGAAGTTGCTTTCTCAGTAGCAATATAAGAGTGTAAACCAAAAATAAAATTCTAAGCCCCCCACCACCCAACCATCTGAATGGACCTCTCCTCTCAGCCAGGGCACTCCAAAGTTAACCTGAAAAATGGGTTCAGGCCATGATGGGAAATGGGGGTTGGACATGCCTCCTTATAACCCTCCTCCCTTTTGGAATTCAGGAAAAGCTGACTAGTAGTCATGTCAACACAGATTTTTTTTTTGTTTTTTTGAGATGGAGTTTTGCATTTTTTGCCCAGGCTGGAGTGCAATGGCATGATCTTGGCTCACCACAATCTCGGCCTCCCGGGTTCAAGCGATTCTCCTGCTTCCCGAGTAGCTGGGACTACAGGCATGTGCCACCACGCCTGGCTAATTTTGTATTCTTAGTAGAGACAGGGTTTCTCCTTGTTGGTCAGGCTGGTCTCGAACTCCTGACCTCGTGATCTACCCACCTTGGCCTCCCAAAGTGTTGGGATTGCAGGCGTGAGCTGCCTCAACACAGATTTTAAGTCTGATAAGAAACATTTACATTCTGTTCTCTCTGAAGCCTGCTACCTGGAGGCTTCATCTGCATGATAAAACTTTGGTCTCCACAACCCCTTGTCATAACCCAGACATTCCTTTCTATTGCTGATAACTCTTTAAACCAATAGCCAATCATATATTTTTATTTTCCATTTATTTATTTATTTATTTAGTGATGGAGTCTCGCTCTGTCACCCAGGCTGCAGTATAGTGGCATTATCTTGGCTCACTGCAGCCTCCACCTCCTGGGTTCAAGCAATTCTCCTGCCTCAGCCTCCCGAGTAGCTGGGACTACAGGCATCTATCACCATGCTCAGCTAATTTTTGTATTTTTAGTAGAGACGGGGTTTCACCACATTGGCCAGGCTGGTCTTGAACTCCTAACCTCAAATGATCTGCCCAACTTGGCCTCCCAAAGTGCTGGGATTATAGGTGTACAGGTGTTAGCCACTGTGCCCAGCCGTCAATCAGAAAATTTTAAATCTACCTATAACCTGAAAGCACCCCCACCCCTCCTCACCCCTCACCTCCACCCCTCCACCACTTCAAGTTGTCTCACCTTTCTGGACCGAACCAAGGTATATCTTAGATGTATTTGATTGATGTCTCATGTCTCCCTAAAATGTATAAACCTAGGCTGTGCCCCGACCACCTTGGCCACACATTCTCAGGATCTCCTGAGAACTGCATGATGGGCCATTGGTCACTCACATTTGGCTCAGAATAAACCTCTTCAAATATTTTCCAGAGTTTGACTCTTTTCATCAACAAGAGGAACCATTCCCAGCGGTACTGTCCTAGTCTGCTCGGGCTGCTGTGACAAAATCCCACAGACTGGGTGACTTAAACAACAGACATTTATTTTTTCACCATTCTCAAGGCTGGAAGTCCAAAATCAAGGTGTCTGCGGGGTGGGTTCCTTCTGAGGCCTCTCTCTGCAGCTTGCAGGCAGCGCCTTCTCCCTGCATCCTTGCACGGTCTTTGCTCCATGTGTATCTATGTTCTAATCCCCTCTTCTTAGAAGGGCACTATCATTCTATTGGAATGTTTCAAAGTTTTGTTATGCAGATGTGTGAGAGGCATTTGAACCAGAGTGACTCCATCTTGAATGAGGGCTAGGAAAAATGAGGCTTAGCCTTGCTGGGCTGTATCCCCAGGAAGTTAGGCATTCCTAGCCCCTAGGTGTTTACGGTTAAGGGAACAGATTAATAATGTTTACTAAACAGACTCAGGCCCAGGAATGTCCTGATATCCTGATATCTTGAGAACAGAAGCATTCCTAATTTTGCTTTAAAAATAATAAGTTCTTGCAAAATATAGTAATTATGGTTTTGTTTTGTTTTGTTTTTGAGATGGAGTTTTGCTCTTCGTTGCCCAGGCTAGAATGCAGTGGTGCTATCTCAGCTCACTGCAACCTCTGCCTCCCAGGTTCAAGCAATTCTCCTGCCTCAGCCTCCCGAGTAGCTGGGATTACAGGCGTGTGCCACCACACCCAGCTAATTTTTGTATTTTTAGTACAGACAGGGTTTCGCCATGTTGGCCAGGCTGGTCTCAAACTCCTGACCTCAGGCGATCCACCTGCCTCGGCTTCCCAAAATGCTGAGATTACAGGCATGAGCCACCGTGCCCGGCCAAAATATAGTAATTATGAAAATCAACCCTTTATCACAAACCCTTGTAGCAGAGCACATCTCCCCATGTTTTTTTGTTGTTGTTTTCCTATATATAACAAAAGAAGGAGGTGATGCATTCCTCCTCTGACTTTCAGGAACACCCTACTCTGTCTTTGGAGTCACTGTTCTTTCACCCCTTTGTTTTCTTAACAGACTTGCTTTCGCTTTGCACTGTGGACTCACCCTGAATTCTTTCTTGTGTGAGATCCAAGAACCCTTTCTTGGGGTCTGGATCGGGACCCCTTTCCAGTAACAGATGGAGGCTCCAGGTAGCAAGCTGCAGAGAGAATAGATTGGAAATGGTGCTTATCAGATTTAAGCTGTGTTGATGTTAAATGCTGGTCAGCTTTCCCTAAATTCCCAAAGGGAGGAGGGCATCGTGAGGCATGTCTGACCCTCCCTTCCTGTCACGGCCAGGGCTAGGTTTTCAGGTTAACTTTGGAGTACCCTGGCCAAGAGGAAGGGTTCATTCAGATGGTTGAGGTGGTGGGGGTGCTTATCATTTTATTTTTGGTTTATTCTGTGAAAGGAAAATAAATCTTGGGACCCCAAAATCACCAAGCTAAAGGGAAAAGTCAAGCTGGGAACGGCTTAGGGCAAACCTACCTCCCATTTTATTCAAAGTCACCCCTCTGCTCACTGAGATAAATGCATATCTGATTGCCTCCAGTTGGAAAGGCTAATCAGAAACTGGAAAGAATGTTGGCTGGGCTACATGGCTCACGCCTGTAATCCCAGCACTTTGGGAGACTGAGGTGGGCAGATCACGAGGTCAGGAGTTCAAGACCAGCCTGGCCAAGATGAGGTAAACCCTGTCTCTACTAAAAATACAAAAATCAGCCCAGCATGGTGGCGGGCGCCTGTAATCCCAGCTACTTGGGAGGCTGAGGCAGAGAATCGCTTGAAGCCGCGAGGGAGAGGTTGCAGTGAGCTGAGATCGTGCCACTGCACTCCCACCTGGGCGACAGAACGAGACTCCATCTCAAAAAAAAAAGAATGCAACCATTTACTTCCTATCTACCTGTGACCTGGAAGCCCCCTCCTGCTTTGAGTTGTCCCACCTTTCCAGACCGAACCAGTGTTCATCTTACATATATTGACATCTCAGGTCTCCCTAAAATGTCTAAACCAAGCTGTGCCCCAACCGCCTTGGGCACATGTCACCATGACCTCCTGAGACCGCATCACGGGCGTGCACCCTTAACCTTGGCAAAATAAACTTTCTACACTGACCGAGACCTGTCTCAGAAATACTGGCTTAACAACATTCTCACGTGTTGCTGCTGGGAAGGCAGCTTTGTTTGGAACTTCACGCCAAAAACCCCATTAATTACTTCTTTAAAGACCCTGTCTCTGGCTGGGCGCGGTGGCTCAAGCCTGTAATCCCAGCACTTTGAGAGGCCGAGACGGGCGGATCATGAGGTCAGGAGATTGAGACCATCCTGGCTAACTCAGTGAAACCCCGTCTCTACTAAAAAATACAAAAAAAAAAAACCTAGCCGGGCGAGGTGGCGGCGCCTGTAGTCCCAGCTACTTGGGAGGCTGAGGCAGGAGAATGGCGTGAACCCGGGAGGCGGAGCTTGCAGCGAGCTGAGATCCGGCCACTGCACTCCAGCCTGGGCGACAGAGCGAGACTCCGTCTCAAAAAAAAAAAAAAAAAAAAAGACCCTGTCTCCAAATACAGTCACATTCTAAGGTACTGGGGGTAAGGGCTTTAACATGTGTTTGAATTATTTATTTTGAGATGGAGTCTCACTCTGTCACCCAGGCTGGAGTGCAGTGGCATGATCTCAGCTCCGTGCAACCTCCGCCTCCCGGGTTCACACCATTCTCCTGCCTCAGCCTCCCGAGTAGCTGGGATTATAGGCACACGCCACCACGCCCAGCTAATCTTGGTATTTTTAGTAGAGACAGGGTTTCACCGTGTTGGCCAGGCTGATCTTGAACTCCTGACCTCAAGTGATCCGCCCGCCTCAGCCTCCCAAAGTGCTGGGATTACAGGCATGAGGCACCACGTCCGGCCAGGGCTTCAACATATGAATCTGGGAAGAGACAGAAGTCAGCTCCTAGTGGGCAACCTCGCGACTGCTGTCTACGCTGACAACAATCATTTTCCCATCCCCCTCCCTGCCTTCTATTTACAAGTCTTGCTTTCAGTCCCTGGAAGCAGCTGATCCTCTTTCTTCCTGGGCACCACAGGTGGCATCCGGGACAAGACAATGAGTAGCCGGAAGCACCTCCACCTGGTGGATGCTGGTTTAGCCATCAACACTCCCTTCCCACTCTTGCTGCCCCCGACACGGGAGGTTGACCTCATCCTCTCCTTCGACTTCAGTGCCGGAGATCCTTTCGAGGTAATCGAGAAGGACCTTGGGGCCGGTCCCGGGTGGGAGGTGGGCTGCAGTGAAGCTGACTTTGAGGAGGCACTGAGGACGTGGGCTGGAAAGTGGGTGGTGGGGAGGTGCTGGCTGGGAAGTCCTGAGAGCCAAATCAATTCACCCATTGCTCCCAAAGCACCCGCAGTCGGCCACGTCCAACGAGCTTCTGATCCAAAGCCATCCCAGACCTTTCTGGGCCCCTCTTCCTGGCAGACGACTCTCCCCACTTCTGCGTCTTGCCTGGCCATTCATAACAGTTTGACCTGCGACAGTCTAGCTCCTCACCTGTGCACCTGCTTCCCCAGGTGTGCATGTCTCCAGCCCCGAGGGCGTGTCTTCCTGCTCATCTGGGCTTCCTGGGCAAATAGTGGCCCTTGATAAATGTTTGCTGAGTGAGAACATATGCAAGTAAATTCGTCCTTAGCATACATTGCACCTTCACCGTGACCACTAGGATCCGTTATCCCTGCCTTCATATCCCGAGTCTGCCACTTACCAGCTGTGTGGCCTGATCCAATGTATGTAACTTCTGTGCGTCTCGGTTTCCTCAGCTGTAAAACTGGGCTAACGATGGCTCCCCCAGGAGTTGTTCTGTGGTTTAAATTAATACTTGTTAATACATGTGAAGTGTTTAGCACAATGCCTGCCATTTACTGTGGGGTTTATAAACATTTTCCTCCGCTTCTCTCCTTTCCTCTCCTCCCCTCCCCTCCCCTTCTCTGCCCTGCCCTGCCCTCTTTTGGAGACTGGGTCTCACCCTATCGCCCAGCCTGGAGGGCAGTGGTGTGATCATAGCTCACTGCAGCCTCAACCTCCTGGGCTCAAGCGATCCTCCCACCTCACCCTCCCAAGTAGCTGGGACCGCAGGCACACACCACCACACCAGGCTAGTTTTCTAAATTGTTTTAGAGACAGGGTCCTGCTATATTGCCCAGGCTGGTCTTGAACTTCTGGCCTCAAGCAATTCTCCTACCACCCAAGGTTAGGATTATAGGCACAAGCCACCCTGCCCAGCTATTTTCTTTAAAAACATATACACTTACAATATACATGTACATAATATGTAACTATTACATGATACCTACCAATACATAGTAGTATATATAAAATAATCATGGTAAAACATATCATCTATTATATTTATGTGTAATGTAATATATACTTATATTCACACACACATCTATCAGTTTACATTCTATAATATGAATTAGGGACGTCCATCCTCCTCCCCATGCCATGAGCCAAAACCCACTTGTCACCATCTTTCTAGACCCTGGGCCCTGGAATACCCAGGCTTTCTGGTCTTAGGATTTCTGCTGAAATAAAGATCCCAAGACAATATGATAAAGGTGGAGCTATCAAGGTCTTGGGAGTCCTTTTCTGCCAAATCTCTGCTGCATGACCCCGAGCGATAGGCTTAACCTCTGAGCCTCAGTTTTCTCATCCTGAAAATGGGAATCACATCATCTGGCTCCTAGGAGATCTGCAGAGCCTCTGCACCGTGCCTGGTCCACAGCTGGTGTTCAGGATGAACAACAATGCGTATCTGGTGATGATGAGAATAGCAAGAGTAATGGTAAGAAAAACAGCAGCATTTGTTAAACTTCAATCAAAGATGACTTCGGAGACCTACGCCGTCCAGTACTGTGGTTGCCGGCCACATGTGGCATTTGAGCACTTGAGATGTGGCTGGCCCAAGATGGGGTGTGCTGTGAGGATAAAATACACCTCGGATGGTAAAGGACCGCGTATGGAAAACGCATGTAGAAGACCTTATTCATGATTGGTATATTGACACACTAGGCAGGTTTCTCCAGAGGAACAGAACCAATAGGACCTATGTCTAGATGAAAGGGAGTTTCGTGATCGCAAGGTGGAGCCCTACAATAGGCTGTCTGCAAGCTGAGGAAGAAACAAACCAATAGTGCCTCAGTCCGAGTCTGAAAGCCTCGAAAGTAGGGAAGCCCAGCTGGGCGTGGTGGCTCACGCCTGTAACCCAGCACTTTGGGAGGCTGAGGCAGGTGGATCACCTGAGGTCGGGAGTTCGAGACCAGCCTGGCCAACCTGGTGAAACCCCGTCTCTACTAACAATACAAAATTTAGCTGGGCGTGGTGACGGGCGCCTGTAATCCCAGCTACTTGGGAGGCTGAGGCAGGAGAATCACTTGAACCCGGGAGGCGGAGGTTGCAGTGAACCAAGATTGTGCCATTGCACTCCAAGCTGGGCAGCAAGAGCAAAACTCCATCTCAAAAAAAAGAAAAAGAGTAGGGAAGCCCACGGTGCAGCCTTCAGTCTGTAGCCAAAGGCCCTAGCGTCCCTGGCGAGCCTCTGGTGTAACTCTAAGGGTCCAAAGGCCAAAAAACCTGGAGTGTGATGTTCAAGGGCAGGAAACATCCAGCACGGAAGAAAGATGAAAGCCAGACGACCCAGCAAGCCAGCTTCTCCCACCTTCTTCCGCCTGCTTTGTTCTAGTCACAATGGCAGCCAACTGGAGGGTGCCCACCCACACTGAGGGTGGGTCTCCCTCTCCCAGTCCACAGACTGAAATGCTCATCTCCTCTAACAGCACCCTCACAGACACACCCGGAAACAATACCAGCTTTCTAGGCACCCTTCAATCCAATATTGAATATTCACTATCACAATTGATTACATATTGAGGCAATCATACTTTTGACATATTGCATGAGATAAAACTTTTTCCTTCAAATGCGCTTAATGTAATTGGGTGGTTACAAATTAATAAACAAATTTAAGCAAGATATATCTGTAACAGTTTAACAGAACCTGATCATCTAAGTTTTTTTTCATTTTTCTCAAATTCATCTTTAATTATTTCCATGATGGGGCTTGTAAGAAAACTAACCAACATGTAGATGCTATAGTTGAATGTCAAATCTTTTTTTTTTTGGTTTTGAGATGCAATCTTGGCTCACTGCAACCTCCGCCTCCTGGATTCAAGTGATTTCTCTTGCCTCAGCCTCCCGAGTAGCTGGGATTACAGGCGTGCGCCACCATGCATGGCTAATTTTTGTTTTTTTAGTAGAGACAGGGTTTCACCATGTTGGCCAGGATGGTCTCGAACTCCTGACCTCAGGTGATCTGCCCACCTCAGCCTCCCAACGTGCTGGGATTACAGGCGTGAGCCACGATGCCCAGCCAAATGTCAAATCTTTAAAAGGTACTTATGAGAGTAAATTCCTCTGTAATACAATTATGAAGCACCTTCATGATATTTCTGTTTTATGTGTAGAAAAGTGGCTGGGTGTGGTGGCTCACTCCCGTAATCTCAGTGCTTTGGTAGGCTAAGGTGAGAGGATCACTTGGGATCAGCAATTTGAGACCAGCCTGGGCAACACAGCAAGACCCCACCTCTACACAAATTTTTTTTTTTTCTTTTGAGACGGAGTTTTGCTCTTGTTGCCCAGGCTGGAATGCAATGGAGAGATCTGGGCTCACTGCAACCTCCGCCTCCCGGGTTCAAGTGATTCTCCTGCCTCAGCCTCGTGAGTTGCTGGGATTACAGGCATGTGCCACCATGCCTGGCTAATTTTTGTATTTTTAGTAGAGATGGGGTTTCTCCATGTTGGTCAGGCTGGTCTTGAACTCCTGACCTCAGGTGATCCGCCCGCCTCAGCCTCCCAAAGTGCTGGGATTACAGGTGTGAGCCACCACGTCCAGCCAAAAAAATTTTTTTTAATTAGATGGGCATGGTGGCTCATGCCTGTAGTCCCAGCTACTTAGGAGGTTGAGAAAGGATCCCCTGGGCCTAGGAGTTTGAGACTGCAGTAAGCCATGATTGCACCACTGCACTCCAGCCTGGGCGACACAGCAAGATCCTGTCTCTAAAGATAAGTATATGTAGGAAACTGTTAAGAGTCAAATATTCAACTCAATATAAAATAAGAAGAAGAGGCCGGGTGCAGTGGCTCACACCTGTAATCCCAGCACTTTGGGAGGCAGAAGCGAGTGGATCACCTGAGGTCAGGAGTTCGAGACCAGCCTGGCCAACATGGCGAAACCCTAAATACAACTAAACTAAAAATACAAAAATTAGCCAGTCATGGTGGCACGTGCCTGTAATCCCAGCTACTAGTGGGTCTGAGGCAGGAGGATCACTTGAACCTGGGAGGCAGAGGTTGCAGTGAGCCGAGATTGTGCCACTGTACTCCAGCCTGGGCAACAGAGTGAGACTCTGTCAAAAAAAAGAAGAAAGAAGAAGAAGAAGGAGAAGGAGAAGAAGAAGAAAGAGGAAGAAGAAGAAGAAACACTTGTTGAGACTGCATCTCCTTTTGCTAATAAGTGGTTTCTAGTTGTAACACCAGTCCTCTGAACAAAGAAGTCACTTTTGAATACATAAGGAAAAATAACCACATGCTAAAAGGATAAGACATTCCTCTGACATCTTTACTGGGCCATCTCTTCCTCTAACACTTCAGAAGCTTAGAAATTTAAAGTATTCTTTTGTTAGCTGCAAGAACAAGATAAAGGAGAAATGCCCTTTTTCTTGAGATCGCAACTATGAAGTCATGTGGTTATGCAAAGTCTGCATTTGTGTGCAAAACACACACTGATCTTTTTTTAACTTTTAAGTTCAGGGGTTCAAGTACAGGTTTGTTCCAAAGGTAAACTTGTGTCCTGGGGATTTGTTGTACCGATTATTTCATCATCCAGGTATTAAGCCTAGTACCCATTAGTTATATCTCCTGATCCTCTCCCTCCTCCCACCCTCCAGCCAGCGCTGGGCCCCAGTGTGTGTTGTTCCCCTCTGTGTGTCCATGCGTTCTCATCATTCAGCTCCCACTTAGAAGTGAGAACATGCAGTATTTGGTTTTCTGTTCCTGGAAAAACACTTATACATTTATCTTTTTTTTTGAGACAGAGGCTCGTTCTTATCACCCAGGCTGGAGTACAACGGCGCCATCTGGGCTCACTGCAATCTCTGCCTCCCATGTTCAAGTGATTCTCCTGTCTCAGCCTCCTGAGTAGCTGGGACTACAGGTGCCTGCCACCATGCTTGGCTAATTTTTTGCAATTTTAGCAGGGATGGGGTTTCACTGTGTTAGCCAGGATGGTCTCGATCTCTTGACCTCGTGATCTGCCCACCTCAGCCTCCCAAAGTGCTGGGATTACAGGCATGAGCCATGAGCCACCATGCCCGGCCTATCTTTTTGTTTTTTTTTTGTTTTGTTTTTGAGACAGAGTCTCACTCTTGTCGCCCAGGCTGGAGTGCAATAGCGCTATCTGGGCTCACTGCAACCTCTGCCTCCCGGGTTCAAGCGATTGTCCTGTCTCAGCCTCCCCAGTAGCTGGGATTACAGGAGCCCGCTACCATGCCTGGCTAATTTTTGTATTTTTAATAGAGACTGAGTTTCACTGTGTTGGCCAGGTTGGTCTCAAACTCCTGACCTCAGGTGATCTGCCTGCCTCGGCCTCCCAAAGTGCTGGGATTGCAGATGTGAGCCATCACGCCTGGCCCACATTTATCTTTATTCTCCTTGCTTAGTTTTGTCAGTTAGCTTGCAGAACTTAACGGATGCCTTTCTAAGACACAGAGACTGAGATGTGTTTTATGTAACATCAGTAACCTCAGTGCTACAGTAATGAGACATTCAGTGTCCTTTTGCTCTGCTTCAAGACAGTAGGGAAGGAGGTCATAGGAAAAAGAATAAATGAAATTTGTTACAACTGAGAAACTACTTCTCATTAAGTTTCCCCATGCTGTCACCGTTATTTAAAATTTATTTTTAAAATTAATTTATCCTACTTCTTTTTGCTTTCTTCAAGTGCAGCAAGTAGACGACAGAAAAGTACTTTATGGCCAGGCGTGGTGGCTCACTCCTGTAATCCCAGCACTTTGGGAAGCCAAGGCGGGTGGATCACCTGAGGATCACCAGCCTGACCAACATGGAGAAACCCTGTCTTTACCAAAAATACAAAATTAACCGGGCATGGTGGCACATGTCTGTAAACCCAGCTACTCGGGAGGCTGAGGCAGGAGAATCGCTCGAACCCGGGAAGCAGAGGTTGCGGTGAGCTGAGATCGTGCCATTGCACTCCAGCCTGGGCAACAAGAGTGAAACTCCATCTCAAAAATAAGAAAACAAAAGAAAAGTACCTTCACGGTGACGTTATATTTCTGTTACACAGTGATGATGGAGGATATCTCATTTATCTTCCAAATACCCCTGTGAGGTGGATATTACAGAGCTCCTTTGCAGAGGTGGTGAGATATACCCATACCACACATCTCTTTGGGCCCCTGGGCTCAAATGGTCTTCCCATCTCAGCTTCCTGAGTAGCTAGGGCTACACGTGCATGCCCCTATGCCTGGCTAATTGAAAAAAAAAAAAATTATTGTAGAGATGAAGTCTCCAACATCTTTCTGTGGCAGAGCTGGGATTCAAAGCCTCATCTAGGCACCATTTTCCTTGTCCTCTGAGTCCCACAGCCCCCAGCCCGAAAGGTTACTCTCTAACCTCGCAAATATTGTCTCCAGGTGGGCTCGGCGTGCGGGTGATGGCAGAAGCTCACTCTTTCCCTTACAGAAGATGTTGTCCCTGTCCAAGTTGACCCCTGCTCTGTTGTGTGTCTGGACTGTTAGCTGAGGTCCCGTCAGGTCTCTAGGCCCCAAGGGTCTTCTGGAGAGGTCTTGCAACAGTTTCTTATTGCCTCCTTCTCAGACCATCCGGGCTACCACTGACTATTGCCGCCGCCACAAGATCCCCTTTCCCCACGTAGAAGAGGCTAAGCTGGATTTGTGGTCCAAGGCCCCCGCCAGCTGCTACATCCTGAAAGAAGAAACTGGACCAGTGGTGATGCATTTTCCCCTGTTCAACACAGATGCCTGTGGAGGTAGGTGCAGGGGAGAAGCAGGTTGAGAAGCCACCTATGTTAGTCTATTCTCACACTGCTAATAAAGATATACCTGAGACTGGGTAATTTACAAAGGAAGGTTTAATTGACTCACAGTTCAGCATGGCTGGAGAGGCCTCAGGAAACTTACAATCATGGTGGAAAGCGAAGGGGAAGCAAGGCACCTTCTTCACAAGGCGGCAGGAAGGAGAAGTGAGTGTCAGCAGGGGAATTGCCAGATGCTTATAAAACCATCAGATCCGTCGGGCGCGGTAGCTCATGCCTGTAATCCCAGCACTTTGAGAGGCCGAGGCAGGTGGATCACAAGGTCAGGAGATCGAGACCGTCCTGGCTAACACAGTGAAACCCCGTCTCTACTAAAAATACAAAAAAAAAAAAAAAAAATTGCTGGGCATGGTGGCGTGTGCCTGTAATCCCAGCTACTCAGAAGACTGACGCAGGAGAATCGCTTGAACCTGGGAGGCAGAGGTTGCAGTGAGCCGGGATCGCGCTACTGCACTCCAGCCTGGCAACAGACCGAGACTTCTTCTCAAACAAATAAATAAATACATACCATCAAGTCTCGTGAGAACTCGCTCACTGTCACGAGAACAGCATGAAGGTAACCACTTCCATGCTTCAATTACCTCCCACGACACTTGGGGATTATGGGAACTACAATTCAAGATGAGATTTGGGTGGGGACACAGCCAAACCATATCAACACCAGACCAGGCTGAATGGAGCTGCGCTGTGCCCTGGGGGACATCTCGTTATGCTCCAACATCTGATGGTCCAGTGAGTCATCCTGTCCACCCTCGGGCCTGGAGGATGCCAGGCTGCCTCTCTCAGTCTTGCATGCCTCTGCATGTTGCTGCCTCTCTGCAGCATTCTTGTCCTACCTGAATATCCAACACCTTCCACCTGGACATCCCACATTCCTCATCCAGTCTCAGGTGAGCAGCTGCCTGGAAGGCCTAGAATCCAGGATAGGTGGTACTCCAGGGCCTGATTGTACCACTTCCCACAGTGGACTCCTTTTAGCTTGTCAATCGTGTCTCCTGCGATGAGACTCCCATTAGGGATAAATTGTGTCTGTTTTCTTCCTTCATTTAACAAACACTTGTTGGTTACCTATGCTGCATCAACCGTAGTTCCAGGAGAGGCAGGCTGGAGTAGTAAAGAAGACAGGAAGCGGGGGTGCCGGGCGCGGTGGCTCACACCTGTAATCCCAGCACTTTGGGAGGCCAAGCAGGGGCAGATCACCTGAGGTCAAGAGTGCAAGGCCAGCTTGGCCAACACGGTGAAACCCCATCTCTACTAAAAAATACAAAAAATTCGCCAGGCATGGTGATGCATGCCTGTAATCCTAGCTACTTGGGAGGCTGAGGCAAGAGAATTACTTGAACCTAGGAGATGGAGGTTACAGTGACCCAAGATAGTGCCATTGCATTCCAGCCTGGGAGACAAAAGTGAGACTCTGTCTCAAAAGACTGGAAGAGGCATAGATCATAAAAATATAGATAAATCCATAACCTCATGTGTCAGTAAAACTTTATTTATAAAGCCAAAGTGGTGGGCCAACTGGATTTGGTCTACAACTGTAGTTTGACAAGCCCTGATGTAAACAGACAAAATCTGCAGAATTAATTGTCCAAACTCACGATGCATTTTCTTTATTGGTTTGGTTATGCTTCAGATAATATTGAGGCGTGGAGTGACACATACGACACATTCAAGCTCGCTGACACCTACACTCTAGATGTGGTGATGCCACTCTTGGCATTAGCCAAGATGAACGTCAGGGAAAACAAGAAGAATATCCTTAGAGAGATGAGGCATGCGGCCATGTAGGTGGGAGACCATAATCACTCTGATGCCTATACTCATTCTGTAAGTATCTGTTGGAGAACTTTCTCTGCAACAGGCAGGAGGGCTGAAGGGGTGAAAAAAGATAGGTAGTTTCTCCCCCACTTGAGTTTGTGTCTCAGTAGCGGACTGACCACGAACAGGGTCAGGAGTGAATGGTTTTCTGAAGAGTGAAGCAGGCTGTGTTTGTTTGCCAGGGTTGCTGTAACAAAATACCATTGGCTGGGTGGCTTCACAGAAATTGATGGTCTCATGGTGCTGGAGGCTGGAAGTGTGAATTCACAGTATCAGCAGTGCTGGTTCCTTCTGAGATCTGTGAGGGAGAATTTGTTCCATGCTTGTCTCTGTGTATATTAGTCCATTTTCACACTGCTATAAAGAACTACCTGAGACTGGGTAATTGATGAAGAAAAGAGGTTTAATTGGCTCACAGTTCCAAAGGCTTAACAGGAAGCATGACTGGGAGGCCTCAGGAAACTTACAATCGTGGTGGAAGGTGAAGAGGAAGCAAGCACATCTTTACGATGGCAGAGCAGGAGAGAGACAGAGCAAAGCAGGACATGCTACACCCTTTTAAACAACTAGATCTCATGAGAACTCCCTCACTATCACCAGAACAGCAAGGGGGAAGTACACTCCCATCAATCACCTCTCACCAGGCCCCTCCCGCAACAAGAGGGGATTACAATTTGAGATGAGATTTGGTTGAGGACACAGAGCCAAACCATATCTCTGTGAAAGGAAAATGAAATCACATGACCCCAATTCACTGTGCCAGAAGGAAAAACTTAAGCTGTGGCTGGGCACTGTGGCTCATGTCTATAATCCCAGCACTTTGGGGAGCCAAGGCAGGAGGATCGCTTGAGCCCAGGAGTTCAAGATCAGCCTGGGGCAACATAGTGAGACCACATCTCTACAAATAATTTTAAAAATGAGCTGGGTGTGGTAGCACAGGCCTATAGTCTCAGCTACTCAGGAGGCTGAGGTGGGAGGATTGCCAGAGCCCAGGAGTTTGAGGCTGCAGTGAACGATGATCATACCACCCCACTCCAGGCTGAGCAACAGAGCAAGATCTTGCCTGCAAAATAAAAAATAAAAAAATTAAAAATTAAAAATGAAGCTGAAAGCTTCATTAAGCTGAGTCATGCAAGAAACTGTCTTTCCTTTTGTTCCTAGGCCACAGATGAGAGACCACAGATATCTCCACAGATAGCTTACTCTATCGATATGGTTTGGCTGTGTCCCCACTCAAATCTCATCTTGAATTGTAATCCCCACGTGTCAAGAGAGGGACCTGGTGGGAGGTGATTGGATCTTGGGGGTGGCTTCCCTTGTGCCGTTCTCACGAGAGTGAGGGGGTTCTCATGAGATCTGATTTTTTTTTTTTTTTTTTTTTTGAGACGGAGTCTAGCTCTTTTGCCCAGGCTGGAGTGCAGTGGCCGGCTCTCAGCTCACTGCAAGCTCCGCCTCCCGGGTTTACACCATTCTCCTGCCTCAGCCTCCCTAGTAGCTGGGACTACAGGCGCCCGCCACCTCGCCCGGCTAGTTTTTTGTATTTTTTAGTAGAGACGGGGTTTCACCGTGTTAGCCAGGATGGTCTCGATCTCTTGACCTCGTGATCCGCTCGTCTCGGCCTCCCAAAGTGCTGGGATTACAGGCTTGAGCCACCGCTCCCGGCCGAGATCTGATGGTTTTTAAGTGGCAGTTTCCCCTGCTGTCTCTCTCTGTCTCTCTCATTCTCTCTCGTCTCTCCTGCCACCCTGTGAAGAAGATGCTCTGCTTCCACCATGATTGTATTAGGTTGGTGCAAAAGTAATTGCAGTTTTGCAACTAAAAGTAATGGTAAAAACCGCAATTACTTTTACACTGACCTAATAAGTTTCCTGAGGCCTCCCCAGCCATGTGGAACTGTGAGTCAGTTAAACTTCTTTTGTTTATACATTACCCAGTCTCAGGTAGTGTCTTTATCGCAGTGTGAGAATGGACTCATACAGTTCTAGAAGTCAGAAATCTGAAACGAGTGTTATGGAGCAAAACCCGAAGTGTTAGCAGGGCCGACTTCTGTGGAGGCTCCAGGGGGGAAGCCGTTCCTTGCCTTTTTCAGCTTCTAGAGGCCACCCACATTCCTTGGCTCATGGCCTCTCCTTCAGCCTCTTGCTTCTGTCATCTCGTCTCCTCCTTGCTCTGACCTTCTGCCTTGCTCTTATAAGGAAAGACCCATGTGATTCCATTGGATCCACCCAGATACCCAGGATCCTCTCCTCATCTCAGGATCCTTAGCTTAACCTCATCGGCAGAGTCCCTTTTGCCATGGAAAGTCACATACTGGCCAGGAGCAGTGGCTCACACCTGTAATCCCAGCACTTTGGGAGGCCAAGGCAGGCAGATCACTTGAGCTCAGGAGTTCGGACCAGCCTGGGCAACATGGCAAGGCACCATCTCTACTAAAAGTACAAAAAAATAGCCAGGCATGGTGGTGTGTGCCTATGGTCCCGGCTCCTCAGGAGGCTGAGGTGGGAGGATTGCTTAACCTTCAGTAGTGGAGGTTGCAGTGAGCCCAGATCACACCACTGCACTCCAGCCTAGGTGACAGAGTGAGACCTTGTCTCAAAAAAAGTCACATATTCATGGGCTCCAGGGATTAGGATAGGGACATCATTGGGAGCCATTATTCAGCCTGCCACAAAGACGCAGGCAGGACCCAGATGACAGAAACCAGGGGAAGAGTTAGAATTTTATTTTGCATGTAGTGGGAAGCTGTTGTTAAGTTTTGAGCAGGGGAGTAGCTTTATCTGAGTCACCTTTTCAAAGGCCCACCTGGCTCCAGTGTAATTGGTCCCTAGACAAGATAATTAGCACCCTGAGGACCAGGTTGAGTCAGTGACCCCAGGGTTGCAAGGTAGAGGGAAGAGAAAGCCATTCTGGGCCTCTGGACCAGTTTGTGTTCCCCAGAGAGTTTCCCCAAAAGCCCTGCCTGGCATGGGGCAGGATGATTATTTGCTGCTCATCTGTCTTCTAATGAGGGGTTGTATATTAGTTTGCTGGGGCTGCCATTAAAAAGTACCACAGAGGCTGGGTGTGGTGGCTCATGCCTGTAATCCCAGCACTTTGGGAGGCAGAGGTGGGCGGATCACGAGGTCAGGAGTTCGAGACCAACCTGGCCAACATGGTGAAGAAGCCCTGCTCTACTAAAAATATAAAACTTAGCCGGGCGTGGTGGCAGGCACCTGTAGTCCCAGTTACTTGGGAGGCTGAGGCAGGAGAATCGCTTGAACCCAGAAGGTGGAGGTTGCAGTGAGCCCAGATCGTGCCACTGCACACCAGCCTGCTGACAGAGGGAGACTCCGTCTCAAAAAAGCACCACAGATCAGGTGACTTAAATAACAGACACTTACTGTTTCGCAGTTCTGGAGGCTGGAAGTCCAAGATCAAGGTGTGAGCAGGGGTGGTTTCTCCTGAGGCCTCTCTCGGCTTGCAGATGGTGCCTCCCTGTGTCTACACATGATCTTCCTCTGTGCCTGTCCATTCCCCACCTTCTCACCTGTAGAACTCAGGGGTTATTTATGATTATTTGTTGACTCTCTCTCCTCATAATAAGGTGTGCAGCAGTGTGGGGTCAGGAACCACATCACTTTGCCCACCACAGTGTCCATTCTTTCATTTGTTGATTCCACAAACATTTCCTGGATGCCTACTACATCCAGTCTGCCCAGGTCCTGCAGCCATGGCTGCATACAGGTCAGGTGAGGTTCTTGCTGTTGTAGAATGGTACCTCCTCCCGGGGGGGCAACATGACATAAACAGGTAAACAAAGGAGTCAACAGGATGGCCATGGAGAGTAAGTGCCGTGGAGACGACCGAACGTGCGGTGTGCTGAGGAGTGAAGTGAAGGCTTTTTAGGAAAGGGGCTGGGGGTCTGGGAAGGCATCCCGAGGGAGAGACCTTTCACCTGGGACTGAATACTGAGAGGGGGTGGCCATGAGGAAGTCTTGGGGAACAGAATTCTGTGCAAAGGAAAAATAAATACAAAGTATCTGGAGTGGGAAAGACCTTGATCTATGTCTTACCTATGTCTATAACATTTTGTACTGATAGAAAGGCATATCTGAGGCTGGGTAATTTATAAAGGAAAGAGGTTTATTTGGCTCATGGTTCTGCAGGCTGTGCAACAAGCATGGCGCCTGTATCTGCTTCTGGTGAAGGCTTCAGGGAGCATCTAATCCTGGTGGAAGGGGAAGGGGAGCTGGCATGTTACATGGTGAGAGAGAGAAGGGAGGAAAGTACCAGTTTCCTTTTAACAACCAGATCTCAAGTGAACTAATAGAGCAAGAACTCACTCATTACTGCAGGGAAGGCACCAGCCCATTCATGAAGGATCCACTCCCATGATCCAAACATCTCCCTCTGGGCCCCACCTCCAACACTGGGGATCAATTTCAACGTGAGATTTGGAGGGGATGAATTTCCAAACTATATTAGTCTATTCAAGGAACAGGAGGAAAACTGCTATTGCTGGATCAGGGTAGGGGAAGCACGGAATGAAATGTGATTGGAGAGATGGACAGAGCTCAGATCTTGTGAATTCTGGCAGGTATCATGACATTCGATGTAGGCCAAGGAGTTAGCTCCTAGCCCAGCATCTGATACATGCTTAATAAGCATAGTGTTGGATAAATAAACATTTACACGGTAAACATAGATCACAAGAGCTCCACAGGAGGAGGTGGTGGAGCTCCAGGTCTTCTCAATTCATGAAAGAATGGATGAATGTCTTTTTCCTAAGTCATGTCTGACCTGTAGAGGCTTCCAGATCTTCTAATCTTATCCAATGTGCAACACTTCCTACAAAGCACAGTGGTAACTTCTAACTTTCCTTTCTCCCCAGGCTCTATTACCCGAAGCGTTATACCCAAAGTTGCTCCTTGGTGTAGATGAGCCTCAGCTTCCAGGGCAGTGTGGGCCTGTTGGTCTACCAGGACCCTGATGTCCACCTGGCCTTCCTGTTCTTCACTCCCTTCAGCCACATGCTTCGTGGCCTTGAGTTCACCTTGGCTATCCTAACAGGGCCAATCACCAGTGACCAGCTGGACTGTGATTTTGATAGCATCATTCAGAAGAAGGGGTCCAAGGAGCTGCAAGTGGTGACATTTGTCCTGCAGGTCCCTTGGGAGATCCTGGAGCTGGAGCATGAGTCTCTGACAATCAGAAAGAAGTATCATGTCCAATGTCCAGATAGCCAAAATGAATGTGGTAGATCAGACCAATGCCTTTAACTGCTCCTTTATTACTGCACTTCCAGCCAGTAGCTCTGTAGAAGTTAGCTCTGTAGAAGTAAGAGCTGGGGATTAAATCATGGGCTGTCTCTCCAGAGCCAAGGGGAGCTCTGAGAATACAACAGGTGCTCAATAAATGCTTGCTGATTAACTGATGGATTAGCTGTGCGTGTGTGTCTTGGTCTGCCACCACCCCTGCTGCGGCCCTTTTCACCCTCTGTGTACCCTTTACTTCTTCCTTTCTTCCCTTCCCCCTGTCCTTTCCATCTTCTTCCATCTATATCTTAGCAATTCAGCATGGTGGCTCCACAGCTGGGCTTGAATCTTACTTCTGTTATCTACTCACCATGAGAACATGGACAAGATCCTTCGCCTCCGTGCCCCAGTTTCATCATCTGTAGAATAGACCATCATGGAGCCTGTATCCTTGAAAGGCTTAACGGAGTTAATGAGTCTCAAGACCTTAGAATAATGTCTGGCACTGATGGAGTTCCAGAGCAATTATTATTCATACAGTCTTTCCAGAATTAAAGCAGGACTGTTAAGGGATGAACTGTGTGTCCCACCCCCACCAAAAGATGTGGCCATTGTTACCCCCAGTGCCTGTGAATGTGGCCTGCATGGAAATAAGGTCTTTTACCAATGTGATCAAGTGAAGATGAGGTCATCTGTGTGGACGCTAATCCACAATGACTAGTGTCCTTATGAAAAGGGAGGATTTCACCCGGCATGGTGGCTCACGCCTATAATCCCAGCACTTTGGGAGGCCGAGGCAGGTGAATCACAAAGCAAAGAGATCGAGAGCATCCTGGCCAACATGGTGAAACCACATGTCTACTAAAAATATAAAAATTAGCTGGGCTTGGTGGCACACACCTATAGTCCCAGCTACTCGGGAGGCTGAGGCAGGAGAATGGCTTGAACCCAGGAGGCGGAGGTTGCAGTGAGCCAAGATCGCACCACTGCACAGGTTCTCATAACTCTTTGAGCCTGGTGACAGGGTGAGACTCTGTCTCAAAGAAAAAAAAGAAAAAAAAAAAAAAGAAAGAAAAGGGGGGATTTAGGAGAAGGGGAACATTATGACAAATACCTAATGCATGCAGGACTTAAAACCTAGATGACAGGCCGGGCGCGGTGGCTCAAGCCTGTAATCCCAGCACTTTGGGAGGCCGAGACGGGCGGATCCACGAGGTCAGGAGATCGAGACCATCCTGGCTAACACGGTGAAACCCCGTCTCTACTAAAAAATACAAAAAACTAGCCGGGCGAGGTGGCGGGCGCCTGTAGTCCCAGCTACTCCGGAGGCTGAGGCAGGAGAATGGCGTAAACCCGGGAGGCGGAGCTTGCAGTGAGCTGAGATCCGGCCACTGCACTCCAGCCCCGGCGACAGAGCAAGACTCCGTCTCAAAAAAAAAAAAAAAAAACCTAGATGACAGGTTGATGGGTGCAGCAAACCAGCATGGCACATGTATACTTACATAACAAACCTACACGTTCAGCACATGTATCCCAGACTTAAAAATTTTTTTAAAAGGGGAGGAATTTAAAAACAGAGACAGGCATGTATACAGAGGGGAGGCCATGTGAACATGGGGGCAGGGATTGGGGTGAGGCATCTACAGGCCAAGAGGCTGTCAACCTATTGCCAGCAAACCACCAGTCATCCCAAAGAAGACCTTGATAGCAGAAGGATCCAATTCAGAAATCTGTGTTGCATTCAGTCGTGGCTTTTTTTTTTTTTTTTTTTTTTTTTTTTTTTTGAGACAGAGTTTCACTCTAGTTGCCCAGGCTGGAATGCAACGGCACAATCTTGGGCTTACTGCAACCTCTGCCTCCTGGGTTCAAGCGATTTTCCTGCCTTAGCCTCCCAAGTAGCAGGGATTACAGGCATGTGCCACCACGCCCAGCTAAGTTTTTTGTATTTTTAGTAGAGATGGGGTTTCTCCATGTTGGTTAGGCTGGCCTCGAACTCCTGACCTCAAGTGATCCGCCCACCTCGGCCTCCAAAATTGCTGGGATTACAGGTGTGAGCCACCGCGCCCGGCCTTGGCCATGTCTTCTTAGTCTCCTCCAATCTCGAATGGTTCCTCAATCTTTCCTTGATTTTCATGACCTTGACATTTTTGAAGCTTACAGGCTAGTTATTTTGTAAACCATCCCTCCATTTGGGTTCGTCTGACGTCTGATTATGATGAGATTCAGGAACCTTACAGAAGCGATGCTTTGTTCTCGTGACATCCTGTCAGGTGGTGCAAAATTCTAACTTACCACATTACTGATGCTGTCCGCTTTGACTAAGATGGTGTTTGCCATGTTTGTCCACTATAAAGTAACTCCTTTTAAACTGGTATTTTGTAGGGAGGTATTTTGAGCTCTGTAAATATCAAACTTCCCATTTACCTTTTTATTTATCTGAGTGTGGACTCCTGGTTTCCTCTGGTCCTGTATAATTTGTTACTATCATTATTTATTTTGACTCTCGAACTGCCCAGTATGGCCAATGGAGCTTCTTCAAGCAGACTCCTGTGTTGTTTCTACATGTTCTCATAACTCTTTGAGCAATTTCTTGCTTTAAGCATAGGATGTTTGTAGGCTCATCTTGTTCTTTTTTTGCCCTAGACATGGAATCAGCCAAATTTCCTAAGCACTCTGGTTTCATTTGGTGGAGAATAGTAAATAGAAGTCAAGATTTGGATGCTAGCAGTGCTCGTTTGTGTGGGCCATCGCTGTTTCTATGTTCTCTTAGTGGAGAGAGCTAGAGAATATGTGTACAAATGTTCCTATACACACTGAAACTATGTGTTTATTTTTATCTCTATATACAATTGGGATCCATGAGGACATACCAGCACCTCCAGTTACAGTCCAACACCACAGGGCTCATTCGACTTTCCTCCTTTCTGTCTTAGTAATTCCCTTTTCCACCAGTGGGAGACCTGGCACCCATTCCCCTTACTCACCGTGTGTAGCCAATTTCCCTTCTCCTTTGCCATTTCACCCCTGTGGGGATGTCTTTCCCAGCCTAGTCTGGCTTCAACACCGTATACCATGCTATTCCCATGAATGGACATCCTTCTGTCTCTGCTTGGGTTATGACAACCCATGCCAGATGCCCCCTGTGTGGCCTCCTCCCTAATCGCCTTACAGTGCAAACCCCTGCCCCAGACAATGCCTGCATATAAACGCCCCCACCCCACTCAGTTCATGTTCCAACGTTGCACACCAAGCTGCCCATCTGTGGATTTATCCCCACCTTCTCAAGCCCCAACACCCTGGGTCATACTGCCGCTCTATGTGGACTCCTCCTCACCCCACTACCCCATTGGAATGCTGGCTTCCCGTACCAGATGGCCCTCAGCCCCCTCCTCCCCTAACCCTACCTAGTGTGGAGCCTCAAAACCCCTTTGGGCTTTGACACCACCGTAAATTCTCACCCTCCCTGACACCCCCACCTTGCTTTTCCCCTCTAAATCATTCAGGAAAGACAGAAGGAAAGAGATGAACAGAGAAAGAGAAAATGTCATGCTCTTAGTCACTGTGCATGCCCACTTCCTGAAGTCCACGCTTGCATCCTGCTCACTCGCACACATTCCCAACTCACCCAGGAAAGCTCCCTGAGGCCAGGCGCCCTGTGCTCTCCATCTCACTGCCTAGAAGCCAGTCTTGGATTGACCCTTCACATGCTTGTTGGAACATTGAATAAATGATGCCCTCTGCTCTAATCCCCTCCCCCATTTTCTTTTATTTCCTTCCTTCCTTCCTTCCTTCCTTCCTTCCTTCCTTCCTTCCTTCCTTCCTTCCTTCCTCCCTCCCTCCCTCCCTCCCTCCCTCTCTCTCTCTCTTTCTTTCTTTCTTTCTTTCTTTCCTTCCTTCTCTCCTTCTCTCTTTCTCTCTTTCTTTTTTTTTATTTTGAGACAGGGTCTCACCATGTCAACCAGGCTGGAGTGCAATGGTGCAATCATAGTTCACTGCAGCCTCAAACTCCTGGGATCAAGCGATCCTCCCATCTCTGCCTTTGGAGCAGCTGGGATTACAGGTGTGAACCACCATGCACGGCTATTTTTTTATTTTTTGAAAGACAGTGTCTCTGTGTGTTGCTCAGGTTGGTCTCAAACTCCCGGGCTCAAGTAATCCTCCCACCTCAGCCTCCCAAAGCACTGGGACTACAGACATGAGCACCACATCCAGCCTCTAAGTCCCGTTTTTAAAATGCACCTTCCAATTCCACTCTGGGGATAAAGGAGTCACAGAGCCTGACTCTGGCTCTCCCCACCCATATCATTCAAGCCAGATGGGGAGGCAGGGACAGCTCTGATCCCTCCCCAACTGGGTAGAGATTTCCAGCCCAGCTGTCACAGCTCTAAGACACAGGGACAGACGGAGAAGCCAAGAGAGGCAGGAAGAGGTGGCAAAGGAGTGCTACAGAAGATAAGGAGGCTGAGCTCCGACAGGGAGCAGGGAGGAGGGGCCATCTTGAGACTGGTGCCCTGCAAGCTCCACCCCATCCTTCCATGCAGTTCCCCATGGGCCCCGCCTGCATCTTCTTGAGGAAAGGCATTGCTGAGAAACAGCGGGTGAGGTGGGGAGTGAGAGGGAAGGGTGGTGGGCTGGGCAAGGGGAGCAGGAGTGTGGGACAAAGAAGAGGACATGATGGTGCCATAGAACCAGGGGAACAGGCGAATAGGGCAGGAGCTGAGAGGTACAAGAATTCCAAGGACCCTGGTGGGGTCATGTAAGCCAGTGAGATAAATGGGTGGGGGTAAAATCAGAAGTCAGGAGCAAAAAGAAGGAGAGAAAAGGAAGAAAAATGAAAAGGGAAGTGGGATGATGTCATTGTTGAGATTGCCATTATCCTTTTCTATGGATGCTCATTGTGATAACAGTGGTGGTGGTGGTGATGATGGTGGTGGTGGTGATGATGGCGGTGGTAGTGATAATGATGGCACTGATGATGGTGCTGATTATAGTGGTGATGGTGGTGGTGATGATGCTGGCAGTGGTGATGGTGGTGGTGGTGATAGTGATGATGGTGGTGATGGTGGTGGTGATGGTGGTGATGGTGGTAGTGATGGTGGTGATGGTGATGGTGGTGGTGATGGTGATAGTGGTGATGATGGTGGTGGTGATGGTGATGGTGGTGATGATGGTGGTGATAGTGGTGATGATGGTGGTGGTGGTGATGATGGCGGTGGTAGTGATAATGATGGCACTGATGATGGTGCTGATTATAGTGGTGATGGTGGTGGTGATGATGCTGGCAGTGGTGATGGTGGTGGTGGTGATAGTGATGATGGTGGTGATGGTGGTGGTGATGGTGGTGATGGTGATGGTGATGGTGGTGGTGATGGTAATAGTGGTGATGATGGTGGTGGTGATGGTGATAGTGGTGATGATGGTGGTGATAGTGGTGATGATGGTGGTGATGGTGGTGGTGATAATGATGGTGGTAGTGGTGGTGATGATGGTGATGGTGATTATAGTGGTGGTGGTGGTGATGATAGTGATGGTGATGGTGGTGGTGCTGCTGCGGTGGTTGTGGTGGGTGATGCTGCTGCTGGTGCTGGTTATGCTGCCGTGCTGTTGGTCTGCTGGTGGTGGTGTGGTGGTGCTGCTGGTGGTGCTGGTGCTGCTCGTGGTGGTGCTGATGCTGCTGGTGCTGATGCTGCTGGTGGTGCTGGTGATGCTGGTGGTGGTGGTGATGCTGCTGGTGCTGCTGGGTGGCGCTGGTTTTGATGCTGGTGCTGGGTGGTGCTGGGTGCTGATGGTGCTGGTGCTGGGGGGGTGGTGGTGCTGCGGTGGTGGCTGGTGGTGCTGGTGGTGGTGGTGGTGCTGGTGGTGGTGGTGGTGCTGCTGGTGCTGGTGCTTCTATGTGGTGGTGCTGCTCTGATGGTGTTGGTGGTGGTGGCTGGTGGTGGTGCTGCTGAGTGGTGATGGTTATGCTGATGGTGCTGGTGGTGGGGTGGTGATGATGGTTGATGGTGGGTGGTGGTGGTGATGATGGTGGTGATGGTGGTGATGGTGGTGGTGGTGGTGATGGTGGTGGTGGTGGTGGTGATGGTGATGATGGTGATGGTGATTATAGTGGTGGTGGTGGTGATGATAGTGATGGTGTTGGTGGTGGTGATGGTGGTGGTGATGATGATAGTGGTGATGGTTATGATGATGGTGATGGTGGTGATGGTGGTGATGATGGTGATGGTGGTGGTAGTGGTGGTGATGATGGTGGTGATGGTGATGATGGTGGTGGTGATGATAGTGGTGATGGTGGTGGTGGTGATGATGGTAATGATGGTGATGATGATGGTGGTGGTGGTGGTGATGGTGGTGGTGATGGTGATGATGGTGGTGGTGGTGATGATGATGATGGTGGTGGCAGTGGTTATGATGATGGTGATGATGACGTTAATAACAATAGCTGCACTTATTAAGTCATTGCTGTGTGCCCAGCCCTGTGCAAAGGGATTTGCACGCCTGATATTACTTACACCTCGGGACAACTCATAAGGTCAGTGACTTTCATTCCCATTTTACAGGTGAGGAAAGTGAAGCTCTGAGTCATGAAGCCATTTGCCTTAAGCTTACACAGTTAGTAAATGGCAGGGTTGGCCAAGTACAGTGACTCATGTCTGAATCCCGGCACCTTGGGAGGTAAAGGCGGGAGGATCATTTAAGTCCAGGAGTTTGAGACCAGCCCGGGAAACACAGAAAGACCCCATCTCTACTAAAAATACAAAAAAATAGCTGGGCATGGTGGCATGCATCTGCAGTCCCAGCTACTCAGGGGGCTGAGGCAGGAGGATTGCTTGAGCCAAGGAAGTGGAGGCTGCAGTGAGCCCTGATTATGCCACTGCACTCCAGCCTGGGCAACAGAGTGAGACTCTGTCTCATTAAAAAAAAAAAAGTAAGTTGCAGGGTCAGGTCTGCTTGATTCCTGTGGGCATGCTTTTAAAATTTATGTATTTATTTTTTATTTTTCCATATATATCAACTTGTCCAGATATGTGGGCATACTTTTAATTGTTAGGCTTTAAGATCACCCAAAAAAGAGAATGAAAAAGGCCAGGTGGTGGCTCACGCCTGTAATCCCAGCACTTTGGGAGGCTGAAGCAGGTGGATCATGAGGTCAGGAGTTCAAGGCCAGCCTGGCCAAGATGGTGAAACCCCCGTCTCTACTAAAAATACAAAAATTAGCTGGGTGCTGTGGCAGGTGCCTGTAATCCCAGCTACTAGGGAGGCTGAGGCAGGAGAATTGCTTGAACCCAGGAGGTGGAGGTTGCAATGAGCTGAGTTCACACGACTGCACTCCAGCCTGGGTGACAGAGCAAGACTCCGTTTCAAAAAAAGAGAGAGAGAAAGAATAAAAAAAGGTGATAAGGGATCGCAAGGAGGGGATCAGATGAAAGAGAAGCTGAGGGAAAGGCTCCAGGGATAAAGGGAGATGGGAAGGTTAAAGAGGCCAGAGATCAGTAGAATTTCCTTGTTAACATGCCATGTATATCTAAGCTCAACCCTTCAGGTATGGGCAGGAGTAGGTGGGGCAGCAATAACTGGACATTCTCAGGGTGTTTAGGAATTGGTCGTGCTGGCACTGACCCCTCCTGCCTGAATGCTATTGAATGCTGTTTCCATGCACAGGGATTCTAACCGTTGGCAGGAAGATTGGAGGCAGGTGAGAAGTAGTGAATGGGGGTTAGTGTGAAGAATTCTGACTTGGGAGTCAGGAGCTCTGAATTCAAATCCCAATGCTGCGTCTCACTTGCCCCATGACCTCCAGGGAGTAACTGAATGCCTTCCTCCCTTGGGAGGGGATCTGTCGCTTGTGAGCTGTGTGACCTTGTGCAGGTTCCTTCACCTCTCTGTTCCTCAGCTTTCTCATGGGTACGATGGAAACGAGATGTAGATCCGCTTCACAGAGCAGTTCTGAGGTTTATATGAAATGATTGTGGAAACTGCCTGGCACAGAGTCAGCACTCTGAATGAGTTAGCTGTGGTTGTGAAGTCTTGCTTTTTTCATCTGGTGATGGAGGAGATTGGACTCCCCAGTGTTTAAGACCCCCTTTGACACAATATGATGCGTGTTTGTCTAAGAAAGGGAGAAAAAGGGAGATCGGGATTCATGGGTGGGAGAGAGGAATCGAGAGCGAGTGGGGAGCCAAGAACTGTGGAACAGGAGTCAGGCGATGAGAAAAGGAATGGGAGGGATGGAGGAGGAGAGAGAATGGGAAGAGAACCATGAGAGAGTGGCGAGGAGCTTGGGATAGCAAGGAGACCTTTGGAGAATGGGTGACCCTCTCTCCAAATTCCCTCTCATCTGCATTCCTTTCTAGGAAAGACCACTGGGACAAGATGAGATTGAAGGTAACACCGTCTTCCCCAGTTGCCCCCACGTTGCCATCCACCCACCTGACCTGCCCTCCGTCCCTTTCTGAATTTCTGTATAAATTCCTTTACATGGAATTTTTACAATCCCCCTCTCTTCCCACTCAACTGTAATTTTGTGGAACTTTTTCTCGTGGCAGTTGAAGGACCTCCCAAAGTATTTCGAAGGCATACCCATCCTCAAGGGTCTCCAAGACTCAGGAGTGAAAAAAATCAGTTTCTCTCTTGGTGACTTTGAGGTTCCCCAAAACTTCACCCAAGAATCTGAAGGACGCCAGAGCTCTCATTTAGCTGTCTCGGGAATGATGCCTCTTTTGCTAACACATTTCATCCATCACTCCTTTTTGAAAAAAAAAAAAAATTTTTTTTGAGACAGTGTTTTGCTCGTTGCCCAGGCTGGAGTGCAATGGCACGATCTCAGCTCACTGCAACCTCCGCCTCACAGGTTCAAGCAATTCTCCTGCCTCAGCCTCCCGAGTAGCTGGGATTACAGGCACCCACCACCACGCCCAGCTAATTTTTTTGTATTTAGTAGAGATGGGGTTTTGCCATGTTGGTCAGGCTGGTCTCAAACTCCTGACCTCAGGTGATCCAACCGCCTCGGCCTCCCAAAGTGCTAGGATTACAGGCATGAGCCACCACGCCCAGCCTTGATTTTTTTTTTTTTTTTAATGTACACTCCTTTAAGGAGTCTCCAGTTGGAGCCTCATTGATAGCTTCAAGAGATGCCACTCTTCCCCACTGACTGTTTCAAGTTCCCTCAATGTTCTCTTTCAGAGCTGCGGGAAGCGTTTCTTGAGTTCGACAAGGACCGAGATGGGTTCATCTCTTGTAAGGATCTGGGGAATCTCATGAGGACGATGGGTTACATGCCCACAGAGATGGAACTGATTGAGCTCGGCCAGCAAATCCGCATGAACCGTGAGTCCAGGGAGTGGGAGGGATGGCCGAGGTTAGGGAAGGGATCAGGGCAGAATGGGGAAGGATGGAGAGGTTGAGAGTAGAGTTGGGGATGGAGAGGAGGGTGAGAGGGACTAGAATTCTGGAAGAAAATAGGTCAGATTCCACTCAGGAAGGCAACATTTGAAGGGGTTAAAGGCTTTTAGAGATAGGTCTGTGTTCAAATCTCAGTTCTATTATTTACTAATTACGGTCATTTTGAAAAGTAGAGTTATCCGCTACTCTTGAGTTTCCATTTCCTCATCTGTAGAGGAAGATGCTTCTCTCCTTACCTTATGGGACTATGGAAAGGAAGGGGTAAAGATGCTGATGCAGATAAAGGTTCAGCCTCCAGTAAATTCTTATTAAATGTAGTTATTACTATCACCACTAAGATCCATCAGCTGAGCAAGAGACTGGAGCTGTATTGGATGCTGGAAACAAGCTTGGAGCTGGAGCTGATGTTGGTGAATTGTGTTACAGAAAGATGGATGGGTTTTTTGATGGAGATCATAACTGATTTTGAGATTTCAGCTAGAATAAAATTGCTATTGAGGCCGGGCGCAGTGACTCACACCTGTAATCCCAGCACTTTGGGAGGCTGAGGTGGGCAGATCACCTGAGGTTCGGGGTTTGTGAACAGCCTGGCCAAGTTGGTGAAACCCCGTCTCTACTAAAAATACAAAAAAAAAATAGCCAGGTGTGATGGCGTGCACCTGTAATCCTAGCTACTCGCGAGGCTAAGGTACGAGAATCGCCTGAACCCAGGAGGCAGAGGTTGCAGTGAGCCGAGATCGTACCATTGCACTCCAGCCTTGGCAACAGAGTGAACTCTGCCTCAAAAAAAATTGGGTTTGCTTCTGGGCATGTAACAGACTAAACAAGGTTGAATTCAAGGTAATGATAATATTTGTACCTGAAAAAAACTTCGATGCTCATTTAATTCATGCTCCTCTTTTTATGGGTCTACAGAGGAGGAGAAACATCTTAACTAACTGTCTGAAAGTCACACAGATAGTCACTTCCACCATACCACACCCTGTCCACTCCTGTTCAGGCTAGAGGGACATGAGAGCTTGGAGTTGGCTGCTGGAGGGAGGAAGTCAAAGATGGCTCGTATAGGGCGGGGAGATAGGAGCTGATCTATTTCTGGAACTGACTCGAAGCACAAAGTGAGGTAATGGAAGGCCGAGGCTTGTGGGGTCTCACTAATCCTGTGCCATCTTCCTCAGTGGGTGGCCGTGTAGACTTTGATGACTTTGTGGAGCTGATGACCCCCAAATTGCTTGCAGAAACGGCTGGGATGATTGGTGTCCAGGAGATGCGGGATGCCTTCAAGGAGGTGAGTTAACAGTGTCATGATGCTGGTGATGGTAGAGGCAGACCCCAGAAGGTCTGCCTGTAATTAGCTATTACCGTGGACAGCACCCACCAACTAGGCCCCCACCTTTTTTTTTTTTCTAGCCATGGTGGGATCGATAAATAGGGAAGAAAACTAATGTATTCCAAACACCTGCAATGGATCAATGCCTCTGTATACTTTCTCTGATTTAATCCTCAAAACACACACACACACACACACACACACACACACACACACACACACACATTAGGAGTAGCAAGCAGTCATGTATCCCAATGAAACAGATGAGAAAAGTGAGGCTCATGAAGATTATAAATCTTATCCAAGATCCTGCCGTCTCTAAAATAAATGTTACGATTTTGTTTGTTTGTTTGTTTGAGATGGGGTTTCACTGTTGTCCCCAAGGTGGAGTCCAATGGTGTAATCTCAGCTCACAACAACCTCTGCCTCCCGGGTTCAAGCCATTCTCCTGTCTCAGCCTCCGAAGTAGCTGGGATTACAGGTGCCCGACACCACACCCGGCTAATTTGTGTATTTTTAGTAGAGATGGGGTTTCACCATGTTGATCAGGCTGATCTCGAACTCCTGACCTCAGGTGATGCGCCCACCTCGGCCTCCCAAAGTGCTGGGATTACAGGCGTGAGCCACTGTGCCTGGCCAGGGCCTCTATTCTTAGTGCCTGTAACAGGAAGAATCCAAGAATTTGAGATCCCAGAAGGGAATGCACAGTGGTCATCTGGTACAAGCTGCTTGCAAAGATGCTAAAAAATATCAGACCCAGTGAGAATAACAGACTTACTTATATCCCTTGATAAAATACCTTCTCATTCTGAGAGCTTTCAGGAACGCAAGGTGAAAATAAAGAATAGAAGAGTATTTGGAAGCAAAAGATTTGGAACCAGGCAAACATGGGTTCAAATCCTAGGAGGCTTCCACCTATTGGCTGTGCAAGTGCCTCTCCCAGCTTCTTATAAAACTCTACAGCTGGCCGGGTGTGGTGGCTCACGCCCGTAATCCCAGCACTTTGGGAGGCTGAAGTGGGTGGATCACGAGGTCAGGAGTTCAAGACCAGCCTGGCCAAGACAGTGAATCCCCGTCTCTACCAAAAATACAAAAAAAATAAGCCAGGTGTGGTGGCGGGCACCTGTAATCCCCACTACTCAGGAGGCTGAGGCAGGGAATTGCTTGAACCTGGAAGGTGGAGGTTGCAGTGAGCCAAGATTGCACCACTGCACTCCAGCCTGGGCGACAGAGCGAGACTCCGTCTCAAAAAAGACAAAAGAAAAAAAAAAAAGTTCTACAGATGCATCGTCCAATAGGACTTTGTGACCACAGACACAGCTCTATCCAAAACAGTGGCCAGTGGCCACCCACGGCAGTTGGGCCCTTAAAATGCAGCTAGGGTGACTGAGGAATCAAATTTTTATTTTTTATTTTTATTTATTTATTTATTTTTTGAGACGGAGTCTCACTCTTGTCACCCAGGCTGGAGCGCAGTGGTGCGATCTTGGTTCACTGAAACCTCCACTCCCTAGGTTCAAGCAATTCTCCTGTCTCAGCCTCCCTAGTAGCTAGGATTACAGGCGTGTGTCACCACGCCCAGCTAATTTTTGTGTTTTTAGGAGAGACGGGGTTTCATCATGCTGGCCAGGGTGGTCTTGACCTCCTGACCTCAAGCGATCCACCAGCCTCGGTCTCCCGAAGCTGGGATTACAAAGTGCTGGGATTACAGGTGTAAGCCACCATGCTTGGACAAATTTTTAATTGTGTTTAACCAATGGATTTCAATTAAATTATTTATTTAATGTCCATTTATATGCAATTGAATACAAATTCCAGTATTTAAGTATGATTCTTGCAGGTTGTACATAGTTACTCATGCCTGTTATCCCAGCACTTTGGGAGGCCAAGGTCGGTGGATCACTTGAGCCTAGGAGTTCAGATCAGCCTGTGCAACATGGCAAAACCCCATCTCCACAAAAAAAGTACAAAACTTAGCCAGGCATGGTGGCACACGCCTGTAGTCCCAGCTATTTGGGAGGCCGAGATAGGAAAATCACTTGAGCCAAGGAGGCAGAAGTTGCAGCGAGCCAAGATTGCGCCACTGCACTCCAGCCTGGGTGACAGAGTGAGACCTTGTCTCTAAATAAATAAATACAATTTATTTAAATTTAAAAACAAATACTTCATTCTATTTACTTTATTGTAAAGCTTTTATCTAGAATGACTTGGGTATATGAATTCACCTCTTCAACTGTTAGTGTTATGTAGAAGCCTAGGAACAGATTGAATATTTCTGATAAAAATTGTCTGGACCAGGCGTGGTGGCTCACCCCTGTAATCCCAGCAGTTTGGGATGCTGAGGCAGGTGGATCACTTGAGGTCAGGAGTTTGAGACCAGCCTGGCCAACACAGCGAAACCCCATCTCTACTAAAAATACAAAAATTAGCTAGGCGTGGGGGTGGATGCCTGTAATCCCAGCTACTTGGGAGGCTGAGGCAGGAGAATTGCTTGAACCTGGGAGGCAGAGGTTGCAGTGAGCTGAGATCACACCATTGCACCCCAGTCTGGGTGATAAGGGTGAAACTCTATCTCAAAACAAAAAGAAAATTTGTCTGGATTAAGAAGTGCTGTAAGTGTAAAGTAAACACTGGATTAAGACTTAGTATGCTAATGTAATTAGTGTAATATACTAGTATACTTAAGTAAACTTCTATGCTAAGTATCATAATGCAGCATGCTAAGCACCTACTGAGAACTTAGAACTTACTGCCTTATGAAATCCAGTGTGCATAAAAAGAATGCTACCTACAGAGCTACTTAATAATTTTAAGCGGATTACATGATGAAATGATAACACTTTCAATATATTGGGTTAAATAAAAGAGACCATTAAAAACCAGTTTCATTGTTCCTTTAAACTTTTTTTAAATGTGGCTACTAGAAAATTTTAAGGCCAGGCGTGGTGGCTCACACCTGTAATCCCAGCCCTTTGGGAGGCCGAGGCAGGTAGATCATCTGAGGTCAGGAGTTTGAGACCAGCCTGACCAACATGGAGAAACCCCGTCTGTACTACAATTACAAAATTAGTGGGGTATGGTGGTGCCCATCTGTAGTCCCAAGTACTCCAGAGGCTGAGGCAGGAGAATTGCTTGAACCCAGGAGGCAGAGGTTGCAGTGAGCCGAGATCATGCCACTCTGTGCAGCCACGTAGAGATCATAGCAGATCTCTAGAACCTATCTTGCACTCCAGCCTGGGCAACAGGAGTGAAACTCCATCCAAAAAAAAAAAGCTGAATCGTGTTCCATTGTGTGGTTATGCCACATTTTCTTTATCCACTCTTCTGTTTTGATGGACGCACGTTGCTTCCATACCTTGGCTATTGTGAATAGTGCTGCCGTGAGCAGGGGAGTGCAAACATCCCTTTGACATACTGATTCCAATTCCTTTAGGTACATACCCAAAAGCGGTATTGCTGGGTCATATGGCAGCTCTAGGTTTAAGTTTCTAAGGAACCCCCATACCACTTTCCATAATAGCTGTGCTAATTTCCATACCCAGCAAAGGTGTACCAGAGTTCCCTTTTATCCACATCCTCACCAACACTTGTTATTATTCATCTTTTTGACAATAGCCATCCTAACAGGTGTGAGGTGATATCTCATTGTGGTTTTAATTTAAATTTCCCAAATGATTAGTGATGCTGAGCACTTTTTACATGAACCTGTTTGCCATTTGTTTGTCTTCTTTAGAGAGATAGCTGTTTACGTCTTTTGCCCGTTTGTCTTCTTCAGAGAGATGGCTGTTCATGTCTTTTGCCCATAGTTATTAGGTTGATGCAAAAGTAATTGTGGTTTTGCCATTAAAAGCATTATCTGTCGTTATGCAGTATTACTAGTTATAGGCACAATGTCACACAGCAGATCTTCAGAACCTATCTTGTATAACTGAAACTTTATACCCATGGTACGGTATCTCCCCAATTCCCTGTCCTCCCAACCCCCAGCAACTATCCTTCTACTCTCTGCTTCTATGAATTTGGTTATTTTAAGTACCTCATATGTAAGTGGAATCATGCAGTATTTCTCCTTCTGTGTGGTATATATTTAAACGCAATATTCAGCCTTACAAAAGAGAGAAATCCTGCCCCACGCAACAGCACAGATGAACCTGGAGGACAGTATGCTGTGTGAAATAAGCCAGGCACAGAAGACAAGTATTTCTAAGTGTCTCGCTTGCTGCTCCACGCTCAGTCCCAAGAACAGTGCCTTCCCCATGGGCACTATTGACACATATTATTTTTTAGCAATATTGACACATATGTGTTGAATTAATGAACTGCCTCCAAAGCTCTGCCCTGCACACCCTTAACCAGTCTGCCAGAAAGTCTAGTATGTTCGATTTCCAAAACATCGGGGAGCCAATTCTGCTTCTCGAGCTCTGCTGGTGCTACTGGCTCAAGCCACAGTCATCTCCTACGATCATGGCGACCCTCTAATTGGTTTCCAGGCTCCCATCGTGGTCCTACCGTGTGGTCTGTTCTCTACACAAAAGGGTTTCATGCTCACATTCTTTTAAAATGTATATCAGATCTGGTCACTCCCCTGCTTAAAATTCTCCAGTGGCTTCTTGTGTTATTAAGAACTAAATCCTGACAACGTCCCATGACACACAAGCCCCTATGTACTTGGGCCCTGCCTTCTGCAACATGAGACCTTGTCTGTTTCATGCTCATCTCTCCCCAGCTCATGCCTCCCTAAACACTGCCTGCCTCTCCCTCTTCCTCAAGTACACCTTCCTGTCTTACAGCACTTGTAAACCTGCAGCTTCCTCAGCCTACAGCAGTGTCGTCCAAAAGAAATACAACACGAGTCACATAGGTCATTTAAAATTTTCTTTCTCTTTATTTATTTTATTTATTTCCTTTTTTTTTTTTTTTTTTTTTTTTGAGACGGAGTCTCACTCTGTGCCCCAGGCTGGAGTGCAGTGGCGCAATCTCGGCTTACTGCAAGCTCTGCCTCCCAGGTTCACGCCATTCTCCTGCCTCAGCCTCCTGAGTAGCTGGACTACAGGCGCCCACCACCGCGCCCGGCTAATTTTTTGTATTTTTTTTTTTTAGTAGAAACTGGGTTTCACCGTGTTAGCCAGGATGGTCTCGATCTCCTGACCTTGTGATCCGCCTGTCTCGGCCTCCCAAAGTGCTGGGATTACAGGCGTGAGCCACCGCGCCCGGCCTATTTACTTTTTTTTTGAGACGGAATTTCGCTCTTGTTGCCCAGGCTGGAGTTCAATGGCACGATCTCGGCTCACCGCAACCTCTAACTCCCGAGTTCAAGCGATTCTCCTGCCTGAGCCTCCTGAGTAGCTGGGACTACAGGCATGTGCCACCATGCCCAGCTAATTTTGTGTTTTTATTAAAGACAGGGTTTCTCCATGTTGGTCAGGCTGGTCTCGAACTCCTGACCTCAGGTGATCCACCCACCTCGGCCTCCCAAAGTGCTGGGATTACAGGCGTGAGCCACTGTGCCCAGCATATCCAGCTTTTAAAAAGAAGGAAACTCTATCATTTGCAACAACATGAGTAAACGTGAAGCACATTATGCTAAGCAATATAAGCCAGGCAGAAAAGGACAAATACCACATGATTTTACATGCAGAATCTTAAAAAATTGAACTCATGCAAATAAAAAGAAAGGTGGTGAGCAGAGACTGGAGAGCCAGGGAAAAAGAATGGACAGTTACTTGTCGAAGGATACAAAGTTTTGGTTAGACAGGAGGAATAACTTCTGAGATCTATTGCACAGCAGGATAACTGTAGTAAATAATATATATTTCAAAAATCACTTTGAAAGTAAGTTTCAGATGTATTGCCGGGCACCTTGGCTCACGACTGTAAGCCTAGCACTTTGCCAGGATGAGGTGGAAGGGCTGCTTAAGGCCAAGATTTTAAGACCAGCCTGGCCAAAATAGTGAGACCCCGTCTCATTAAAAAAAAAAAAAAAGTTTTGGCCGGGCACAGTGGCTCATGCCTGTAATCCCAGCATTTTGGGAGGCTGAGGCAGGTGGATCAACTGAGGTCAGGAGTTCAAGACCATCCTGGCCAACATGGTGAAACCCTGTCTCTACTAAAAATACAAAAATTAGCCAGACGTGGTGGCGTACGCCTGTATTCCCAGCTACTTGGGAGGCTGAGGGATGAGAATCGCTTGAACCAAGAGGTGAAAGCTGCAGTGAGCTGAGATTGTACCACTGCACTCCAGCCTGGGTGACAGAGTGAGACTGTCTCAAACAAAACAAAACAAAACTGTCCTTTGGAGCTGACGTTTTAGTGGCTCACATTCCCAAAGCTCTTAGTTCAGTGTCTGACGCACAGTAAGTGACAGGTAAACCATCATCTCGTGGCTGGCATCGTCATTGCTGATACCATCTACCTCTGCTTCTATTCAGTTTGACACGAATGGAGATGGGGAGATCACCCTGGCGGAGCTGCAGCAGGCCATGCAGAGACTCCTGGGAGAGAGACTCACTCCCCGGGAGATCTCTGAGGTTGTCCGGGAGGCTGATGTTAATGGAGACGGCACCGTTGACTTTGAAGGTGACATTGACCGGGCGTGGCGGGGAGCGGGGGCAGCCACTGCAGGAATCCACTTCCAACTCACAGTCAGATTTTCCAAGTTGGCCATTCCTCACTCCTCTCCAAGTTGGAGAATGGAAGTGGATGGCAGGTTTTGGAAGCATTGGTTCCGTCCCTTTCTTCCAGGCCATTCATTTCAAAGAGCTGGGTGTCCCTCACTTCGGGTGGCTCTGAGGAACACCTCAGCCAAGGCCCTTTCCTTCCCATGCTCAGGCCCCCTTCCGCCTTGCCCATTCCTTCTTAGTTTGCAGGGCACCTTTTATCCTAGGAAGGGCTTGTCCCATCAGAAAGAGACTGGACTGGCTAGCAGCTGGAGCTCTGGAGTCAGATTCAGGCACTTCAAATTCAGGATCATCGCTGACTCAGCATGTAGCCTTATGCTACTCACTTTTTCTCTTTAGGGTCAGTTTTCCCATCTGTAAAATGGGATGGATAATGACACCTTTTGCAGAAAACTAAAAGAAATCATGCACAAAGTACCACTGTATTATTATTATTATTACTATTATTAGACAGAGTCTTGCTCTGTCGCCCAGGCTGGAGTGCAGTGGCCGAATCTCAGCTCACTGCAAGCTCCGCCTCCCAGGTTCATGCCATTCTCCTGCCTCAGCCTCCCAAGTAGCTGGGACTATAGGTGCCCGCCACCATGCCTGACTAATTTTTTGTATTTTTAATAGAGACGGGGTTTCACCATGTTAGCCAGGATGGTCTTGATCTCCTGACCTCAGGAACCCCTGCCTCAGCCTCCCAAAGTGCTGGGATTACAGGCGTGAGCCACCGCACCCGGCCCCACTGTATTTTAAAATTATCTTTCCCTGTCTTTGCTCAAGTTGTCCTTCTGTCTGGAGCATCCTTTCCCCTCTCCCCTGGCTAACTCCTAGTTACGTTCCTGGAAGGTGCCTCCCACCTCTCTTAGTGGGCTCAGTGTCCCTCTTCTGGCTCCCCGATAACACCCCATGCTTGCTTCTGCAGTAATACGGATTCCTGGCATCTCCATAGTTTATTGCCTATTTCCTTCTGAGACCATGGACTAAATCCTTCATCATCACTATATCCCCAAATCCTAGCACAGAGTCCAGCATGAGTACAATGGATCACTGAATAAGTGAAAAGGATGGGGGTTCTACATAGATGAGAGGTGGAACTTCATGAGGCATAGAAAGGGCACGTCGGCCAGGCACGGTGGCTCATGCCTGTAATCCTAGCATTTTGGGAGGCCGAGGCGAGTGGATCACCTGAGGTTAGTAGTTCAAGACCAGCCTGGCCAACATGACAAAACCTTGTCTCTATTACAAATACAAAAAAAAATTAGCCGGGCGTGGTGGCAGGTGCCTGTAATCCCAGCTACTCGGGAGGCTGAGGCAGGAGAATTGCTAGAATGCTGGGGACGGAGGTTGCAGTGAGCCAAGATCATGCCATTGCACTCCAGAGCAAGACTCTGTCAAAAAAAAATAAATAAATAAAAGGCGGCATGTCAAGTTCCAATTGTGACATTCTTTGGTTCAAAGATCTCAGCACCTATCTGCTGCCTATGGACAAAAGTCCAAAATTCTGGCCGGGCTCAGTGGTTCACGCCTGTAATCTCAGCACTTTGGGAGGCCGAGGTGGGCGGATCACCTGAGGTCAGGAGTTCGAGACCAACTGGGCCAACATGGTAAAACCCCATCTCTACTAAAAATACACATACTAACTAGGAGTGACAGTGCACGCCTGTAGTCCCAGGCTACTCGGTGGGCTGAGGCAGGAGAACTGCTTGAGTCCAGGAGGTGGAGGTTGCAGTGAGCTGAGGTCGCACCACTGCACTCCAGCCTGGGTGACAGAGTGAGACTCCATCTCAAAAAAAAAAAAAAAAAGACCAGGTGTATGGCTCACACCTGTAATCCTAACACTTTGGGAGGCTGAGGCGGGTGGATTGCCTGAGCTCAGGAGTTCGAGACCAGACCAGGCAACATGGTGAAACCCCGTCTCTACTAAAATACAAAAAATTAGCTGGGCGTGATGGTGTGCACCTGTAGTCCCAGCTACTCGGGAGACTGAGGCAGGAGAATTGCTTGAAATTGGGAGGTGGAAGTTGCAGTGAAATCGCCCCACTGCACTCCAGCCTGGATGACAGAATAAGACTCTGTTTCCGGAAAAAAAAAAAAATGTCGTCCGGGCGCAGTGGCTCACGCCTGTAATCCCAGCACTTTGGGAGGCCGAGGCGGGTGGATCACAAGGTCAGGAGATCGAAACCATCCTGGCTAACTCGGTGAAACCCCATCTCTACTAAAAATATAAAAAATTAGGCAGGTGTGGTGGCGGGCGCCTGTAGTCCCAGCTACTCAGGAGGTTGAGACAGGAGAATGGTGTGAACCCGGGAGGTGGAGCTTGCAGTGAGCCAAGATTGCACCACTGCACTCCAGCCTGGGCAACACAGTGAGACTCCATCTCAAAAAAAAAAAAAAAAAAAAAAAAAGTCCAAAATTCTTTGTCTGATATCCAAGTCTATCCATCATCTGGCCTCGCCCACCCACCGAGCCTGTATCCTCTGTAGCCATTCTCTGAACTTTTAAGTTCTGGCACAGACTTGGTACTCGCTTTATGTTCTCCAACTTCCGTTCCTTGGCACCTGATGTTCTGTCCACTTACCACATCTTTCAGTCTCATCCATCCTTCAGGAACTCACATCAAGGTAACCTTTGTCAGGAAGCTTCTCTCCATCCTTCCCTCGTGTCTTCCTCCCAGCTGTGAAGTCTTACAGAAGCTTTTTTGTTCCTCTCCATGGAAGTTATCACAGCCGACCTTGCTGTGTTGAGTTGTATTCACTTCCAAGGCCTCCATCCTAGATAGGGAGCAGGGAGGGCCATTCTCTAAACCATATGTGATCTATGTCCCAGTATGGAAGCATAGTAGAGGTTGGTTGGACACCTGCTGGATCTAGCCAGGATTAAGTGTGCAGTGGACATGAAGGGACATCTGGAGAAGGTAGGGTGGGGGTGGGAGACAATCCTCAGGCCAACCAAAGGCAAGGGGAGGTCAGGGCGACCTCAAGACCCGGGTGAGCAGCAAGGTCATCTTGAACCACAGCAAAGTCAGGTGCAACCTGCGTTCCTTCCAGGGTTCACCATTTGCTGTCCACGTGACCTCAGGCATGTTGGTGACCCTCGCTGGCCTCACTTTCCTTATCTGTAAAATGACACTTATCCCTCCAGGATGGTTGAGAAGATGAAATCAGATACTGACAATCATGAGTTTTTTTGGGTTTTGTTTTTGTTTTTGAGATGGAGTTTCGCTCTGTCACCCAGGCTGGGGTACAGTGGCACGATCTTGGCTCACTGCAACCTCCATCTCCTGGGTTCAAACAATTCTCCTGCCTCAAGCCTCTGGAGTAGCTGGGATTACAGGTGCCTGTCACCATGCCCTGCTAATTTTTGTATTTTTAGTAGAGATGGGGATTCACCATGTTGGCCAGGCTGGTCTCGAACTCCTGACCTCAAGTGATCCGCCCACCCTGACATCCCAAAGTGCTGGGATTACAGGCGTGAGCCACCGTGCCCGGCCAACAATAGCTGTTTATGGGAAACTTAATCTTTTTTATGAGCATTATGCCATTAACAGTCTTAAAAACCATATAACGAAATAGCAATACTAGGATTCCCATTTTTTAAATTTAATGTTTTATTTACATGCAAAGATTATTTTCATAACAGAAATGAAGAAACTGTAACATATTGAGATTATTCAGAAGTATGAGCATAATAATAACTGCAGCAGTTTACATGGGGTGGCTGAGATGGCAGGCACGGTTCTGAGCAAATTTTATTTACCTATTTTAATTTTTTAATTTTTTTGCAGAGTTGGGGGTCTCACTATGTTGCCCAGGCTGGTCTCGAACTCCTGGGCTCAAGCGATCTGCCCACCTCGGCCTCCCAAAGTTCTGGGATTACAGGTGTGAGCCACCGAGCCCAGCCTCTAAGCCAATTTTATCTCAACCTCATGAGATAAATCTATTAAACATGGCGACTTGACGGATGAGAAACTGAGGCACAGGGTTAAGTAAGTTGCCAAAGAGATCTGATTCCCATTTCATAGGTGGAGAAATGGAAGCATAGCGGGATTAAGTAATTTCCCAGGGATCACCAGCTGTGCCTGCCACATAGGAAGGGCTCAAAAAAATAATATTGGGGGCTTTTACAACAAGATGCCTTACTGGGTTTGTTTTGTTTTGTTTTGTTTTTGCTTTGCAGAGTTTGTGAAGATGATGTCTCGCTGAGGAGGTCCTGGAAGCCCCTGGCCCTCTCCACCTGGTCAACATGGAGCAAGTGCTTGTGGAGACCAAAGCCCCAAACCCCCAGATCCCTTAAAGCAGAGAGGGAAGGCAGGTGGGAGAGAGGGGCCGGCATGCAGCGCTATGCATGAGGTGAGACCGAGAGCGGTCGTTTTGCCAGGATGGGGGTGTCTGCAGAACTAGATTAAGAAGGAGGACTCTATGGATGGAAATAGGAAGGATGGGAGGGTCCAGTTGCCACCCCCAAAAATTCCAATGATTCATGACGTCTTTTCACTTCACGTAGTCCTAAGTCCCTGTGACCTGCCAGAGTCTCTTCCCCAGCTTCCCCTTGGGTGAAAATAGTCTCTTCTCCTGTTGGATATCAAAAGGTTCAGCACGTAGTCTCTACTCTTCCCCTGCCTGCGTCAGCTGTTGCAAATCCCGTTTCTCTCTCCTGGTAAGAGAGAGACAAATTGTACATTATTCAGGTGATGGTTACATGAACAGCCCAGACTTCACCACTACACAATATACCCGTGTAACAAAACTGCACTTGTACTCCCTAAATCTACAGAAATACAAAATAAAATAAAAAGGATATGAATCAATCACAGAGCTGGAAGCAGAGTTGTTGTTGGGGCTGGGCTTGGAAATGGCTCATGCAAGTGGCATTCAAAGTCAACTCCCTCCTTTTCCTGATTTCCTGGAAGCACTGTCTGGTCGGTCTCTCTCTCTCCCTCTCTCTCTCTCTCTCTCTCTCTCTCTCTCTCTCTCTCTCTCTCCCCCTCCCCCCCCCCCCAACTCCCACATCCCTTCCCTTGTGTCAGATACTCAGGGGACTGAATTAAACCACAAATCTGGATTATCAAGGTTTAGAGCAAGCTGATCCCTGGGGAATTAATCCCCGGAAAAAAATGCCATCGTGCAAAGAGAGCGATGACAGGATCCCCCAAATCGCCAGTTCAGCCAGGTTGTTGCAAAGTCTTTCCTAGAAGCCCCCTGCCTTCACGCTGGTCTGTCCCGAGCCGCCCAGAGACTATGCCTCTGTTAGATGGGACGTCTGTTCCATCCCTCACGTCCTGACATGAATCTGTGCTATGAAACAAGAAAGAGAGATTCCTCCTAGTCTCAGCCCAAAGCAAGATACTCCAGCAATGCAAAGTTAAAATAAAAGTCAAAATAAGCCGGGCGCGGTGGTTCACGCCTGTAATCCCAGCACTTTGGGAGGCCAAGGCGGGCAGATCACGAGGTCAGGAGATCAAGACCATCCTGGCTAACACGATGAAATCCTGTCTCTACTAAAAATACAAAAAATTAGCCAGGTGAGGTGGCGGGCGCCTGTAGTCCCAGCTTCTCAGGAGGCTGAGGCAGGAGAATGGCGTGAACCCAGGAGGCAGAGCTTTCAGTGAGCCAGGATCGCGCCACTGCACTCCAGCCTGGGTGACAGAGCAAAACTCCATCTCAAAATAAATAAATAAATAAATAAATAAATAAATAAATAAATAAATAAAATAAAAGTCAAAGTAAAGAATTAACTTCATGCCTTCCTCCAACTTATTCTTGCTTTGAAGTCTATGAATTAGATGTTTAAAATGAGTTATCTGGTTCAATAGCTTTGTTTTATTTTATTTATGTATTTATGTATGTATGTATTTATTTTTGAGACAGAGTCTCACTCTGTCACCCAGACTGGAGTGCAGTGGCGCGAATTTGGCTCACTGCAACCTCCGCCTTCTGAGTTCAAGCGATTCTCATGCCTCGGCCTCCGGAGTAGCTGGGATTACAGGCGTGTGCCACCATGCCTGGCTAATTTTTTTTTTTTCCAGTAAAGATTGGATTTCGCCATATTGGCCAGGCTGTCTTGAACTGGCCTCAGGTGATCCACCTGTCTCAGCCTCCCAAAGTGCTAGGATTACAGACCCGAGCCACTGCACCCACCCTATTTATGTATTTATTTTTGAGACAGGGTCTCACTCTGTTGCCCAGGCTGGAGTGCAGTGGTGTGATCTTGACTCACTGCAACCTCTACCTCCCAGGCTCAAGCCATCCACCCACCTCAGCCTCACCCTCCTCAGCTGGGACCATAGGTGCATGCCCCCATGCCTGGCTAATTTTTTTTTTTTTTTTTTTTTTCTTTTTTTGGTAAAGACAGGATTTCGCCATGTTGCCCAGGCTGGTTGCAAACTCCTGGGCTCAAGCTATCCACCCACTTCAGCTCCCCGAAAGTGCTCAGATTACGGATGTGAGCCACCGCACCCAGCCAATAGCTTTGTTTTATAAAATAAAAAAAATAAGAAAAAGTGGAGCCCTTGGGGAAGCCGAGGAGGGAAGGTCACTTGAGGCCAGGAGTTCACCACCAGCCTGGCAACACTGGGAGACCCTGTCTCTCGAAAGAAAGAAACAGAGACAGGGAGGGAGGGAGGGAGGGAGGAAGGGAGGAGAAAGAAAGAGAGGAAGGAAGGAAGGAAGGAAGGAAGGAAGGAAGGAAGGAAGGAAGGAAGGAAGGAAGGAAGGAAGGAAGGAAGGAAGGGAAAGAAAAAGAAAGAAAAGAAAAGAAATTAATTTAGCCAGGGCATGGCGGTGTGTGCCTGTGGTCCCAGCTACTCAAGAGACTGAGACAGGAAGATTGCTTGAGCTCAGAAGTCAAGGTTACAGTGAACCAAGATGGCGCCCTGCACTCAGCCTGGGTAACAGAGTGAGACCCTGTCTTCAAAAAAGAAAAAGTGGAAGCAGAATAATGTTATTTCCTAACTTCAGCCTCTTTCCTCAGCTCCATCCCATTCCATCTACACATTCGTGTATCCGCCCCTTCATTTCTTCAGTCACCATTCAAAAAAGGTTTTCTAAGTACCTGGTCTATATGCCTGGCATTGTTTCAGACAATGGAAGTAGAGCAAGGACAAGGTATTCGACCTCAACAAGCTTATATTTTAGAACCATGCAACGCAACAGAATCTTCTGCAAGGACGGAAGTATTCCAGACCCGCGCTGTTTATTATGGTAGCCACGTGTGGCTACTGAGTATTAAACATGTGAGCGAGGCTGAGAAATTAAATTTTATTTTATTTTTATTTTATCAAGTGAACACAGTTTTATTAATGAATACATAATTGTATTAGTCCGTTTTCACGCTGCTGATAAAGACATACCCGAGACTGGATAATTTATAAAGAAAAAAAGGCCAAGCATGGTGGCTCATGCCTGTAATCCTAGCACTTTCAGAGGCCGAGGTGGGTGGATCTCAGGTCAGCAGTTCGAGACCAATCTGATCGACATGGCAAAATCCCATCTCTACTAAAAATACAGAAATTAGCCGACTGTGGTGGTGCATGCCTGCAATCCCTGCTACTCAGGAGGCTGAGGCAGGAGAATCACTTGAACCCGAGGGGGTGGAGGTTGCAGTGAGCCGAGATCAGGCCACTTCACTCCAGCCCGAGCGAAAGAAAAACACTCCATCTCAAAAAAACAAAAAGAAAAAGAAAAAGAGATTTAATGGCCTCACAGTTCCATGTGGCTGGGGAGGCCTCACAATCATGGCAAAAGGTGAAAGGCACGTCTTACATGGCAGCAGGCAAGATAGAATGAGAGCCAAGAGAAAAGGGTTTCCCCCTATAAAACCATCAGATCTTGTGAGACTTATTCACTACCATGAGAACAGTATGAAGGAAACCATCCCCCTGATTCAATTATCTTCTGCCGGGTTTCTCCTACAACATGTGGGAATTATGGGAGCTACAATTCAAGATGAGATTTGGATGGGGACACAGTCAAACCACATTAATAGGTAACATGGGAATTATGGGAGCTACAATTCGAGAGGAGATTTGGGTGGGGACACAGCCAAACCATATCAATAAGGAACGCTATTAATTACTTAAGTTAAATGTAACTAGCTCCTTGTGGCTAGTGGCTACTGTATTGGACATCGCAATTTCATGCTATAAGCCCAGGATTATTCTAGGTACTGGAATGTGCCCAGCAATAAGGTCTTTTGCTTTCTTGGAGGTTACATTCCAGTGCCAAGGGAGAAAAAAAATTAAATCCATTAGAAGAAGCTCAGATTGGGATGAATACTTTGAGGATAAAGTGGTATGGTTAGATACAAAGATAATTTGGGGAAGGGGCTTAATTAGAGTGGTCAAAAAGGACGTCTCTATTTTTTTCTTCAGACAGGGTCTTGCTCTGTCACCCAGGCTGGAGTGCAGTGGTGCAATCACAGCTCACTGCAGCCTCGAACTCCTGGACTCAAGCAATCCTCCTGCCTTGGTCTCCCAAGTAGCTGGAACTACAGGTGTGAAGCCACCACAACCAGCTAATTTTTGTATTTTTTGTAGAGATGGAGTGTTGCTATGTTGCCCAGGCTGGTCTCAAACTCCTGGCCTCAAGCGATCCTCCTGCCTCGGCCTCCTAAACTGCTGGAGTTACAGGTATGTCATCACGCCTGGAGAGAATAGGCATCACTCAAAGGTGAGCTGTCTCAGGTTGGGTTCCCCAGGGCTCCACCTCTGTCTGAGAGCAGAGACAGCAGGCAGGAGGCTTATCAGAGAGTTTCCTTGGGATTAATTAAGAAAGGAAGGAACTGGGATTGGACAGAGGGAGAGGTTGAACCACGGTGCAGGCTCTACAACCTCAGCTGAACCCACAGGAGCTCTGGATGTAGCTCTTTTGAGTTATCTCACTTGGATAAGAATAGCCAGGCCTTTAAACCCAGCATCGGTCAGTTATTGGCTGTGGCCTGCCCTGGGTAGGGCATCGTTTGGGTGATGGAGGCCACTTTGAAGCTGAGACCATCTCTGATCTGGGCTGACCACCAAAGGCTGACTGCAGACAGCACTCGCCGGAGCTGGGCAGCAAGTCCTTTATTAAAGGGGGATCTGGGAAGCTCATGTCCATCTCCATCACAGGGGCAGTTCCACGGACAATGAGTAAAGGGAGGAGGAGACTTCAGGAAGACAAGGGGGAAGAGAATACCGGCACAAGGAAGACACAGAGGTAGGCGGAGGAGGAGGAGAGGAAGGAAGAGAAGGAGGAGGAGAAGAGGGAGGAGGAGAAGAAGGAAGAGGAGAAGAGGGAGGAGGAGAGGGAGGAAAAGAGGGAGGAGGAGAGGGAGAAGGAGAAAAAAGAAGAAGAGGGAGGAGGACAAGGGGGAGAAGAGGGAGGAGGAGAGGGAGAAGAGGGAGGAGGAGAGAGAAGGAGATGAAGGAAGAGAAGAACAGGGAGGAGGACAAGGAGAAGAAGAGGAAGGAGGAGAGGGAGGAGGAAAAGAGGGAGGAGGAGAGGGAGGAGAAGAAGGAGAAGAGAGAGGAGGAGAGGGAGGAGGAGAAGGAGAAGAGGGAGGAGGAGAGGGAGGTGGAGAAACGAGGAGAGGTAGGAGGAGAAGAAAAAGAAGAGGGAGGAGGAGAAGGAAGAGAGGGAGAGGAGAAGAGGGAGGAGAGTAGCGAGGAGGAGGAGGAGGAGAAAGGAGAATAAGAAGGAGGAGGAGATGGAGGAGAAGAGGGAGGAAGAGAAGAGGGAGGAGGAGGAGAAGAGGAAGGAGGAGAAGGAGGAGGAGAGGGAGTAGGAGGAGGAGGAGAGGGGGGAGGAGTATAAGAGAGACGAAGAGAGGGAGGAGGATAAGAAGGAGGAGAAGGAGAGGGAGGAGGAGAAGGAGGAGGAGGAGAAGATGGAGGAGGAGGAGAGGGAAGAGGAAGGGAAAAGGAAATGGAGAAGGAGAAGAGTGAAAAGGAAGAAGAAAGTACAAGAACAACAATGTGAGTTTCCATCTGGGCTGAGAGGGAATCAGATTCTGTGATCAGTTCTTGATATCTGCCACGGGCACAGGGGAGGTATGATTGAGGCAGTCTTGCGGTGAATCTTCTACCCTCTGCTTACTTCCTAATTAATTTATTAATAATTTAGTAGGTACCTACAAACACCCCACCCAAATCTGATTTCCCTCAGAAGACAGAGCAGGCTGTAACGACTCCTAGAGGTCTCTGGCCTGAGAGTCTGACCTCTCCACACCGTGAGACTGGACAGCCTGGCCACCAACCATTCCTTCCCCACACATTCACCATCGCTCTCATCTTAGGAAGCAGAGAAGGCAGATCTCAGGGTTAAATCAAGTCTCCTTTATTGGTGGTTATGCCACATTCTCTCTACCTTCTTCACAAAGGACCAGCTGATCAAACCAGGTAGTGCAGAGGGTATTTCTAAAGGTGGTTATTTAAGCTTGAAAAGGCAATGAGAAAGACGAATCTGTGCTCAGCCTCAATATGGCCGTCCTCCTCTGAAGATGGTTCTCCTCTCCTTGAAAATAGAAGCAAAGATTTGAATGTAATGAATAAGTAGGCATTGGCTCAAAGAGGAAGGTGAATTAAAAATGACTTTGTATTGGTTTTCCAGACTTAGTCGGAAGCTGGTGGAAGCAGCTGAGCTGAGAAGAATCAGACGTTCCCCCAACCTCTGCCGGGCTCGTAGGAGCAAGGTCAAGGAACAATCAGCCCCTCGACTTCACCTCTATGGTAAGGGAAAGGGGATCGGCAAAGAGCTAGTTCTGCTGTGATGGACAGAAGTCAGAGGCTGGACACTGTTCCTAGTCCTAGCCACAGACTGAAGTCCTCTGTGGGTGTTTTTTAATGTCTACCCTGTTAAGATGGTGCCCAGAGTTCCAAACCCCCTCCTTTCCCTCTCCTCTATTCCGGGAAGATGATTTTCATTACCAAGGCAAAATTCAGGAAGGGTCCACTAATTTAGTGTCATCCATAAGCCACGTGCATCGTAAGGACAGACATTGCTAGAACCACCAGGGTTTTCTACCCCAAAGGGAGGAGGGATGGTGTTCTGTCTACACATCTGATGAAAGGGCTTCTCTTTATTTTAGATTCCAGAAGTCACAGAGTAGTGAGGTCCGTTGATCCATGTGGGAGATTTAAAGGGCATTTCTCTAGGCTGGAGAACACTGATGCTGGCCTTGGTGGAGAGCCAGAAGGAAAAGACGAGAAGAAAAGGAGGGATAGGCCAGGCGCGGTGACCCACGCCTGTAATCCCAGCATTTTGGGTGGCCGAGTGGATCGCCTGAGGTCTGGAGTTCGAGACCAGCCTAGCCAACATGGTGAAACTCCATCTCTACTTAAAAAAACAAACAAACAAACAAACAAAAAAAAAAAAAAAAAACAGGCGTGGTGGTGCACCCCTGTAATCTCAGCTACTCGGGAGGCTGAAGTGGGAGAATTGCTTGAACCCAAGAGGTGGAGGCTGCAGTGAGCCTCCTGAGTAGCTGGGACTATAGGTGTGTGCTGTCACACCCAACCAATTTTTTTTGTTTTCTTTTGTACAGATAGGATCTTGCTACATTGCCCAGGGTGGTTTCAAGCTCCTGGCCTCAACTGATCCTCCTGCCTTGGCCTCCCAAAGCATTAGGATTACAGGTGTGAGTCACCATGGCTTGTCAGTTATCTCCTTTTCTGGATTGTTTTTTTCATACCACACTCCATTTTGAGAAGTTCCACTTTCCTAATTGTCCACAGCCAAAGCCTCGCAGACTTGAAACTTGGAATGATACCTTTCTGGGTCTGAAAAAATGCCAGCCTCCCCTCTGCTCTCCTGCTTGTGGGAGAAATCCTAATTTCTTTCATCCTTCTAATCTGGGGAGTTGTTCCAGTCTTCCCCAACTCCACCTTATCTTTGGCAACAGAGCGCGAATTGCTGGGAACCTCAGCTAATCAGACATGCTGGAAAAAGCAGATATCGCCTTCATATCAGCGACGCACCAGGTGTGCACCTGTCTCACCTCTGCATCTGTGAAACGACTACTGTTGGTCCCTGCTCTCACCTCAGCATCAGCAGTACACCCAGGTGTGGTCCTGGTCATAGTTGTAAGAAGTTGCACACCACACAAGGTTCTCCTTGGATCCTTTGTTAGTGCAGTTAAAATAATTCTTGTTTTTATAGTTGAATGGAAAGTGGCAAGGAAAGCCAGGGACCAATGCAGAAATTCCTAGGAAGCAGAAGGGGATAAGACGAAGGTTACTCCCCAGGCTTCACACTGTCGTAGAGGCGTGGGCTTCAGACCCACCCTAGATTTCAAACTGGGACTGAGTGTGATGGGGTCGTGCCTTTAATCCCAGCATGTGGGGAGACTGAGCCTGGGGGATCACGTGAAGCCAGGAGTTCAAGACAAGCCTGGGCAACATAGCGAAACCCCATCTCTACAAAAAGTTTCTTAAAAAATAAGTTGGGCATGGAGGTGTGTGCCTGTAGTCCCGGCTACTCAGGAGGTTGAGGTGGGAGGATTGCTCAACCCTGGGAGGTTGAGGCTGCAATGAGCCACAACTGCACCACTGCACTACAGCCTGGGTGACAGATGGAGACCATGTCTTTAATATATAAAAAGTGGCTGGCTGTGGTGGCTCATGCCTGTAATTCCAACACTCTGGGAGGCCAAGGTGGGCAGATGACTTGAGGTCAGGCATTTGAGAACAGCCTGGCCAACATGGTAAAACCCCATCTCTACTAAAAGAAAAGAAATACAAAAAAATAGCTGGGTGTGGTGGCGGGCGCCTGTAATCCCAGCTACTCAGGAGGCTGAGGCAGAAGAATCGCTTGAACCCGGGAGGCAGAGGTTGCAGTGAGCCGAGATCGCGCCACTACACTCCAGCCTGGGTGACAGAGTGAGACTCCGTCTCAAAAATAAAATAAAATAAAACAAAATTTAAAAAGTAAAAATAAAATTTAAAAAAACCCTAAAAACTAAAATCTGGCTAAACCTTGCACAGGAAAGTGTTGCCTGGGCACTGCTCAGAATGCTGACCCAAACCTAAGCAAAAGAAGAATTTGTGTTCACAGTTACAAGAGCTGAAATGAGCCAAAAGAACACGCCCTTGCTGCCCTCGGGTGAGAACATGTGTGTTGGGAAACTCAAACTCAAACTTGGTGTGTCCACAGATGGCTGCAGAAGCATCATGAGTGTCGATTTCATGAGTGACAAAGTTTAGCCAGTAGGCACATTTGCACCTGCGGAATCCGTGAAAGATGAGGATATAAATGGCATCCTCATGAAAGATGACCCCATAAATAATACGAACTGGAAGCCTCTATCCACAGCAGCTTGAGGCAACAGAGGGTAAATGGGTCTCAATTTTTGCTGTCACATCTTCTCCCATGACCAGCTGAGAAATAATTTATTTTATTTAGGAAATTCCCGAGTTGTTGGAACAACACACATCCCCACCCACAGCTATTCGCCTGACCCCTTGCCTGGAGTGGAGCAGACCTATAACTCCTTATAGTTCCTCTTTGCCCAAGAACTTCCCTTTCCTTTCCACTGGGTCTTGGGTATTTTCTTCGCTCAGAAGCTATCAGAGTGTAGGACTTGAGAAAGGCTGGAAGATAGGGCAGGGCACTGGAATAGGGAAGAAGCGCAGAGTGGAAGCACAGAGGGCCCTGGAGGAAGGAGGGAGAAGGAGAACGTTGGTCACCAGGAGGACCTGGTGGATAGAGGATTTGTCTCAAAGGACCAATTCCAGTGTGCTCATCTCTCACGATTCCACAGGTGCAAATGCGTCTATGTGCTAAACTTTATCACTCACGAAATCGACACTCGTGACACTTGTGCGGCCACTTGTGGACACACACAGAGAGAGGAAGTTTGAGTCTAAGTCTCCCGACACACATGTTCTCAGCCGAGGGGAACAAGGGGATGCTCTTCCAGCTCATTTTCGCTCTCCTGCTGTGAACAGGTACACTTCGGCAGTCTAGTACGTTTTCCAAATGTGTGAGCCTTTTGTCGGGCGATTTCACTGTTTGTTTGCTTATTTATTTATTTTAGAGGCAAGGTCTCACTCTGTCACCCAGGCTGGAGTGCAGAGGTATGATCATAGCTCACTGCAGCCTCAACCTCCCAGGCTCAAGTGATCCTCCCGCCTCAGCCTCCTAAGTACCTGGGACTACAGGCACATGCTACCACACTTGGCTATTTATTTATTTTTGTTTTGTTTTGTTTTGTTTTGTTTGTAGAGACAGCATCTCACTATGTGACCAGGCTGGTCTTGAACTACTGGCCTCAAGTGATCCTGCCATCTCAGCCTCCCAATGTTCTGGGATTACAACGTGAGCCACCATGCCTGGCTCACGCTAGGGTTTTTAAAAGCCTTAGCATGTGTTTACTCTGTATTTGCATCACAGTTAGGTGTTTAACATTTTGAGCATTTCATTTTGGCACCTTTCTCTTGGATTTTAAAGCCTGTGGCATATCACACCATTGACATTATTCACGAGGCCAGAACTCTGTCTGCCTGATTCATCACCAGATCCTCCGTGCCCAACTCAGTGCCTGGTTCACAGTGGGGTTTCAGTAGGTGTTTGTTGAGCAGACGAATAAAAGAATCCACCCACATCCACCCAACCCCCATCCCCAGATTACTGGTGTCGGCACAGAAACTCCACTTTCCATCCTTATCCATGTTCTCTGTGGTCGGGCACCAGAGCTTGTTGCTTTCATCCTCCAGGCAATCGGAGACCACATTATTTCTGTAGATGGAGGGAAAGATGCAGGGCTTGCTGAGAGAATTTCCCCCATACTCTGAAAATGATTATAGAAAGGTTACGGGTCAAGAAGAGGAGATGAAAAGACCTTCCATTTATGACACAAAAACTGTGCCACGCTTTATCCCATGAAAGGCAACATAGCATTGGATTCTCCAAGCAACTTCTGGATGACGTTATTATCTGGATGTTATGGATAAGTGAGAGCCAAAATTATCAACTCGCACACAGCTTACTGTCTCCATTAACGTGACTTCACGGTTCTGCGGTCACCATCACCTTGACACTATTAGGCTAGGAAATTCTGGTCCAGGAAGATAAGAGTTGCAAATAGTCTTATTAGTCATTCCAGAAGCCTCCAGAAAAGCTATTTACATAAATATCAGACCGCTCAACTTTTTCAGTAGACTGTGTCAAAACACTGTTTACTCTTCCAGACTCTTTGAAACCCCGTCTTTGGTCATTTCACCTTGCTGTGACCACCAACCCTAACTATTACATCATGATCCTTACACAATCCAAATCACATCCCCCACTGAGACACCCACCTTAGACAAGACCCCAAGACCCCATCAATATGCTGAGTTTTCCCTTCCCACTTCGAGACGTTATTTTTTATTTTTTTAGATGGAGTTTCGCTCTGTCACCCAGGCTGGAGGGCAGTGGTACCGTCTCGGCTCACCGCAACCTCCGCTTCCTGGGTCCAAGAGATTCTCCTGCCTGGAGATTACAGGCCTGTGCCACCATGCTTCGCTAATTTTTGTACTTTTATTAGAGAAGGGGTTTCGCCATGTTGGCCAAGCAGGTCTTGAACTCCTGACCTCAGGTGATTCACCTGCCTCGGCCTCCCACAGTGCTGGGATTACAGGCGTGAGCCACCACACCCGGCCTGCTATAGTGAGAGTTAAGGTTAATGTTGGTTTATAGTAAAGAACACAAATGGTGGATGATTAGGACTAGAATAAAATTAAGGTTTAGAGAGAATTAAGATTTGTTGAGTGCTAAGGGAAGAACAGAATTAAGATTTTTATGCAAGAATAAGCATGCCTAGGAATAAGTGCCTTCATGGATTTTTGTCTCTATGGAAGCAACAGTGCTTAAGGAGAGGGCATGGGCTTTGGAACCACATGGACTAGAACTCAAGTTCTAATTCTAATATAGCCTAGGACTGTGACCCTGGGAAGTTCTCAATTATACTGGGACCGTTTATTGAATGGGTGGTGGAGAATAGCAGCTCATAGAGCTGCTATAGAAAGATTCAGGATATTGTATACAAATCTGTTGGATCAGTGTAGTACATAGAGGGCATTGAATGAATTTTGGTCACTATTCACCTGGGATTATGTGTAGACTTAATAGGATGCTAGGCTGCATTGAAATGCAGGTTGGGGCCCTGCACGGTGGCTCATGACTGTAATCCTAGCATTTTGGGAGGCCGAGGCGGGTGGGCCACCTGAGGCCAGGAGTTCGAGACCAGCCTGACCAACATGATGAAACCCTGTCCCTAGTAAAAATACAAAAATTAGCTGGGTGTGGTGGCGGGCAACTGTAGTCTCAGCTACTCAGGAGACTGAGGCAGGAGAATCATTTGAACTCGGGAGGTGGAGGTTGCAGTGACCTGAGATCACGCCAGTGCACTCCAGCCTGAGTGACAGAGCAAGACCCTGAAAAAAAAAGAAGAAGAAGGAAGGAAGGAAGAGAGAGAGAGAGAGAAAGAAAAGAAAGAAAGAAAGAAAGAAAGAAAGAAAGAAAGAAAGAAAGAAAGAAAGAAAGAAAGAAAGAAAGAAAGAAAGAAAGAAAGAAAGAAAGAAAGAAAGAAAGAAAAGAAAGAAGAAAAAGAAAGAAAGAAGGAAAAGAAAGAAAGGGCAGGCTAGATCTGTCAATGGGTGAATCTCACTATTGTCAGTTCTAGAAACAGAAATACTAGAAGCCAATATCAGGACTTCAGCTCATTCCTTCAGTTCTCAGGACACCTGTCTTTTCATGCTGAATTGGGGACTGGGCAAATGGCCTCGGGATACCCCTGTCTGCAGTTGTCATAGTAAACTCTCTGAGCAGACACTTAGCTCCTGTAAGTACTTCCCCCTTGGTGCTCTGGTCTCTACCTTGCCCGGCCTCCCCTCAAGATGATCCTTGCTGTCCACTCTCCCTTCCACCACACATCCCTGCTACAGGGGCTCACCATTCGTTTCACAGAATTTCCACTGCTGTTTCTCATCGAAGACGGAGGTGACCGAACACCACAGACTGCCTAAGAAGCTGCCCTGGGAGATGCAGCTGTTATAGGCCTTTCCTCGATAGATGAAAGGGAAGATACAGCGTGGGTAATCTGTTAGGAACAGAGTTTGTGAGTGCCTTGACTTCCTCTAGTCATTCACAGGACAGAGTCATTTAATCATCAATCAACCATCACAGGACAGGACAGACATAAGGTTCAGAAGATACTTTATGCATTATTTCTTCAAGCATTTGCCTATGCCATATTCATCTGATTCTTGAACAACACGAGTTTGAACTTGGGTCCACTTATCCGTGAGTTCCTTCCTTCCTTCCTTCCTTCCTTCCTTCCTTCCTTCCTTCCTTCCTTCCTTCCTTTCTTTCTTCCTTTCTTCCTTTCTTTCTCTTTTTCTTTCTTTCTCTCTCTTTCTTTCTCTCTCTCTCTTTCTTTCTCTTTCTCTCTCTCTTTCTTTCTTTCTCTTTTTCTTTCTTTCTCTCTCTTTCTTTCTGTCTCTCTTTCTTTCTCTCTCTCTTTCTCTCTCTCTCTTTCTTTCTTTCTGTGTCTCTCTCTCTCTTTCTTTCTTTCTTTCTTTCTTTCTTTCTTTGAGAAAGAGTCTCGCTCTGTTGCCCAGGCTAGAGTGCAATGGCGAGATCTTGGCTCACTGCAACCTCTGCCTCTCAGGTTCAAGCAGTTCTCCTGCCTCAGCCTCCCCAGTAGCTGGGATTACAGGTGCCTGCCACCCACACGCAGCTATTTTTTTCTAATTTTTAATAGAGATGGAGTGTCGCCATGTTGGCCAGGCTGCTCTTGAATTCCTGACCTCGGGTGATCCACCCACCTTGGCCTCCCAAATTGCTGGGATTACAGGCGTAAGACACTGCACCCAGTGGGCGTGGGTGTTTTTCAAAAAAAGTTCTGTTGAATGTATCTGCCTCTCCTGCCTCCCCTTCCACCTCCTCCATCATTTCTGCCTCTGTCATCCCAAGATGGTGAGACCAACCCTTCCTCTTCCTCCTCCTACTCAGTGTGAAGATGATACTAATGACCTTTATGCTGATCCATTCCCACTTAATGGATAGGAAATGTATTTCTTGCTTTTAACAATTTTCTTAATAGCATTTTATTTTCTCTAGTTTATTATGAGAATACGGTATATAATACATAAGACATACAACATCTGTGTTAATTGACAGTTTATGTTACTGGTAAGCTGTCTCGTCAACAGTAGGCTACTAGTAGTTAAGTTTTGCTGGGATTATAGGCATGAGCCACCTCGTCCAACTTCAAATCCCTTTTCTTACATTTTGTTTCTTTTTTCCTTATTTACTTCGAACATTAAGAAAGACATAAAGATGGGATGGTTCTATTGGGTCAACTAGTCTTACAGTATCACAAGACCCTCATCCGGAGAGCACCATTTTTAACACTACTGTTATTAACATTATTACCCATTATTAGCATTCAGTGTCTGGCATCCCAGAGCTTTTTTTATACATGCATATGTATTATAACTTGTCTGCAAAAGTGCAATCATGTCATAGACAGTCACACATTCTCTTTTGTGATCCACCCTAGTCAAAGGCCACTGGCCAGGGACAACATGATACCACTCACCTTCACTCTGGCAGTACTTCCATTGGCCATTGTACACCGCTCTGGTGGCACACCAAGGGGATAAGCTATGAATTTTGGTGCAAGTGAAGTAAACAGATCCCTTGTAGGTGAAAGGAAAGACGCATTCCTCGTGCATCCCTGAAGGGCAGAAGGAGAAAACGGGAGTGGGGAAGAATCACAATGAATTAGCAAAGGATGAGTCTTGGTTTGGCTCTTGCTTTCACCTGAATGTCTGTGTCCTCCTGCCAAATTCATACATTAAAATCCTGACCCCCACGGTCATGGTACGAGGGGGTATTTGGAAGGTGATTAGGTCGTACGGGCAGAGCCTTCATGATTGGGATAAGAACCCTTACAAGAGACCCCAGAGAGATAGCTAACCCCTTCTACGATGTGAGGATACAGCAAGAAGGCACCATCTGTGAACCAGGAAGCAGGCCCTCATCAGCAACTGAAACTGCTGGTGCCTTGCCCTTGGACTTCTCAGCCTCCAGAACTGGGAGATAGAAATTTATATTGGTTATAAGCTACTCAGCCAATGGTACTTTTTAAATTTTGTTTTATTTACTTTTTTTATTTTATTTTTTATTTTTTGAGATGAAGTCTCACTCTGTCACCCAGGCTGGAGTGCAGTGGTCTGGTCTCAGCTCACTGCAACCTCCACCTCCTGAGTTCAAGCGATTCTCCCACCTCAGCCTCTAGAGTAACTGGGATTACAGGTGCCCGCCACCACACCTGACTGATTTTTGTATTTTTAGTAGAGATGAGGTTTCGCCATGTTGGCCAGGCTGGTCTCGAATAGTACTTGTGGCACCCAGATGTGGCAAATATTGAGGGGACAACTTTTGATGTCTTTATTCTTCTCGATGAGTACAGGAACTTTGTTTTTTGTGCAGGGTATCCACAGAACCTAGAATAGTTACTTGCTCAAGAAACAACAGAAAGAATAAAATACGTTTGGAAAACACCACGTGAAACAAAGTTAAACAGATTTCTTTAATGAAGGACTCATCAGAAACGTTAATATGAAAATGAGAATTGATGTATACAACATATTGAGTTGTCCTTCTTTTTTTTTCACAATTCAATAGCAGTAGAGACTAACCTCAGGTGATCCTCCCGCCTTGGCCTCCCACAGTGCTGGGATTACAGGCGTGAGCCACCATGCCTGGCCTGTGGTATTTTGTTTTGGCAACCCAAATGGACTGAGACAGTTCTCATGGGGGCCTGAAGGCTACACACCTAGGCTTAGCATCCAACTTCCTAATGACATGTCAGGGAGTATCTGGTTCATGATGGAACCAGGAGCACTGGGGAAGAGTTCCATACACAACCCAGACAACCAAGGTATGTTGTTCCCTGAGACCACTGTTGCTCAGAGTATAAAATCGGAGGCCAAAAACGTTACACAAAATAATGTTTGGTGGATCACAAGACCACATTAGGTTATGTAGGGACACACATTAAATAATTTTGAAATATAGACTGGAAAAAAAAAATCATTTTCCAGTGGTCCTTTTAGTCCTTCTGCTTATGCAAAAGAGAAAGCTTCAATTTAATACTAGTATTTCTCTACCGCATCTCTAATATTTAATAATCTCTCATTTTAACAAGAACAAAAGAGAGAGAGAGAGAGGGCAGCACTCAGGCTTAAAGCTTTATTCGGACAATAGTCTAGCAGAATTTAATAATGAGATTTTGTTTTCATAGTACAGTATTTATTTTTGGTCATATTTCCTATTTATGGAAAGTGGTAGTGCTTCTTTATATGATAATACTGATGTTAACCAAACTCTTAAAATGAATTTTTTTTAAGTGAAGATAAGTGAGCAAATTTAAAGAAAAATGTTGAGTAAATAATAGTACTGGTGGCACCCAGATGTGGCAAATATTGAGGGGACAACTTTTGATGTCCTTATTCTTCTCGATGAGTACAGGAACTTTGTTTTTTGTGCAGGGTATCCACAGAACCTAGAATAGTTACTTGCTCAAGAAACAACAGAAAGAATAAAATGTTTGGAAAACGCCACGTGAAACAAAGTTAAACAGGTTTCTTTAATGAAGGACTCATCAGAAACGTTAATATGAAAATGAGAATTGAGGTATACAGTATATTGAGTTGTCCTTTTTTTTTTTTTCTCACAATTCAATAGCACTAGAGACTAATGGTCCCTGAAATATATCAAGAAATGCTGTTCTTGGCCAGGCACGATGACCCATGCCTGTAATCCCAGCACTTTGGGAGGCAGAGGTGGGCGGATCACTTCTAGCCAGGAGTTCAAGACCAGCTTGGGCAACAAAGTGAAACCCCATCTCTACAAAAAACAAGCAGTATTAGCCAGGCATGGTAGTGTGCCCTGTAATCCCAGCTACTTGGGAGGCTGAGGGAGAAAGACCCTTTGTGCCTGAGAGGTTGAAGCCACAGTGAGCCATGATTGCATCTCTGCACTCCAGCCTGGGTGACAGAGTGAGATCCTGACTGAAAACAAAACAAAACAAAAAACCGAAACAAAAATGTTGTTCTGCAGAATTTTGATGTGTAAATTTTTTAAAAGACAGAAATGTTATTCTATCCCAGATTCCTCACACGTGAAAACCCACGTACAATAAGGACTAATGAAAGTTGATCCCTTTTTTTGAGCAGAACTGGGATGAGAGCTCAACTTGCTCATCTGCTAGTTCAGAGTCACAGCTTCCCTCCTTGCTCTAATTTCGTTTATTTGCCTCTTTCCTTCCCTCCCTCAAAGATATAATGATAGAATACTATGAGTGAGATACTCCAGTGGGTGATTTGTGTGTGTGTGCAATGGATTATGGGTGGAAATTATGCTCACCATTTCCTGGCTTTAAAAAGTCCCAAACAATCCTCCATGCTATTTTCTTCCTCTGCCAACCAGCTGAATATAGAGCAGCAGTTCTTAATAGAGAAGGAGGAGCAATTATGGCCTCCTGGAAGCATTAGCCAAGGTTTAGAGACATTTTTGGTTGTTACAACTTATAGGGGAAAGGAGCCAGTGGCTGCTACTGACATCTGCCAGATAGAGGCTAGGGATATTGCTAAACATCCTACAGTGCACAGGACAGCTCCCCAGAACAAAGCTGTCCAGCCACAGACAGCAATAGTGCCAAGGCTGAGAAACTCTGAGGACTGAGCAGAGAATACTGAGGGCCTGGGGGACAGTGGAGCCACAAACTAGAGGATCTTGTTCTCTGGATTACAACAAAAAGTTTTCCCACTGAACATCCACATTGGACTGTAGGATGAGTTTAACATGAACCTCTGTTGAGTCAAGCCACTGACATTTGGGTGTTGCTACAATAGTTAGTCCTCTCCTAATAGACGGACAAGACATGGTGTCTGTCTTCAAGGTCTGTAACATGGTAACCACAGCCCTTGTTGTGGATCAGATTCTTGTTCTGTGTAACCTGACATAGGTCATTATGGGGACAAGGGATGGATTAGGAGAATGTGGAGAAGACAGACTTCCATCTCTGAACTGCACCAACGGGGTGATGCAATTAGGAGTACTTAAATATCATTGCATTTTTCACCTCTGTTTCTCAGAACTGTTTGGTATTTATTTTTGTGAAACGTAAACCAGTTTAAATCAGGAAAGTGCTTACAAGAGTACCAGGAGCATGGCTACTGCTTAACAAATATTAGTTATGATCATCATTTTCATCATCATCATTACCATCACCATCATCATCATCCGTCTCCACACTATTGTCATTGCCATCATCATAATGATCATCATCATTGTCATGATCATCATCATTGTCACCATCACTAATCTCATTATTGTCATTGTCATCATGATGAACATTATCATCATCATTGTCATCATAATCAACCTCATTATTGTCATTATCATGTGATGATGATCATCATCATTGTCATCATCGTCATTGTCATCATCATTATCAGTGTCATTATCATCATTATTGTCATTGTCATCACCATTGTCATCATTGTTATTATAATCATCATTATTCTCCTCCTCATCACATCATTGTCATCATTATCATCATCATCATTGTCATCATAATCAACCTCATTATTGTCATTATCATGTGATGATGATCATCATTGTCATCATCATGTCAGTGCCATTATCAACGTCATTATTGTCATTGTCATCATCATTGCCATCATTATATAATCATTATTCTCCTCCTCATCACATCATTGCCATCATAATAATGATCATCATCGTCATTGTCATGATCATCATCAGTCATTGTCACCATCATTAATCTCATTATTGTCTCATGATCATTATTGATGATCATCGTTATCATCATCATCATTGTCATCATAATCAACCTCATTATTGTCATTATCATGTGATGATGATCATCGTCATTGTCATCATCATCATTGTCATCATCAATCAGTGTCATTATCATCAACCTCATTATTATCATTGTCATCATCATCATTATTATAATCATTATTCTCCTCCTCATCACATCATTGTCATCATCATTATCATCATCGTCATCATCGTCATTGTCACCATCATCATCATTGTCACAATTATCGTTGTCATCATTATCGTCATCGTTGTCATCATCATTGTCATATCGTCATCATCATCATCCTCATCATTATCATTGTCATCATCACCATCATTATTGTCATTATCAGTGCTTTGCCTCAATCACAAACACCACTGAGTATATAGGATACTGTGTTGAGGGGGAGGGCAGATGCCCCTGTAGGTGAAATTAAGGTTATCTTTGGGAGTTGTTAGTAAGAATCAGTGCATAATGAATACTATTAGCCATCTGCAAAGTAATCCAGCAGATGGCCTAATCTTCTTAACTGAGTTACAATCCTCCATAATCCAGACCCTGCTGACCTGCCTGTTCTCACTCCCTGATTAACATTCCCTTGACCTTATTCCATGTTCTTTTTCGTCTTTGGGATTTTGCTCCTGCCCTTCACCCTGCCACGAATGCCTTTCCCCTCTTCCCAGCTTTAGTCCCTGCTATTCATCCATGAAGATTTGGTTCAGTCTGGGTCAATACTCTTCCTCACACTTATAATACTCAGAATCAATCACTATAAATGCATGTAGTTGCCAATTTTTAAAAAATAATTCATTTACGTGTCTATAACTCCCAATTACTGTGAACTCTCTGAGTGGAGGGTCTAGGTTTTGTTTATTTCTGCACTTCTGATCCATAAGACAATGTCTGGAATGTAAAGACCACTCAGTAAGTGTATACTGAATCAATCTGTCTGTAAATACATGCAAAGTGAACTTGGAATACTGAGTTTCACCACAAGTATGCGGGTGTGGTCTCAGGGAGGCATGACAAAACTGAGATTGTAACTAGAAAAGTGGATACCCCATCAAGTACATTGCTCCTTGTCTGAATAAACTGTGAGTTCCTAACCTTTTAGGAATTTGTCAGTTCTTTGAGAACCCAGAACTTCTCTCTAGGAGAATATTCATTTGCCCTTATGGTTGAGATGGCTGTGTGTTCATCAAAATCAGTTTTACTTTCCTCCCAAATGCACTGCTACACTGCATCTCCCAGACTTGCTTGCAGCTAAGAGCCATATCAGTTCTAGCCAGTGAAAGTAGGAGAAAGTGATGAATGTCACTTCCTGTCCTGGCCAAAAGAAAACAAACAAAAAAAACCCTCTCCTCCGAGATCCTCCAGACTCTCTTGATCCTTGTCTATGAGCTAAAAGCAAAGAAACCTCAGCAGATTCTGAAACCCTAGGGGATGGTGGGGCCCCAGGACGGAAGAAGCTTTGATCCCTGAATGACCATGTGGAGCATTGTTTCCTGACCGGATGCACCCTTCTGGCACTTTGCAGAACCAAGAAAAAAAAAATGTTATTGTATTAAGCTGCTGATAGTTTGGAGTTTGCTTCTTACAATAGCTATTCTCACTACCTTGATAAATACACACATTTTTTAAAAAATGCAAATTCAAGTTTTCATGTACTCTAATCCTCACTCAGTGACCCCAGGTTAGGAATCTCTGGAATAAAGAATGTGGGATCAAGGTGCATCAATATGTAAATAGTTCCTGAGCCTTATCCAGAGGAACGACTTGTCAGGCAGAAAAGGATTCTAATTGTGATGAATGACTCACGAAGGCTTGAGTGAATGACCTGTAAGCAAGGTCTCCTCTTGTTCTGTTTCTGTGCTTACCTGCAGTGTTTTAGTGATTAGTTTAGATTCTGAGATACATCAATATATAATTAGGGTGTCCAGGTTGGGGTCTGAGGGTTCAGTTCATTGGGATCATATAACCTGCCTTTTAATCAACATTTTCCTCCCTCCATGTGCTCAGCATTATGAAAGATTCTGGTGCCCATTATTTTATTTAATCTTCAAAATAACCCCATGAGATAAATGCCATTATTTTTCCTTCAGTCTGGAAACTGACTTCAGAGAGGTTATGCTGCTTGACCAAATGTACAGACAAAAGAAGTGGCAGATCCAAGGTCCAAACCCCAGGTCTTCTGAGATTTTTTTTTTTTTTTGAGACAGAGTTTTACTCTTGTCACCCAGGCTGGAGTATAGTGGCGCAATCTCGGCTCATTGCAACCTCCACCTCCTGGGTTCAAGCGATTCTCCTGCCTCAGCCTCCTGAGTAGCTGGGATTACAGTCACCTACCACCATGCCTGGCTAATTTTTGTATTTTTAGTAGAGACAGGTTTTCATCATGTTGGCCAGGCTGCTCTGGAACTCCTGACCTCAAGTGATCTGCCACTTCAGTCTCTCAAAGTGCTGAGATTACAGCTGTGAGCCACTGCACCCAGCCTCTTCTGAGATTTTTGCTAAGCCATCTCCTCCCTACTTGGTTCCAGGAATCTTTGCTTTGCCGCATTCATTCTTGTCCAGTTTCTAAATCCTCCCCGTCATTTTGAGTGTCCTCACCTCCACTTGACTCATAGGAACAGAGAAGGAAGGTCGTCCATCCCAACAGGTAACTGGACCATCGGGTCATCTTGGCTGCCCTCTTCTCTCTGGAATGAAAGAAGACAAAAATTTTCATCCCACAGTTCCGCTTCCTCTTCCCACTAGCTCCTAGATTTGACATCATACATGCCATTTTTCTTTCTATCCACAGTAATTTAAAATATAGACCAGGCATAGTGGCTCACACCTATAATCTCAGCACTTCGGGAGACCAAGGCAGAGGATTGCTTAAAGCCAGAAGTTCAAGACCAGCCTGGGCAACACAGTGAGACCTCATCTCTACAAAATTTTCATTTAAATTAGCCAGGTATGGTGGTGTATGCCTGTGGTCCCAGCTGTTCAGGAGGCTAGATACTAATCCTGCCTACCACTCACCCTTGTTATGACGATTAATGACAATCATAAAAATATAACAGATTTGGGAGGTCAAGATGGGAGGATTGCTTGAGGCCAGGAGTTTGAGATCAGCCTGGACAACATAGTGAGACCTCATCTCTACAAAAATTTTAAAAAATTAGACTTGTATGGTGGTGCGTGCCTGTAGTCCCAGCTACTCAGGAGGCTGAGGTGGGAGGATCACTGGAGCCCAGGAGGTCGAGGCTGCCGTGCACTATGATCGCACCACTGCACTCCAGCATGGGCGACACAGCAAGGCTCTGTCTCAAAACACAAAGCAAAACAAAAAACAGATAAAACTCATTGAGTGCTGCACAACATTCTAAATTCACTATAATCCAGATAGGAAGTAGCCCAGCGTGGTAGGTACCATTACCGCCCCAGATACGCACAGATGGGGCACACAATAAGTTTAAGCATCTTGCTGAGGGTTACAGATTATGTAAGTCGGGGAGCTTGCAGGTGAACCCCAACAATCTGACTCGGTTCAGAGAAATTGAGCTCTTAACTAACGTACAATGCTGCCTCTAGGCTTAACATAGGACCAGACATGTGCTAAGAACTCATAAATATTATCCAAAATGGTATTGTTCATATAATATTATTTCACTTCTGAGAGCCGGAACTGTATTCTCAACTGGCTCCCAGACATGTCTACCTAGATGTCCTTCAAACATCTCAAATTCCAAGCTTTGGCTTTTAAGATGCAGCCCAAAATATGTTATCCTTCCCCCATGTTACTTCATTTAATTACACTATGTTCTTCCCAACCACCTGGGTTGTAGACCCCAGTGTAGATCTGCTGTCTCTGTCTCTTGCTGTGTTCTATCAGTCAGTTGGCTCCACTTTTCTGAAGCTCTCGAATCTATCCGCTTTTCCTGCCTCTTCTGTTACAGACTAAAGGAAGGTCTTTCTCATCTCTCTTCTCAACTATTCAACTGTTGTCCTGTCCCCTCACGGGTATGCAGCCTCCAGCCTCTCTCCTCTACAAGGCTGAGCTCTTTTTCTCTTTTTTTTTTTTTTTTTTGACACAGGGTCTTGCTCTGTCACCCAGGCTGCAGTGCAGTGGTGCCATCATGACTCACTACAGCCTCCATCTCCCAGCTCAAGTGATGCTCCCACCTCAGCCTCCCAAGTAGCTGGGACTACAGGCACGCATCACCACACCCAGTTAATTTTTAAACTATTATTATTGTTTGTAGAGATGAGGTCTCACTCTGTTGCCCAGGCTGGTCTCAGACTCCTGAGCCCAAGCCGTCCTCCTGCTCAGCCTCCCAAAGCACTGGGATGACAGGCATGAGCCACTGTGTCCAGCATGAGCTCTTTCCTGATGCCTGCTTTATGCATCCGCTCAGGAATGTGTATGTATTGAGCATTTACAAGATGTGGGGCCAGGGCTACACGGTGAGTACGCAGCAGTGGATAAAGCAGGCATAGTCCCTGCCTTCGTGAGGCTGAGAGTCTACCAAGAAGAGAGACATGAGGTGAAGAAACCAGAAACAAATACAACTATTGGCTGTGATCATCGCTGTGGACAAGTCTCAGGAATAACTAGGACAAGGTCACTTTTGATTGAGAGGTCAGGGGAGGGTCCTCTGAGAAATGACAGGTAAGCTGACACCTGGAGGAACAGATGGAGGAGGGAGACGTGAGAGGAGCTGGAGATATGCAGGTGGGGGATGCATCCAGGCCAGAGAAGCTGATGTGGAAAGGGCCCGAGATGAAAAAAGCTAGATGTGCTCAAGGAGCAAGTGGGACCCACATGGCTAGGGCCCAGGCTGGGCACAGTGGCTCATACCTATAATCCCAGTGTTTTGGGAAGCTGAGCAGGAGGATGGCTTAAGCTTAGGAGTTTGAGACCAGCCTGGGCCACACAGTGACACCTCGTTTCCACAAAAAGTGAGGAGGAGCAAGGTCACAGAGATGCATGGTGAGGTGGGTGGGACCGGACCCTGTAGAGCCTCCTCAGATTCTTTTTTTTTTTTTTTTTTTTTTTTTTTGAGACAGAGTCTCGCTCTGTCACCCAGTCTGGAGTACAGTGGCCCGATCTCAGCTCACTGCAAACTCCTCCTCCCTAGTTTATGCCATTTTCCTGCCCCAGCCTCCCAAGTAGCTGGGACTACAGGCACCCGCCACGTCGCCCGGCTAGTTTTTCGCATTTTTTATTAGAGACGGGGTTTCACCATGTTAGCCAGGATGGTCTCGATCTCCTGACCTCGTGATCCGCCCATCTCGGCCTCCCAAAGTGCTGGGATTACAGGCTTGAGCCACCGCGCCTGGCCTCTCCTTCAGATTCTAAATGCAACCTGAAGGCCAGGTGCAGTGGCTCATGCCTGTAATCCCAGCACCTTGGGAGGCCAAGGCGGCAGATCACCTGAGGTCAGGAGTTCAAGACCAGCCTGGTCAACATGGTAAAATCTCATCTCTACTAAAAATACAAAAATTCCCTCCGCATGGTGGTGCTTGCCTGTAATTCCAGCTACTCGGATGCTGAGCCATGAGAATCGCTTGAACCCAGGAGGCAGAGGTTGCTGTGAGCCAAGATCATACCACTGCACTCCAGCCTGGGTAACAGAGCAAGACTCTGTCTCAAAAAAATATATAGAACAGAATAGAATAGAAGCAACCAGAAGCCACGGAAGGGATTAAAGTGAGGAGGTGTGGACCAGGCACAGTGGCTCACGCCTGTAATCCAAGTATTTTTGGGAAGCCGAGATGGGCGGATCGCTTGAGGTCAGGAGTTTGAGACCAGCCTGGCCAACATGGCGAAACCCCATCTCTAATAAAAATACAAAAAACAAAAAACAAAATTAACTGGGTGTGGTGGCGGGTGCCTGTAGTCCCAGCTACTCGGCAGGCTGAGGCAGGAGAATCACTTGAACCCAGGAGGCAGAGGTTGCAGTGAGCCAAAATTGCACCATTGCACGCCAGCCTGGGCGACAGAGCAAGACTCTGTCTCAAAAAAAAAAAAAAAGTGAGGAGGGGTGGCATTTATTAATTCAAAATCCTCCATCACCTTTTGAATACAATCCATAGTCCATACCATGCCTTCCCTCAAAGCTATCTTCCTTCTCCGCCTTCTGTCTGCCTCTTAGTTGTTTCCTGCAGAAGCCACCTCAAGGTCTTGGCACTCGTTCTTCTCTTTGCCCGGGATGATCCCGCCATCCCCAGCTATTTACATGGCTTGCTTCCTTGTGCAATAAAGAGTTTTGTGCAAATTCGAAGAACTGGTAGCAACAGATGGTCTGGAACGTTAATGACTCTGCACAGACCAAGTTATGGATATTAATAGAAAATATTTTAGGGCTGTTCAAAATAATTATTCAACTGGAAAACAAGCCCTAATAGCCAGACACCCACGTCTGGAACATCCAGGTGAGGACCAAGTTATGCCTTGGGCACTGGCTGGTTCAGATGCTTGGAGAACCTTCTGTCCTGAGCCCTGGGGTTGTTGGGACCAGCATCCTGCCACTTGCCACTGTTTCTTGGCTGGTCGGATAAAGGATTGTTGTGGCTTTGGAGTCAAACCACAGGCAAATGTGGGGGTAGTTTTTCCAATCATCAAATGAGGGAGAATAAACTCCACCTTGGGATCTTATACATTCAGCAGATGCTGGAAAGCACTGTGTAAATGTCAAGCCAGATATTTTCATTACTACTTATGGAGAGAGCATACACGTTAGATTTTTATTTTATTTATTTATTTATTTTTTTTTTTTTTTTGAGATGAACTCTTGCTCTGCGTCCCAAGCTGGAGTGCAGTGGCACAATCTTAGCTCACTGCAACCTCCGCGTCCCTGGTTCAAGCAATTCTCCTGCCTCAGCCTCCCAAGTGCTGGGATTACAGGCATGAGCCACCGCGCTCAGGCCATCCCTGAGATTTTACTGGAAGCTGCTGACTACCAATTTGGGGATAAGTGCACAGGAATGAAAAGATGGTGACACTCGCAAACCTAAGTCACTTAGAGCCTTGTAGTTCTCAGCAAGACACTGCGTCTGTGTTCCCCATGCACATACATGCACAGAGCGTTTTCCTGAACGGGCCTGTGAGAAGCCACTGATATCAATCACCTCTGGAAGTGGGAACCAGGGGCAAATAGGAGACTTCTTTCCATTTAAGTTTGTATCACAGATGTGTGACTTACATCATTAAAAACAATTTAATTATGTACATACCAAGAAAATAAGAGTTGCAATATTCCCAACACAAAGAAATGATAAATGTTGGAAGTAATGGATCTCCTAAATACCCTGATTTGATCATTACACACTATACACATGTATCAAAATATCACATCAGTGGCTCACACCTGGAATCCCAGCACTTTGGGAGGCTGAGATGAGAGGATTACTTGAGACCAGGAGTTTGAGACCAGCCTGGACAACATAGTGAGACCCCATGTCTATTAAATAAATAAATAAGGAAAAACAAATCACATGTACCTCAATAGATATATACAATTATTGTGTATCAATACATTTTAAAAATAGTAATTATACATGTATATCTGTGCACATACATAATGTGTATATACATGCACACGCCTGTTTACATTATAGATGTGTATATATGTATACATAATATACACACATCATATGTGCACATATACAGGTATATGCATGCACATATGCTCACACGAAAACATGCAGAGTTAAAATGTGTTTTAAAAAAGATAGAACATCCTGGGTAAAGCAATAGGAGGCAGTTTAAAATCACAAAATGAAAAATCTACGACAATGAGATGGCTGTCTTAGGAATGGATTAATTTTATGGGGTAGTTATTGACTTACCAAATTTACTGAACATCTATAGAGCAAAGCATGGTGCCAGGGGCCTCCTGATGTTGGCATTCTAATTCCACTGGCATTCCAGTAATTAAAAACCTGTGTGGATATTTCACTGGTACCTAGCAGAGTGACATTTAATAAGGTACTTCACAGCTTACCCTTCTATAAAATGGGGATGCTAATAACCAGATCTGCTTCATAGAGTTGTTGGGAGGATTAAATTAGATGAAAGATACAAAATGCTTAAGACAATGTGTGCTATAGAGATAATTCACAATAAATGTTGGCCATTGATGATGATGATGATGATGATGATGATAACATTCATTCACCATGCTAGACCTGCAGTAATTAATTAAGCAAACATTTTGGGAATGTTCTAATTCTCTTCTTTTACTTTTGTTATTTATTGGCTTTCAAACTTTCCTGAAAATATTACCTTCTGAGAAATTTTTTCCCTGCTTAATGATACTCTGCATTGTTAATATTCCCTTATCCATCCGTCCATCCATCAACCATCCTTTTACCAACCCTTCTTTCATCATCCATCCATCCACCCATGTATCCTTCCACCATTCTTCCATCCATTCCTCCATCTATCCATCTTTTCATCTATCTTCTTCCATCATCCACTCATCCACCCATCAATTCATCTACCCATTCATCCTTCCACCAATTCTTCCATCGATGGATCAATTCTCCTATCCTTCTGTCCATCTTTCACCAGCCATCTATCCACTCATCTATCCATTCATGTATCCTTCTATTTATTCATTATTCATTCAATCCATCCTCTTATTATCCATCCATCAGTCATTCATCCAATAAGTATTTAAGAACCCCACCATCCATAAGAAACTGTGTCAAGTACCAAGAGGAACCACACATGATTTCTGCCCTCAAAAATCAGAGATAAATCCTTTCATCCATCCTTCGATTTATTCATCCACTCCTCATCCATCCTTCCATCCATCCATTCTTTCACCATTCATCCATTCTTCTATCCACCCATTCTTCCCTTCATTCTTTAATCTTCCATCAGTCCACCACCCATCCAATGAGTATTCAAGAATTCTGTCACCTATGAGGAAATGTGGTGGGTACCAAGAGGAACCAGATATGATAGCTGTCTTCAAACAGCTAGAGATAAGATGTTGGCACCAATATTTACCACTCAACATGGAAAATAACGGCAGCTACAACTGGTAGTATTAAGGCACTGATAGGGTGCCCAAGAGGTAGCTTAGCCCACAGCCTCTGCCCTCTGGTTCTCTTAAGCCAAAACAATTTCACAGTGGAGCAGTGAGAAGATAATAGCACCCGATCAACCAGGATTCAAATCCTACTCTCCTATGTTTCAACTGGGTAGGTCATTTCACCTCTCTGAACTCTGAGTCAATATTCCTATCTGTTTAATGGAAATAAAATCTCAACTATAGAAGCCATTGTGATAATTACAGGCACACATGGGGCTGTAAAGTCACTGGAGTATAGTGTAGCTTCAAAATGAGTCCTTTTGCTTCTCAGCAGCAAATGATCCCAGATCTGAAACAAAACTTCACTGTAAGCCTTCCCTCCACCTCTAAGCACACACACACACCTCTTCTATTACATATTAGGCTGCCTTTGGAGTGAGAAGCAACAGGATCTCAGTAAGCTCTTTTTGAATCTCAACTTTCTTTTTCCTAAAATAGGGAGAGTAAGCCTTACCTTGGAGAAATGGTGCAAAAATTGATAGAACCATGAAGATTTTAATCCACTACCAAGAATTTCATAAGTAATTCACCCAGTCTCTTAACAGGTAACTTGTTCCCTTTTTTCAGTTTCTTCCCTAAATTTGGGATTCAGGCAACCTTCTTTAGCATCACATCATTGACATAATCTGGTTTAACCCATTTCTTTAGTTTATTAACAGAGAAAGGATCTCACCCACAGGACCCCCTTCCCTACTTTCTCTGACTTTCCCCTTCCAGAACCAATATGGCAGCCACCAGCTACTTCTAGTTCTTGAGCATTTGAAATGGGAAAGTTCAAATTGTTCTATGTTGTAAGTGTAAAATACTTATTGATTCTGAAGACAAAGTATAGGGAAAAAATGTAAAGTATTTCATTAATTTGTATTCATTTGTATTAATTTTTTCAATTTATTCATCATACAATTTATACAATTTTCAATGTATATAATTTATGCAATTATTCATTAATTTGTATTCAATAATTAATTTGTATTCATTTGTATTCATTAATTTGTATTCATTTGTATTCATTAATTTGTATTCATTATGTGTTGAAATGATAATCGTTTACATATCCATGGATTCCACAAAACATATTATTTAAATAATTTGCACTTATTTTTTCTTACTTTTTTAAAGTGCTTCTGCTATAAAACTTAAACAATGATTTATGTGGCTCACATTATATTTCTAGTGCACCATGATGCTCTAGACCTTCCTTTCTTACTATGGGGGCCCCAAGACCCCACTTCTCACATCCTCCCAAGTTTCCAGGTCAAAATGTACCTTTGAGAGAGTTCTTCTGGGCCCTAGCTCTCTCCACGGTCTCTCTTTAAGGTTCTGCTCCTAAAAGCTCTGGATTGTCTGGGGATTGGTTGAACGTCTTTGGCTCCAGCCTGTCTGTAGGACACAATGGCAGCTTCTCAAAGGAGGGTTCTTCATCAGTGGTTACTGTCGAAGACAGTTTGGATGAGATCAGCTGTGGTTAATTTATGATGGCTCAAGATAAGCCCATGCATATCCACGAAGCCCATAAAATTCAGTCAAGTGTATATGGACAGGGCCTTGCGGGGGCTGGGGTCAGGGACAAGAATATTAATGAACAGAGGAGGGAATGTTCCCAGAAATTCGGCTATGAATTGCTGGAGAGGTTTCAGCTGAACAATGAAAGAGAACCCTAGAATTTTCTTTTCTTTTCTTTTCTTTTTTTTTCTTTTTCTTTTTGAGACAGAATCTTGCTCTGTTGCCCAGGCTGGAGTGCAATGGTGCGATCTTGGCTCACCACAACCTCCGCCTCCCAGGTTCAAGCCTTTCTCCTGCTTCAACCTCCCGAGTAGCTGGGATTACAGGCATGTGCCACCACGCCCAGCTAATTTTGCACTTTTAGTAGAGACTGGGTTTCTCCATGTTGGTCAGGCTGGTCTCAAACTCCCGTCTTCAGGTGATCTGCCCGCCTTGGCCTCCCAAAGTGCTGGGATTATAGGCGTGAGCCACTGTGCCCGATCAAGCTCTAGAATTTTCTAGTGAAAAGGCAAGCATGGGATAATTGAAACTAGCCTTCTGAAATACATCATTTTATTTTATTTTATTTTAATTTTTGAGACAGGGTCTCACTCTGTCATTCAGGCTGGAGTACAAAGCCGTGATCTTGGCTCACTGTCACCTCCGCCTCCTGGGTTCAAGTGATTCTCCTGCCTCAGCCACCTGAGTAGCTGGGATTACAGGCGCCCACCACCACGCCCAGCTAATGTTTGTATTTCTAATAGAGACAGGGTTTCACCATGTTGGCCAAGCTGGTCTTGAACCCCTGGCCTCAGGTGATCCACCTGCCTCAACCCCACAAAGTGCTGGGAGTACAGGCCATCATTTTTAAATGATTCTCCACCATCCTGGGATTTTGTGAAGAAGTCCACAAGCCTTCCCTTGGGATCTTTCAGAGTTGGCCATGTGTTACGGCTGACCCTAGTATGACTCCTTCGTTTTATAGATAAGGGAATTGAGGCACAGCTAGGCTCAGGGACTTACTGAACCTCGTACAGCAAATTGTTGGGGAGAGTAGGGCTTGACCCAGCGTGTCTGGGGCTCTTTGTTTTATTGACTCTTTGGTGCTGCATCCTCACGTCCCAGGCTTGGGTGTTTTCAGAATAAGAGGCTTGCAGGCTGGGGGTTTCTCACATGGCAGCCTCCTCTGCCCTGACTTCTTTGTCTGTCTCTGCCTTCACCTGTTTTCGCTGGCTGTTTCTCTGGCCCTCCCTGTCACTCTCTTCCTCAGTCTCTCTTTCACCATCTCTCCACTCCCCTTTCTCTTTCTCCCTCTCTCCTTGCCTCCTTTTCCTTCCTCTTTGAAGCTCTTTCTCTGTCTTTGGGTTTTGTTCAGTGTCTCTCTTTCTGTTTGAATGTCTCACTATATATTGATGTGTGTGTGTGTGTTCCTCTCTCTTTCTCTTCATCCATCAACCTGCTGCTGCTGCTGCTGCTGCTGCTTCTTCTTCTTCTTCTTCTTCTTCTTCTTCTTCTTCTTCTTCTTCTTCTTCTTCTTCTTCTTCTTCTTCTTCTTCTTCTTTCTTTCTTTCTTTCTTTCTTTCTTTCTTTCTTTCTTTCTTTCTTTCTTTCTTTTTTGGAATTAGAGGATGGAGTTTCGCTTTGTCATCCAGGCTACAGTGCAGTGGCATGACCTCAGCTCACAGCCACCTCTGCCTCCCAGGTTCAAGCAATTCTCCTACCTCAGCCTCCCAAGTAGCTGGGACCACAGACACATGCCACCACACCCAGCTAATTTTTGTATATTTTAGGAGAGACAGGGTTTCACCAGGTTGGCCAGGCTAGTGTCGAATTCCTGGCCTCAGGTGATCCATCTACCTCGGCCTCCCAAAGTGCTGGGATTACAGGCATGAGCCACTGCGCCCAGCCCACATTAATCTGCTAAGGGATTTTTGGATCTTGTATGGCTAATAATAAAGGGAAACTGATTGAAGAAATACTTGCAGAGTGGGAAAATGATGACTTGCAATGCAATGATGAGTGACATGAAACAAAGATGTTAAAGGCGAGGATGGGTGGCTCCGAAAACGTGCAATGTCTTAGCACACTTGGTCTTCATAAAGTATCAATAATAATAGCAGAAAGGCAGTGTGCCAAAGACCACCCATTATGTTGTAGAATATAGTCAAGATCTGTAAAAGATGTTCAAACAAGAAGGAAAGAGGTCCCAGCACTTTGGGAGACCGAGGCGGGTGGATCACCTGAGGTCAGGAGTTCAAGACCAGCCTGGCCAACATGGTGAAATCCCATCTCTACTAAAAATACAAAAATTAGCTGGGTCTGCTGGCACACGCCCATGGTCCTAGCTACTTGGGAGGCTGAGGCAGGAGAATTGCTTGAACTCAGGAGGTGGAGGTTTCAGTGAGCCGAGATCACGCCATGGCACTCCAACAGAGCAAGACTCCATCTGAAAAAAAAAATAAAAGAAAAGAAAAGAAAAAAGAAATATTAGAAATAAGTGAAGGCAACAGTCATTTCCAAAGACTAGGATTCCCCAAAAGTATTTTTAAAGTCTTGGATAGGCTTTTATTTCGTAAGAGCTTCTAATTTGACAGTTGTTGACGTTTTTGACAGTTTATTGCGGGGAGGGCTATCTTTTGCCACTTTTTTCCAAAAGAGATTCCATCTCACTGAGAAAAAAAAAAAATAGAGATGAAAAGATAGCCCTTTTCCACAATTTTTTTCTGAGACAGGGTCTCACTCTGTTGCCCAGGCTAGAGTGCAGTGGTGAGATGATAGCTCATGGCAGCCTCAAACTCCTGGGCTCAAACGATCCTCCTACCTCAGCCTCCCAAAGTGCTGGGACAACAGGCATATGCCACCATGCTCGGCTAATTTGTTAATTTTTTTTTTTTTTTTTGGTACAGATAGGGGTCTCATTATGTTTCCCAGGCTGGTCTCAAACTCCTGGTTGCAAACGATCCCTCCACCATAGCCTACCAAAGCACTAGGATTGCAGACGTGAGCCACTGTGCCCAGTCCCTCTTCTAAGAATAGTAACTAAGGGCCAGGTGAGGTGGCTCACGCCTGTAATCCCAGCACTCTAGGAGGCCAAGGTGGGTGAATCACCTTGTTCGAGACCAGCCTGACCAACATGGTGAAACCCTGTCTCTACTAAAAATACAAAAATTAGCCAAGTGTGGTGGCAGGCTCCTGTAATCCCATTTACTAGGGAGGGTAAGGCAGGAGAATCGCTTGAACCTGGGAGGCGGAGGTTGCAGTGAGCCGAGATCGCACCATTGCACTCCAGCCTGGGCAACAAGAGCAAAATTCTGTCTAAAAAAAGAAAAAAAAGGAACAGTAACTGAGAACACACTGTGTTTCAGAATTCATAATTAATCTAATTTTTCATAGTTGGAAATGTAGGTGTCCATAATGCTGCACCGCCTATTCCTCAGAACTTCAAAGCCATCTGCAGCCCATTAGGTTAATCGTCAAGGGCCTCCAGAGAACAGTGGCCCACATCGAAGGTTTGTGGAGCACCAACAAAGGTGCTTATATTAGGGAAGCAAACCTGCTTTTCCAAGAAGCCTCCCTGGGCCTCTCCAGGGAATTCTTGAGCCCTGGCTGACAAAGACCAGGAAGATCTGAGATACAGGTAAACCTGTGACTGCTCATGGGCTCCCTGATGGTTCTCTCTTCATGGAAACGACGTGAAATTCCTCAGCCTGCATCTTCCCTGTCTGTTATTTTAAGTATTTCTTCCTATGCAAGGTAGATAGCTTAACTTTGGAGCAGAGCGAGAGCAAGGAAGGAGGGAGAAGTTGGGAATGAGAGATGAAAGAAGAGGAGGAGGAAGGGGAAGAGGGGAAGGAGGGAGAAGAGGCAGGGAAGGAGGGGGAAGGAGAGAAGGAGGGGAATGAGGGAGAGTAGAAAGAAGGAGGAGGAGAGGAGGAGGGGAGAAAGAGGAGGAAGAGGAGGAGGAGGGGAGAAGAGGAAGAGGGGGAGGAGGAGAGGGAGACAGAGAGGGAGGAGGGGGAGGAGGAGAACGAAGGGGAGGAGGGGAAGAAAGAAGAAAAGGAGGAGAGGGAAGAAGAGAAGGAGGGGAGGAGGAGGAGGGGTAAGGGAAGAAGAAGGAGGAGGAAAGGAGAACGAGAAGGGAGAAAAAGAATGATGAGGAGGAGAAGGTAAAAAAGGAGAGGGACAAGGAAGAAGTGGGGAGGAGGGAAAGAGAAGAGGGGACAGGGAGGAGAAGTGGGGAGGAAGGAAAGAGAGGAGGGGACAGGGAGGAGAAGTGGGGAGGAGGGGAAAAAAGGAGGGGACAGGGAAGGGAAGTGGTTGTGGTTAGTTCCAGGGGCTATAAAATCCCGGAGATCAGCTGGTCGACCACGAGTGTCTGACAGGAGCATGGCTGGGCACATGGGGCTCCTGCTGGTTTGGGTCTGCCTGTTTCGCGGTGTGGTCGGCGGTGTGGTCGGCGGTCTATTCAACGTTCTAGAAGAAGGTGAGGAGCCAGGTGACCCTGGCTGGGTACGGAGTCCTGCATATCTGCTGCTGTATATAATCAAATCCCAGTCGCCACAGAGGGCAACAGTCCCCCTTGCTTTAGGTACCTTAAGAAAGAAAAAGATACTCTCCCTTTCAGGTCAGAAACACAATCCATGGGTAAATATTTTTTTAAAAATAAGAAAGTTCAGCGAATAAAAGAACGAAAGACTAAGAATGTAAATTGGAAAATCCTAGTGACATGTTACTTGAAAACCATATGTCTCCTCCCTTTATGCTAGGAGATTTTAAATGTCTCATGCAGGGGTTTTGAAAATGAGACTGATTTTCGTAAAGTCGATTTTATTCCTTTTCCAAAGTCGTGTTGCCTGTAACAATTATGAAGCGAAAATATAAAAATAAGAAGGGAATTCACTATGGATGCATCTGATACATTTGATAAGGACTAAGCATAGTTTCAAAAACAATTTTTTATGGAATGACCAAGAATAATGATCTTGCATATATTTCTTTTAATTATTCTTCAGGACATCTTTGCATTAAAAAAAAAAAAAAAACACTGTGCTTGCTATTTTTTTAAAAAAGAACAGAAAAGAAAAAGATACTCCCAATGTAACTATGACCACTGCTTTCTTATCCAGTAGAATTATTTTGTACTTATTGAAAAATAACACTGTACCTGGCCACAGGTTTTTTTAATCAGACATCATGTTTGTCAATACATAAAAAGGAATATAGATAAGTGAGAAAAAGCTCATTAAGATGATCCTAAATCTTCTCCACTGTCAATGTCTGGTCTCCTGAATTATGGATGTCATATTTTTCCACATAATACTTGTGCCATTCAGAGCCTTAGAGATGAAGCATTTCTCTTAAGAATGCATCAGAGAATGAAAACTCATGAGCCCCAGGCTTGTTAGCCTGTATGTTAAATGATGTGGTGCTAGTCTTCTTTTGCTCTGCAGAACTGTTGCCTGTTCACTGTCTCCCTCTCTCTCCCTTGCAAGTATCTGCCCCGTGGACTTATTGTCTCTCTTTTTTTTTTTTTTTTTTTTTTTTTGAGATGGAGTCTTGCTCTGTCACCCAGGCTGGAGTGCAGTAGAATGATCTCGGCTCACTGCAACCTCAGCCTCTCAGATTTGAGCAATTCTCCTGCCTCAGCCTCCCGAGTAGCTAGGACTAAAGGCACATTTCACCACGACCAGCTACTTTTTGTATTTTTAGTAGAGACCAGGTACCACCATGTTGGCCAGGCTGGTCTCGAACTCCTGACCTCAGGTGATCCACCTACCTCGGCCTCCCAAAGTGCTGGGATTATAGGCAGGAGCCACTGCACCCGGCCTATTGTCTCTTAAGAGTTTCTTTTGAGCAAACTGCAAATTTTTTACACTGGTTTCTTGAGTAGCAAACTGCAAGTTTTTTACACTGATTGTATTCAATACAGACAATAACAACTGGGTCCCCACAGCAATCCAGCTTGCAGATAGTAAGATGTCGTCACAAATAATGGGAAGGTGTGAACTTATAGACATCTAGGGCTCAAAGTCTTGCTTGAGGCCATCGGCTAAGCTTGGTTGGAACCCAGAGATGCTGGGGGGAAATCTGGACTCCTGAGTTTGCCAGGAGCAGTCAAGTGGGACAGAGGAAGGGAAGGGAGTCTTCAGTTCTTGATGAGTGGGGATGTATGAGAGCTCTCGGCTATGGTTCTCCCTCATCCTCATCAGAGAAGCATTGCATTTTAGTGTTTTAGAAGCAGTGACAGTCTGGGTATAGTGGCTCATGCCTGTAATCCCAGCACTTTGGGAGGCCGAGGTGGGCAGATCACGAGGTCAGGAGTTCAAGACCACCTGGCCAACATGGCGAAACTCCATCTCTACTAAAAATACAAAACTGAGCTGGGCGTGGTGGCAGGTGCCTGTAATCCCAGCTACACAGGAGGCTGAGGCAGGAGAATCGCTTGAACCCAAGAGGCGGAAGTTACAGTGATTCGAGATCATGCCATTGCACTCCAGCCTGGGCAACAAGAGCAAGATTCGGTCTCAAAAACAAACAAACAACAAAAAATAATTTAAAAAAATAATAAAAACAGTGACCTGATAGGTTTGCTAGATGCACAGGATGCAAAGACTAAACAGCATGAGCATCTCCACTCATGAGCATACGATATGCACCCCCATCTCTTCCCACTAGTGCACGATCTAGTGGGAAGGCAGAAGAGGAAACAGACCGTGTGTGTGGCACATGCTGAATCGGCTATACACCTGCCCTGAAAAAGAGAAAGTGGTTGAACTGGCAAGACTTCACAAAGGACTTGATTGGGTGATCTTGTTCCAGGGCTAAAAATTTGCCATGTCCAAAATGTAATTACTGTTCCAAGTTGATGGGTTGTCTAAGGGATTACATGGGAGTGGGGGCTCTTGCAGGGAGAACTGTCCAGGTATGTAGATCCATCCTTCATGAACCCAGAACTCTGGGGTTTTCACTTTTGCCATTTGGCATTTCAGGCTTTGGTGCGGAGGGACTGCCCGCCAACCATCGTGTGATGTCAACAAAGGTTTGTGTTAAAATGGGAATCTTGCATGGCAAGAGCCATTGTTTTAAAGAGGATAAGGAGGAACCATAGCTAAGAGCTCTCACGCATCCCCGCTCACCAAGAACTAAAGGCTCCTCTCGCCTCCTCCGTCCCACTCTACTCCGCTCCTGGCAAGCTTAGGAGACCAGTTTTCCCTCTAGCATCTCCGGGTTCCAACCAAGCTTAGCCTGTGGCCTCGAGCAACACTTTGAGCCCTGGATATCTATGAGTTCCCACATCTGAAACAGGAGGATCATGATTCTTGCTGCCTCCCAGGGTTGCTGGAAGATTAAATGGGTTAGCATGCGTGACGCTCAGAACAGAACTGTTATCATTATGTCATTATTACTACTATTACAGTACCAAAAGTACTATTACAGTATTAAAGAGGCAGGATAATGGTTTGGATTTAGTAGTCGATAGTCACAGAGTGAGTTTAACTACTTTAAACATCTCGTACAAGTGGAATCATGCAATATTTATCCTTTTGTGACTGCTTTGGTTCACTTAGCATAATATCCTCCAGGTTCATCCATGTTACCGAAAATGGCAGGATTTTCTCTTTTTAAATTTTTTTTTAATTTTTAATTTTATTTTATTGTATTTGTTTTTCAAGACAAGGTCTCACTCTGCCGCCCAGGCTGGAGTGCAGTGGCGTGATCTCAGCTCACTGCAACCTCAGCCTCCCGGGACTGAAGTAGTCTTCCAACTCAGCCTCCCAGTACTGGGACCACAGGAGCACACCATCATGCTCAGCTAATTTTTTTTTTGTAATTTTGGTAGAGATAAGATTTTGCCAAGTTGCCCAGGCAGGTCTCAAACTCCTGAGCTCAAGCGATCTGCCCACCTCCTCCTTCCAAAGTGCTGTGAGCCACCACACCCAGCCCTGCCTAAAGGTTCTTTGATCAAGGTTGTTTTGACCTAAGGAAAGGATCAACAGTATGTTGATCAACAGTATATGTTCTGGCCAGGCGTAGGTCAAGACGGGAGGATTGCTTGAGCCCAGGAATTTGAGACCAGCCTGGGAAACATAGTGGGACCCAGTCTCTACAGCAAATTTTGAAAATTAGCCAGTTATGGTAGTACGTGCCTATAGTTCCAGCTACTTGGGAGGCTGAGGCAAAGAATCACTTGAGCCTGGGAAGTCAAGGTTGCAGTGAGCTATGATAGCGTCACTGTTCTCCAACCTGGGTGACAGAGTGAGATTCTGTCTCAAAAAAAAAAAAAAAAGTAAGTACATGTAGTACATGTTCTTACACAAAGAACAGTAGATAAAATAGAAATTTTAGGGACATTCTGAGAATGGGGTTAATCAGAAACCAACACGGCGAATTAGCACCCAAGATAGAGGTGCTTTAGCCTCCACAAACTGTATTGTCTAGTGATGCTCAAATTCTTCGTCTTCATCCTCACTGTCTGGGGTTGCATTGCATAGCGTCCTTCCAAAGTTCATGTTTACCAGAGATCTGTGAATATGACTGTATTTGACATAGGTCTTTGCAGACGTACTTAATGAAGATGCAGTCACAATGGGTAAGCGTTGACCCTAATCCAATGACTGGTATCTTTTTAAGAAGAGGAAACAGACACACACAGGGAAGACAGCCACGCATAGTCAGAAGCAGAGATTAAAGTGATGCTACCACGAGCCACAGAATGCCACAGCCTGCCAGCAGACACCAAAAGCAAGGAGAGAGGCACGGAAGAGTTTCTTCCTCTGAGCTCCTAAGAAGGAACCAACCCTGGCATTTTGGCCTTCTGGCCTCCAGATCTATGAGACAATAAATGTCTATTGCTCTAGACCAAACAGTCTATGGTACTTTGTCTAGATTTTTTTTTTTTTTTTTTTTTTTAGATAGGGGCTCACTCTGTCACCCAGGTTGGAGTGCAATGGCACAATCATGGCTCACTGCAGTCTTGACCTCCCAGGCTCAAGTGATCCTCCTGCCTCAGCCTCCCAAGTAGCTGGGACTACAGAGCGCACACCACCATGCCCAGCTAATTTTTGTGTCTTTATTTATTGTAGAGATGGGGTCTTGCTATGTTGCCCGGGCTGGTCTCAAACTCCTGGGTTCAAGCAATCCTCCTGGCTCAGCCTCCAAAAGTGCTGGGATTACAAGCTAAATCATCATGCCCAACCAGTAAATTTCTACAACACAAAACCAAGGAAGAAGCAATCACAGAGGCCACGTGTCTCTCCTGTCTGTGGGATGAACCTCCCATGGTTTGGTACCCGAGGACCCCAACTCCTCCCCATTCATTGTTACTGTTCTTCATCAGTGCTCTTCCAGGCCTTCTGACATTCTCTAGATTCGAAACTTTTGACTTCCATCTTGTGCTGTATTCCTGGTCTTTGAACATAGAATGGAACAGCAAGTGCAGCCCTTTGGGAAGACTCCTGACCCAGCTCTTGAATCCAAACAAGAATCTTGGCCAAGATAGGATCGTAGGACTACCATGTAGCAGACTACAGCAATTCCCCATGATAGGGAGGCGACTGCAGCTTTTCTTCCCTAGTCTGTTCGACCAGCTTCCCCAAGCTCCCTCCTCTGGGGCTCCATAACTTGGAAGAATAAAGTCTGATAAACCGTATCCTCCTGTGGACAACTGCAAGGATGCCAATACATACTGTTGAAGACGCTAAAATTCACGGCTCATCCTCTGGAAAAGTGGTCAGGTTCAGGGGACTTCATAAGCTCCTGAACACATTTCACAGGCTTTCATTTTATTTACATTCACTTACTCTTTTCTTTTTTTTTTTTTTTTTTTTTTTTTTAACAAAGTCTTGCTCTGTCAATCACGCTGGAGTGCAGTGGTGTGATCTCAGCTCACTGCAACCTCCACCTCCCGGGTTCAAGCAATTCTCCTGCCTCAGCCTCCCAAGTAGCTGGGATTACAGGCACACACTACCATGCCCAGATAGTTTTTTGTATTTTTAGTAGAGATGGGGTTTCACCATGTTGGCCAGGCTGGTCTTGAACTCCTGACCTCAGGTGATCCGCCCACCTTGGCCTCCCAAAGTACTGGGAGCCACCAGGCCTGGTCCACTTATTCTTTTTCTAATGTGCTTCCTCTCTTTATATCTCTGAAGAACTTTTAACATTTCTTTCAAGGCAGGTTCTCTGGTAGCAAATTCCCTCAACGTTTGTTTGTCTGAGAATCTTTGTCTTTCTTTCTCCTTCACTTTTGAAGAATAATTTTGCAGGGTACAGAATTCTAGATTGAAGATTTTTTTCTCTCAACACTCTAAATGCTTCATTCTTATCTGCATGGTTTCTGGAGAGAAGTTGGATATAATTCTTATCTTTGCTTCTCTGTAGGTAAGGTATTTTTTCCCCCTCTGGCTTCTTTCAAATATTTTTCTTTTAAAAAATTTTATTTTAGAAGCAGGGGGTGCATGTGCAGATTTGTTACATGAGTATATTGCATAAATGGTGAGGTTTGGGATTCAGTTGAAGCCATCACCCAAATAATGAACGTAGTGCCCAATAGGTAGTTTTCTTTTTTTCCTTTTTTTTTTTTTTTTTTTGAGACAGAGCCTCGTATTGCCCAGGCTGGAGTGCAGTGGCGCAATCTTGCCTCACTGCAACCTCTGCCTCCCGGGTTCAAGCGATTCTCCTGCCTCAGCCTCCCAAGTAGCTGGGATTACAGGCGCCCACCACCACGCCTGGCTAATTTTTGTATTTTTAGTAGAGACGGGATTTCACCATGTTGGCCAGGCTGGTCTTGAACTCCTGACCTCATGATCCGCCCACCTCAGCCTCTCAAAAGTACTGGGATTACAGGTGTGAGCCACTGCGCCCAGCCATCAATAGGTAGTTTTCAAGCCTGGGTCCCCTCCTTACCTCCCCACTTCTGTAATCTTCAGTGTCTCTTGTTCCCATCTTTGTGTCCCTGTGCACCCAGTGTTTAGTTCCCACTTATAGGTGAGAACATGTGGTATTTGGTTTTCTGTTTCTGCATTAATTTGCTTAGGATAATGACCTCCAGCTGCATCCATGTTGCTAAAAAAGACATGACTTTGTTCTTTTTTATGGCTGTATAAAACAATTTTGATTTGGGTTTATCTGAAAAAGTGAGACATTTTTATTTCAGATAAGGATATTTTTAAAACCTTATATATTATAACAGAATTTAGCTTGAATTATGACCAAAGGTGAGTTATTGAGAATGAAAAGAATTGGGATGCAGGACTTTTCTGACAAAATTGTTATGATTTCTCAGTGCATAGCTTTGTCTTCTTCCATTTTACACTTTCCTCAAAGGATCATAAAGAAAGCCAGTTTTGTATAAGTATTCTAAGACTAATTCTAGGACTATATTAATTTTTAAGGGCCCTTCTTAATCCTTTGAAATTAAATATATATATATTTAATTCGGCACACACACATATATATATATATATGTTTTCTTCAAGCCAGGCATGGTGACTCACACCTGTAATCCCAGCACTTTGGGAGGCCAAGACGGGTGGATCACCTGAGGTCAGGAGTTTGGGTCCAGCCTGGCCAACATGGCAAAAGCCTGTCTCTACCAAAAATACAAGAATTAGCCAGGTGTGGTGGTGCACACCTGTAGTCCCAGCTACTTGGGAGGCAGAGGCAGGAGACTCAGCTGGTGATTCTAACATGCAACAAAGCTTGTGATCCATCGTGCTGGTCCATTATAACTATTTCTTAAATAATATATGCCTAAGGAAAAACGTTTTAATTTCAAGCCACAATGGCAGCCAGGACAATTTAGCTGAAAAACAAACCTGTGGAAAGAATAAACATGAGCAAATAGCAAAATAATCAGTAATAAATAAAATATTCACAACAAATTTGAATTAAAATCATTGCTTTTGCAAAAATCTTTTCAAAAAATAAAAATATTAAGTCATTGCTCTTTTAAGTGTAATCTACAAGTTTGATGAACTAGTTATGAACACAGATTATGTTGAGTTATAATGCTTTAATATGAGAGATATCTGCAAACTACATTACAGTATGTATATGTTCTCTTAACCAAACATGACATTTGTAAATTTACTTGTTGGTAAATCGTGCTTTTCTGTCTTACATCATTTTAATGGTTATTAAGTATCATCTATCATGGGCTATTTGGGAAAAAATCAAATATTTCACTCTGTATTTATTCTACAATTCATTCTATGTTGTATTTCATCCTAAAGTTATGACTGTTCTTAAAGCCTCAATTAAATGAACTTTGTAACAGTTATTTAATATTTAACTAAACACATGCTGGTTTTGAATCAAATAGCCTTTGCATAAAACCACTTCATCAGGAACCATGCAAAGTAACAAAACAAAAAATTCAAGTTCTAAGGAGGGGGAGGTAAATGTTACAGGTTTAATGATCATGAAGGAACAATGGTTGAAAAATGCTGCTTTAAGAAAAAAAAAAAAAGTAAAGCTATCAGGCAATTTTCTTCGTTCCAAGAATATTAGGATATTCAAACTGGGGAGGACTTGACATCCTAATGTTCTCTCTCCATTTTATAGCAGAGTAAACTGAGGGCAGATGGTTGGTAAGTGGTTGAGCCTGTGCCAGGGTTTGGGCTATTACTTCCTACTGAACCAACCTCTCCAGGGAGGATTCGAATTGAATTGCCATATGCTTAACTTTTTTAATTTAATGGAACTTAACATTTCTGAACTTTGTCTCTAAGATGATGGAAACAATGCTTGCTTCACAAAATTGTTCTGATAAGTTAAATAAAATATAGTATGCAGGATAGAGAAGATGCTCAGAGCATTTATTTGCATTTCCTACATACCTCAGAGGTATCATTCTCATTTTTCCCTCCTAGAGGAAGAAGTTTCCATTTTGAAAGTGACAACTCTAAAGACATGAATCTCTAATAGTAGAATTCAGGTATTCAGTGAGAAGTGGTGACAAAAATAAAAATCTATAGTGTTCCATATCAGAAACCTATGACGTAGTTTATTTTATAGGAAAATGTGAGAAAAGTAAATAATTTCCTTTGCCTGCTGAAGTTTTTGTTTTAAGAATAATTTTAATCATTCCTATCCTTTAATAATATTTGGAAAATACAGTTAAAGCAAAGAAAAATAAGAAATCACCCACAATCACACTACTAAAAATAAGCTCTATTGAACTTTGATGCCTAACTTTCAAAATAGTATTATTCTTACTAGAATAGAAATTGGTGAAATCTTTTCATTTCTTTTATTTTAAAGTGACATAAATATTTGTTCAAAATTGTGTCTTTCAGATGAATTGTCATCAACTGTGGGTGAGTTGATCAAAAACTTTTATTAGGGTTTCTTTTAAAAGTTTTGCAATAAAATGTGAAACCATTGAATATTCCCTTTCCTGGTAAGAAATCATATTTTTCATTAAAGATTACTATTTTATGTACTTATATATAAAGTAAATTTCATGTTTAAAATGTTAAGAAAAAAGAAGAAGAGTCCCAGCACTTTGGGAGGCCGAGGCGGGAAGACTATAAGGTCAGGAGATCGAGACCATCCTGGCTAACACGGTGAAACCCCGTCTCTACTAAAAAACTACAAAAAATTAGCTGGGCATGGTGGCAGGCACCTATGGTCCCAGCTACCTGGGAGGCTGAGGCAGGAGAATGGCCTGAACCTGGGAGGCGGAGCTTGCAGTGAGCTGAGATCACGCCACCCAACTCCAGCCTGGGCGACAGAGTGATACTCCGTCTCAAAAAAAAAAAAAAAAAAAAGGAAGAAGAAGTGATAAATCATAATTTTACTGTTAATTTTACTTTTGGGTGATTAAACACTTCATTACATGTAACTTCATAATGTGATTTTTAGCAAAAATCAACTATTACGGAAAATAATGAAATAGAAAATGCCTTTTGCCACCTAAAAATGAAGTACAAATTTTTCCATATCTATTTATATGCTCATCTTTATTAATGCCTACTTGATATTATAAAGCCAATTTCATTTTAAAATTCTCTCAGGGATTAATATTTTTAATTAATTCTTATTTTTTAAACTAATACTAATCATGCTGAAATAAACATTCTTAATCTAAGTGTCATTCCAATTAAAACTAAGAAAGCACAGGGGTGTTATGTTAACACTATTTTAGGTTCTAACATAAGTGATATTGTAAAAAGGAAAAAATCTATATAAAATAACAGGCAAAATTATTTTATGATTGTATACTTCAAATCCCTAAGAACATGAATAAAAATTATTAGTTTTAATAAAGTAATATGGCTATGTGGCTGGATACAAGATAAACATACACCAGTCAATAGTTTTTCTCTATACTGGTAAGAACCAACTGGACATTGATGGAAATGGAAAACATTCTGTTTAACATCAGTGACCCAAAAAAAGCACTTTGGAATTAAATCAGTGAGAAATGTGTAGGATTTATATAGAACAAATAAGAAAATCATATTGAAGAGTAAAAAAATACATTTTGGAAAAAAGATATTGCCATGTTCTTGGATGGAAAACATAATACCATAACAATATCACTCTTTCCCAAACTAACATTTTTATTTAATTTTATTTTACATAAGAGCACATTTTAAAGCCTAATAATAGTGAAATAAATGTCAGCTCTAAATTTTATTTTTCAGAAACTATAACTCATTTTCCAGAAGTTGAAGGTAAGTTGATCAGAAAACTTTGATTATTAACGTATATTTTCTTTTAATTTCGTAAAAATGGGGGAATCAGTAATGTTTTTCCAGAAAAAAATAATATTTTCTTCTTATATAAAATGTAATATAGGTGCCTTGTAAATAGATAAGGAAAACAGAGGTATAGAAGTCACTCTGATCTTTCATCAGCACTAAATGTGTCTACTCTTTAATTTCTGCCAATCCAACAAGAAATAACAGATTTTAAAATTTATATAGAAAAAACATCCAATAATAATTAGAAATATTATGAACAAAGTGCTGGAGTAGAGAAATATTTCGTCTCATCAGATATTTAGACATACTAAAATATTGTAATATAAACAACATGGAATCAGCCTAGAAAGATAGAAGGAAGAGGAGGAGGAGGAGGTAGAGGAGGAGGGAGGAAGGAAGAAGAAGAGGAAGAAGGAGGAGGAGGAGGAGGAAGAGGAGAGAAGAAAGGAAGAAATATTTTGTGATACTTGCTGTCTCCAGAGTCTGCTCATTTTACCACCATGCTTCCTTACCTCTCTAGTAATTTTTTTTTTTTTTTTTTTTTTTTTTTTTTTTTTTTTTTTTTTGAGGCAGAGTCTCGCTCTGTCACCCGGACTGGAGTGCAGTGGCCGGATCTCAGCTCACTGCAAGCTCCGCCTCACGGGTTTACGCCATTCTCCTGCCTCAGCCTCCCGAGGAGCTGGGACTACAGGCGCCCGCCACCTCGCCTGGCTAGTTTTTGTATTTTGTTTTTTTAGTAGAGACGGGGTTTCACCGTGTTAGCCAGGATGGTCTTGATCTCCTGACCTCGTGATCCGCCCGTCTCGGCCTCCCAAAGTGCTGGGATTACAGGCTTGAGCCACCGTGCCCGGCCCTCTCTAGTAATTTTAAGGAACTTTAGAGAAAATATAGAATGGATCCCAGGATATATTAGAATAATCCATGGTTTTAAGCATGACCATTTAAATGTACAGGTGGTTTATTTCATCATCAATCTGTCATTACTAAATGTGTTTGAAAGAAAATAAAGTTGCATTGCCCTTTTGCATCATATACAAAACTAAATTCTAGCTGAATCAAATTGTAAATGTAAAAGGAACAAAATGGTTTAATTTAAGAAGAAAATGGAAAATATATGTGTGGCCTAAGGACCAGCAGATCTTTTAAAGCAAGGCAGAAATCATCTGTAATACAGGTAAACATTTTTAAAGTGTGTAAATGCTTCATGCTAATGAAAATTCAGGTAAAGGAGGACAATTGGTGGGAAAGATTAATTACCATTTTCTTTGACAAAGCAATATTCATCAGTGTTAAAATTGTGTATACACTTTGTCCTTGTAACCTTGCTTTGGGGATTCTATAGAAACAAATGCTTCAATACATCAGGATTTAACTACGTGAAATGTTTACTGCAGCTGTATTTACAGTGGGAAAAATCTGAATGTGGAAATACTGAATAAATTGTGGTGAATCCGTATCACAGAACATGAATCAGCATTAGAAAGAAGTTAAGGCCTGACTCAGTGGCTCATGCCTGTAATCCCAACATTTTTGGAAGCTGAGGCAGGAGGATGCTTGAGCTCAGGAGTTTGAGGCCACCCTGGCCAACATAGTGAGATCTCATCTCTACAAAAAATTTAAAGATTAGCTGGGCATGGTAGCATACACCTACTCTGGAGGCTGAGGTGGGAGGATCACTTGAGCTCAGGAGAATGAGGCTGCAGTGAGCCATGAAGAAGTTCGAGTGACACAATCACTTTAAGAAGATTTCTGTGATGTGTTAAGTTGGAAACTCAATTATAAAATATGATTAATTTTTTGAAGGGTGGCAAAAAATCATGCATGTGTGCCTGTGTGTATGCACATATAACTGTATGTATCCTGTATTAACCATACAGCATATACACAAAACAATATAACATATATAAGTATATATGTATAACCATATAACATATATATACCCAGGTGACACACATACACACATGTATAGTTGTACGGGAGAAGGAGAGAAAGAGAGATGATGGAAGGAGGTGAAAATAAAAGATCCAGGGGTAGGGGGGAAGAATTGTTTGGTAGATAAATGCCCACATTTATGTATTTTGAAGGGTGGCAAAAAATCATGCATGTGTGCCTGTGTGTATGCACATATAACTATATATATCCTGTATTAACCATACAGCATATATATAAAACAATATAACATATATAAGCATATATGTATAACCATACAACATATATATACCCAGGTGACACACATACACACATGTATAGTTGTATGGGAGAAGGAGAGAAAGAGAGATGATGGAAGGAGGTGAAAATAAGAGATCCAGGAGCAGGGGGAAGAATTGTTTGGTAGATAAATGCCCACATTTACGTTTCCACGCTTACGAGAGATTTCTGAAACTGGAGCAAATGCTAAGCAAAATTTTGAGACTGTTCATACCCTGGGAAAAAAGTAGGGCAAGGGCAGGAATATAAAACAAAAGACCTTTGTCATTAGAGAGCCAAAGCTCTGCTACTGAGTGGCACAATAACATTTACTACAGTCACAGCCAATGACTCTGATTTCAAAGGGCAACAGCCCCTGGGAAGACAGTCACTTGATAACCTCTCTCTCAACACACCCGGAAACAGAGGAAGAATTTTGTTTTCTCTAGATGGGGAGTGTGTTTTTCCATTCCACTATAAAAATGGAACCTACTATGACTGCATCAAGTCCAAGTCAAGACACAAGTGGTGCTCGTTAAATGAGACTTACGAAGGATACTGGAAGTATTGCTCTGCCGAAGGTGAGTGTCCCGCCTCTGAATACCTCAGAGCAGTAATCTCGGTCTCTGAGGCTGGGATCTGAGGAGAAGCACAAGAGGGTTCTGAAAATAGAATCCATAGCCAGTATTTTGTGATACTTGCTGTCTCCAGAGTCTGTTCATTTGACCACCATGCTTCCTTACCTCTCTAGGAATTTCAAGGAACTTTAGAGAAAATATAGAATGGATCCCAGGATATATTAGAATAATCCATGGTTTTAAGCATGACCATTTAAATGTACAGGTGGTTTATTTCATCATCAATCTGTCATTACTAAATGTGTTTGAAAGAAAATAAAGTTGCATTGCTCTTTTGCATCATATACAAAACTAAATTCTAGCTGAATCAAATTGCAAATGTAAAAGGAACAAAATGGTTTAATTTAAGAAGAAAATGGAAAATATATGTGTGGCCTAAGGACCAGCAGATCTTTTAAAGCAAGGCAGAAATCATCTGTAATACAGGTAAACATTTTTAAAGTGTGTAAATGCTTCATGCTAATGAAAATTCAGGTAAAGGAGGACAATTGGTGGGAAAGACTAATTGCCATTTTCTTTGACAAAGCAATATTCATCAATGTTAAAATTGTGTATACACTTTGTCCTTGTAACCTTGATTTGGGGATTCTATAGAAACAAATGCTTCAATACATCAGGATTTAAATACGTGAAATGTTTACTGCAGCTGTATTTACGATATAAAAATCACATTGCACCAAAGAGATGAGCATTTCAACCACATTCTTTTGAAAAGAATCTTTTTAGTAGAACATCAAAGTAGGCCGGGCACGGTGGCTCAAGCCTGTAATCCCAGCACTTTGGGAGGCCGAGGCGGGCGGATCACGAGGTCAGGAGATCGAGACCATCCTGGCTAACACGGTGAAACCCCGTCTCTACTAAAAAATACAAAAAACTAGCCGGGCGAGGTGGCGGGCGCCTGTAGTCCCAGCTACACTGGAGGCTGAGGCAGGAGAATGGCGTAAACCCGGGAGGCGGAGCTTGCAGTGAGCTGAGATCCGGCCACCGCACTCCAGCCTGGGCGACAGAGCGAGACTCCGTCTCAAAAAAAAAAAAAAGAACATCAAAGTAATATGGGATCTGAATCCCCCACCAATATTGTTCCCATGTGCCTTTGGTGAAATAGGGCAGAGCAGATGATACTGAATAGGAAGCAAAAGTGTGTATTTGCGTGTGTGTGTGTGCACATGTGTGCATACATGTATGTGTGAGTGTGCATGTGTATGTGTGCACATTTGTTCACGGGCATGCACACACGTGTGCATATGTGTGCACGTGTGTGCATATGTGTGCACGTGTGTGCACGTGTGTGCATATGTGTGCATGGTGTGGTGGAGGGGGTGCAAATTAGAAAGGTTTCTTACTCAGACTACTTCTTCCTCTTTCTCTTCTGCAGATTTTGCAAGCTGTGTGTTTCCCTTCTGGTACAGACGCTTGATCTACTGGGATTGTACTGACCATGGGGAGGCATTTGGGAAAAAATGGTGTTCACTGACCAAGAATTTTAATAAGGACCGAATTTGGAAATACTGTGAATGATGGCGAGATTTACCAGGGCAGGGGGATGAAGACGTTTAATCGTTCTCCTTGGAAGGAACCTATAGTTTTTGTTGGCAGAGGAGAACCCTTTCCCATTAGAGAGGGGTTTATTTTATTTTATTTTATTTTTTTTTCTGGGATGTGAGTTGAAGGTGATCCAACTAAATAACTAGAGGTTTTTGATTAAGGATTATGGGGTTTTAATATGGAAATATGTAGTTTAGCCTCAGCACTTTAATTGCTAACTGTGTAAAATTAGTCCCTTTAAAAAATTAAGTCTATGGGGTAGGCGCGGTGGCTTATGCCTATAATCCCAGCTCTTTGGGAGGCTGAAAAGGAAGGACTGCTTGAGGCCAGGAGTTCAAGACCAACCTGGACCAATATAGCAAGACCCCCATTTCTACAAAAAATATTTTTTTTTAATTAACTAAGCATGGTGGCACACACTTGTAGTCTCAGCTACTCAGGAAGCTGAGGCAGGAGGATCACCTGAGTTCAACAGTTCAAGGTTGCAGTGAGCTGTGATGAAAGGGAGACCCACCTCTAAAATAAAATAAATGAAGTAAAGTAAGCATATGGACTTTGGGTGACAGTGATGTGTCAATGTAGATTCATCAGTTGTAACAAATGTTCCAGTCTGGTGCAGGATATTGATAACACGGAGGCTATGTGTACATGGGAAATTTTTGTACCTACTACTCAATTTTTCTGTGACTTAAAACTGCTTTAAAAACTAACATGTATTAAAAATGCATGACCTTAATAAAGAATATTTTTAAAACAGAAAAAATAAGTGATAACTGAGGTGATACCTGAGGTAGGAATACAGGTGTGGAGGGAAAGTATCAGAATGAGGTTTAAAAAAAGGTCAGATATGAACCACACGAACAAGGGCAACAAAACTGGGTGCATTGTACAAAGTGAGGGAGGCCACTGGGGCTGGTCCATGGTGAGTGCCCTGGGAGCCAGGCAGTGGGCATGCCAGCACTTGAGAGTTGGCTAAGTCCAAAGAGAAGCCACAGAGCCTCGTTCAGTAAGCAGAATCTGGATAGAATCCAATTTGATTATGGAAGCCAAGAGTGGTGGCTGATGCCTGTAATCCCAGCACTTTGGGAGGCAGAGGCAGGAGGATTGCTTGAGCCCTGGAGTTCAAGACTAGCCTGGGCAACAAGGCAAGACCTCATCTCAAAAGAAAAAAAAAAAAAGAAAGAAAATAATAAAGAATAGTAGAGAGGAAATATCTGATAGAAGGCTCTGAGAAAGTAGGAAGAGATAGGATGATCCCAGAAGGAGGAAGTGGAGTTACCCTCAGTAGAAACAGGTCTTCCATTGCTACAAAGTATAAGAAAAAGTGAGTGTGTGCAGATATAAGCAGATTTATAAATTTGAGGGGATTTGTATGTGAGAGAGTTTTTTCATTGTATTTTCTCAGGAAAGTAGTAGGAAAAGTAATCGTGATAATAGAGGGATGGGTGTAGTGGGGTAGGTGTGTCATGGTCATTGAAGAGAGTGGAGAGTGAGGTGACCAGAGACATATTAGAAGATGTCTGGCTAGTGTAGGGGGGTTGGTTGAGGTTAACGTGTCAGTCAGGAAGCTTACTGCATGCTCAAATTGGGTAGTTAGAGGAAACTGGAAACTCCAGATAATAGTGCAGTATTCAGGGATAGTAAGAGCAATACCTGAACAGTGAGGGGAAGAGAAATTCCTGGAATGGAGAGCGTGGGAGAACAAGGGAGGAAGAAAAAGGACAGAGACGGAGAGTAAGCAAGAGACAGAATAGGAGAGAATGGGAGAGAGGGAGGAGAGAGGGTCGGGTAGAAAGACAGAGAGAGAGGTGGGGCACAGTGGTTCACAGCTGTAATCCCAGCACTTTGGGAAGCTGAGGCAGGAGGATCCAACTGAGGTCGGGAGTTTGAGACCAGCCTGGCCAACATGGCGAAACCCTGTCTCTACTAAAACTACAAAAATTAGCCAGCCGTGGCGGCAGGCATCTATACTCTCAGCTACTCCAGAGCTGAGGCAGGAGAATCGCTTGAACCCAGGAGGTGGAGGTTGCATTGAGCCGAAATGGTGCTGTTGCACTCTAGCCTGGGCGACAAAAGCAAAACTCCGTCTCAAAAAAAAAAAAAAAAAAAAAGAGAGAGAGAGAGAGAAGAGCGCGAGAAAGTGGCTGTGGAAGTGACCAATCCATGGGAGCCAAGGGAATTAATACCTCAACCTTCTTCCCTCTAATCTCCTGCCAGTGCATCCCATCAGTCAAGCCCAAGTAGAAAGCAAAGTAGCTGGGATTACAGGGGTGCACCACCATGCCAGGCTAATTTTTTGTATTTTTAGTAGACACAGGGTTTCACCATGTTGGCCAGGCTGGTCTCGAACTCCTAACCTCAAGTGATCTGCCCGCCTCGGCCTCCCAAAGGGCTGGGATTACAGGCATGAGCCACCGTGCTTGGCCCCAGTGCTTCTGAACTTTGATCTAGGTTCTACTCGACTATAGAACTTTAAAACTTCTCTATGGCCAGTATGCTGCCCATCTCAATTCATTCAGAAAGTCCTAGGGTGGCGCCCAGGCATCACACCTTCTAAAGCTCCCCTGGTGAACCCAACTTGAGTCCCCTTGATCAACCCCATTCATACATTCCAAGAAGATAATAAATAGTATGCTCAGGGACTTCCCCTGCAGATTGTCTCCTACTCCAGCTGCTAGTATACTTTTTTTTTCTTTTCTTTTTTTTTTCTAACGTGGCAGAGGACATTTGTTTCCTAAACACCTATGAGCTTTGTGAGCTTCCTTAAGTTTTTTGGTTTTTTTGTTTTGTTTTGTTTTTTGTTCTTGTTTTTGTTTTTGTTTTTTGACAGAGTCTCGTTCTATAGCCCAGACTAGAGTGCTGTGGCGTGATCTCGGCTCACTGCAACCTCCACCTCCTGGGTTCAAGCGATTGTCCTGCCTCAGCCTCTCAAGTAGCCGGGACTATAGGCACATGCCACCACGCCCAGCTAATTTTTGTATTGTTAGTAGAGACAGGGATTTGGCCAGGCTGGTTTCGAACTCCTGACCTCAAGTGATCCACCTCCCCTCGGCCTCCCAAAGTGCTGGGATTACAGGCAGGAGCCACCACGCCTGGCCTTTCTTAAGTATTCTTTGAGCAACAGGACAAAGGATATGTTTGCTATCCAGACTGCATCACTGATGATGGGCAATTTTCTTTCTCTCTCCAAGGCTCAGTTTTCTCATCTGTGAAGTGGAGATCGAAGTCTCATAGGTCTTTGTGAATCTAAAATAAGATGATGCAGTCAATTCTTGCTATATGTGGTAAGTGTGTTCTAGAAAGGAGCCACGTACACCGAATTAGTGAACACTAAGCTGGTGCTTCTAGAGGAAATAGAAGGTTAGTTTCTTGAGAGCCTCTGGTCACAACGATTTTGTTAATGACTAATAAGTAACCTTCTTTTAGGCCGGGCGCGGTGGCTCAAGCCTGTAATCCCAGCACTTTGGGAGGCCAAGGTGGGCGGATCACGAGGTCAGGAGATCGAGACCATCCTGGCGAACACAGTGAAACCCCGTCTCTACTAAAAATACAAAAAATTAGCCGGGCGAGGTGGCAGGCGCCTGTAGTCCCAGCTACTCGGAGGCTGAGGCGGGAGAATGGCATGAACCCGGGAGGCGGAGCTTGCAGTGAGCTGAGATCCGGCCACTGCAGTCCAGCCTGGGCGACACAGCCAGACTCCGTCTCAAAAAAAAATAAAATAAAAATAAGTAACCTTCTTTTATATGTGTTTCTGTTTAAAGATTTTTATTTAATACATAATGCTGATTCATTAGCATGGAACTCAAGACCAACAGGGCTGAACGCATGCCTGAATGAACCTTCTCCAATACACATATTTTCCCCATAAGGTGTGCCATAACCCCTTGCATTTAGGATTACGCTTGGGGGTCATTTAAACAGTGACACCACCAACAAAAAATACAAACATGGGAAAAACATGAGACTAAATAGATCGCAAGAAGGACACTTGTTTATTTTTTGTTTTGTTTTCGTGTGTGTGTGTGTGTGTTGTTTGTTGGTTGATTGGTTGGTTGGTTTTGAGACAGAGTTTCACTCTTGTTGCCCAGGCTGGAGTGCAATGATGAGACCTCGGCTCACTGCAACCTCCGCCTCCCAGGTTCAAGCAATTCTCCTGCCTCTGCCTTCCAAGTAGCTGGGATTACAGGTGCTCGCCACCACGCCCGGCTAATTTTGTATTTTGTCGTAAAGATGAGGTTTCTCCATGTTGGTCAGGCTGGTCTCAAACTCCCGACCTCAGGTGATCCGCCGCCTCGGCGTCCCAAAGTGCTGGGATCACAGGCGTGAGCCACTGTGCCCGGCCTGAAAGACACTTGTATACACTGAAAGCTGAAACAAGAGGGTAGAGCATCGCCTTGTTCAACCTCAGCAGGGCATGAGGGCATCGAACAACCCCAGTTCTTCCCTGCTGTTCACATGTTCATGAATGGCCAAGAAAACAGTGAGTATAGGCCTGGGCACAGTGGCTCACGCCTGTAATCCCAGCACTTTGGGAGGCTGAGGCAGGTGGATCACCTGAGGTCAGGAGTTCGAGACCAGCCTGGCCAACATGGTGAAACCCCATCTCTACTAAAAATACAAAAATTAGCCAGGTGTGGTGGCGGGTGCCTGTCATCCCAGCTCCTTGGGAGGCTGAGGCAGGAGAATTCCTTGAACCCAGGAGACGGAGGTTGCAGTGAGCCAAGATTGTGCCACTGCACCCCAGCCTGGGCAACAGAGTGAGACTCTGTCTCAACAACAACAACAACAACAAAAAAAGAGTTACAGGGCCAGAATCATCCTGCTGAAGGCATTGGGTAGAATCAGAAAACAAAGTGTTCAAATTAAAAATTTTGCTTCAGGAGCTACAATTAAAATCAGATTTTTTATGACTCTGCTAACATAGTTTCATACCCGGTTAGTGATAGGGCTAAATTGGCTTTAAAAAATCAAACAAACTCAAAAACAGATATTTGAAAACAGAAGTCCCTGCATCATGAAGCCAGTCCGTTGCCGTGGTCCTGGTAATGATTCCAGTTCGATATGTTTGGGGGAACATAACGTTCACAGTCAGATAAGAAAACATGATACCTGTACAGATTTTCAAATATTCACTATACCTTAGATCTTCACATCACTGAGTAATGTTTCTGAACAAGTGATTCTCCTGCCTCAGTCTGCCGAGTAGCTGGGATTACAGGTGCCCACCATCGTGCATGGCTAATCTTTGTATTTTCAGCAGACACCTGGTTTCGCCGTGTTGGTCGGGCTGGTCTCGAATTCCTGACCTCAGGTGGTCAGGCAATCTGCCATCACCCAGAGATTCCTTGTTTGGTGAGCCCTACAAGGCAGCTGGTTGCATTTTCCATAATTTACTGGGTTGGCTTTTGCAAATCCAGATCAAACCTAGACCCATGATTTCCAAACTTAGAACCATTATTGTACAAGCCTGGAACAAATGATAACAATATCAAAAGCCTAATCAGCTCCCGGGATACGTAAAGTATTTAAAAACCTCCAGCCTTGAATACAGGGAGGGATAAAAGACTACAAATTGGGTTCAGTGTATACTGCTCAGGTGATGGATGCACACAGATCTCACAAATCACCACTAAGGAACTTATTCATGTAACCAAATACCACCTGTTTTCCCAATAACCTATGGAAATAGTTTTTTTTAAGAGGCAACCACAGCAGACTGGCGGGCTGAAGGTGATGCTTCTAGAGTGGAGGTTGGGAGATCCTGTCCCAGAGTAAGCTGAGACGGAACGAGGGCTGGGAGGACAGCAAACCCAGCTGACTAAAGTTCAGATACAAAGGGAAGACGCATGGCTGGGCACAGTGGCTCACGCCTGTAATCCCAGCACTTTGGGAGCCCAAGGCGGGTGGATCACCTGAGGTCGGGAGTTTGAGACCAGCCTGGTCAACATGGCGAAACCCCGTTTCTACTAAAACTGCAAAAATTAGCAGGGCATGGTGGCAGGCACCTGTAATCCCAGCTACTCAGGAGGCTGAGGCAGGAGAATTGCTTGAACCCAGGAGGCGGATGTTGCTGTGAGCTGATATCACCCCATTGCGCTCCAGCCTGGGTGACAGAGCAAGACTTCATCCAAAAAAAAAAAAAAAAAGTGGGGGAAGATACCTTGTTTTCCTTCCAATGATCCAGGATTTGTGTCTAATTTTTGGACATCCATGGAGCGTCCCTGCACCAGGCCCTGGACTAAGCACTGGGGACAAAGATGCATTAGATGTCATCCCTATCCTCACAGAACACACCTAGAGGCTACTCTAAAACAGAGATTCTGGTCGGGCACAGTGGCTCATGCCTGTAATCCCAGCACTTTGGGATGCCAAGGCAGGCAGACCACCTGAGGTCAGGAGTTCAAGACCAGCCTGACCAACATGGTGAAACCATGTGTCTGCTGAAAATACAAAGATTAGCCAGGCATGGTGGTGGGTACCTGTAATCCCAGCTACTCGGCAGACTGAGGCAGGAGAATCACTTGAACCCGGGAGGCGGAGGCTGCAGTGAGCTGAGATTGCACCACTGCACTCCAGCCTGGGAGACAGAGTGAGATTCCATCAAGAAAGAAAAGAAAAGAAAAGAAAAGAAGAGAGAAAGAGAGAGAGAGAGAGAGAGAAAGAAGGAAGGAGGGAAGGGAGGGAAGAAAGGAAAGAGAGAGAAAGAAAGAAAGGAAGGAAGAAAGAAAAAGGAAGAAAGAGGGAGGGAGGGTGGGAGGGAGGAAGGAAGGACACTTAGGCCAGCTCTTTTCAAATGGTGAGTCATAATCTTCCATTTATGAAAGCACAACCAGCATTGTTTAAATTAAAAATGCTGCAAACCTGGATGGAAAAACAGAGTGTTTCATGCGTATGGCATGAGTTATTTCTAAAAAGGTTTTAGAGATTGTATAGATATGGATGCCTAAATAGAAAGATACAGATAATAGATAGATGTTGGCTCATATTTTAAAGTCCATTCTTTCTATAGATTACGGTAAAAAAAAAAAAAAAAAAAAAAAAAGGAAACATTGTCTTTGTGAACCCAGAAATCTCATCTTAATCTTTCACAAAGAATAGGAAATCTTTTGTAAAGAATAAGGCTGACTTGTTTTTCCGGTCTAGGAATGCTAGCAGAAAGCAATGCTTTTTGAACTGGGCTTCAGGGTTTCAGTGGAGACACGCAGCGCCTGGTGTGATTGAGCCCAGGTGGTGGCAATTAATCCCTAAGAGGCAAAGTGATGCTGGTTATTATGCCAGGCAGCAGGGTATAATTACTAATCAGATCGTAGGGAATGGCTGGTGCACGAGCGACATCTGGTGGTGGTAAATTAATCATAGGTTTTTCAGAAATGAATTCAACGGGCAGCTTGCTTAAAGACATTCGTTGTGGCCCGGCGCAATGGTTCACACCTGTAATCCCAGCAATTTGGGAGGCCGAGGCGGGCGGATCACGAGGTCAGGAGATCGAGACCATCCTGGCCAACATAGTGAAAACCCGTCTCTACTAAAATACAAAAAATTAGCCGGGCATGGTGGCACACACCAGTAGCCCCAGCAACTTGGGAGGCTGAGGCAGGGGAATTGCTTGAACCCCGGAGGGGATGGTTTGAGTGAGCTGAGATCGCGCCACTGCACTCCAGCCTGGCGACAGAGCAAGACTCTGTGTCAAAAAAAAAAAAAAAGACATTCATAGCACAGAAGATGCACGGTATAACGGCCAGACTGGAACCATCACGCTACAGTCATGGCTTTTCTTCCAGTTCCAGGCATGAGTCAGATCACCAACTCAATGCCCCTTGAGTGAAGGCAAGGCTGTGTAACCAGGCACTGCTATAAGGCCATAGGTAGACACAGTAAGAAAATGCAAATGAAAGGCCGGGCACAGTGGCTCATGCCTGTAATCCCAGCACTTTGGGAGGCCGAGGGGGATGGATCACCTGGGGTCAGGAGTTTGAGACCAGCCTGACCAACATGGTGAAACCCCCATCTCTACTAAAAATACAAAAATTAGCTGGGCATGATGGCGCGTTCCTGTAATCCCAGCTACTCCGGAGGCTGAGGCATGCCTGGCCTAGACCCATAAATCCTATCTTATACCCATTAGGTATCCTAATTCTTACCTATTTGGGGTCCAATTTGAAATGTCTTGTACTGAGAGTGTTGCGTTAAAATTTCCTATTGTTGGAATGTTTCTGTGTCTCCTTACATCCTCTGTAGTTTTTGCTTTACAAAATGATCACTCTGGGCCAGGCATGGTGGCTCACGCCTGTAATCCCAGCACTTTGGGGGGCTGAGGCGGGCGGATCACCTGAGGTCAGGAGTTGGAGACCAGCCTGATCAATACGGAGAAAACCTGTCTCTACTAAAAATACAAAATGAGCCAGGTGTGTTGGCACATGGCTGTAATTCCAGCTACTCGGGAGGCCGAGGCAGGAGAATCGCTTGAACCGAGAAGGTGGAGGTTGCAGTGAGCTGAGATCATGCCATTGCACTCCAGCCTGGGCAACAAGAGCAAAACTCCATCTCAAAAAACAAAAATCACTCTGTAATTTGATAATTTGATTCAGAGATGCGTATAGCGCATACCTTCATTGTGAACAGCAACTCCTGTCATTGAAAAGTGACCATCTTTGTCGTGCTTAATGCTTTTTGGCTTGAATTCAACTTTGATGCCAAAATTGCAAGCCCTGATTCCTTTGTTTTTACTTGTCTCCTATACTTTCTCCTAGCCTTCATTTTTTTAATTGGCAACTTAAAATTGTATGTGTTTATGGAGTACAACCTGATTTTTGATGCATGTATACATTGTATAATGGCTAGATCAATATTTGTTTATAGTTTTAGTTTCTTCAAACTGTTACATTATTGTTGCCTTGCTTTTGAGGAGTTTGAGGCCAGCCTGCTTATCTTGTTCCTTTAAAGGATGCTTTATTTTTGTTTTGGGGCCCTGAAGACTTTTTCCTTTACTTTTGAAGTCTAATAATTATATTAGTTCTATGACTAGAAGTTGTAATTACCAGGTAAAATTTTCAAAGTAATTGGTGGGTCCTTTTAAGATATAGACTCAGTCTTCTTTTATTTTTGGAAAGTTTTCTTTGATTACAGTTTCAAATATTATGTTTTTTCCTTTGTTTGATCTTCTTTCTCAGGAACACACATGATGTATGCAGTCTCTCATTGCAACTACAGTGTCTGTGACTCTGTTTTTTTTTCTTATTGACTTATCTTTGTTGTTTTGGTGCCTTTCTTAAATGCCCCTTCTTGGCCAGATGCAGTGACTCATGCCTGTAATCCCAGCACTTTGAGAGGCCCAGGCAGGCGGATCACCCAAGGTCAGGAGTTTGAGACTAGCCTGGTCAACATGGTGAAACCCCGTCTCTACTAAAAGTACAAAAATTAGCCGGGCGTCTTGGCAGGTGCCTGTAATCCCAACCACTTGGGAGGCTGAGGCAGGAGAATCCCTTGAATCCAGGAGGCAGAGGTTTCAGTTAGCCAAGATTGTGCCACTGCACTCCAGCCTGGGCGACAGAGGGAGGCTATGTCTAAAAAAAAAAAAAACTCCTTTTTAATTTAGTCTTCACTTCTGATATGACTTTCTATTTTTTATTCATTTTCTGCCTGAGTTTATTATTGTTCCTTTTTTAACTTAAAAAAATACATTTCTGGGCCGGGCGCGGTGGCTCAAGCCTGTAATCCCAGCACTCTGGGAGGCCGAGACGGGCGGATCACAAGGTCAGGAGATTGAGACCATCCTGGCTAACCCGGTGAAACCCCGTCTCTACTAAAAAAAATATTAAAAAAACTAGCCGGGCGAGGTGGCGGGTGCTTGTAGTCCCAGCTACTCGGGAGGCTGAGGCAGGAGAATGGCGTAAACCCGGGAGGCGGAGCTTGCAGTGAGCTGAGATCCGGCCACTGCACTCCAGCCTGGGCGACAGAGCGAGACTCCGTCTCAAAAAAAAAAAAAAAAAAAAAAAAAAAAAAAAAAAAAAATTTCTGGCCAGGCACGGTGGCTCAAGCCTGTAATCCCAGCACTTTGGGAGGCCGAGGCGGGCGGATCACGAGGTCAGGAGATCGAGACCATCCTGGCTAACACGGTGAAACCCCGTCTCTACTAAAAATACAAAAAACTAGCCGGGCGAGGTGGCGGGCGCCTGTAGTCCCAGCTACTCGGGAGGCTGAGGCAGGAGAATGGCGTGAACCCAGGAGGCGGAGCTTGCAGTGAGCCGAGATCGCGTCACTGCACTCCAGCCTGGGCGACAGAACGAGACTCCGTCTCAAAAAAAAAAAAAAAAAAAAAAAAAAAAAAAAAAAACACATTTCTGTACTTTTTGAATTTCTGTTTCAAGGTGTTTTTCCTATCTCCAAATGCTTATTTGAGGATATTTCATTTCTCCTTGGTTCATTTCTTCTGGTGTGTGTGTGTGTGTGTTTGTGTATGTGTGTGTATGTGTGTGTGTGTACTTGGGTCTCATTTTCTGCTTTCTTCCTGCAGTGCCTTGCTTATAGGAGATCGACTTCGCAAATTCCCAGAGGCGAATGGTTTGAGTAGTTTCCGAGATTCATAGCTCAAGCGCGTTCTCTTCTGTCTATGCAGTGAAGGGCAGCTTTTTGCATGCACGGCTTTTTGTTGGCAAGGAGGAATATGCAGTGGCCGATTTGTCCTTCTATTTCTCATCCTTATCCAAGTAGGGTTTAGAAATGCTAACTTAAGGGGCAAGGGAGAGAGAGAAAGAGAGGAAGAGAAAAGGAGAATGAATGACAATATAAACCCATGGGTCAACCTTTGTTTCAAGGCAGCCCAAAAGGGCAGCTCTCCCGTCTCTTTTACCCTCTCCTCTAGGTGTGAAGCTGATGCAGCACAGGTGAGCCCCAAAACTGAAGCTTACCCAGGGAGGGATTTTGGCTTCTCCTAGAAAATAATTCAAGGGGCCAGGCGCAGTGGCTCATGCCTGTAGTCCCAGCACTTTGGGAGGCCGAGGTGGGTGAATCACCAGAGGTCAGGAGTTCGAGACCAGCCTGACCAACATGATGAAACCCCCGTCTCTACTAAAAATACAAAAATTAGCCAGGCATGGGGACGGGTGCCCTGTAATCCCAGCTACTCAGGAGACTGAGGCAGGACAGTCGCTTGAACCTGGGAGGCGGAGGTTGTAGTGAGCTGAGATCGCGTCACTGCACTCCAGCCTGGGTGATAGAGGGAGCCTGCGTCTCCACAAAAAAAAAAAAAAAAAAAAAAAAAAAAAAAAAAAAAAAAAAAAAAAAAAAAATTCAAGGGCAGGTCAGTGGTGTCAGACAGCAACTTTTACTGAAGCCTCAGTGCACAGCCACAGCAGAGGAACACACACCTATATCTTTTCTAAGACTGGGAGAGTTTTACAATTGCTTAAATAATTGAACAGTGGCTTGAAGATGTTAGACTAGGTTATAAATAAATTCCTGCCGTGTTTAGCTGAGGCATGAACGCAGTGCCCACTAACAACTCCCACTTTCCTCGAGGGCCATTCTTTATAAAACGCTGTAGGAGTTCCACAGCATTGTTGATTCCTGGATTCTCCAACTCTCTAGAACTCGAGAGCTACTTCAGTTCAGAATTTCTAATGTCCATTTTATACTTCTATAAAATGGTACTATGTATACTTTATTTATGGTACTATTTACACTTTATTTTATACAGACTCTGTCTTCATAAAAATGTTAAGAAATTAGCCAGGAGCAGTGGTGCATATCTGTGGCCCCAGCTATTCAGGAGGCTGAGGCAGAAGGATTGCTTGAGCTCAGAAGGTCAAGGCTGCAGTGATCTATGATCACACATCACACCACTGCACTCCAGCCTGGGCAACAGAGTGAGATCCTGTCTCTAAAAGAATAGAAGAGGCCAGGCGCGGTGGCTCACACCTGTCATCCCAGCACTTTGGGAGAACAAGGCAGGTGGATCACTTGAGGCCAGGAGTTCAAGACCCGCCTGGTCAACATGGTGAAACCCCATCTCTATGAAAAATACAAAAATTAACCAGGCATGGTGGCGGGCGCCTGTAATCCCAGCTACTTGGGATGCTGAGGCAGGAGAATCACATGAACCCAGGAGGCGGAGGTTGCAGTGAGCTGAGATCGCACCACTGCACTCCAGCCTGGGCGACAGTGTGAGACTCCGTCTCAAAAAAAAAAAAATAGAAGAGATAAGAACGAAAGCCCATCCACTTCCTCTTTCCAGCTTCTCCATGTGCCAGTGATTGCCCCATCACAATTTATCTCCAGAAACTCTCAATTCCATGAGAGCTACAGGTGAAAATTAATGCCAGTCATCTACATGGGGACACGCTTCAACTGTCCCGTGAATTGAAACATCTCTACTTTCTATGTTGACTTCACTTTTCATGTTTCATCTTTACTTTTCATGTTGCTTTTTGTATTAACTCTCATGCCCAAGCTCTCAGCTTTTCCAATGACATAAGCAAGGCTGAGACCAAAATCTCATTTTGCAGAGATACATCAGGGTGTTACAGACTGAACCGGGTCTTCCCAAAATTTACGTGTTAAAGCCCTAACCCCCAGTGTGGCTATATTTGGAGAGAGGTTCTATAACAAGGTAACAAAGGTTAAGTGAGGGCCAGGCGAGGTGGCTCATGCCTGTAATCCCATCACTTTGGGAGGTTGAGGTGGTAGGATCTCTTGAGCCCAGGAGTTTGAGACCAGCCTAGGCAATATAGTGAGACTCCATCTCTACAAAATAAAAAATAAATAATTAGACAGGCATGGTGGTGCTCACCTGTAGTCCCAGCTACTCAGAAGGCTGAGGCTAGAGGATTGCTTGAGACAGGGGGGATTGAGGTTGCAGTGAGCCATGATCGTACCACTACACTCCAGCCTGGGTGACAGAGTGAAATGTGAGATACTCTGAAAGGAAGAAAGAAAGAGAAAGAGAGAGAGAGAGAAAGAGAGAGAGGGAGAGAGAGAGAAGGAAGGAAAGAAGGAAGGAAAGAAGGAAGGAAGGAAGGAAAGAAGGAAGGAAAGAAGGAAGGAAGGAAGGAAAGAAGGAAGGAAGGAAAGAAGGAAGGAAGGAAAGAAGGAAGGAAGGGAGGGAGGGAGGGAGGAAGGAAGGAAGGAAGGAAGGAAGGAAGGAAGGAAGGAAGGAAGGAAGGAAGGAAGGAAAAAGAAAAGAAAAGGAAAAGAAGGAAGGAAGAAAAGAAAAGAAAAAAGAAGAACTGCCAATGCTCTGGGAGGGGAGGGAGGGAGGAGGAAAGCAGGAAGGAATGAAGGAAGGAAGGAAGGAAGGAAGGAAGGAAGGAAGGAAGGAAGGAAGGAAGGAAGGAAGGAAGAAAGGAAGGAAAAAAAAGGTTAAGTGAGATCACAAAGGCAAGGCCTTAATCCCATAGGGATGGTGTCCTTTTAAGAAGAGACAGTTATTAGATCTCTCTCTCTCACCCCTGTAATTACTCCTGTAATCCCAGCACTTTGGGAGGCCAAGGCAGGAGGATTGTTCGAGCCCAGAAGTTTGAGGCCAGCCTAAGTAACATAGTGAGACCTTGTCTCTATTAAATATATATATATAAATTTATAATTAATTTTTTTTGAGATGGAGTCTCGCTCTGTTTCCCGGGCTGGAATGGAGTGGCACAGTTTCGGCTCACTGCAACCTCCACCTCCTGGGTTCAATTGGTTCTCCTGTCTCAGCCTCCCGAGTATCTGGGATTATGGGTACTCGCTTTCTCTTGCCCCCCTCTCTCCATACACACAGAGAAAATGCCTCCTAAGAACACAGTGGAAAGGCAGAAGCCAGGAAGAGAGTCCTCACCCGAAACTGAGCTTGCCAGCACCTTGACCATGGAGTCCCAGCCTTCAGAACTATGAGGAAACACCCCCAGCCTGTGGCATTTTATGGCAACCCTTGCATATGCACAGGGCTCAGGAAGATCTGTGTGTCTTCACTATAATTATTCAACTCTTTTCTGTTGTTGTTATTTTTTCCTGAAGACAGAGTCTCGCTCTGTTGCCCAGGCTGGAGTGCAATAGCACGATCTCGGCTCACTGCAACCTCCACCTCCTGGGTTCAAGCGATTCTCCCCTCTCACCCTCTCGAGTAGATGGGATTACAGGCACCTGCCACCACACCTGGCTAATTTTTGTATTTTTAGTAGAAATGGGGTTTCACCGTGTTGGCCAGGTTGGCCTCGAACTCCTGACCTCAAGTGATCCGCCTGCCTCGGCCTCCCAAAGTGCTGGGATTACAGGCATGAGCCACCACACCCAGCCTTATTCAACTCTTAAAAGCAACAAATACTCGTGAAGCTTGAATACCTGCCACTGGTCTTGTGCCATGCTTCTGTGAAAAAGGACATTCAACAACCCCTGTCACAGATAGAGGTCAAGGCATTTAGGTAACGTCCCCAACTAATAAGTGGAAAATTCAGGATTTGAACGTGAGTCTATCCGATGTGAATGCTCCTCTATTTTCCGCTAGTCCTAAAGCCAGCATTGCAGCTAGACGTTCTGAATCCAAACCCAATGCCATCCCTCTTCATGTTTACAGAAGATAACAACGGAGGGCCTGAATGATGTCCTCTCTCTTAGAATCATCGGGAATTTCTGTGTGCCTGTGATGAGTGGCAATCCCAGGGAAGCTCTAAAATCCAGGTACCATCCTGACACTTCATAACCTCGGGAAAGATTTTTCTTTCATCCCCGCCCCTGCCCACCCAGTACCATTGGCTAGATACCAACTTTGGTTCTGAAAAAATGTTTTATCACAGTTGATCGAGTGCCTTGGGGTACAGTGACTCTTCCGCTGAGCAGGAAAAGAATAATGAGTTCTCTCTGGTGTTCACATCAGCCCTTCCAGAGGGTACGGTGTTCTGGCTCTGGCTCAGTGTCCTGAACATGTCTTTAATGTGAGGTGAGGGGTGAATCTCCAGAATGTTCCCCACCAGCTCTGTATAGCCTCTATAACCTCACGAATATTCAGGAATATCACTGCCCATTGTCTTTAAGAGAAGTTACGACTAGAATTAAGAGTGTTAAGAGTGTTCAAAGAAAGCAAGAAAGAAAGAAAGAAAAGAAAATCAAAGTCAAAGGTGCATTATCAGCCAGATACAGTGGCTCACGCCTGTAATCCCAGCATTTTGGGAGGGTGAGACAGAAGGATTGCTTAAGGCCAGGAGTTCAAGACCAGCCTGGGCAACATAGCGAGATCTTGTCTCTGCGAAAAAAAAAAAAAAATTAAATCAGCCAGGGTCTGGACATGGTGGCTCAAGCCTGTAATCTCAGCACTTCGGGAGGCCGAGGTGGGCAGATCACATGAGGTCAGGAGTTCAAGACCAGCCTGGCCAGCATGGCGAAACCCTCTCTATACTAAAAATACAAAAATTAGCCAGGCAGGGTGGTGGGTGCCTGTACTCCCAGCTACTCAGGAGGCTGAGGCAGGAGAATCGTTTGAACCCTGGAGATGGAGGTTGCAGTGAGCCATGATCACGCCATGGCACTCCAGCCCAGGTGACAGAGCGAGACTCTGTCTCAAAAAAAAACAACAATACAACATTCCAAGGTGGATGCTGCCAGTTTTTCTGAGCACCTTGAGATTGAGAACGGGGAGAAAATGCTGTCAAGTACATGTATGAGAGCAGCTGGAGTAGGAGGGGCAGAAATGGGAGAGTATAAAATCAGAGGTGACGCTGGCTGCGGTGCATGACACCTGCAGCAGTTGGAGGTGATGCAGAACCTGGTGGGATGGGTGTCGCTGGCTGGCTGCATGTGTGGGCTGAACGCAGGTGAGGCAACAAGGTGGGCGAGTGACGGGAGGAGCAGGGGACAGAGCAGGGTTTGAGACAGGCAGGAAACAGATTCTGTTCATTGTCCATGATCTCTTTTGAACACAGCACAGTGTTCTGTGCAGAAGAGAGGACTTGGGGAGTCCCGGGTTCCACCCCTAGTTCTTCCTCTTGTTAGTTGGGAGATCATGTGTGATCGTGCCTCTCTCTAAGCCTCGGCTGTCTCATCTATGGAATAGTAATAATCATCTTTAAGAAAGAAAGAGCTGGGTCGGGTGTGGTGGCTCACTCCTGTAATCCCAGCACTTTGGGAGGCCAAGGCGGGTGGATCGCCTAAGATCAAGAGTTCGACACCAGCCTGGCCAACGTAGTGCAACCCTGTCTCTACCAAAAATGCAAAAATTAGCTGAACATGGTGGTACGTGCCTGTAATCCCAGCTACACGGAAGGCTGAGGCAGGAGAATCGCTTGAACCCAGGAGGTAGAGGCTGCAGTGAGCTGAGATTGCGCCACTGCACCCCAACCTGGGTGACAGAGTAAGACTCTCGAAAGAAAGAAAGACAGAAACAGAGAAGGAAGGAAGGAAGGGAGGGAGGGAGGGAGGGAGGAAGGGAGGGAGGGAGGGAAAAAGGAAAGAAAGAAGAAAGGAAAGGAGAGGAAAGGAAGGGAAAGGAAGAAAGAAAGCTTTTGATGAATTGTTTTGGGAAGTTCTTCAAAGTCTGTTGTTAAGAAAGTAAGTCACAAAATAAACAGTATATACACTAAGCTATCTTTTGTGTTTAAAAAAAAAAAGGAGTAAACACTTGTTTGGCTATTCAAAAAACCTATCTAGATTTCACAAGAATCACATCAGTAACCAGCAGGGAAGATGACAGTGTGACTGAGGTCAGACACGGCTCAGGGAACTTTGATGTTCTCCCTTGCATAACTCACTTGAAATTCGAACTGTTTGAATCACCTCTCCGGAAAACAAATCTACTGATAGCAAAAACAAGCGATCTTTGTTTCTCATGGTCATTGTAAGGATTAAAGTAGGAAAAAACTGCCAGGGCTCTGCAGCCAACCTCCCGCAGGAGCACGCTGGGGTTGACACTGATCTATCACTCACTGCAGCCAGGGAGAACATGCACCAGGAGGGGTTGCAAGCAACAGGGTGTTAGAAAGAACCTGTTCTATCATGTGGGGTTTGCTTGGGTGATTTGGGATGGGAGGCTTAAGAAAGCAGATATTCACTCAAGATTGGATGCTGACCGGGCGTGGTGGCTCCCGCCTGTCATCCCAGCACTTTGGGAGGCCAAGGCGGGCAGATCACCTGAGGTCAAGAGTTTGAGACCAGCGTGGCCAACATGGCAAAACCCCATTTCTACCAAAAATACAAAAATTAGCCAGGCATGGCGATGCACGCCTGTAATCTCAGGTGCTTGGGAGGCTGAGGCAGGAGAATCGCTTGAACCCAGGAGGCGGAGGTTGCAGTAAGCCGAGATCGCACCATTGCACTCCATCCTGGGCGACAGAGTGAGGCTCCATCCAAAAAAAAAAAAGATTGGTTGCTATCGGAAAGAGGGTGAAGGAGGGACATTCTATGAGTGGGTCTCTCAATAAATCTTGTCTATAGGGAAGACAGACTAGAACAAGAACATTTAGTCAGTAAAGAAGTAGCAATCAGTCACTTTAGCCATGACGGAGGAGGTGTTGGGTTTTGTGTTAAGTTGCGCGGGGACTTTGTTTTTGCCTGTGCTTACACAAATTTCTGAAGTCATCTTCCTTTATCTCATGGTACGAAGATCTCAGAGCAAGGTTGAGATTATTAATCTGGGAGATAATGTCTGATAGGAGAATAAACTGGCCAGCTCTGAGGGCCACGTCAGCTTTCAAATGTCAGGCACTGCCTTCTATTTTGTCCTTCACAGAACACAGCAGGCACCCTGCTACGTCCTCACACACATGAAAGTAATTCTCAATGTTGGTGGCGGCGGCGGCGGCAGTGGTGTCTCTTCATCATTTGATCAGTTGGAAAAGAAGGAAGATTAAGTGATAAAAATGCTCAAGCTGGCCGGGCGCGGTGGCTCACGCCTGTAATCCCAGCACTTTGGGAGGCTGAGGCGGGCGGATCACCTGAGGTCAGGAGTTCCAGACCAGACCAGCCTGGCCAACATGGTGAAACCCTGTCTAACATGGTGAAACCCTGTCTCAACTAAAAATACAAAAATTAGCCGGGCTTGGTGGTGGGAGTCTGTAATCCCAGCTACTCAGGAGGCTGAGGCAGGAGAATTGCTTGAACCCTGGAGACGGAAGTTGCAATGAACCGAGATGATGCCACTGCACTCCAGCCTGGGCAACAGAGCAAGACTCCGTCTCAAAAAAAAAAAAAAAGCTCATGTTTGTCCAGCGACATGATGGAACATGAGGCTTAAATCACAACAACTTAAGGACTTAGTTGTGTTCAGCAATATTCATAGATGGAATGGCAAAGGACTCCTTCCAGGGCCACCGCAGTCTGAAAGAAATAGCCCAGTCTCTGAAATCAGACAGAGTGGAACCTGAGTCCAGGTTGCACCTGGTTTTGGCTATGTGGACAAAACACACATAAAAGTATTTCTCTGCTCTTTCATCTGTAAAACTAGGAGAAGATGATAGAGATTAAAGACAATAAGGGTGAAAGATTATAAAGATTAGCTGTTGGCAGAGCCAAGAGCTCCATGACTGGACAAAGTAGAAAAGTCACCCAGCAGCACCTCGAATCCTGGGGTTTAACACAAAATATTAGCACCTGTGGCTTTAACCTAAAATGACAGTCACTCACCAGCTGCACTTGGAGGAGGTTCAGGTTTGTCACAATGACTCCACGAGGCAAGACTGTTGTAGAGACTCTGTTATACCTGCACTACTTCCTAGTTCTGTGGCTTTGAACAAGCAATTTCCCTCTCCAAGCCTCCACTTCTATGCACAATGGTAGATCATGATCATACATGTATATTACAAATATATATCATTATACACTTTGGGAGGCCAAGGAAGGAGGATTGCTTGAGGATGGGAATTCAAGACCAGCCTGGCCAACATTGCAAGACCCCTGTCTCTACAAAAATAAAAAATAAAAATAAATTAAAGATGAAAATATGTATTATTGGCCAGGTGTTGTAATTCCTGCATTTACGGGCTATAATTCCGCCTGTAATTCTAGCATTTGGGGAGGCCAAGGTGGGAGGATCACTTGAGCCCAGGAGTTGAAGACCAGTCTGGGCAACATGATGAAACCCCATCTCTACAAAAAATACAAAAATTAGCCGGGTGTGGTGGCACACGACTGTAGTCCTAGCTACTCGGGAGGCTGAGGGGAGAGGATCACTTGAGCCCAGAAGGTCAAGACTGCAGTAAGCCATGGTTGCAACACTGCATTCTCCAGCATGGGCGACAGAGAGACCCTTGCTAAAAAATATATATATACACACACATAAATATATATATGTGTGTGTATATACATACACACACACATAAATACACACACATATATACACACATATATATAATATAACAATACCAACAACCTATGAATTAGCATCTTTTTATCAAAGGTAAAGAAAGTCAGTCAGGCACAGCACTTTGGGAGGCCGAGGTGGGCAGATCACTTGAGGCCAGGGGTTCGAGACCAGCCCGGCCAACATGGCAAAACTCCATCTCTACTACAAATGCAAAATTAGCCGGACATGGTGGTGGACGCCTATAATCCCAGCTACTTGGGAGGCTGAGGAATGAGAATCACTTGAATCCGGGAGACAGAGGTTGCAGTGAGCCAAGATCACACCAATGCACTCTAGCCTGGGTGACAGAGCAAGACTCCATCTCAAAAATAAAATAAAAATAAAGAAAAGTCGGCTGACTCTGGGCACACTGCCTATGAGTTAGCCCTGCTCCATAAGGAGCAGGAAAAGAGGAGAGGAGAGGAGAGGAGAGAAGAGGAGAGGAGAGGAAAGCAGAGGAGACTAGGAGATGGGGAGAGGGGGAGAGGGAGGGGGAGAAGGGGAAGGGGAGGGGGGGAAGGCGAAAGGGGAGGGGAGGGGGAGGAAAGGGAGGGGAGGGGGAGGAAGGGGGTGGGGGATGGGGAGGGAAAGGGGAGGAGAAGGGGAGGAGGAAGGAGAAAGGGAAGTTTATTCCCTTGCACAGAAAACTGGCACTTCTGAGGTCAGACCAACATCTACTGAATGCCTGCAGTGCGCCCTGACAAAGACTGTGCCGAACAGTCTGTGAAGTCAGACTTCTTGAGCTTATGCCTAATTCCTACCAGTCGACCGTAGACTTTCTGGCAAGTTGTCCCTTTATAGCACGTTTTCGTATCTGTCAAACTTGGGAGGTGGGGCTGGGAGGGAAGGGAGTCATAAATCCGCATCTGCCTCCTGAGGCTGTCGTGAAGACGAAATGAAGGCGGCAACAGGAACGTGGTGATGGCCAAGTCAGCCTGAGTCACTGTTATTAGACAGAGGCTCTGTGGGAGGTGTTGGTACAACAGACACTTAAACGCCCTAAAATAGGCTCAAGGATGATGAAAGAGCCCAATTTTCTAGAAGAAGAAGAAAAAAAAAAAAAAAACACCACTGAGGCTTCTGGGAAAATGCAATCTCATGCAGTGAACTGACACGTTGTTTTCCTGAAACGTGGACATGGGGGTGAAAGCTAGAGGATTCTCTCTGACCTGGAGAATTGCAGAATTTCAACAAATAGATGGACGTTGACTAACATGGATAGAGTGAGTTTACTGTCACCTAACCCTAGAAAAGCCTTTGCAGAAGCCAGGCGTGACAGCATGTGCCTATGGTCGGAGCTACTCAGGAGGCTGCAGCGGGCAGATCTCTTGAGCCTAAGAGGTCAAGATCAGCCTGGGCAACGTATCAAAACCCCATATCTACCAAATAAAAATACAAAAATTAGCTGCGCGTGATGGCTCATGCCTGTCCCTCCTAGAGGGGCCAATGGTTTGAGCCCAGGGGGTCGAGGCTGCAGTGAGCCATCATCGTACCACTGCACTCCAGCGTGGGCAACAGGGCGAGACTCTGTCCCTCTCAATAAATTAAATAAATAAGCAAATGTTTCAAAAATGAAAAGAAAGCCTTTGGAATGCTCAGAGTTCCTTGTCTGAATAAATGGGCTTTCAGACCGGGTGCAGTGGCTCACGCTTATAATCCCAGCACTTTGGGAGGCGGAGGCAGGAGGATCACTTGAGGTTGGGAGTTCGAGACCAGCCTGGCCAAGATGGTAAAACCCCATCTTTACTAAAAATACAAATATTAGCCGGGTTTGGTGGTCAGCACCCATAATCCCAGCTACTCGGGAGGCTGAGGCACAAAAATCACTGGAACCTAGGAGGCAGAGGTTGCAGTGAGCCGAGATCCATCTCAAAAAAATAAAATAAAATAAAATAAATAAATGGCTTTCGTGAGTAGATGCACAGTCTCCCAATTAGAAGTGTTCATGGGTATGATACCGTAGGTGTTTTACAACGGAACAGTTGGCTGCTTGAATGTTGAGGTACTTTTCACAGCCATTACTCTGGGAATAGAGTAACTTAGGAGGGATCTAAATGTTACCCTTTCTTTTCTCTTTCAGAACTGATTGCACATTTGCACCCTCCGACTCAAGGTAGGGAGACCATCTCTTAATTTGTTAAAGTCTCACATGCTAGCCCCACCCCTTAAGCAATATTATATTCCTGAAGTCCCTTGCCCTTTCTTGCCATCTTACCCTTTCCTCTGCTGTTCTTGTGGCATGAAAGGCCCTCCGTTGCCAGGTCTGGGGACTCAGGCCTGTCATTCCAGTACTTTGGGAGACCAAAGCGGGAGAATCACTTGAGCCCAAGAGTTCAAGACAAGCCTGGGCAACATAGCAAGACCCTATCTCTACTAAAAACACAAAAATTGCCGAGGTGTGGTGGTGTGAACCTGTAATCCCAGCTACTCGGGAGGCCGAGGTGAGAGGATCACTCAAGCCCAGGAGATTAAGGCTGCAGTGAGCTGTAATCACAACTCTGCACTCCAGCCAGGGCAACACAGTGAGATCCTGTCTCAAAAAAAAAAAAAAAGACCATCCGTGGTCACAGCAGCCAAACCATGTTTCAAGATCCAGTTCAGTTCGCTATTTGAGTTTTCCTCCCTTGCCCCTCCAAAAACTGTTCTCTCCTCCATTGTAACTAACATCAGCATTCGTGCCGCAGCTTTTTGTTTGTTCATTATTTTATTTTATTTTTAGTTAACAAATAATAATCGTATATATTTGTGGGGTAGAATTGGATATTGTGATGTATTTTTACACTGAGGAATGGTTAAATCATGCTGAGTAACATACCCATCACCTCACATACTTATTTTTTTATGGTCAGAACATTTAAAATTTAATTTTTTTGGCCGGGCTCAGTGGCTCACACCTGTAATCCCAGCACTTTGGGAGGCTGAAGTGGGCAGATCATGAGGTCAGGAGTTCGAGAGCAGCCTGGCCAACATGGTGAAACTCTGTCTCTACAAAAAAATACAAAAATTAGCTGGGCGTGGTGGTGGGCACCTGTAATCCTAGCTACTCGGGAGACAGACAGGAGAATCATTGGAACCTGGGAGGCAGAGGTTGCAGTGAGCAGAGATCACGCCATTGCACTCCAGCCTGGACAACAGAGCGAGACTCCAGCTAAAAATAAATAAACAATAAAATCAAATCTAATCTTTAGCAGTTTTGAAATTTAATAGTCACCATGCTGTCCAATAAATCTCTAAAACTTATTCCTCCAGTCTAACTGAAACTCTATGACGCTTAACATCTCCCTAGTCCCCATGCCACACCCCCAGCCTCCAGTAACCACCATTCTACTCTCTACTTCTATGAATTAAACTTCCGAAAAAAGCATTGGTAGTTTTTATTGTTTGCTTGCTTGTTTGATAAATTGAACAGCCTTATCGAGGTACAACCTACATTCCATAAAATTCATCCATTTTAAAGTTTACCATTCAACAATTTTTAGTAAATTTACAGGCTGGGCACCGTGGCTCAGCCTGTAATCCCAGCACTTCGGGAGACTGAAGCAGGAAGATCACTTGAGCCTGGAAGTTCAAGACCAACCTGGGCAACATAGCGAGACCTTGCCTTAACAAAAACTAAAAAAATTAGCCAGGTGTCGGGGCACACACCTGTAATTCCAGCTACTCAGGAGGCTGAAACAGGAGGATCGCTTAATCCCAGGAGTTTGAGGCAGCAGTGAGTCGTGATCATGCCACTGCACTCCAGCCTGGATGACAGAGTGAGATCCTGTCTCTTTAAATTAAAAAAGAAAAAAAGAGAGAGAGAGAGGCCGGCACTGTGGCTCACGCCTGTAATCCCAGCACTTTGGGAGGCCGAGACGGGCGGATCACGAGGTCGGGAGATCGAGACCATCCTGGCTAACATGGTGAAACCTCGTCTCTACTAAAAATACAAAAAATTAGCCAGACCTGGTGGCTGGCGCCTGTAGTCCCAGCTACTCAGGAGGTTGAGGCAGGAGAATGGCGTGAACCCGGGAGGCAGAGCTTGCAGTGAGCTGAGATCGCATCACCGCACTACAGCCTGGGCAACAGAGTAGGACTCGGTCTCAAAAGGAAAAAAAAAAAAAAAGATTAGAACAAAATGCTTGTCCACTTTCTCATCATAACTTCTCCATGTGCCCATGATTACCTCATCTCCATTCCTCTCCTGTCTCTAAAAAGAAAAAGAAAAAAGTACTCCAGAGTTTCGGCTTAGGGAAATCAGGTGTGCAGTTGCTAGAGGACTTCCATGAAAAGGAAGCCAGCAACTCCAGTTTGCTTCCAGCCCTGGGTTGAACTAAGGCTTCCTTTGATATTCACTTGTATCTTCCACCACACACAGGAAAGGCAGTTAGTGAGACCAGCTAACTGTCATTACTTTTAGTGGCAAAAACCGCGATTCCTTTTGCTGCAACCTAATACATGCAGATATGGAGGGATGTATGAGAAGCACGGTGCAGATCATCAAGATAGACATTTAAAAGTCAATTCCCTTTGTCCGGCTGGACGCAGTGGCTCATGCCTGTCACCCCAGCACTTTGCCAAGATGGATGGATTCCAGGAGTCCAGGAGTTCGAGACCAGTCTGGGCAACATGGCAAAACCTCGTCTCTACAAAACATATAAATATTAGCCAGGCGTGGTGGTATCCACCTGTAGTCCCAGCTACTTGGGAGCCTGAGGCAGGAGGATCACTTGAGCCTAGGAGTCTGAGGCTGCAGTGAGCCATGATTGCACCACTGCACTCCAGCCTGGGCAACAGAGCTAGATCCTGTCTCAAAAATAAAAAATAAAAATGAAAAAAAAAAAAATCACTTTGTAAGCCGGCCCTACATTCAGTGTGTCTTGTCTTTTTCTTTTCTTTCTTTTTTTTTTTTTTTTTTTTTTGACAGAGTCTTGCTCTGTTGCCCAGGCTGGAGTACAGCAGTATGATCTTGTCTCACTGCAACCTCTGCCTCCCGGATTCAAGAAATTCTCTGCCTCAGCCTCCTGAGTAGCTGGGATTACAGGTGCCCGCCACCATGCCCAGCTAATTTTTGTATTTTTAGTAGAGATGGGGTTTCACCATCTTGGCCAGGCTGGTCTTGAACTCCTGACCTCGTGATCCACCCGCCTTGGCCTCCCAGAGTGCTGGGATTACAGGCGTGAGCCACCATGCCCAACCCAACGTGTCTTTTCTTTTCCAGTGATCTCCCATGAACCCTGCATCTTCCCGTTTACCTATGGTGATGTCACCTACTACAGCTGCATCTCCACCCACAGTGACTTTGACTGGTGTTCTCTTGACAAGGAATTCCAAGGCAGGTGGCGCTACTGCACAGGGCTGGGTGAGTACCCTGGGTTGGACTGTCCTAGACGGCCAGGACCCAAGAAGTAGTGAATAGCAGCTGGCTACATGGTTTTTGGTGTCAGACAGACTTGAGTTCAAATCCTGACTCCTTTACAAAATTTTAATTGCTTTGAAAATAGCTCAGTGTGGTCAACAAAGCATGGTTTGGCCGGGAGCAATGGCTCATACCTGTAATCCCAGCACTTTGGGAGGCCAAGGTGGATGGATCAGCTGAGGTCAGGAGTTCGAGACCAGCCTGGCCAACATGGTAAAACCCCATCTCTACTAAAAATACAAAAATTAGCCAGGTGTAGTGGTGTATGCCTATAATCCCAGCTACTCAGGAGGCTGAAGTAGGAGAATTTCTTAAACCCAAGAGGAGGAGGTTGCAGTGAGCCAAGATCATGCCACTGCACTCCAACCTGGGTGACAGAGTGAGACTCAGTCTCAAAAAAACATGAAAAGTAGCATGGTGTGCCGTTAGTTCAGCAATGATTACACTTAAAACTCTCAGGAAGGCTGGGCACAGTGACTCATACCTGTAATCCCAGCACTTTAGGAGGCCCAGGTGAGTGGACCACAAGGTCAAGAGATCGAGACCATCCTGGCCACCATGGGGAAACCCCATCTCTACTAAAAATACAAAAATTATCTGGGCGTGGTGGCAGGCACCTGTAGTCACAGCTACTCAGGAGGCTGAGGCAGGAGAATGACTTGAACCCGGGACTTGGAGGTTACAGTGAGCTGAGATCACGCCACTGCACTCCAGCCTGGTGACAGAGCAAGACTCCATCTCATAAAAACAAACAAACAAACAAAAAAGTCTCTCAGGAAATGTGAGTTAGTACAACCACTGTGGAGAACAGTTTGGAGGTTCCTCAAAAAACTGAAAACAGAGCTGCCATACTGTTACCAGACGGAAGGTCTTGACAGTCAGTTGTCCAGGTTCTTAGCGTGTTGAACAAAGAATCAAACAAAATGCACAAACAAAGCAACAAAAGACAAACAAAGCAGCAAAAGAATGAGTAATGACAGCACAGATTTATTGAAGCAAAAGTACACTCCACAGGGTGGGAGCTGGCTTGAGCAACAGGCTCAAGCAAACCAATTACAATGCCCTCTAGGGTCCTCATTAGGCTAGAAGAATTAGGTAACACCCCTAGGTACCCTTTAGAGGCCTCCAATTGGTTACACCTTATGAAGGATTTGCCCATGACCAATCAGAGGCTGAAGTGGAGATTTGGCCCAGTCAATCAGAGGCTGGAATGGAGACTACTGTCTTGTTATCATAGGAGTGAGGATGTGATCTGGATGCTGCCTAATCTTGCCTAAAACTGGCTGCACCTGCTGTTCTTTTACTTATACCTTAACCCTTGGTTACCCTATATCCCTGTTCTACAGCCTCAATACGATCCAGCAATCCCACTCCTGGGTATATTCCCAAAAGAAAGGAAGCTCATATGTCAAAGAGACATCTGCACTCCCATATTTATTGCAGCACTGTTCTCAATAGCCAAGATTTGGAAGCAACCAAGGTGCCTGTCAACAGATGAATGCATAAAGAAAATTTGGTACATATGCACAATGGAGTACTATTCAGCCATAAACAAAGAATGAGATCCTGTCATTTGCAACAACATGAATGGAGGTCATTTTGTCAAGTTAAATAAGCCAGGCACAGAAAGAGAAACTTCTCATGTTCTCACTTACTTGTGGGAGCTAAAAATAAGAACAATTGAATTCATGGAGACAGAGAGTAGAAGGATGGTCATGAGAGGCTAGGAAGAGGGAATGGGGTGGGGAAGTGGAGAATGACTAATGGGTAAAATAAATAATTAGAAAGAATAAATAAGATGTAGGCTGGGCTCAGTGGCTCACACCTGTAATCCCAGCACTTTGGGAGGCCAAGGCAGGTGGATCACCTGAGGTCAGGAGTTCGAGACTAGTCTGACCAACATAGTGCAACCCCATCTCTACTAAAAACACAAAAATTAACCAAGCGTGGTGGTGGCACCTGTAATCCCAGCTACTCGGGAGGCTGAAGCAGGAGAATCACTTGAACATGGGAGGCAGAGGTTGCAGTGAGCCAAGATTGCACCACTGCACTCCAGCCTGGACAACAAGAGTGAAACTGTCTCCAAAAAAAAAAATAAATAAACAAATAAATAAAAGAATAAATAAGATCTAGTATTTGATGGTACAATAGGGTGACTATAGTCAATAACAATGTATACAGTTTGAAATAGCTAAAAGAGTATGATTGGATTGTCTGTAATACAAAGGACAAATGCTTGGGGTAATGGATACCCCATTTACTTTGATGTGATTGTTATGCATTGTATGTCTGTATCAAAGTATCCCCTATACTCCATAAATATATATGCCTACTAAGTACCCACATAAATTAAAAATTCAACAATTTTTTAGAACTGTCTGTGTTCATAATTCCCCCTCTGCCCCCATTTTTCCTGCAGATTCTCCTCAGTGTGTCTTCCCCTTCATCTTCAGACAAAAAGTCATTCACAATTGCACCAAGGAAGGCTATATTCTGAATCGGAGTTGGTGTTCATTGACAAAAAATTACGATAAAGATAGGAAATGGAAGCAATGTTCTCCTCAGAAGTAAGCTGGTTGGGGAACGGTGGAATGGGGGATCCTACAGATCTTTTTTTTTTTTTTTTTTTTTTTTTTTTGGAGACGGAGTCTCGCTCTTATTGCCCAGGCTGGAGTGCAATGGCGCGATCTTGGCTCACTGCAAAATCCGCCTCCTGGGTTCAAGCGATTCTCCTGCCTCAGCCTCCCGAGTAGCTGGGATTACAGGCATGCGCCACCACACCCGGCTAATTTTGTATTTTTGGTACAGACGGGGTTTCTCCACGTTGGTCAGGCTGGTCTAGGAACTCCCGACCTCAGGTGATCTGCCCGTCTTGGCCTCCCAAAGTGCTGGGATTACAGGCATGAGCCACCGCGCCTGGTCCCATATAGATCTCCTAAAGTGAAAATCCTCTGGAGTAAGGGAGTGGGGAGCTTGCAGCTTAGATTAACTGGTAATGGCTTAGACCAGCAGTTGGCAAACATTTCCTGTGAAGGGCCCAATAGTAAACACCTTAGGCTGAGCAGATCATGTGGTCTCTGTCACAAATACTCAACTCTGCCATTGCAGCACAAAAGCAGCCACAAGCAAGACAAAAACAAATGAATGGGCCGGGTGTGGTGGCTCACACCTGTAATCTCAGCACTTTGGGAGGCCGAGGCAATAGGATTGCCTGAGGTCAGGAGTTCGAGACCAGCCTGGCCAACACGGTGAAACCCCATCTCTACTAAAAATACAAAAATTAGCCGGGCATGGTGGCGGGCACCTGTAGTCCCAGCTCCTCAGGAAGCTGAGGCAGGGGAATCGCTTGAACCCAGGAGGCAGAGGTTGCGCCACCACACTCCAACATGAGCAGCAGAGCAAGACTCCGTCTCAGAAAAAAAAAAAAAAAGAAAAAAGAATGTGGCTGTGTTCCAATATTTTTTTTTTTTAAACAGGGACTCAGTCACCCAGGCTGGAGTGCAGTGGTGCAATCACAGCTCACTGCAGCCTCAACCTCCCAGGATCTAGCGATCCTCCCACCTCAGCCTCCCAAGTAACTGGGACCACAGGCACATGCCACACACAGCTTGTGTTCATCAACAAAAATTTACAACAAAGATGGAAACATCTTTGGCTAATTTTTTCATTTTTAGAGACCGGGGTCTCGCTGTGTTGTCCAGGCTGGTCTTGAATTTCTGGGTTCAAGCGATCCTCCCTCCTCAGCCTTCCAAACTGCTGAGATTACAGGCATGAGCCACTGTACCTGGCCCAATAATATTTATGTATCCTGAGATTTGGATCTCATATAATTTTTAGGTATGGAAAAGTATTAGTTGCCTTTTCTTTTTTTTTTTTTGGTCAACCATTTAAAAATGAGAAAACCATTACCTCATGGCATGGGCTGTACAAACACTGACAGTGGGTTGGGTTGAAGTTGGCCACTGGGCCCTACTAAAAAGACCTCTGACCTCTGGCTTGGATGATCAGTCCTTGATCCCAGACTGGTGAAGAAATAAGTTTAGTTTCCATTGAAAAGAGGCCAGGCACAATGGGTTCACACCAGCAATCCCAGCACTTTGGGAGGCCAATGTGAGAGGATCACTTGAGTCCAGAAGTTGAAGACCAGCCTGGGCAACATAGTGAAACCCCCATGTCTACAAAAACTAAAAAAAAAAAAAAAAAAAATTAGGCCAAGTACAGTGGCTCATGCCTGTAATATCAGCACTTTGGGAGGCCGAGGCAGTAGGATTACCTGAGGTCAGGAGTTTGAGACCAGCCTGGTCAACATGGCAAAACCCCATCTCTACTAAAAATACAAAAATAAGCCAGGCGTGGGGGTGGGCGCCTATAATCCCAGCGACTCAGAAGACTGAGACAGGAGAATTGCTTGAACTCCGGAGGTGGAGGTTGCAGTGAGCCGAAATCACACCATTTCACTCCAGCCTGGATGACAGAGCAAGACTCCGTCTCGAAATAAATAAATAAATAAATAAATAAATAAATATTAGCTGAGTGAGCATGATGGTACTGCACTCCAGCCTGGGTGACAGAGTAAGACCCTGTCTCAAAAAGAGAAAAGAACCCAGTCTCTACTAAAAATACAAAAAAAAAAAAATTGGCTGGGCATGGTGGCGGGCGCCTGTAGTCCCAGCTACTCGGAAGGCTGAGGCAGGAGAATGGTGTGAACCCGGCAAGCAGAACTTGCAGTGAGCCAAGATCACGACACTGCACTCCAGCCTGGGCAACACAGCGAGACTCCGTCTCAAAAAAAAAAAGAAAGAAAAAAGAAAAGAAAGAAAAGAGAAGAAAAACACAAGAGAAAGAGAAAAGCAGAGTCAGGAGACATGGGAGAGTCCACGCATCCCTGTGCTCTGTGTTATTTAGTGAGGATTTGATTGATCACAATAAGCTCTGGCCACCATGCTGAGTAATTCCTGCCCAGCACCTCATTTAACCTTCACTGTGACCTCAGGAAGGGACTATAGGAATCATCATGCCCATATACCAGTGAGGAAACAGGCTTGGGAGTCTTGGGTTCTGCCCAAACCCAGGTGTCAAATCCCGTCACCTTAATGAGATGTTATTCAAAGACCACTCACGAATAGGCACCATTAAATGAATCCCTACTATAAACTCTATTATAAGCGTCTCGCTCATTACCTCTCTCTCCATCAAAACTGCCATTTTATGTATATGGAAATGGACGTGGCAAGCCCGGACGCCTTAGCCCATTGGCCTGTAAGAGATGAAACCTCAGACAGAACCCAGGGTCAGGGGTGGTTAAAGTCAGTATTCATCCTTACCAACAGCAAGATGCGCTTGTCAGAACTCAGAGCCATTTATTCAGAAACATCTTTGGAGTCATTATTCACAACATCAGTGGCACAGAGACAAAGATTCCTGTGGGGCATTTCGGTTTTGGGGGGTTTATTATTATTATTATTATTTTTTTTTTTTTTGAGACAAGTTTCGCTCTTATTGCCCCAGCTGCGGTGCAACAGCACGATCTCGGCTCACTGCAACCTTCACCTCCCTGGTTCAAGCCATTCCCCTGCTTCAGCCTCCCGAGTTACTGGGATTACAGGTGTGTACCACCACGCCCGGCTAATTTTGTATTTTTAGTAGAGATGGGGTTTTGCCATGTTGGCCAGGCTGGTCTTGAACTCCTGACCTCGGGTGAGCCACCTGCCTCAGCCTCCCAAAGTGCTGGGATTACAGGCAGGAGCCAACACGCCTGGTCTCATGTTTGAAATTTTTTTATTTCCATAGGTTATTGGGGAACAGGTGGTGTTTGGTTATCTGAGTAAATTCTTTAGTAGGGATTTGTGAGTTTCGGTGCACTCGTCACCCGAGCAGTATTATCCCTCACCCTCTTCCCATCCTTTCCTCCTGAATCCTGTGGGGCATTGCATTCGAATCAAGCTGAGTGACTGCTTTTCCCTGTTTGCACTGTGAGGCTGGAAAGTGACTGTGTTCACCGTTCTGTTGGGGACTCCAGAAACATCACAGCACTATTAGGGACTTGGGCGTAGCCACTGTGTTGTTTGAGATGTGCAAAGGGTCTCGCTTCCCCACCTCCTCCTGACCCCTTACTGGCGTTTCCCCACCTCCTCCTGACCCCTTACTGGCTTTGTTGAGCCTTGAACCTTCTCTGGAGTTGGGCCAGAAGTTAATTATTCCTAGGCTGCTCTGCAGCTTCATTCACTTTCTTGGTAAGACGCCAGGCAGCTGCTCAGGTTTCCACACCTGGCTTTCCATTGCTCGTTGCTCACCTGCAGCTTTTCATTACCTTAGAGTATCCGTGGTGCTTGGCCAGCGCCCTCCAGTCCCACTGTTCATACAGCTACTGTTTCCTCGGGACTTTTCTTTTTTTATTCTTATTTTTTATTTTATTTATTTATTTATTTATTTATTTATTTATTTATTTATTTATTTATTTATTTATTGAGACAGAGTTTCAATCTTGTGGCCCAGGCCAGAGAGCAAAGGCGCGATCTCAGCTCACTGCAACCTCCGCCTCTCAGGTTCAAGCGATTCTCCTGCCTCAGCCTCCTGAATAGGTGGGACTACAGGCACCTGCCACCACGCCCAGCTAATTTTGTAATTTTGCATTTTTAGTAGAGACAGGGTTTCACCATGTTGGTCAGGCCTCAGGTGATCCGCCCGCCTCGGCCTCCCAAAGTGTTGGGATTACAGGTGTGAGCCACTGTGCCCGGACTTCCTCGGGACTTTTCAAGTCCCTGAAACCTCGTATGAGCTAGCACATGCTCCTCCGTGAGAATTCCATCTCAATGCAACACCATATAAATATAGGGAGCAAAATGTTAGTAGTATTCCCTCTCACATTCCCTTGTCTCTTCCTATTCCCTTCCACAGCAAAAAAAAAAAAAAAAAAAAAAAAAAAAAAAAAAAAAATCTAGGATGTGTTCTTCCAGGTTCATTTTATGCATTTACACATATATAAGCATTTTAAGGCCTCTTAAAACATCAATGAATAATACTATCCACTTTGGTCTGAGACTTGATCTTCATTTAACATGCTTCGGCCGGGCGCGGTGGCTCAAGCCTGTAATCCCAGCACTTTGGGAGGCCGAGGCGGGCAGATCACGAGGTCAGGAGATCAAGACCATCCTGGCTAACATGGTGAAACCCCGTCTCTACTAAAAAATACAAAAAACTAAAAAAAATTAAAAAAAAAAATAAATTTAAAAAATGAAAATAAAAAATAAAAAAATACAAAATACAAAAAACTAGCCGGGCGAGGTGGCGGGCACCTGTAGTCCCAGCTACTCGGGAGGCTGAGGCAGGAGAATGGTGTGAACCCAGGAGGCGGAGCTTGCAGTGAGCTGAGACCCGGCCACTGCACTCCAGCCTGGGCCACAGAGCGAGACTCCGTCTAAAAAAAAAAAAAAAACATGCTTCATGGGGGTTTTCTATGTGAATGTAGAAATATACCTTATTTTCATTACCTTGTTACATTTCATAATATGGATATACCATTCCCATATTAGAGCATGATTTAATTGTCAAATATTTTGACACTACCAGGACCAAGGGAATACCTTTTTTTTTTTTTTTTTTTGAGGCGGAGTCTCGCTCTGTCGCCCGGACTGGAGTGCAGTGGCCGGATCTCAGCTCACTGCAAGCTGAGAAGGAATACCTTCTATATTCATCTTTGAGGAAGTATTTGCATTGGTGGTTTTTTTTTGTTTTACTCCCATTGGAATAGTTGAGTAATTACTGAGTCAAAAGATATGTACATGTTAATTGTATGTGTGTGTGTGTGTGTGTGTTAAATTTTAAGTTATTCCAAATTATCCTCCATAAACTTTAGGAGACTGCCTCTTTTTTTTTCTTTTTTTAACATTTGGTTTTAGAGACTGTCTCACTCTGTCACCCAGGCTGGAGTGCAGTGGCATAATCACAGCTCACTGTAGCCTCGAACTCCTGGGCTCAAACAATCCTCCCACCTTAGCCTCTCAAAGCACTGGGATTACAGGGATGAGCCACCGTGCCCAGCCTCCTGGGTTCAAACAATTCTCCTGCCTTGACCTCCCAAGTAGCTGGGATTACAGGCGCATGCCACCATGCCCAGCTAATTTTTTGTATTTTTAGTAGAGAAAGGATTTTGCCATGTTGGCCAGGCTGGTCTCAAATTCCTGACCTCAGATGATCCACCCACCTCAGCCTCTCAAGATGCTGGGATGACAGGCGTGAGCCACCACGCCCGGCCAAGACTGTCCATTTTTAACAACTTTCTTAACACTGAAAATAATCAATTTGCTACACTTTTTTTTTTCAAGTAATAGATAGCAATGTGATCATTAAAATAATCTATAATCGTATATTTAATTTGAAAGGCAAAGAGAAATACTTACACCCTTCTGAGGTCACTAATCTTTCATGCTCCTCCGCCCTTCTCCTGACCCATTTACCCACACCATTTAGTTTTGGAGGGTAGACCAGATCTCCCATCAGGCAGGAAAAACAGTTGTCTATCAGGGTAAGAGACTGTGACATGGATCCTTGCAGGGTGAAAAACTATGACTCCATTCTAACGCCTCTTTTTCCTCCACAGTACTTAGATACCTCTTGGCGTTCTTGAAGAGACAGAAGTCACACATTCATCAGCTGCCTCTCAAAATATAATTCTATCCTTTCCAATCCTGACCATTCTGATCAATAAATATTTGATCTCTTTTCCATGTTGATTACTCCTTTTATTGAAAAAAGGCACAGCCATGGCCAGGCACAGTGGCTCACGCCTGTAATCCCAGCACTTTTGGAGACCAAGGTGAGTAGATCACTTGAGGTCAGGAGTTTGAGACCAGCCTGGCCTACATGGTGAAACCCCATCTCTACTAAAAATATAAAAATTAGCCAAACATGGTGGTGCGTGCCTGTAGTCCCAACTACTTGGGAGGCTAAGGCAGGAGAATCACTTGAACCTGGGAGGTGGAGATGGCAGTGGGCAGAAATTACACCTCTACACTCCAGCCTGGGCGACAGAGCAAGACTCCGTCTCAAAAAAAAAAACACTCTGGGAGGCCGAGGCGGGCAGATCACTTGAGGTCAGGAGTTCAAGACCAGCCTAGCTGGCCAACATGGTGAAACCCTGTCTCCACTAAAAGTACAAAAATTAGCCGGGCATGGTGGCGGGCGCCTGTAATCCCAGCTACCCAGGAGGCTGAGGCAGGAGAATCACTTGAACCCAGGAGACGGAGATTGTGGTGAGCCGAGATCATGCCACTGCACTCCAGCCTGGGCGACAGAGCAAGACTCCATCTCTAAATACATACATACATACATACATACATACATACATGGAATTATACAACATATGACCCTTGGTTCCTGACTTCTTTCACTCAGCATGTTTTTCAGATTGTTCCACATTGTAGCTTGTATCAGTGCTTCATTCCTTAGTCTGTCTGAGTAATATTCAATTATATGGATATACCATTGGTCTACCCACTAATATACATGCTTTTGCGACAGGATCTCATTCTGTCACCCAGGCTGGAGTGCAATGGTGTGATCACGGTTCACTGCAACCTTCGCCTCCCAGGCTCAAGCAATTCTCCCACCTCAGCCTCCCCAGTAGCTGGAATGACAGACATGCACCACCACACCCAGCTAATGTTTTAATGTTTTATGTAGAGATGAAGTCACTATGTTGTCCAGGCTGGTCTCAAATTCATGGGCTCAAGAGATTCTCCTGCCTCAGCCTCCCAAAGTTCTGGGATTACAGGCGTGAGCCAACACGCCCAGCAACATTTTTAAAGTGCGGATGTGATTTGTGAGAGCTAGATTCATTTTCAAAACGAAAAGTAACTACACCAGACTGGCTCAACTTTTATGTAACCAAATTGTGAGTTGTTTTCCAGTTGCCATGGGCCTGCGGGTTGAAAGTCCCATAACCTGGGCATCCCCAGATGAACCAACTATGTAACCTCAGGGGGAGCCTAAGTGCTAAGACTGAGGAGCAGACTGAGGAGTGGGAACTGAATTAAACATTGGAGGCTACAAAGGCAAGATCCAGGATCCAATCAGATCAAGCCCTGTTATCACCCCATCGCAGGATCCAATCAGATCATGCCTCCTGGCATCACCTCCTTGCAAGACCCAATCAAATCATGCCTCCTGGCATTACCTCACTGCAAGATCCAATCAGATCACACTTCATTATCCTATACTTATAAAACCTGCCCCAGTCCCCCAGCTCGAGCATGCTCAACTTCAGCAGTGACTTAGAGACGCTCAGACCACAGAACTGGAAGTTGACTCAAGACATAGCATATGAACCTGTCCCCCTGGGTATGGACTCATGACCCAGCTAGAGTCATGACTCTTCTAACTGATGATGGAGGTAAGGGAAGACTTTTCTGTTACCTGAAGTTTCAGGAGATCAAAGGAAGATGCTTAAGCCTTGTTCCCTGCTGTGAACCAAAAGCCCACATGCAGTAGGAAAGAATGAAGTGGATGCTTCTGAATCCAGTTATCTGGAATTCTACTTCCACCTTTCCTTTGGTTTGGTTATTTGAGACAACGAAGTTCCCTCATTGCTGATGTTAATTCTATGAGTCGCATCCATGAAGTCGCATCCAACGAAGTTCCCTCATTGCTGATGTTAATTCTATGAGTCGCAACCATGAAGTTCATACGAGGAGGCAGATACTCATGTGTGAGGAAGAGTGTGAAAACTTCAAGAAGAATTAAAGTTTAGACCAGAATTTTGGATAAAGCATGATGGTTTATTAAGCAACTTTGGAGCTTTTTGGAGAAGCATGCTTTCTCTGAATGCTTGTTGTTATCCTATGCCAGGAAGTGATCTTGCTGGCCAGGCATGGTGGCTCACAGGAGGCCAAGGCAGGAGGATCACTTGAGCCCAGGATTTCTGGAGCAGCCTGGCCAACATGGTGAAACCCCATCTCTACTAAAAATACAAAAATTAGCTGGGCGTGGTGGCAGGTGCCTGCAATCCCAGCTACTTGGGAAGCTGAGGCAGGAGAATCACTTGAACCTGGGAGGTGGAGGTTGCAGTGAGCCTAGATTGTGCCACTGCACTCCAGCCTGGGCAACAGAGCAAGACTCGACTCTATCTCCAAAAAAAAAAAAGAGAGAGAGAGAGGACAAAAGGACTCTCTTTCCTAAGAGAGGAGGCTCCCACAAGTTAGGGTCGGGGATTCAGAGCAAAGCCTTTGGACTCCCACCTCTACTTTCTGGCTGTGAAACTTCCTTTCCCTGAATCTCAGTTTCTTCATCTACAAAATGGGCATAAGCATGCCTGTCTCAGACAGAAATGGGCCCATAGCTTCTAGCGGGGTAAGCTTGGGCCGTGGTTTTCTGAAAGTCACATAACAAAAAAAACATAATGCTGCTAAGAGCTGGTACGTACGTAACACTTAGTATGTAGTAGTCACTAGGCAATGTTTTTGTTTTTGTTTCTTTAAGACAGAGTCTCTGTTGCCCAGCCTGGAGTACAGTGGCGCAATCTCAGCTCACTGCAACCTCTGCCTCCCAGGTTCAAGTGATTCTTGTACCTCAGCCTCCGAGTAGCTGGGATTACAGGCACCCCCAATCACCCCCAGCTAATTTTGGTATTTTTTAGTAGAGATAGGGTTTCTCCATGTTGGCCAGGCTGGATATGAACTTCTGGTCTCAAGTAATCTGCCTGCCTCAGCCTCCCAAAGTGCTGGGATTACAGGCATGAGCCACCGCGCCTGGCCTACACATCTATGTTTATTAACTGGTGCAGTCATCCTTTGAGGCAGGTACTGTCATTATGACCATCATACAGAAAGGGAAACTGAGGCCCAGAGATGTTACGGGACCTGCCCATGGACACATAGTCAGTGACTGGCAGTACCAGGGTTCATTCTGTCTCTGGACATTTGTTCTTAGCCGGTCAAATGCCTGTCAGTCATAATGACAGCTAATTTTATTACGTGCTCAATGTGTAACAGGTGCTGTGCTAATCACTTCTGCCATTAACTCATTCAGATTTTTATATTTAATTAATTTTTTTATATAATTTTTTTTTTTTTAATGGAGTCTCACTCTGTCACCCAGGCTGGAGTGCAGTGGCATGATCTCAGCTCACTGCAATCTCTGCCTCCCAGGTCCACGCCATTCTCCTGCCTCAGCCTCCCAAGTAGCTGGGACTACAGGCGCCCGCCACCACGCCCGGCTAATTTTTTGTATTTTTAATAGAGACGAGATTTCACCATGTTAGCCAGGATGGTCTCGATCTCCTGACCTTGTGATCCGCCCGCCTCAACCTCCCAAAGTGCTGGGATTACAGGTGTGAGCCACCACGCCCGGCCCATAAAAATTTTTTAAAAATTGAGATGGGGTCTCACTCTGTTGCCCGGGCTGGTCTCCAACTCCTGGACTCAAGCAATCCTCCCATTTTGGCCTCCCAAAGTTCTGGGATTACCGTGTGTAATCTGTAATCCCACTGTGTGTAATCCACTGTGCCCAGCCAACTCATTCAGTTTTCACAGTACCCCTTGACAGTTGATCTGGCTTTTCAGACTCATAATAACAATTTTTCTAGCCCTAACTGATGATAATCACAGCTAATGTAGAGCGAGTAATGTGAGCCAAGCACTGTGCTGGGTACTTCTCAAAGTATCCTTCTCATGAATATTCTTTTGTTTTGTTTTGTTTTTTTGAGACAGAGGCTCACTCTGTTGCCCTCAGCTCACTGCAACCTCTGCCTCCCAGGTTCACGTGATTCTTCTGCCTCAGCCTCCTGAGTAGCTGAGACTACAGGTGCGCACCACCACACCCAGCTAATTTCTGTATTTTTAGTAGAGATGGGGTTTCATCATGTTGGCCAGGTTGGTCTCGAACTCCTGACCTCAAGTGATCCACCCACCTCAGCCTCCCAAAGTGCTGGGATTATAGGCGTGAGCCTCCATGCCCGGCCAGGAATATTCTTTACCCATCACAGTAAACTCAGGCACCAAGCAGTTAAGTCACAAAAGTGTCAGACGTTTTGGAAAACAGGTTAGCAATTCCTGAGAAAGTTAAACATAGTGTTACCCTATAACCCAGCAATCTCACTCCTAGGTAGATACCCAAGAGAAATGATACATCCACACAAAAACCTATACATGAAAGTTCATAGCGGTATTATTCATAGCCCCAAAGCAGAAACAACCCGGATGTTCAAACAAAGTGCGGCCATATCCATCCAACAGAGGATCACTCAGCCATGGAAAGGAATGCAGCTCTGCCGCTTGCCACCTGACGGGTAAGCCTGGAAAACGTCACGCTGAGTGAAGGAAGCCAGACGCGAAAGCCACAGAGTGCATGATTCCACTCACATGCAATGTCCAGAACAGACACATCCACAGAGACAGAAAGGAGACTGGTGGCTGCCAGGCGCTGGGGGGATGGAGAGTGACTGCTGATGGGTGAGGAGTTTTTCGGGGAAGATGATGAAAATGTTCCGGAATTAATTAGATAGTGGTGATATCAGGCGCGGTGGCTCACACCTATAATCCCAGCACGTTGGGAGGCCGAGGCAGGTGGATCACTTGAGTCCAAGAGTTAGAGACCAGCCTGGACAACAAGGTGAAACCCTTTCTCTACTAAAAATACAAAAATTAGCTGGGCGTGGTGGCGTGCGCCTGTAGTCCCAGCTACTCGGGAGGCTGAGGTGGGAGAATCACCTGAACCTGGGAGGCAGAGGTTGCAGTGAGCTGAGATCATGCCACTGCACTCCAGCCTGGGTGAGACTCTGTCTCAAAAAAAAAAAAAAAAACCGACCAGGCACAGTGGCTCATGCCTGTAATCCCAGCACTTTGGGAAGCTGAGGTGGGCAGATCACGAGCTCAGGCCAGCCTGGCCAATATGGTGAAACCTCATTTCTACTAAAAATATAACAGTTAGCCAGGTGTGGTGGCACGTGCCTGTAATCCCAGCTACTCAAGAGGCTGAGGCAGAAGAATCGCTTGTACCCAGGAGGTGGAAGTTGCAGTGAGCCAAGATCGTGCCACTGCACTCCAGCCTGGGTGAGACTCTGTCTCAAAAAAAAGAAAAAAAATGCATTAAATGTTGCCTGCAAGGTGCAGGGATTGCGGGGAGAGGGACATGCTGTGTTTGTGGCATCCAGGAGGGGATTGTGGAAGAATCCCTGTGAGGAAGCAGAGGACCTTTACCCCTGGAAGATTCACATAGCTGCTACCTAATGCTGACGACGAGACCCCTATACATTTGGTAAGACAATAGTAAAATAACCTTTTGGGTCTCAAAAATCTGTAGGACTCTTGTGTATGGATGGGAATTGTCTGAATGCCATTAAGGTTAATGATGGGAAGAACAGAGCTCAGCACTTCGTTCTTTCTCTCAGGTGCCTGAACATTCGGTTAGAAGCAGAAACAGGACTCGATCTGCAAGTGCTATTAAATGGAGCATCATCCGTCCCCTGGGGCGAAGAATGTCCCCAGGACTGCTTTTCCTTCCTCCCATTCCCGGCTGAAATGTTCACACTCGCTGCGGCTTCTCCAGTGAGAATATCTGCAGATTCTGCGGATTTTCTGGCAAGTTGATGAACCTGAGAGAAATATCAATAAAAATAACATACAAAAGTCTGCAGATTTCTTTCAGATGCAAACGTTTGTTCGTTTGTTTTGTTTTGTTTTTTGATTTTTTGTGTGTGATGGAGTCTCACTCTGTCACCCGGTCTGGATTGCAGTGGCGTAATTTCGGCTCACTTCCACCTCCGCTCTCCAAGTTCAAGCAATTCTCCTGCCTCAGCCCCTGGAGTAACTGGGATTACAGGAGCCTGCCACCGTGCCCGGCTAATTTTTTGTATTTTTAGTAGAGACGGGGTTTTACCATCTTGGCCAGGCTGGTCTTGAACTCCTGACCTCATGATCCACCCGCCTCGGCCTCCCAAAGTGCTGGGATTACAGGCGTGAGCTACCGCGCCCAGCCACAAATGTTTTGCATGTTAATTTTTGTTTATACAGTTAGAGGAGAGTACAGAATGGGAGAGAAGTTCTGGGTTCTGTATTAAAAACTCACTGTTGGCTGGGCACAGTGGCTCACGCCTCTTATCCTAGCACTTTGGGAGGCCGAGGCGGGCAGATCACCTGAGGTCAGGAGTTGGAAACCATCCTGGCCAACATGGAGAAATCCCATCTCTACTAAAAATACAAAATTAGCCTGGAGTGGTGAGGCATGCCTGTAACCACAGCTACTCAGGGGGCTGAGGCAGGAGAATCGCTTGAACCCAGGAGGTAGAGGTTGCAGTGAGCCAAGATCTCACCATTGCAGTCCAGCTTGGGCAACAAGAGTGAAACTCTATCTCAAAAAAAAAAAACATGAACTCACTGTTTCTGGATTCTGTCCTCCCTAACTGGCATCTTAGAGAGCCTAGAACCCTCGAGGTTCCCCGAGGATGTATGGGATTTGAGTACTGTTGTTGGACAACTTCAGCTTTGTGCAATGGAACTGATGAACATGAACTTATAGGGAAGGCCCCCATAGCTCTGGAGGAAGCCGGGTCACGTAGAACTACAGAGCACTGTGTTAGCTTCCTGTGCCTGCCACAACAAACCACCACACACTTGCGGGTTATTCTCTCACAGCGCTGGAGGCCGGAAGTCCAAAATCAAGATATCGGCTGGGCCACCCTCCCTCTGGAGGGTCCAGAGGAGGATCCTTCCTGCTCTCTTCCAGCGCCTGGTGGCTGCAGGCCTTCCTTGGCTTATGGCTGCAACACTCCAATCGCTGTCTCCATCTTCACGTGACCTTCTACTCAGTCTGTGTCTTCTCCTCTTTTTTATCTCATAAGGATACTTGTTATTGGATTTAAGGCGCACCAGGCAATTAATGACACTCTCATCCTGAGACTCTTCACTGGATGACATCTGCAAAGACCCTTTTTCCAAGTAGGGTCACGTTGGTAGGTTCCAGAGGTTGGAATGTGAACGTATCTTTTGGGGACCATCAGTCACCGATTATAAACGTAGACTTGGAATGAAACTGCCTGGGGTCAAATCCCAGCTCTACCACTTAGGAGCTACATGACTTCGTAAAACGATGAACCACTCTGAACACCCACTTTTTTAACTCTCAAATAGAGATAACAGTAGTTCCCTGGTACGTATGAAAGCATTTATGAAACATCAAGGATCGGCATTTTGTCCTCACTCCTAACTGACTTTGTCCATTTGATTTCAACTCATCCTCAGATTCATTTCTCAGATGTGATCCATTGAAATTTCAGGTTGTTCTACGTTAGTGAAGACATTTCCCTCCCGACACATCAAGCGCTTAGGCCTTTCTGCCTTCGCTTCCCTGCAGCATTGAGAAAACCATTGGTTTAAATTAAGTGAAATGTGGCCTAAAGCTGCCTCCTTATGTGGCAAACTGTAACCTAACAATACATAAACAAACTTCAACCGAACTGAAGAGTATATGGCTGGGCGCGGTGGCTCACACCTGTAACCCCAGCACTTTGGGAGGCCGAGGCAGGCAGATCATTTGAGGTCAGGAGTTCAAGACCAGCCTGGCCAACATGGGGAAACCTTGTCTCTACTAAATACACAAAAAAAAATTAGCCGGGCATGGTGTCACATGCCTGTAGTTCCGGCTACTTGGGAGACTGAGGCAGGAGAATCGCTTGAACTTGGGAGGCAGAGGTTGCAGCGAGCCAAGATCCTGCCACTGCACTCCCGCCTGGGTGACAGAGAAAGACCCCATCTCAAAAAAAAAAAAAAAAAAAGAAAGAAAGAAATCATTGAGGGAGTAAGGCTACAGATAATGATATATGAAGGGACCCCACTGGTTGAGCACTTAATCTCCAAAAGTGTTCATATTTTGTTTCAAAAACTGTTCGCATATGTGGTCAGAAGGATCAATCATACAGAATAAGAGAGAAATTCTGAATTCTGTGTTGAGAACTTACTGTGTTTGGTTTCTGTCCTCCCTTCCTGGCATCTTCAATAGCCTGAAACCCCAGATCCACTAAGGACTATCTAAGATCCCTAAAACACATGCATGTTTTAGGGATCTTAAATTGAGTCTGGGCTTATATGCAGAGGGGAAATTACTGGACAAGATGGGGCCCAGCCCATAGTTAGTGTTCAAATAATTCACTGAGTTTCAAATACATGAAAGGATGAGAAGAGTAAATCTGTGGTATTGGATAAGGGGACAGTGAGCACTCTCCAGGGAAACAGAATCAACAGGAAAGTGATTGATTTTAAGAAACTGGGCTGGACACGGTGGCTCACGCCTGTAATCCCAACACTTTGGGAGGCAGAGACAGGTGGATTGCCTGAGGTCAGGAGTTTCGGACCAGCCTGGCCAGCATGGGGAAACCCCATCTCTACTAAAAACACAAAAATTAGCTGGGCATGGTGGCACGTGCCTGTAATCCCAGCTACTTGGGAGGCTGAGGCACAAGAATCACTTGAACCCGGAAGGCAGAGGTTGCAGTGAGCCGATATCATGCCACTGCACTCCAGCCTGGGCAACAGAGCAAGACTCTGTCTCAAAAAAAAAAGGGGGGAGAGGAGTAAACAAATTGACTTATGCAATTGTGCAGGCTGGCAAGTCCAAAATCTGTAGGGCAGGCTGGAAGTGTGGAAGCTTAGAGAGGATTTAATGCTGCAGGCTTAAGGCGGAATTTCTTCTACAGGAAACCTGTTTATGTTCTTAAGGCCTTCAACTGATTCGCTCAGGCCCACCCAGGTTATCGCCGTTCATCTCCTTCATTTAAAACCAACTGATTGTAGATGTTAACTATGTCTACGAAATACCGTCACAGCAACACCTAGGCTAGCATTCGATTAAATAACTGGGTACAGGCCAGGCACGGTGGCTCATGCCTGGGAGGCTGAGGCGGGTGGATTGCTTGAGGTCAGGAGTTCAAGACCAGCCCGGCCAACATGGTGAAACCCTGTCTCTATTAAAAATACAAAAATTAGCCGGGTGTGGTGGCAGGCACCTGTAATCCCAGCTACTCAGGAGGCTGAGGCAGGAGAATCGCTTGAACCCGAGAGGCGGAGGTTGCAGTGAGCTGAGATTGTGCCACTGCACTCCAGCCTGGATGACAGGGCAAGATTCTGTCAATAAATAAATAAATAAATAAAACTGGGTACTGCAGGCTAGCCAGGCTGACACAAAAGTCTAAACATCACAGACATCATTAGGGTCAACTGGTAGAAATTAAAGGACTTAAATCAGTGTTTTAGTGGGAACGCTCGAACCTGAATTTTGGGGGTGGGGGTGGGGTGCAGAGTTCTGTGCATCGACTGTTGACTGCTCAGAGTCAGGAAACAAACCATACAAATTCTGTTTGCCCCATCTGGGCTATGCTACTATGGCATCTTGCAATAAATCCTAACAATTAGGGACCCTACTTAGGTTGGTGCAAAAGTAATTTCGGATTTTGCCATTGAAAGTAATGGCCAAAATCACAGTTCCTTTTGCACCGATCTATAGATTGAAACGGGAGTGATGATTTCTTCCCTGGAGACTTATAAAAAGGATGGGAGCCATCCAGGCAGTTAGAGGGATTATACTTCCTGAGGGTGGGGGACTAAAATAGAAGTCCACAATAAAACCATTTCCTGGCTGGGTGCGGTGGCTCACGCCTATAATCCTAGCACTTTGGGAGGCCAAGGTGGGTGGATCACCTGAGGTCGGGCATTCAAGACCAGCCCAACTGACGTGGAGAAACCCCGTCTCTACTAAAAATACAAAATTAGCCAGGCGTGGTGGCGCATGCCTGTAATCCCAGCTACTCGGGAGACTGAGGCAGGAAACTCGCTTGAACCCGGGAGGTGGAGGTTGCCGTGAGCCGAGGTCGCGCCATTGCCCTCCAGCCTGGGCAACAAGAGCGAAACTATGTCTCAAAAACAAAAACAAAAACAAACAAACAAACCATTTCCTATCCTCATCCAGCAGATACTAAATACAGATTGCATTCAACCTCAGGCATTCGCTTCCTAACTCCTACAATTTGTATCTGTTTTCTTCTACAAAACAATTATGTGCACAGGGTCAGAAGGGCAGTGAAAAATGAAGAATGTTCCACTTCTATTGTTGCTGGGGCGTTCCTTAATATCCTGCAAATGCAGGAGTCCTCTGCCAACTGGTGCCAGCGCTCAAGGCTTTGGCCTGGAATTGATGTGAAACTTCTGTTCTCTCTTCCTGCAAATCCAGATGGAGCCCCTGGAGCATAAAATAAAAACGGGACCAACGTCCAGGAGTGGCTCCTGTTAGGTTGGGGCAAAAGTAATTGCAGTTTCTTGGCTGGGCGCGGTGCCTCATGCCTGTAATCCCACCACTTTGGGAGGCTGAGACGGGTGAATCACCTGAGGTCAGGAGTTCCAGACCAGCCTGGCGAAAAGGGTGAAACCCTGTCTCTATTAAAAATACAAAAATTAGCTGGCCGTGGCAGCAGGTGCCTGTAATCCCAGCTACTCAGGAGGCTGAGGCAGAGAATTGCTTGAATCTGGGAGGCAGAGGTTGCAGTGAGCCGGGGTTGCATGGCAAAACACCATCTCTACTTAAAATACAAAAATTAGCTGGGGATGGTGGCACACACCTATAATCCCAGCTACTCGGGAGGCTGAGGCAGGAGAATCACTTGAACCTGGGACGCAGAGGTTGCAGTGAGCTAAGATCACACCACTGCACTCCAGCCTGGATGACAGAGTGAGACTCCACCTAAAAAAAAAAGAAAAGAAAAAAGAAAAACCATAAAAATAAAGAAGCCGGGCATGGCGGCTCACGCCTGTAATCCCAACACCTTGGGAGGCCGAGGCTGGTGAATCATGAGGTCAGGAGTTCAAGACCAGCCTGGGCAGCATGGTGAAACCCCGTCTCTACTAAAAATACAAACATTAGCTGGGCATGGTGGCAGGTGTCTGTAATCCCAGCTACTCAGGAGGCTGAGGCAGAGAATTGCTTGAACCTGGGAAGCAGAGGTTGCAGTGAGCCGAGATCGCACCACTGCACTCCAGCCTGGACAACAGAGTGAGACTCCATCTCAACAACAACCAACAGCAAAAAAAGTAATTGCAATGTTGTAAATGTAATGGCAAAAACTGCAATTACTTTTCCACCAACCTAATGGAAGGAGATCCTGGTGCCTTGCCCAGGCATGCCGTTTATATGGAAACAGAAAGGGCAAAGGTACACAGGAAGATAACTAGATAGTATGAAGCTCTGATCTCAGCTCTTTGTCCGCTTGTGGCAGATGCAATTAAGCCTATTTAACAGAAACTCAAAGGCACACTTGCCCTGCTGTACAGCGAACATACCCATTTGTAGAGCTTGGACCACATCTATCAGTGACCCTTGACTTGACATAGCGTGCAGATGGAAAATGGGGTGAAAGTCCTTCTTCCAGAGTCTGAAGCTGACCCATGAGCTGTCTGAAGCCAGCAGGCCTGGCCAGGGCTTAACGCATCCTCCCATAATGCACACACATTAGCCAGACTACACGTTTATTTCTCAACCTACATATTGACTCTCCACTCTGTGTAGTTTTCAACAGTGAGCATCCAAAAATCTATCAAATAGCCACTATTCTTACAGTCAAAGTGAATTTTTATCAATAGCATTCTTTTCAGATTTCTTCAGTAAACTATCTACCAAAGGGAGGGTATAAACCCTTCTGCTATGAACAGTTATCACATAAAGATATGTATTTCCATCCTGGCCATGTTATTTGGGTTTGTGTGATCTTTATTGGGCTACAAGAATATTAGCATCTGGAAGTCAGCAAGTTCTCTGAAAAATCCAACTGGTGACTTGTTGCCAAAGATGGTACCCAAAGAGCTATCTATCCAGTATTTATTCCCGGTGTCATTCCTTCCCCTTGAATCAGGACTGGACCTGTGACTACGTTTTAACCAATAGAAAAAAGCAGAAGTAATGCCTGTGACTCCTAAAGTCAGATCCTAAGGAACATCAAAAGTATCACCCTAAGTCTCTTGGAGCATCCTCACTGGGAGAGGGCCATGCTGTAAGGAAGCCCAAGCTAGTCACGTGGAGAGGCAGCTTTTAATCTGGGGTTTTTTAGAAATTGGAATGGGGGAAAAAAAAGAAATTGGAATAGGAGTATGAGAGGCATCTTGAAGATACAGATGTCCAAACAGCCCCAAGCTGTTCCAACCTTCAGAGCCCAGGTGCAAGCCATGTGAGTGGAGCAGTCTTCAAACAATCCCAGCCCTAGATATTATCTGGCTGCAGTGTCATGATGGACTCCAAATTAGAACCACTCAGCTGAGCTCAGGAAAGCCTTAGAACCACAGAATGGTGTTTTAAGCCGGGAGTCAGCAAACTACCTGATGCAAACCAAATCGGGCCCACTACCTTGTTTGCTAAGCAAAGTTTTATTGGCACACGGCCACACTCATTGATCAATGTATTGTCTATAATGCTTTCATGCTGTAATGGCAGAGTAGTAGAAACACGGCCTTCAAAGCTGAAAATACTCATTCTCTAGCCCTGTCTCAAAAAAAAAAAAAAAAAAAAAGTCTGCCCCTATGGAATCAGAGAACACAAAACAGTTCTGTACCCTCCCTTTGCAGGTAGGATGGTGGTGAAGGAGGTTGGACCGTGGAAGACCTTGGGTAAGGGAGCTGCCTCACTCCCTCCCTCCACCAAAAACAAACAAACAAAAAAAAGTTTGCCAAATCTGTGTTTTAAGTCACTAAGTTTGGGGGTGGTTTGTTAGGCACCAGTAAAGAAAACAGAACATTGATAATTTCACAATCTGTATTTTGCAACTGAAGGATACTGAAAAACCGATTTCTAAACTAAGTACTATAAAATGTTGCCAAGGCCACTTGTTCCTTTGCCCACCTTCTTTCCTGGAGCAAATGTTCTAAGTGTTCCAATTCCATTAGCAGAATAATGACTCAGCACAAATTCAAAGGACTACAACCGAGTTTGAATCACAGCTGGGTCACTTTCTCTCTCTATTTTATTTATTTATTTTTTTGAGACAGAGTCTCACTGTGTCACCCAGGCTGCAGTGCAGTGGCGTGATCTCGGCTCACTGCAACCTTCGCCTCCCGGGTTCAAGCGATTCTCCTGCCTCAGCCTCCCAAATAGCTGAGACTACAGGAGTGGACCACCACGCCCGGCTAATTTTTGTATTTTGAGTAGTGATGGGGTTTCACCATGTTGACCAGGCTGGTCTTGAACTCTTGACCTCAGGTGATCCACCCACCTCGGCCTCCCAAAGTGCTGGGATTACAAGCGTGAGCCTCCATGCCCAGCCACAGCTGGGTCACTTTCTAACTCTGTAACCAAGGATGAGTTTATTAATCATTTGTTTTTCCTGCTGGAGAAAAGGGAGCCTCACAGTGTTGTGATTAAGAGCACATGTTCTGGGTTCCAGTCTGAGGTGGGAACTTGTTTGCTGTGTGTTCTTGAGCCCACACCCTGACCTCTCTGTGGCTCAGATCCTGCATCTGTAAAATGAGGAAAATAATATTAACTGCTTCATAGAATTCTTAGAAACATTCAAATCATTTAATGTTTTGTAAAGTACTTAGAGTGCCTGGCACAAGATATAATCTTCATCTAAATGTTTATGGGTGAAAAAATACTGACTTTAGACCAGGCGCGGTGGCTCACACTTGTAATCCCAGCACTTTGGGAGGCCAAGGTGGGCAGATCACTTGAGGTAAGGAATTCGAGAGCAGCCTGGCCAACACGGTGAAACCCCGTCTCTACTAAAAAATACAAAAATTAGCCAGTCACGGTAGTGGGGGACTGTAATCCCAGCTGCTTGGGAGGCTGAGGCAGGAGAATGGTTTGAACCGGGAAGTGGAGGTTGCAGTGAGCCGAGATTGCATCACTGCACCCCAGCCTCAGCAACAGAGGCTGTCTCAAAAACCAAAAAAAGTAAAGAAAAGAAATACTGACTTTAAAAGTTCAAAAGCACCCTTCAAGATCTGTGTGTCTCAGTTTCATCATCTGTGAAATAAAGTAAAATAATTTCTCACCCTTCCCATGGTCATTGTGAAAACTAAATAACATCATCTTGTTCTTGGCAGTATTATCATAATTGTCATTATAATACATGATTGCTTATGATATATCATTGCTTTTAGAATTTTATAATCTAGCTTGTTTTTTTTTGTTTGTTTCTTTTCTTTGTTTGTTTGTTTGTGTTGAGACGGAGTCTCGCTCTGTCGCCCAGGCTGGAGTGCAGTGGCGCGATCTCGGCTCACTGCAAGCTCTGCCTCCTGGGTTCACAGCATTCTCCTGCCCCAGCCTCCTGAGTAGCTGGGAGTAACCACACGACCAGATAATTTTTTGTATTTTAGTAGAGATGGGGTTTTACTGTGTTAGCCAGGATGGTCTCGATCTCCTGACCTCATGATCTGCCCACCTCGGCCTCCCAAAGTGCTGGGATTACAGGCGTGAGCCACCGCAGCCAGCCTATAATCTTGTTGTTTTAGAAAGAATGAATGTGAAATGGAAATATTTGCCCATGTGAAAGATGGCATCTATTCTAAATGTGCCTCCAGGAGATGAACTCTACCCTTCTCTCTGCTGATGACACCAGCGTTCAACCGTCCTCTTTGTCTGAATAACTAGTATGTATCCCTGAGATCATCAGCTTTTACATTCAAGACAGTGGTTCTCAACCGGGGGCAAATTTTTTTTTTTTTTTTTTTTTTTTTTTTTTTAAGACAGGTTCTCACTCTGTCACCCAGACTGGAGTGCGGTGAGATGATCTCGGCTCACTGAAACCTCCACCTCCTGGGTTCAAGTGTTTCTCCTGCCTCAGCCTCCCGAGTAGCTGAGATTACAGGCATCTGCCACCAGGCCTGGCTAATTTTTTGTATTTTTAGTAGAGATGGAGTTTCACCATGTTGACCAGGCTGGTCTCGAACTCCTGACCTCAAATGATCCACCCACCTCGGCCTCCCAAAGTGCTGGGATTACAGGCATGAGCCATCACACCTGGACAACCAGGGGCATTTTTTTTGGTTGTCACAGCTGGAGAAGGTGCTGCTAGTGGCATGTGGTGGGTAGAGGCCAGGGATGCTGCTAACCATCCTACAGCGCCCAGGATAGCCCCCGACAAGAAAGAATCATCCAGCCCCAAGTGTCCACAGTGCTGAGGCTGAGGTAGAAGATTTGGTCTAGGATAGGTACCCTCTCCTAGGCTTGGGTAGAGCTTCTTCCAGTCCTTCCGTGTCCTCATCCACTACTTTGAAGTAGCCTGGGTTCTCATCTGTCTCCCCAGGAAGTTTGGGGGTTGGGGAGGCCTCAGGGACTGGGTCTGTTTTTATCTCTCTGTGTCAGCAGTACACTAGGTTTTAACCAATAGAATAAAGCAGAATGCTTTAGCGAACTAACACAGGAACAGAAAACCAAACACCGCATGTTCTCACTTCTAAGTGGGAGCTGGACTGTGAGAACACAAGGACACAGGAAGAGGAACAACACACACTGGGGCCTGTTGGGTGTTTGTGGGGGAGGGAGAGCATCAGGATAAATAGCTAATGCATGCTGGGCTTATTACTAGGTGATGGGTTGATAGGTGCAGCAAACCACGATGGCACACATTTACCTAAGTAACAAACCTGCACGTCTTGCACAGGTATCCCAGAACTTAAAATAAATTAAAATAAGAATAAACCCAAATGGACCCTTTTCACAAGATGGTGCCGAAAGCAAAGGAAGCTCCTGCCCCTCCTAAAGCCCAAGCCAAAGCGAAGGCTTTGAAGGACAAGAAGGCAGTGTTGAAAGACATCCACAGCCACAAAAATAAAATAAAATAAAAAAAAAGATCCACATGTCACCCACCTTCCAGCGGCTCAAGACAGCGCGACTCTGGAGGCAGCGCAAAGATCCTCGGAAGAGCGCCCCCTAGAGAAACAAGCTTGACCACTCTGCGATCAAGTTTCCGCCAACCAGAGTCGGCCATGAAGTAGACACACGACAACAGGACGCTTGCCTTTATTATAGATGTTAAAACTAACAAAGCACCAGATCAAATAGGCTGTGAAGAAGCTCTGATTCGGCCTGACGGAGAGAAGAAGGCACATGTTCAACCGACTCCTGGTTACAATGCTTTGGATGTTGCCAGCAAAATTGGGATCATCTAAACTGAGTCCAGCTGGCTAATTCTACATATACGTATATCTTTTCACCATAAAAAAAAAAAAAAGAGGCCGGGCGCGGTGGCTCATTCCTGTAATCCCAGCACTTTGGGAGGCCGAGGCAGGCAGATCACGAGGTCAGGAGATCGAGACCATCCTGGCTGACACAGTGAAACCCCGTCTCTACTAAAAATACAAAAAAATTAACCTGGCACAGTGGCGGGCACCTGTCATCCCAGCTACTCAGGAGGCTGAGGCAGGAGAATCGCCTGAACCCGGGAGGTGGAGGTTGCTGTGAGCCGAGATCACGTCACTGCACTCCAGCCTGGGCAAGAGAGCAAGAATGTTACCTCTGAGAGAGAACATTAGATGCAGCCTGTGTCATCTTTCTCCCCTAAAAGTACGAAAAGGTCAACAAATGAGAGAAACTCAGATTTATGGATTATCAGCGCAAGGTGTGACACACAAGTGCTCAATCTCTTCACCCAGCCCGGGACTGATGGGAAAAAGGGATGGTAACTGTTTTCTTGGATCATCAAATTTTTTTTTTTTTTTTTTTAGACAGGATAATGCTCTGTCACCCAGGCTGCAGTGCAGTGACATGATCTTGGCTCACTGCAAAAAAAAAAAGAGAGAGAGAGAGAGAGAGAGAGAGAAAGAGAGAAAGAGAGAAAGAGAGAGAGAAAGAAAGAAAGAAAGAAAGAAAGAAAGAAAGAAAGAAAGAAAGAAAGAAAGAAAGAAAGAAAGAAAGAAAGAAAGAAAGAAAGAAAAAACGCTGATGCTAAGAGCAGCTTCACACAGAAATGCTTAGGTATCTGGCGTGTGTTTCCCTGGCACAGGATTCCACATTGTTTCCTGTTCACTATCCCATTAATGAGGCCAAACATGTCCACTTCCCATGCACTATCCCTAGATATTATCTGACCTTTAAACTCCATGAGGTTATCTATATCTATACCTGTATTTATTTCCATGTACTATTCCTATGCTCTTTCAAGGTTGTTATTGAGGTAGAGGTTAACACTATTGCTTTGTGAATGTTCTATTTCTATTGAGCAACTATTATAAGTTGAATCGTGTCCCCAGAAGTATATATCTAAAGCCTGAGTAAACCCAAGTATTTGTGAAAATAGCCTTATTTGCAGAAAGGGAATTAGCAGAAGTGATCAAGATGAGGTCGTTAGTGTGGGCCCTAATCCAATATGGCTGGTGTCCTTATATGAAGAAAAGAGGCACAGAGACAGACACACAGAAAGTCCACATAATGACAGAGACAGAGATTGGAATGGCCCATCCTCAAGCCAAGGAACACCAAGGATTGTCACCAACACCGGAAGCCAGGAGAAAGGCATGAAACAGATCCTCCCCTCCAGACATCAGAGAGAGTGCAGCCCTGGTGACACCTTGATGTCAGACATCTGGCCCCCAGAATGGTGAGAGAACAAATTTCCATTGTTTTGAGCCACCTTGTTGGTGGGTCTTTGTGACAGCCTCGCTGGGAAATGAATACAGAAGCCCTCCAAGCTGCAGAGTGTCTTTCAGATGGTCGGAGAACCCTGGAGTAGTAAACCCTGCTTTCTAATTCCTGAAACAGGTGGGTTATCACTAAGAAAATGTAAGAAACTTTTCTCTATTCCAGAATTACCTTCACCCGGTGCTGGAAGCAGTGACAGGTTTTCAGCACCTCCTATTGCAGCCTTTTTTTTTTTTTTTTTTTTCTTTTTGGAGTCTCGCCCTGTCACCAGGTTGGAGTACAGTGGCATGATCTTGGCTCACTGCAACCTCTGCCTCCCAGGTTCAAGTGATTCTCCTGCCTCAGTCTCCCGAGTAGCTAAGACTACAGGTGTGTGCCACCATGCCCAGCTAATCTTTGTATTTTCAGTAGAGACGGGGTTTCACCATGTTGGCCAGGATGGTCTTGATCTCTTGACCTTGTGATCCACCTGCTTCGGCCTCCCAAAGTGCTGAGATTACAGGCATGAGCCACCGCACCCATCCCTGTTGCAGCTTTTTCACTATTGATGTTCAGTAAGTGGGAGAGAATGTTTGTTATAGCTCTTTTACTCCCACCGCCAGCAAGCTCCAGGTTCTTGTCCCACAACCAAGAAGAATAAGAAACATCGACACTGGAGACTGAGTAAGGCAGAGTGGGATTTATCAAGTGGAAGTGACAGAAAAGCTCTCAACAAGGGGAGGAGACCCGACAAAGAGTTGCTGGCTGCAGGGCTAAGTTCAGTGGTTTTGAGAACTGGAAAGTGGGAGGAGTGTGCTGACTGGTCTGTGGGCCACTCAGGAAGACACACAACAGTGAAAAGAGTCAATTAGAGGCTGAGTGATGTTACACTTTATGCAAATGAGGATTTGGCCCACAGCCAATCACACAAAGATAGGTATATGTAAAATAGGTGAAAGGTAAGGACCAATCCGGAGGAAGCATGTGAAATGAGACAAACGTGTATCAAAGGGAGGAAAATGTGTCCAAAAAAGGAATGGAATTTGTTCATCTAGGTTCACAGAGTAGACGTTTCCATTCAAGGACGTGGGCTGTTTCTTATCCAGGGGCTGCCGCTTGATATTCAGGCTGTTCTTGGTCTGAAGAAATTTTGCTGATGTGAGCTCTTTCTTATCTGGGGCCTGCAGCCGGATTTTCAGGCTGTTCTTCGTTTGAAGGAGTTTTACCAAGGACTCACCCTAACTGCCTGTCTGACCACTTTCTTCCTAAGTCCTCTTTCACTATCCACGGCCCTGGTCCCAGCCCTTGGGGGACACTGACATCTTCTCCCAGGTCAGCTCCTCAGAGGCCTCACTCTGGGCCACAGTGGAAGTGATTCTTCCAGCTCCAGAGATTCCTGCCAGACATGGAAAGAACCCAAACCAGATGCTGGAGATGAGATCTTAGGAGCCGATCCCAGCCAATCTGCCAGTGCCCGTGTGGAGCCATATTTAGGTTTTATCTATTCATTTTATTATGAAATGTCTCACACATATAGAAAAGCATGTAAACAGGCTGGGCACGGTGGCTCAGGCCTGTCATCCTAGCACTTTGGGAGGCTGAAGTGAGCAGATCACTTGAGGTCAGGGGTTTGAGACCAGCTTGGCCAACATGGCAAAAGCCCATCTCTACTAAAAATACAAAAATTAGCCAGGTGTGTTGGTGCCTGCCTGTAATCCCAGCTACGCAGGAGGCTGAGGCAGGAGAATCACTTGAACCCGGAAGGCAGAGGTTGCAGTGAGCCAAGATCACTCCATTGCACTCCAGCCTGAACAACAGAGTGAGACTCTGTCTCAAAAGAAGAAAAAAGAAAAGCATGTCAACAAAATTCTTTATGGCTATCATTTTGCCCTATGTCTTCAGATAAAGACTCCAGTGAGAAAGTCAAAACACAATTGAGGCTTCTTCTGAAGTCTTTCCTGAGTCTGTTGCTCTGTTCCCCTTTCCAGAGGTGAAATTGTTCTGCAACTTCCTCGTGATGTTTACGATCATGGTACCTCTCCCCACTGCTCTGTGCCTGTGAACATTGCCTGAGCATCATCTCTCCATAATTAGAAATCTGCCTGTTCCTCTGACATTCTGTGCTGAGTGTATGCAGGCTGACAGATGTAAGTCCTGTTCATTCATTCAACTGTAGTGTCATATTCCACATATTCTGTAACTTATCCTGTGTTTTCAATTAATCATTCATCCCCAAACTCAACGTTTCCATTTTTCACAGTTGCAATGTTGAAATACACATTTTTTTCTAGTTTCCTTGTGCATGTATGAAAATGCCTCCAAAGACATGTATCTCTACAAGTTTCAACTCCAGTTATTTTCTGAAACTCTCCTCCAATGCCACCATGCAAATGAACAGACCCACCAAATTCCAACAGCCTGACGAACAGGTTGTATCGTCCCATTTTTTTCTTCCAACCTATAAGAAGTGACAACCTACATGCGTTACTGTGATTTTGATGTGTATTTCCCTGATGACTGGTATGATTAATAATCAATTTACGGTTTAATGGCCCTTCTATTTCCCTTTTCTGTCAAATGATAATATCATTTGCCTTTTTAAAAAAGATATAAGTGCCGGGTGCGGTAGCTCAAGCCTGTAATCCCAGGACTTTGGGAGGCCAAGACCGGCGGATCACGAGGTCAGGAGATCGAGACCATCCTGGGTAACATGGTGAAACCCCGTCTCTACTAAAAAATACAAAAAACTAGCTGGGCGAGGTGGCGGGTGCCTGTAGTCCCAACTACTTGGGAGGCCGAGGCAGGAGAGTGGCGTGAACCCGGGAGGCAGAGCTTGCAGTGAGCTGAGATCTGGCCACTGCACTCCAGCCTGGGTGACAGAGTGAGACTCTGTCTCAAAAAAAAAAAAAGATATAAGTATGGCCAGGCGTGGTGGCTCATGCCTGTAATTCTTCGGGAGGCCAAGGCGGGTGGATCACCTGAGATCAGGAGTTCAAGACCTGCCTGGCCAACATGGTGAAACCCCATCTCTACTAAAAGTACAAAAATTAGCTGGGCATAGTGGCGCACCCTTGTAACAACCCCAGATGCTCAGGAGGCTGAGGCAAGAGGTTCACTTGAACCGGGAAGGCGGAAGTTGCAGTGAGCTGAGATTGCACCACTGCACTCCAGCCTGGGCGACAGAGTGAGACTCCATCTCAAAATAAAATAAAATAAAATAAATAATAAAAGTTAAAAAAAAAAGATGTAAGTATTTAAAGCTAAACTATTATCTCTAAGATTTGTCTGTGTTCCACAAATGTTGATATGTTGTGTTTTCATTTTTATTCAGTTAAAAACCCTTAATTTCTAATTACTTCTTTGACTCATGGGTTATTAAGATATGTGTTGTTTAATTTAAAAGTATTTGGAGTTAGGCACAGTGGCTCACGCCTGTAATCCCAGCATTTTGGGCAGCCGAGGCAGGTGGATCACTTGAGGCCAGGAGTTCTAGACCGGCCTGGCCAACATGGTGAAACCCTGTCGGTACTAAAAATACAAAAATTAGCAAGGCATCATGGCAGGTGCCCAGCTACTCTGGAGGCTGAGGCAGGAGAATCACTTGAACCCAAGAGGCAGAGACGGCAGTGAGCTGAGATTGTGCCGCTGCACTCCAAAGTGGGCGACAGAGAAAGACTGTCTTTAAAAAAAAAAAAAAAAAAAAAAAAAAAAAAGCGACATTATAGGTAATAAATCACAACTTAGTAAAATACTAACTTACAACTTTATACAGGTACTAAATTAGCTTTCCTAGTGGAGAACACGTATAGCTATAATCCAGAACAGAGCATGAACTTGAACATCAATACCAAGGATTGTAGTCCAGCAGCCAGCACAGCCTCTCATGTATCTATCTGTAAATGCTACAGTCCCGTACAGAGCATGAACTCGGTGTCACCTGGGTTAACTGTCCTCAAGTACAGAGGGACAGAATGTTACTGACACAGGGTAGCTGTCAATACTTACTGTTTATTCACTGTGTCATACTTGTTATCACTATCTGGAGTTATTTGGTAATACTGAGGAATGAATCCCCTTAACTATTTGCTGAAGTTTAGCCATTTGGTCTTGTTGTAGAGATCATTGTATCTGCCTAGATAGAGCACATGTGCACCCTCAGGTCTTCGCTGGCAAAATTCTGGTCATCTCTGAGAGAGAACATTAGAGGTAGCCTGTGTCATCTTTCTCCCCTAAAAGTACAAAAAGGTCAACAAATGAGTGAGACTCACATTTACGGATTATCAGCACAAGGTGTGACACACAAGTGTTCAATCTATTCACCTAGCCCGGGACTGATGGGAAAAAGGGATGGTAACTGTTTTCTTGATCATCAAATATTCTTTTTTTTTTTTTTTTTCTAAGACAGAAATGCTCTGTGCCCCAGGCTGGAGTGCAGTGACATGATCTCAGCTCACTGCGACTTCCGCCTCTCGGGTTCAAGCAATTCTCCCGCCTCAGCCTCCTGAGTAGCTGGGATTACAGGCGCCCGCCACCACACCCAGCTAATTTTTTTGTATTTTTAATAGAGATAGGGTTTCACCATGTTGGCCAGGCTGGTCTCAAACTCCTGACCTCAAGTGATCCGCCCACCTCAGCCTCCCAAAGTGCTGGGATTACAGGCGTGAGCCCCCACACCAGGCTGATCATCGAATATTCTAATTTAAACATTGCTACCTTCAGATTTGGGGGTTAGAGCATTTATTAGATGATACTCATTTTAGCTTAGGGAAGCCCATGGGGAAATGGTGGAAACCAGATGGTTCTATAAGTCCTCCTAGCATCCAGAGGCCACACGTTCAGTGGGCACCCTCCCTCTGGCTTGCTGTTTGAACATGTGAAGTCATAGGCCCTCTGAGCTCTCAGAGCCCTCCACTGGGAAATAAAAGAGCTGGACCAAGGAAATAATCGTGCTTGTTAGGATTTTCAGTGTGGTCAATATGAGAATTTTCTTAACTCAGTCCCTAACACTGAAAGTATGTAATGAATGCCCGGTACGTTAATGGCCGTACAGAAAACCAGACTGGGTCCTGTCGTCCAGTATGGCTGAATATAAATCCATTCTCCATCTGTGTGGCAAAAGCAAGTTCTTGACCTTCTTATTCAAAGAGGGTACAGTCTACAGTTTCTCAGTTTCCTTCCAGCTTGTTACCATTACAGGATACCTGTTGTTTACTTCTATATTAAAATATCTTCAAACTTAAAGACGTCTTACCAAAAACAAACAAACAAAAACAGCAAAAGATTCTTGTAGGCAAGTCACACAGACTGACCAATTGTAAATATTTTATTTTTCTTTTTTTCTTTTGAAATGGAGTCTCGCTCTGTCACCCTGGCTGGAGTGCAATGGTGTGATCTCAGCTCACTGCAACCTCCACCTCCCAGGTTGATCAAGCAATTCTCCTGCCTCAGCCTCCCAAGTAGCTGGGATTACAGGCGCGCACCACCACACCCGGCTAATTTTTGTATTTTTAGTAGAGACGGGGTTTCACGTTGTTGACCAGGCTAGTCTTGAACTCCTGACCTCAGGTGTTCCACCCGCCTCAGCCTCCCAAAGTATTGGGGTTACAGGCGTGAGCCACTGCACCCAGCCCAATAGTAATATTTTGCAAACATTTGCTAGGTCATCTCTCTCTCTTTCTCTCTCATATATAATATTAATTTTTTCCCTAACCATTTGAGAGTAAGTTGCAAGTATGCATTTTCTTTTATTTCTCAAAACTTCAGTGCATATTATCTAAGGACGAGGACATATCCTATATAACCTCAGCAAAAGTACAAAAATCAGGGAATCCGACAGTGATACAGTCTTGTTATCTAAATCTATGTTGCATATTCAAATTCGGCCAAATCTCCCAATAATAAAGTTATAACTTGTTTGTGTATGTGTGGTCTAGGGTTTCCATTGTATTTGGTTTACATGTTCCTTTAATCTGGAACATGTATGCACTCAGCTTGTGTTTTTCCTCATAAGAATTTCACAATTTAGGCCGGATGCGGTGGCTCATGCCTGCAATCCCAGCACTTTGGAGGGCCAAGGCGGGTGGATCATGAGGTCAGAAGATCGAGACCATCCTGACTAACATGGTGAAACCCCGTCTCTACTAAAAAAAATACAAAAAATTAGCCAACCGTGGTGGGGGGCGCCTGTAGTCCCAGCTACTTGGGAGGCTGAGGCAGGAGAATGGCGTGAACCCAGGAGGCGGAGCTTGCAGTGAGCTGAGATCCGGCCACTGCACTCCAGCCTGAGCGACAGAGCTAGAATCCATCTCAAAAAAAAAAAAAATTCACAATTTAAAAAGTACAGGCCCGTCATTTTGCAGACTGTCCCTCATTTGGGGTTCATGTAATGTTATCTCAAGAATATATTCAGGTCTAGAGTTTATGTTTAAAATATGGCCACCTAGAAAGGCAAGAGGGAGAAAAGTCAAGTGACCTCTGGTGACCAAGGTCAACATCATTTGTGTCAGGTCATGTTGCTAGTAAGTCCCCTTGATATGGTGTGATGATCATGGTATTTTACCTCGGTGACTTTCCTTTCCAAAACCCATGAACCCATTTGTTAGATGAGAAAACACGCAATAAACCCCAATGGAGGAGATACATTGTACAAAATGCTTGACCCGTGTTCTTCAAAACCATCAAGGTCATCAAAAATGAGGAAAGTCAGCCGGGCGCAGTGGCTCACACCTGTAATCCCAGCACTTTGGGAGGTCAAGGCGGGAGGATCACCTGAGGTCAGGAGTTCAAGACCAGCCTGGCCAACATGGTGAAATCCCGTTTCTACTAAAAGTGCAAAAATGAGCCGGGTGTGGGGGCGCACGCCTGTAATCCCAGCTACGTGTGAGGCTGAGGCAGGAGAATCACTCGAACTGGGGAGGCAGAGGTTGCAGTAAACCAAGATTGTGCCACTGCACTGCAGCCTGGGTCATAGAGCGAGACTCCATCTCAAAAAAAAAAAAACTGAGGAAAGTCTGAGCAACTGTCACAGCCAAGAGGAGCCCAAGGAGACAGGATGAGTGTATGTCATGTAGTATACAGGATGGGATTTGGGAGCAAAAAAAGGGCATGAGATAGTGAGCCAAGAGCATGCCACTGCACTTCAGCCTGGGCAACAAAGAGCGAACTCCGTCAAAAAAAAAAAAAAAACAGGGGCATGAGATAAAAACTAAGGATATCCAAATTAAGTATGGACTATGGGAACTCTCTGTACTTTCTTTGTAATTCTTCTTTTTTTTTTTTTTTTTTTTTTTTTTTTGAGACGGAGTCTCCCTCTGTCGCCCAGGCTGGAGTGTAGTGGCCGGATCTCAGCTCACTGCAAGCTCCGCCTCCCGGGTTCCCGCCATTCTCCTGCCTCAGCCTCCGGTGTAGCTGGGACTACAGGCGCCCGCCACCGCGCCCGGCTAGTTTTTTGTATTTTTTAGTAGAGACGGGGTTTCACCGTATTAGCCAGGATGGTCTCGATCTCCTGACCTCGTGATCTGCCCGTCTTGGCCTCCCAAAGTGCTGGGATTACAGGCTTGAGCCACCGCGCCCGGCCGTCTTTGTAATTCTTCTATAAGTCTAAAACTGCTCTAAAAAATGAAGCGCATTAAAAAAAAAATGTTTTTTCCCTGTTTGGGAAGGGTTTAGAAACGGGAAATACTAGATTCGGGCGGGAGAAGGGCAGACTTGTTTGATAAGGGACCGATGTTTGTGCAGTAACTTGGAGTGTGGTTTGGTTTTGAATCCTTAATTAAAACCTGGGATTAGCCGGGCTCAGTGGCTCACGCCTGTAATCCCAACATGTTTGGAGGCCAATGCAAGTGGATCACGAGGTCAGGAGTTTGATACCAGCCTGGCCAATGTGGCGAAACCCCGTCTCTACTAAAAATACAAAAATTAGCTGGGCATGGTGGCGCACACCTATAATCCCAGCTACTCGGGAGGCTGAGGCAGGAGAATCGCTTGGACCCGGCAGTCGGAGGTTGCAGTGAGCTGAGATCATGCCATTGCACTCTAGCCTGGGTGACAAGAGCAAGATTCCATCTCAAAATAAATAAATAAAAATAAATACATAAATAAATAAAATTTACAAAGTAAAACCTGGGATTATATATCCCCAATAGATATTCATACTTGAACCACAGTTACAAATGCAAAAATTCTTAATATGTAAAATGCAAAAATTCTTAATACTATTCTTTGCACTTTTTTGTAATCATTTTATATATACGCATATATATGTGTATATATATATTGCTTACGTTGTTTGTACAGATGTGGACCACCATTGCAACAAAATAAATTCTTTTTGCTCTAAAATATTTATAAAGAAAATACTTCAATGTTATGTATATGGTGGTAATAAGGGAAAAATCAAGTATTATAAACAAGAATGAAGGCTTTTGTAAAGATTTCTCTTCAGTGTTTTGCAAGGTATAATTCCAGACACGTTTTCCCTGAAGTTATGTGTATGTGAGTGTTCTCATTCTTCCCAACTTGCCTTTGAAGAGTGAAAAACCATTATTATCAAGTAGATTTCTATTCAGCTTCTATTCCTGCCCTGCTGTTTATCCCTTAAGAATGAGTTTCTTGGACGTTTCCAATATGTGATTTTTTTTTTTTAAATCACCGTTTTTTAGAATGGTGATTTTAAATGTGTGAGTGCATGCATTATCTTTTTCTTTTTTCTTTTTTTTTTTTTTTTTTTTTTTTGAGGCGGAGTCTCGCTCTGTTGCCCAGGCTGGAGTGCAGTGGCTAGATCTCAGCTCACTGCAAACTCCACCTCCCGGGTTCCCGCCATTCTCCTGCCTCAGCCTCCCGAGTAGCTGGGACTACAGGCGCCCACCACCACCCCCGGCATGTTTTTGTATTTTTAGTAGAGACGGGGTTTCACCGTGTTAGCCAGGATGGTCTCGATCTCCTGACCTCCCGAAGTGCTGGGATTACAGGCGTGAGCCACCGTGCCCGGCCGCATTATCTTATCTCAATTATTTGCACCCCCAGTCCACCCCCATCTCCCTAAAGCTAGAACACTGCCAACTGATCTGTTGTAGAGGTCCTTTGGAAACACATAACTAACGCTTAAGGTTGGGTGCTGCTAATTTTTTTTTTTTTTTTTTTTTTTGAGACGGAGTTTCGCTCTTGTCACTCAGGCTGGAGTGCAGTGGCGCAATCTCAGCTCACTGCAACCTCCGCCTCTCGGGTTCAAGCGTTTCTCCTGCCTCAGCCTGCCAAGTAGCTGGGATTACAGGCGTGAGCCACCACGCCCGGCTGATTTTTTGTATTTTTAGTAGAGACGGGGTTTCTCCATGTTGGTCAGGCTGGTCTCAAACTCCCGACCTCAGGTGATCCACCCACCTCGGCCTCCCAGAGTGCTGGGATTACAGGCGTGAGCCACTGAGCCGGGCAGGTGCTGCTCATTCTTTGTGAAAATCCAAATACTGTTAAGGAACCAGGGAGCTGCCACTACCTCTTGATTTTCCATCTAAAAAAATACATGTTTATCTAAACAAATCTTTCCATATTCATAGTGACTTTTCAAGTATTTGAGCCTAAAGATTTTGATCTCACATTTTTATACCTATTTAAATTGTTCACAATTACTACATACACATCAGTCATCAACTAAAGTTGTACTTTAAAAATTTACTACAATATGTACATTGCTGATATTTGTACTTACTCTTTTTTTCTCTAGAGTGGAGGTACAATTGTGTGATATTTCAGAAGTACAGATAAATGATTCCAAAAGACTCATAAAGGGAGAATAATGTGTCTTTGATCATGAATAACTGATTAGTAATTCTTGCCTATATTTTCCTGATAGCATATGACAAATGTTTCTAAGGTAATAAGATGAGAACAGATAAAGATTGTGTGGTGTTTTTGATTTGGAGAGAAATATTTTAATTTTTCAACCCAGTTACAAATTATAATGTATTCATATTTGTGCTTTCTGTTAGAATACACGATTGCAGGATTGTTTAGATTTTGTGTTTATTCTTGATGAAAAGCTTTGTTCTTCAGTTTGTGCTCAAACCTTATGAAATAAATTCACCCATATTATCAAAAAAAAAATTTGTCCTTGTGTTTCTTATTGAATTTGTAGTTCAGTCTCATGAACGCAAATTCAGATGACCCCTAAAATAGTCTCTAGATAAGTTCATGATTGCTCAATATCTTCAATCTTTTGAGTATAGGTCACACTATACCTCTCTTTATCAGCTAGTAAACTTTACAACAAACATGTGACATGCTGTGACAAGGTTAAAGATCATTTTCTCCTTGCTGTAAAAGCTGATCTGCCTGCAGCTGCCACAGCCTCCAGTGGTGTCCACAGTTTGAACCCACGAAGGAAGAGGTCATCGTGATGTCGGACGATTTCTTATGGTTTGAAGGCATAGCTTTCCCTAATATGGGTTTCAGATCCGAAATCGTAAGAAAAGTACGTGATGAGTTCGTGATAAGGGATGAAGATGTAATAATATTGACTTACCCCAAATCAGGTAAGGAGGCAGAATCGTGAACTGAGAAAGGCGGTCCATTCAGTGCATGACCGGAGTGCTTCCTTTATGTCAGTGTACAATGCTTTAAGGGGAAGGGAAGAATGCCTAATACCAACTGACAATCAGAGAAAAGGATTTATTCAGGATATTACACAGTAGGATGAGTGTTCAGAGGGGTAATCGAAGGTATTAGGAGAATCCACAGGAGTGAATTCCAAGGCAGATTCAGGTGTTTGTTTGGTGGCAGGGGAGGAAGGATGACTGAGGATGACCAGTGATGTCCTGAAAGAAGAAATAGCATTTAAATGGAAATGGGAAGAATGAGGATGAAATTACTTGGTGGGGAGGGATGTTTTCAGATAGTAGAATCATCAGGGACGATGGCCAGGAACCACAAAAGAGCCTGGCAATCTCAAGGGGCTGAAAGATGAGGATCGTATGTCTCTGGGAGTGGGGCTGTGGATGGAGGGTGGTAAGAGCACTGCGGATGGGGTGAGGATTGAGGCTGAAGACATTGGAAGTGGCATGGCCCTGAGAGGCCAAGAGCAATGGAAACTTATTAAGAGGATTTCAGCAAATAGCCAAAAGACGGAAGCAACTGAGATATCTATGACAGGTGAGTGAATAGACAAAACGTGGTTTATAGATATAATGGAATGTTACTCATCCTTGAGAAGGAAGAAAATTCCCATACATGCTACAACAGGGATAAACATCAAGGACGTTATGCTAAATGAAATAAGCCAGTCACAAAAATACAAATGCTATGTGATTCCACTTACATAAGGTACCTAGAGTCATCCAGTCCATAGAAACAGAAAGTACAGTGGTGGCTGCCAGGGGCTGAAGGGAAAGACAAATGGGGAGTTGGTGCTGGCTCTGCATAGAGTTTCGATTTTGCAACACAAAGATCCTCTGGAGATTGGTTGAGCAACAATGGGAATATACTTAACACTTAACACTACGAAACTGTAGGCTTAAAAGCGGTTGACAGGCCGGGCATGGTGGCTCATACCTGTAATCCCAGCACTTTGGGAGGTCAAGGCAGGCAAATCGCCTGAGGTCAGGAGTTTGAGACCAGCCCGGCCAACATGGCAAAACCCCGTGTCTACTAAAAATACAAAAATTAGCCAGACGTTGTGGCACACATCTGCAGTTCCAGCTATTTGGGAGACTGACCAAGAGAATCACTTGAACCCAGGAGGTGGAGGTTGCAGTGAGCCAAGATCGTGCCACTGCACTACTCCAGCCTGGACGACAGAGCAAGACTCTGTCTCAAAAAAAAAAAAAAAAAAAAAAGGTGGTTGATAGCTGGCCGCAGTGGCTCATGCCTGCAATCCCAGTGCTTTGGGACGGCAAGGTAGGCAGATTGCTTGCGGTCAAGAGTTCAAGACCAGCCTGGGCAATATAGCAAGGCCTGGTCTCTACAATAACATTTTTTTAAAAAATTAGCCTAGCCAGGCTCAGTGGCTCACGCCTGTAATCCCAGCACTTTGGGACGCTGAGGCAGGCGGATCACGAGGTCAGGAGATCAAGACCATCCTGGCTAACACGGTGAAACCCCGTCTCTACTAAAAACACAAAAAATTAGCCGGGTGTTGTGGCGGGTGCCTGTAGTCCCAGCTACTCAGGAGACTGAGGCAGGAGAATGGCGTGAACCCAGAAGGTGGAGCTTGCAGTGAGCCGAGATCACGCCACTGCACTCCAGCCTGGGCAACAGGGCGAGACTCCATCTCAAAAAAAAAAAAAAAAAAATTAGCCCAGTGCGATGGCACATGCCTGAGGTCTCAGATCTCAGATACTTGGGAGGCTGAAGCAGGAGGCCGAGGTACGAGGATCACTTGAGCCCCAAAGTTCAAGGCTGCAGTGGGCTATAATTGCACCACTGCACTCTAACCTGGGCTACAGAGGGAGACCTTGTCACCAAAAAAAAAAAAAAAAAAAAAAAAAAAACAAGCCAGGCACAGTGGCTCACGCCAGTAATCCCAGCACTTTGGGAGGTCTAGGAGGGCAGATCACAAGGTCAGGAGATTGAGACCATCCTGGCTAACATGGTGAAACCCTGTCTCTACTAAAAATACAAAAAAAATTAGCCAGGCATGGTGGTGGGCACCTGTAGCCCCAGCTACTCGGGAGGCTGAGGCAGGAGAATAGCATGAACCCAGAACACACAGCTTGCAGTGAACTGAGATCATGCCACTGCACTCCAGCCTGGGGACAGAGCAAAACTCTGTTCTCAAAATAAATAAATAAATAAATAAATAGTGGAAAAAACAAAAAAAGGTTGAGATGGTACTTTTTTGTTGGGCTTTTTTTTTTTTTTTTTTTTTTGAGACGGAGTCTTGCTCTGTTGCCCAGGCTGGAGCGCCGTGCTACAATCTCGGCTAACTGCAAGCTCCACCTCCCAGGTTCAAGCAATTCTCTGCCCCAGTCTCCCGAGTGGCTGGGATTACAAGTGCCTGTCACCACACCTGGCTAATTTTTGTATTTTTAGTAAAGACGGGGTTTCACCATCTTGGCCAGGCTAGTCTTGAACCCCTGCCGTCATGATCACCTGCCTCAGCCTCCCAAAGTGCTGGGATTACAGGTGTGAGCTACCGCATCCGGCTGAGATGGTACATTTTATATTATGTATATTTTACTGTAATTTTTTCTTTCTTTCTCCAGGAACAAACTGGTTGATTGAGATTCTCTGCTTGATTCACTCCAAGGGGGATCCCAAGTGGATCCAATCTGTGCCCATCTGGGAGAGATCACCCTGGGTAGAGACTGAGATTGGGTATGAATCACTCAGTAAAGAGGAGGGTCCACGTCTCTTCTCCTCCCACCTCCCCATCCAGTTATTCCCCAAGTCGTTCTTCAGTTCCAAGGCCAAGGTCAGTGCATAATGGTTAAGACGTGTTTGATCAATGACTTTTAAATATTGATGTGCCTAAAAGTCATCTGGAGATCTTGCTGAAATGCACTCGCCTTCAGCAGGTCCGTGTTGTTGGGACCTGAGATTCCGTATTAGGTGACACCTATGAGGCTGCTCCCAGAACTGTCCTTGAGTTCAAGGGTGTAGACCATTCCACAGATTACCCCAGCCAGATTTAAACCAGGGATAGGGTGAAACAATAATGCCGGAATCTTAGAAAACGAGGTTCTACACCCAACCAGAATGTATAGCCATATTATATTGCTAGATAACCACCTTCAGTTGCCCTAAAAATTAATTAGCCAATCCGAATTCAACAAATGGCTTCTGCCACGTAAAAGACACAGAGGTGTTCCTATGGGATGCAGCACATTCATCAAGCAATGCCTGTATCCAGGCTGACTGCCCTGGTGCCATGCGGAGCTCTGTACCCACTTCGTCTTACTGTGTTTAGCTATGTGTTGATATCAGCAGCCACATGCATCTCCCATGGGGCTGAGGGGTGCTCACAAGAGGGACTAGGCATATCCGAGACCTTGCATAGCTCAGACTGCTTCTAGAATCGTACTTTCCTGGAAGGTGTTTATTGGTGTGTGAAGTTTTTTTTTTGTTTGTTTGTTTGTTTTTTTTTTTTTGAGGCGGAGTCTCGCTCTGTCATCCAGGCTGGAGTGCAGTGGCGCGATCTCGGCTCACTACAAGCTCCGCCTCCCAGGTTCCCGCCATTCTCCTGCCTCAGCCTCCCCAGTAGCTGGGACTACAGGCGCCCGCCACCATGCCTGGCTAATTTTTTGTATTTTTAATAGAGACAGGGTTTCATCGTGTTTGCCAGGATGGTCTCGATCTCCTGACCTCGTGATCCGCCCACCTCGGCCTCCCAAAGTGCTTGGATTACAGGCATGAGCCACCGTGCCTGGCCTGTGGTGTGATCTTATCTCACTGCAACCTCCGCCTCCCCAGGTTTAAGTGATTCTCCTGTCTCAGTCTCCTGAGTAGCTGGGACTAGAGGTGTGCGCCACCAAGCCTGGCTAACTTTTGTATTTTTAGTAGACACAGGGTTTCACTATGTTGGCCAGGCTGGTCTCGAACTCCTGACCTCGAGTGATTTGGACTCCCAAAGTGCTGGGATTACAGGCATGAGCCACCATGCCCGGCCAAAGTCTGACTTCTTTCACTCAAAGTAATGTCTGTGAGATTTATCCGTGATCTTGGGCATTGTATATGGATAATAGTGCTACATATCTGTGAATGTAGCTGAGCTTATGAATTTATCCTCCTGTTAATGATCTTTAAACCCTAGTACACAAATATACATCACTCACCTTTGGAAACCTTCCATTTGCTTCCCGTTGTGAGTGGACTGTAACATCCCAGAGGGAAGGAATGACGCTTCCTTCTTCCATTGTCATATTCCTAGTGCTGTGACTGCTTCACAGGCACGTTAAATTTGATTAGTGAATGCAGTAAGTAATTTATTAAAATAATCCATTGATATTATCAGGCATTATCCAGGAATTGGCATTTTCTCCATTTTTATGAAGATCAATAAGAGTGAGGAATGACTATACTGATTTTTCATTCTCCCATTTTTCCATGTAAGGTGATTTATCTCATGAGAAATCCCAGAGATGTTTTCGTGTCTGGTTATTTTTTCTGGAATAGCGTGAAGTTCGTTAAGAAACCAAAGTCATGGGAACAATATTTTGAATGGTTCTCTCAAGGAAATGGTGAGTGTTTTGCAAAATATGGGTGTACGTGGAGTCTTCTATCCGACCTCATTTAACATCCAGCCTCACATCTCTAGGTCTCACCAACGCATGGGTTGAAGGGTCCACCACCCCTGGAAGTCAAATCCGCTAAGTTTGCTTACTCTCCCGCAGAGCAGCAGAACTCTAGTTACCCCCTCAGCTTGCCCCATGATAAACCATCCTAGCTATTTTCTAAGTCTCTAGAACCTCCAGTACTAGCACAGGAAACTTACACTCTCCTCTACTCTCCTAATGTGTAGATTTCTGGAAGTTAGCTTTTCACTGGCTTCCGGGACAACACAATCCTGACCTTCCGCCATATTTTTCTGATGCCTCTTTCCAAAACCCCTTTAATGTTCTGTTTCTCTCTGTCTCAGAACTGTTTGCATGACTCTGGGATGGCTACACATCTAGTTATGCAGAATTTCTGGGCTTTTTCACTACTTTCCAATTGATCTCAAAACTCTATGAGCCTGCATCTCAGCTGTGATGTGTCTCTCAGCAATACACCAGCTACAGATATCTCCATTAGAGAGAGCCACCGATGCCTCTATTTCAGTACACTCAAATTTGCACACCTTTCTGGCCGAGTGCAGTGGCTCACGCCTGTAATCCCAACGCTTTGGGAGGCCGAGGCCGGTGGATCACCTGAGGTCAGGAGTTTGAGACCAGCCTGGCCAACATAATGAAACCCTGTCTGTACTAAAAATACAAAAAATTAGCCGGGCATGGTGGTGGGCACCTGTAATCCCAGCTACTCTGGAGGCTGAGGCTTGAGAATTGCTTGAACCCGGGAGGCAGAGGTGGCAGTGAGCCAAGATCATGCCACTGCACTCCGGCCTGGGCAACAAAATCGAAACTCCGTCTCAAGAAAAAAATTTTTGAACACCTTTCTCCTATGGGTGAAACGGTTTCTAGTGCACCTTTATCTTACTCCATCCCTCACCCAAAGGCTAGCATGAGTCTAATATTTCATAAGCATCCTCTTTTCCCATCCCACTCCCCTGGACCTGTCACCACTTTCTTTTCTCTAATTATTAATCAAGTCCTACCATCTTGATTAATATCTTCATTCTGGTCTCAGCACTTTGGGAGGCCGAGGCAGGCAGATCACCTGAGGTCAGGAGTTCAAGATCAGCCTGGCCAACTTGGCGAGGCCCCATCTCTACTAAAAATACAAAAAATTAGCCAGGTAGGTGGCATGTGCCTGTTGTCTCAGCTACTCGGGAGGCTAAGGCAGGAGAATCGCTTGAATCTAGGAGACAGAGGTTGCAGCGAGCCGAGATCGCTCCATGGCACCCCAACCTGGGCGACAGAGTGAGACTCTGTCTCAATAATAATAATAGTTAATAATAATAATGTATTCCACACTTGACAATTTCTAAGAGAGACCATCTTTTTTTTTTTTTTTTTCCTGAGACAGAGTCTTGCTCTGTCGCCCAGGCTGGAGTGCAGTGGCCGGATCTCAGCTCACTGCAAGCTCCGCCTCCCGGGTTCACGCCATTCTCCTGCCTCAGCCTCCCGAGTAGCTGGGACTACAGGCTCCCGCCACCTCGCCCGGCTAGTTTTTGTATTTTTTAGTAGAGACGGGGTTTCACCGTGTTAGCCAGGATGGTCTCGAACTCCTGACCTCGTGATCCGCCCGTCTCGGCCTCCCAAAGTGCTGGGATTACAGGCTTGAGCCACCGTGCGCGGCCAGAGAGACCATCTTAAATGTTGTCACCTCCCCAGCAAAAAACGGTAAGTATATGAGGAAATGAATATGTTAATTAGCTTGCTTCTGTCTGATATGGTTTGGTTGTGTCCCCACCCAAATCTCATCTTGAATCGTAATCCCCTTAATCCCTACGTGTTGTAGAAGGGACCTGGTGGGAAGTGATTGGATCATGGTAGTGGTTTCCCCCGTGCCGTTCTCATGATAGTGAGTGAGTCCTCACAAGAGCTAATGGTTTTTTTGTTTTTTGTTTGGAGTTTTAGGGTTTTTTTTCTCTAATTTTTCTTTTATATTTTAAAAAGGTATAGGGTACATGTGCACAATGTGCAGGTTTGTTACATAGGTATACATGTGCCATGTTGGTGTGCTGCACCCATTAATTCATCATTTATATTAGGTATATCTCCTAATGCTATTCCTGCCCCTCCCCCTACCCCACGACAGGCCCCGGTGTGTGATATTCCCCACCCCGTGTCCAAGTGTTCTCATTGTTCAGTTCCCACCTATGAGTGAGAACATGCAGTGTTTGGTTTTCTGTCCTTGTGATAGTTTGCTCAGAATGATGGTTTCCCCACTTCATCCGTGTCCCTATAAAGGATATGAACTCATCCTTTTTTATGGCTGCATAGTATTCCATGGTGTATATGTGCCACCTATGCGATCTGATGGTTTTATAAGTGTCTGGCATTTCCCCTGCTGGCACTCACTTCTCCCTCCTGCTGCCTTGTGAGGAAGTTGCCTTGCCTTCCCTTCCTCCATAATTGTAAGTTTCCTGAGGCTCCCCCAGCCATGCCGAACTGTGAGTCAGTTAGACCACTCTCCTTTGTGAATTACCCGGTCTTGGGCAGTTCTTCATAGCAGTGTGAAAACTGACTAATACACTGTCATTTCACAATGTATATGTATTTCAAAACATCATGTTATATACTGTAAACATATACCATTTGTTGGTACCCTTTGACCAAGTTTCATTCAAGTTTTATTGGTCAGTTATACATTAACAAGCCGGTGGGGGAGTGAACATAATAGATTGGATGCCTGCCCTCATAAAATGTGTAACCTATCACTCTTTCTGCCACCCCATGCAGTGATTTATGGGTCATGGTTTGACCACATTCACGGCTGGATGCCTATGAGAGAGAAGAAAAACTTCCTGTTACTGAGTTATGAGGAGCTGAAACAGGTAACCCCATTATTTTTAGAGTCAGTGCACACCCTCTCACCACTGTCCTTACTTTCCCTAAATTCCCTCCATTGCGCTGTCTTCATGCCACCCTCTCAGTTAAAGTGGAGCCTCAGTTAAAGAAGAGTCACAAAGAGTGGGATTAACTCCCTGGTCTTCATTGCCCTGTTTCTGGTTGACCCTTGCCTAAGCTTCATGCTCCTTATTTCATCTTAAAACATCTAAGCCAGGCACTTTGGCTCACTCCTGTAATCCCAGCACTTTGGGATGCCGAGGCGGGTGGATCACGAGGTCAGGAGTTCAAAGCCAGCCTGGCCAAGATGGTAAAACCCCATATCCACTAAAAATACAAAAATTAGCCGGGCGCGGTGGCGATCACCTGTAATCCCAGCTACTCAGGAGGCTGAGGCAAGAGAATCGCTTGAACCTGGGAGGTGGAGTTTGCAGTGAGCCAAGATTGTGCCACTGCACTCTAGCCTGGGCGACAGAGCAAGACTCTGTCTCAAAAAAAAAAAAAAAAATCTAGAGAGCTTTTTTGGCACTGGTGCAGTGGCTCACACTTGTAATCCTGTAATCCCAGCACTTTGGAAGGCCAAGACGGGAGAATCACTTGAGGCCAGGAGTTTGAGACCAGCAAGATTCCAGTCTAAAAAAGAAAAAAAATTAGCCAGATGTGGGGGTGCACACCTCTAATTCCAGCTATTTGGGAAGCCAAGACCAGGGGAATCACTTGAGCCCATGAATTCGAGGCTGCAGTGAGCTATGATCACACCACTGCACTCCAGACTGGGGCAGCAGAGCAAGACACCAGCTCTAAAAATAAAAATAAGGAGCATGTTCCATGCATTGAGGCAGAGTATGATGTCTCCTGGTAGCACTGGTGTATGTAAAAATTTCTCTGAGCGAGACCTATTTTGCTGCTGATAACCAAGCATTGAGAGGGCACTGGAAGAGAGGACGGGACTGGGTAGAAGTGGTTTAGTTCCAGAGATGGTTCCAAGTGTCTGACATCTCAACTTGGCTGGTATGAACAGAAATGAAGGCATGCAATCAATTTATCTCACTATTCTGAGATCCAAATACTGGAGTGAATAGTGACCAAGGGGAAAAGCTGTCACATGATACTCAGAACCAGTGAGTGATTAGGCCATTGAAAGAACAACTTGAGGCCGGGCTCAGTGGCTCACGCCTGTAATCTCAACACTTTGGGAGGCCACGGCAGGTGGGTTGCTTGATTCCAGGAGTTCGAAACCAGCCTGGCCAACATAGCAAGACCCCGTCTCTACTAAAAATACAAAAAATTAGCCGGGCGTGGTGGCAGGCACCTGTGGTCCCAGCTACTCAGGAGGTTGAGGCATGAGAATCACTTGAACCACGGAGGAAGAGGTTACAGTGAGCCGAGATAATGCAACTGCACTCTAGGCTAGGCGACAGAGTGAGACCCTGTCTCAAAAAAAAAAAAAAGAAAAAGAAAAAGAAGGTTGGGCACAGTGGCTCACACCTGTAACCTCAGCACTTTGGGAGGCTGAGGTAGGGGGATCACTTGAGGTCGGGAGTTCAAGACCAGCCTGGTCAACATGGTGAAACTCCATCTCTACCAAAAATAGAAAAAAATAGCTGGGTGTGGTGGCATACACCTGTAGTCCCAGCTACTGAGGAGGCTGAGGCAGGAGAACTGCTTGAACCCGGGAGGCCGAGGTTGCAGTGAGCAGAGATCACGCCATTGTACTCCAGCCTGGGCAACAGAGCAAGACTGTCTCAAAAAATAAAAAATAATAATAATAATAATTTTTTTTAAATAAAGAAGAAAGAACTTGACTTATTAGTGGTATCTTACAGAAAAGAGAAGATAACACCAACATTGGATTTTGTTCCACCTGAGAAACATCATATCCCAACACCTTCCTCTGGCTCCTACTGTCCAATCCTCTATGGCCTGAGCATGAATTTCTTTCTTTTTTTTTTTTTTTTTTTGAGACGGAGTCTCGCTCTGTTGCCCAGGCTGGAGTGCAGTAGCACAATCTTGGCTCACTATAACCTCCGCCTCCCAGGTTCAAGCGATTCTTCTGTCTCAGCCTCCCGAGTATCCGGGATTACAGGCGCCCACCACCATGCCCAGCTAATTTTTGTATTTTTAGTAGAGACGGGGTTTCACCACGTTGGCCAGGATGGTCTCAATCTCCTAACCTTGTGATCCACCCACCTTGGCCTCCCAAAGTGCTGGGATTACAGGCGTGAGCCACCGCGCCCGGCCTTTTCTTTTATTTTTTATTTTTTTAAGAGATAGAGTCTCACTCTGTCGCCCAGGCTGGAGTGCAGCGGCGTGATCTCGGCTCACTGCAACCTCTGCCTCCCGGGTTCAAGTGATTCTCCTGCCTCAGCCTCCTGAGTAGCTGGGACTACAGATGCACGCTGCCATGCCCAGCTAATTTTTTTTGTATTTTAGTAGAGACAGGGTTTCATCGTGTTGCCCAGGCTGGTCTTGAACTCCTGAGCTCAGGCAATCTGCCCACCTCAGCCTCCCAAAGTGCTAGGATTACAGGCAGAAGCCACTGCCACCCAGGCTGGAGTGCAGCGGCGCAATCTCAGTTCGTTGCAATCTCCACCTCTCGGGTTCAAGTGATTCTTGTGCCTCAGCCTCCCAAGTAGCTGGGATTACAGACATGCACCACACCATCTGGCTAATTTTTGTGTCTTTGGTACAGATGGGGTTACACCATGTTGGCCAAGCTGGAACAACTTTCATTTCTATTAAGAAGCCCTTTGTAACAAGTTTGGTTCGCTACCTCAGATACATGATCCCATACTTTCCTGGGATTTTCCTTTCAGATCACACAATGAACTTATTTTAGTTATTTCCACAGTTGTGTGTCTTCTTATTAGATAACCAAGGTTTGTGAAATAGAGAAAACAATTAAAGCATTATAGATTCTAAGAGTAAGGCCTACGATTCAAATAAAGTCGGTCTGGTTACAATAATGCATTTTGTTGGCCAGGTGCGGTGGTTCACACCCATAATCCCATCACTTTGGGAGGCTGAGGTGGGCAGATCACCTGAGCTCAGAAGTTGGAGCCCAGCTTGGCCAACATGGTGAAGCTCTCTCTCTACTAAAAATACGTACATTAGCAGGGAGTGGTGGCGCATGCCTGTACAACCCCAGCTACTCGGGAGGTTGAGACAGGAGAATTGCTTGAGCCTGGGAGGCGGAGGTTGCAGTGAGCTGAGATCACGCCACTGGACTCCAGCCTGGGCAACAGAGGGAGATCTTGTCTCTAAATAAATACATAAATAAAATCTTACAAATAAAAATCTATGATCTTAATATCCCAGGATCATGAACCTAGTCCAATTATTGAGATGAAATATAAGAAGATATTGTAAAACTCTGTATGTTATTCAAAAGCTAGTTACAGGAAACAGTACTATCTGACAGCGCAGCTGGGATTTGAAATCTAAGCCCTTAAGTCTCTGTCAGATTCTCCCTGGACTTCTCCTTGCTAACCCTGATTACTGTCTAGAAGCGTCTCTAAACGTCTCTTAGGAAACCCGAGGCTCTGTGTTTTACTGTTAAGTTGTTCTAAGCTCTACCACACAGGAAAATCCACAATGATCCTTGCATCTTTTGTGGTTTTTCGGTTGGTTTTGTTTTGTTTTCGAGACAGGGTCTCACTCCACTGCCCAGGCTGGAGTACAGTGGTGCAGTCACAGCTCACTGCAACCTCAACTTCCTGGGCTCAGGTGATCCACCCACCTCAGCCTCCCAAGTAGCTGGTACCACAGGTGTGCATCATCATGCCTGGCTAATTTTTGTATTTTTTGTAGAGACAGGGTCTCACTATATTGCCCAGGCTGGTCAAAAACTCCCGGACTCGAGTGATCCGCCTGCCTCAGCCTCCTAAAGTGCTGGAATTACAGACAGGAGCCACAGCGCTCAACCCATCCTTGCGTCTTTTACATACTTCATGCCCTCTCTTCTTTACCTTTTTTTCTTTCTTTCTCCTAATTGCATTCAACTCAATCCATTCTCAAGTCTGCGTGTTGTTCCTCTCTTCCTCCTCCTCCTCCTCATTCTGCAGTTCCCTCCTTCTCATCTTACTTTTTTTTTTTTTTTTTTTGGACAAGATCTCACTCTGTCACCAGGTTGGAGTGTAGTGGCATGATCTCAGCTCACTGCAGCCTCCACCTCCTGGGTTCAAGCAACTCTCCTCCTCCAGTCTCCCTAGTAGCTGGGATTATAGGTGCCCACCACCATGCCCTGCTAATTTTTGTATTTTTAGTAGAGACGGGGTTTCACCATGTTGATCAGGCTAGTCTCGAACTCCTGATCTCAAGAGATCCACCCTGCCTCAGCCTCCCAGAGTGCTGGGATTACAGGCGTGAGCCACTGCGCCCAGCCTTGTTTTTCTCTTTCATGTCCTCTCTCTTGATTTTTCTTTTTTAGGACACAAGAAGAACTGTAGAGAAGATCTGTCAGTTCCTGGGAAAGACGTTAGAACCCGAAGAAATGAACTTAATTCTCAAGAACAGCTCCTTTCAGAGCATGAAAGGAAACAAGATGTCCAATTATTCCCTCCTGGGTGCTGATTTTGTGGTGGACAAAGCACAACTTCTGAGAAAGGGTAAAAGAAAATCCTTTCGTTTCCAAATACACCAGAATACACGGCACACATGCCTATGGTCACAATTGGGCACTAACAGTTGAGATGAAAGAGTGGTTTTTTTTTTTTTTTTCTGAGATGGAGCCTCGCTCTGTCGCCCAGGCTGGAATGCAGAGGTGCGATCTCAGCTCACTGCAACCTCCGCCTCCAGGGTTCAAGTGATTCTTCTGCCTCAGCTTCCCGAGTAGCTGGGATTACAGGCACACGCCACCATGCTCAGCTAATTTTTGTATCTTTAGTAAAGACGGGGTTTCACCATCTTAGCTAAGCTGGTCTTGATCTCCTGACCTTGTGATCTGCTCGCCTCGGCCTCCCAAAGTGCTGGGATTACAGGCATGAGCCACGGCGCCCAGCCAATTTGTCAGCTTTATTTGCTCATCACCCAGAACACTTGTCCCGTGGCTTCATCAGGGAGCCTCTTCTCATGGTACTGATGTGGGCTGTAGGCACGTGGGGAGAGTTGGTTCCACCTGGGAAGGTTATCTGACTTACGTGAGGTCATTCAGATTCTCTCACCTCAGAATGTGACATGAGCATTATCCATTCTACAAACAGTGACCAGGTAAACTAGCAACGCTTGCCAGACCTACAAGCTGTGATTCACCTAAGAAACGAGGACAAGGACGGGGTTAGGGATGGCCACAGTGCGGCTGCCCCACTGATGAGTTAGGGTAGAGATCTGTCCTGGACAAAGAAATGTCTGAAGGAAGGCTTCATCCAGAAAAGGGAGAGAGGACAGACTTTGCTGTCAGATGCCAAGGTGAATGGAAATGTCTATTGCATGGGGTGAAAGAATCCATTTTTCCAGGGCCGGGGGTGGTGACTCACGCCTATAATCCCAGCACTTTGGGAGGCAAAGGTGGGTGAATCACCTGAGGTCAGGAGTTCAAGACCAGCCTGGCTAACACGGTGAAACCCTGTCTCTGCTAAAAATACAAAAAATTAGCCAAGCGTGGTCATGGGTACCTGTAATCCCAGCTACTCAGGAGGCTGAGGCAGGAGAATCACTTGAACCTGGGAGGAGGAGGTTGCAGTGAGCCGATATCATGCCATTTGCACTCCAGCCTGGGCAACAAGAGTGAAACTCCGGCTCAAAAAAACGAATCTATTTTTCCAAAATCCTACCGTTCTAATACATCTGGGACAGTGCTTCACGGAAGAAAAGAGTTAAATCCTTCAAATGACCCAGAGTCTTGGGCCATTGTAAAAGTAAACGTTGGCCAGGTACGGTGGCTCATGCCTGTAATCCCAGCACTCCAAGGCGAGTGGATCACTTGAGCTCAGGAGTTCGAGACCAGCCTGGGCAACATGGTGAAACTCTGTCTCTACTAAAAATAGAAAAATTAGCCATGCGTGGTGGCGCACACCTGCAGTCCCAGGTACTTGGGGGAGCTGAGACATGAGAATCACTTGAACCCAAGAGGCAGAGTTTGCAGTGAGCCATGATTATAACACTATACTCCTGCCTGGGTGACAGAGCGAGACGCCATCTCAAAAAAAAGAAAAAAGAAAAAAGTAAATATTGAAGTGTTGAGACTTCGTATAACTTATCTGTATTAGGGATACATGCCATACACATACACCACAGAAAGAAAATACACAGAGCCTGTCCTACGTGACGTGATATGTGTTATGAGGTGAAAGACAGCAAGGATGGGGAGTGACCTCTAAATTGGGTGGTGAGAGAGAACCTCGCTGAGAAACTTGAATTGGAACAAAGACTTGAAAGGGGCAAATAGGTAAGTCATGGGCCAATCAGAGAGAGCAGCATTCCAAGGAGAAGGAGCGTGGGACACCAGTACTCTGAGGAATGGGGATGCCTGTCATGTTTGAGGCAGAATCAGAAGTCCCCGTGTGAGTAGAGTGATGGAGAGGTTAGTTTTAGGGGATGAGCTCAGAGAAGCCACAGGGGCTGGATCACCTGGAGCCCTGTAAGTGCCTCCAGCACTTGTACTTGAGTGAAACCGAGAGTCCTCGGAAAATCTGAGCAGAGAAGTGACATCATCTGGGATCATGAGGGCTGCCATGCGGAGACTAACTTATGAAAAATAACGATCCAAAGCAGAGACCAGGCTGGGCACAGTGGCTCACATCTGTGATCCCAGCACTTTGGGAGGCTGAGACGGGCAGATCACCTGAGGTCAGGAGTTCGAGACCAGCCTGGCCAACATGGCAAAACCCCATCTCTACCAAAAGTACAAAAATTAGCCAGGTGTGGTGGCAGGTGCCTGTAATCCCAGCTATTCGGGAGGCTGAAGCACGAGAATGCTTGAACTCAGCAGGTGGAGGTTGCAGTGAGCCGAGATGGCGCTACTGCACTCCAGCCTGGGGGAAAAAGAAGACTCTGTCTCAAAAAAAAAAAAAAAAAGAGAGAGAGAGAGACCAGTTATAAGTGTACTGCAATAATCCAGGTGAAAAATGATGTTGGCTTAGGTCAATGTGGTAGAAACAGAGGTGGTGAGACGTGACTCGATTCTGGACATACCAGATGATATACTGGCATTATTGCTGAGGAATTGTACACAGGATGGATGGGAGAGAGGAGAAGGTAGGAAATCGTTTCCAGCTAGATGAACGACTATGTGACCAGGCAGGATAAAGGCCCACCATGAACCATCGGCCATTCTGCTATGTTATCGACAGTGTCCATGTCAGGTGCCTGGTGGGAACAGGCCAAGGAGATGTGTGATCTGACCTGAGTTTCTGCTTCATGTTTCCAGGTGCATCTGGAGACTGGAAAAATCACCTCACAGTGGCCCAGGCTGAAGCGTTTGATAAACTGTTCCAAGAGAAGATGACCGATCTTCCTCGAGAGCTGTTCCCCTGGGAATAACGTCCAAAACACTCTGGATCTTATATGGAGAATGACATTGGTTCTCCTGTCCTTATACATGTACCTGACTGGGGCTCACTGCATAAGACTTACTATTTTTTCCTGAAACCTTAAATATCAAACCTCTGCATCTCTGATCCCTTCCTTGTTAAAAGTTACCAGGGTTCCCGCCGGGCACAGTGGCTCACGCCTGTAATCCCAGCACTTTGGGATGTCGGGGGGTTGAGGGATGATCACGAGGTCAGGAGAGCGAGACCATCCTGGCCAACATGATGCAACTTCATCTCTATTAAAAATATAAAAATTAGCTGGGTGTGGTGGTACATGCCTGTAGTCCCAGGTACTCAAGAGGCTGAGGCAGGAGAATCGCTTGAACTCAAGAGGCGGACATTGCAATGAGCCAAGATTGCACCACTGCACTCCAGCCTGGGTGACACACTGTGAGTCTGTCTCAAAAAAAAAAACCGACCAGGGATGCAGAGGTTGCAGTGAGCTAGTCATGGCATCCCAGACTTTTTTAAATGCTTGCAATATTTCCAACTTACAGAATGCTACAGGAATAGTGTATGTACTACCTAAAAGGATGTCTAAACATTTTTTAATAAAAATAAATAGCTACAGTAACAGATTTTAGAGCAAAAATTAGTAATAAAAATAATAAATAAAATTACAGAAGCACTTAAGTTTCCATTTATTTTCATCACCTGTATCTTTACAATTTATTATTACTCTAACCTTAAGGAAGGTAATTCCCAATCTAATTTTATCCTCTTACTCTGGGTTGTTAAACCATATACAAAAAATGGTGTTTATGGAGGCTTTTAAAACTTACATAAGGCCAGGTACGGTGGCTCACACCTGTAAACCGAGCACTTTGGGAGGTTGAGGGCAGATCACTTGAGGTCAGGAGTTTGAGACCAGCCTGACCAACATGGTGAAACCCCGTCTCTACTAAAAATACAAAAATTAGCCGGATGTGGTGGTGTGTGCCTGTAATCCCAGCTACTCAGGAGGCTGAAGCAGGAGAATCGCTTGAACCCGAGAGGCAGAGGCTGCAGTGGGTTATGATTGTTCCACTGCACTCCAGCCTGAGCAACAAAGCAAGGCTCTGTCTCAAAAACAAAACAAAACAAAAGTATTATATTTTCTAGCTGTTTGGCTTTAGCTTAAATTACACAAGTGGAAAGAAACATAATGTTGCCTCTGTGTCTTTTCCATGTTTTTCTCCTACTTGAATGTGGGGTGTCTCTCCCCCATCCCACCTGGAGGTCTCCTGTGTGGAAGGAACCAGCTGGTTTAGGTGGTTCCAGGGGATACCCCAGGACCAAACTCTGGCTGGCCGCTCCCTGGGCTGGAACAGTGATGTATTGTTGCCCCCTGGTGGCCATGGAGCATCACAGCAGGTAATTGGAAGCCTAGGACTCTCCCAGTTCTGGGGGTGCCCCTGAATGAACCCCATCTCTGAGCTGACCCCACTGTGTCTCTAGGGACACAACTGCATCTCGAAGTAACAACAATAAAAGCCCACAATATCCTTAAGTTATTTCCTGTCAGGCATTTTCTTTAGAAAAATTACAGGGAAGCAGTCTGGGGTTTTTTGTTATTTTGGGGTGTTTTTTTTTGAGATGGAGTCTTGCTCTGTCGCCCAAGCTGGAGTGCAGTGGCATGATCTCAGCTCATCGCAACCTCCACCTCCCAGATTCAAGTGATTCTCCTGTCTCAGCCTCCCGAGTAGCCGGAACTACAGACGCCAGCCACCATGCCAGGCTAATTTTTGTATTTTTAGTAGAGATGGGGTTTCATCATGTTAGCCAGGCTGGTCTTAAACCCCTGACCTCAAGTGATCCGCCCACCTTGGTCTCCAAAAGTGTTGTGATTATAGGCGTGAACCACTGCACTCGGCAGAAACAGTCTGTTAAAATGGGAGTTTGGAAAAAAATTTTTTTTGAGACAGGGTCTTGCTGTGTCATCCAGGCTGGAATGCGGTGATACCACCACAGCTCACTGCAGCTTCGACCTCCCAGGCTCAAGTGATCCTCCCGCCTCAGCCTTCCGAGTAGCTGGGACCACAGGTGGTGCCATCACACCTCGCTAATGTTTTAATTTTTTGTAGAGACGGGCTCTCACTATGTTGCCCAGGCCAGTCTCAAACTTCTGGGTTCAATCCATCCTTCCACCTCGGCTTCCCAAAGTGCTGGGATTAGAAAGCGTGAGCCACCTCACTTGGCCTTGAAAATCCTTTTTTTTTTTTTTTTTTTGAGACAGAGTCTCACTCTGTCACCCAGGCTGGAGTGCAGTGGTGCAATCTCAGTTCACTGCAACCTCCGCCTCCTGGGTTCAAGTGATTCTCCTGCCTCCGCCTCTCAAGCAGCTGGGACTACAGGCGCCCACCACCACGCCTGGCTAATTTTTTGTATTTTTAGTAGAGACAGGGTTTCACTGTGTTAGCCAGGCTGTTTTCGATCTCCTGACCTCGTGATCCACCCACCTGAGCCTCCCAAAGTGCTGGGATTACAGGTGTGAGCCACCATGCCTAGCTGAAAACCTTTTTAACTAATGAATTTACTTGTGACTACTGTATTCATTTGATATAAAAATAATGACCATTCACAGGCCAGGCCCGGTGGCTCATGCCTGAGGCGGGTGGATCATCTGAGGTCAAGAGTTGGAGACCAGCCTGACCAACATGGAGAAACCCTGTCTCTACTAAAAATACAAAAATTAGCCGGGCTTGGTGGCGCATGCCTGTAATCTCAACTACTCGGGAGGCTGAGGCAGGAGAATCACTTGAACCGGGAAGCAGAGGTTGTGGTGAGCCAAGATCAAGTCATTGCACTCCAGCCTGGGCAACAAGAGCGAAACTTCAGCTCAAAAATAAATAAATAAATTAAATAAAATAATGACCATTCACATCTTTCTCTTTATGGCACTTGATTTTTATCTAGGTGGATTTCTGTGAAAGGGACAATCAGATAAGGCAATTTTGACTTTTCTTTTACTAAAATAAAGGTTTTTTGTTTGTTTTTTTTTTTTTTTTTTTTTGAAACAGAGTCTCACTCTCACTCAGGCTGGAGTGCAGTGGCGCAATCTTGGCTCACTGCAGCCTCCACCTCCCCGGTTCAAGTGATTCTCCTGCCTCAGCCTCCCGAGTAGCTGGGATTACAGGCATGCGCCACCACATCTGGCTAATTTTTGTATTTTTAGTAGAGAGGGGGTTTCACCATGTTGGCCAGGCTGCTCTCAAACTCCTCGACTTAGGTCATCCGCCCACCTCGGCCTCCCAAAGTGCTGGGATTACAGGCATGAGCCACCAAACTGGCTTTGGTGTCTTCTTAATAATGACAGTTAAGCATCAACTCCTGGGAGTTTGTCTACTCCACGGCAGGGATTTGACCGAGAACAGCAGTACTTAAGCTTTGCACATTGGAATTGCCTCAGAGCTTTAAAACATACTGGTGCCCCATCCCAACAACCTCACTATTTTTTTTTTTTTTAAGAGATGGGGCAAGCCAGACGCCGTGGCTCAAACCTATAATCCCAGTGCTTTAGGAAGCTAGATGGGAGGATTGCTTGAGCCCAGGAGGTCAAGACCAGCCCAGACAACATAGCAAGACCCTATCTCTGCAGGAAAAAAAATTAAAAATTAGCCTGGCTTGGTGGCACATGGCTGTAGGCACAGCCACTAGGGAGGCTGGGGTGGGAAGACTGCTTGAGCCCAAGAGTTCGGGGTTACAGTGAGCTGTAATCACACCACTGCACGCCAGCCTGGGTGACAGAGTGAGACCCTGTCTCAAAAAAAGAAAAGAAAGAAAGAAGAGGAAAGGAAAGGAAAGGAAAGGAAAGGAAAGGAAAGGAAAGGAAAGGAAAGGAAAGGAAAGGAAAGGAAAGGAAAGGAGGAAGGAAGGAAGGGAGAAAGAAAGAAAGAAAGAAAAAGAAAGAAAGAAAGAGGAAGGAAGAAAATCACCACTGCATGCCAACCTGGGTGACAGGGTGAGATCCTGTCTCAAAAAATAAAAAAAAAGGAAAGAAAGAAAGAAAATCAGGCCGAGTGCGGTGGCTCACGACTGTAATCCCAGTACTTTGGGAGGCTGAGGCGGGCAATCACCTGAGGTCAGGAGTTTGAGACCAGTCTGGCCAACATGGTAAAACTCTGTCTCTACTAAAATTATTTTAAAAAATTAACTGGGCGTGGTGGTGGGCGCCTGCAATCCAAGCTACTCGGGAGGCTGAGGCAGGAGAATCATCTGAACCCAGGAGGTGGAGGTTGCAGTGAGCCTAAACTGTGCCATTGCACTCCTGCCTGGGCAAAAAGACCAAAACTCCATCTCAAAAAAAAAGAAAAAGAAAATCAGAAACTAGATACAGGAACCTAGGATGAAGTTGGGTATTAAAGCAAGAGGTTTTGGCCAGGCACGGTGGCTCACGCACTTTGTAATCCCAGCACTTTTGGGGGCTGAGGCAGGAGGATTACATGAGATCAGTTCAAAACCAGCCTGGAAAACAGTGAAACCTCATCTCTACAAAATATATAAAAATGCCGGGCGCGGTGGCTCACGCCTGTAATCCCAGCACTTTGGGAAGCCGAGGCAGGCAGACCATGAGGTCAAGAGATCCAGACCATCCTGGCTAACACGGTGAAATCCCGTCTCTACTAAAAATACAGAAAATTAGGCGAGCGTGGTGGCAGGCGCCTGTAGTCCCAGCTACTCAGGAGGCTGAGGCAGGAGAATGGCGTAAACCCGGGAGGGGGAGGTTGCAGCCAGCTGAGATTGCGCCACTGCACTCCAGCCTAGGCGACAGAGCGAGACTCCGTCTCAGAAAAAAAAAAAAAAAATTAACTGGGTTTGGTGGTGGCAGGCACCTGTAATCCCAGCTACCCAGGAGGCTGAGGCAGGGGAATCACTTGAACCCAGGAAGCAGAGGTTGCAGTGAGCCAAGATCGCTCCACTGCACTCCAGCCTGGGAGAAAGAGTGAGACTCCCTCTCCAAAAAAAAAAGAAAAAAAAAAAAAAAAAACACGATGGCCCCCCTCTCTCCAATTCTTACAAGACAAAGACATTTCTACCTGCACTGTGTCCATCTCCATCCCGGAGCATGCAGGATGGTATTAAGCTTGAACTTGGCCCATTTGTCAAAGGTACAATGACCTGTTCTCATATGTACCCTGAATCCTTTCATGTTACGCTTTTTGGCTATAGGCAAGAAAACAAAGAGAAACTCTTGCTGTTGCCAAGACAGACATGGGGAATTTCCAAGGCCTGCCTTCTGAAAGTCACCTCGTCCCTTCTTCCTTGGCCCAGTGAGAAGTTCAGATGTTTCCCTTGGGGATGCCCAGAACACAGCCTGGGATGGTGAGGAGAGGCGGGAGAGCCTCCTAGGAGATGGTAAAACTCCCTAGGAATTTTCACATTCGGAAGGGAGTGAAGGGGGCTGGCATTGCTTGGGTGAAAAAGGAGGGAAATTGAATGGAGAAGATATAGCCAGGAGCGGTGGCTCCTGCCTGTGGTCCCAGCACTTTGGGAGACATGGGCTGGAGGATTGCCTGAGCTCAGGAGTTTGAGACCAGCCTGGGCAACATGGAGAAACTCTGTCTTTACAAAAAAAAAAAAAATTGGCCAGGCACAGTGGCACGCACCTGTAGTCCCAGCTACTCAGGAGGCTGAGATGGGAGAATTGCACAAACCTGGGAGGCAGAGGTTGCAGTGAACTGAGATGGCACCACTGCAGTCCAGCCTGGGTGACAGAGCAAAACCCTGTCTCCAAAAAAAAAAAAGAATTGAGGCTGGGCACAGTGACTCATGCTTGTAATTCCAACACTTTGGGAGGCCAAGGTGGGTGGATCATCTGAGGTCAGGAGTTCGAGACCAGCCTTGCCAACATGGTAAAACCCCATCTCTACTAAAAATACAAAAATTAGCTGGGCGTGGTGGCTGGCGCCTGTGGTCACAGCCAGGGAGGCTGAGGCAGGAAAATTGCCTGATCCCGGGAGGCGGAGGTGGCAGTGAGCCAAGATTGCACAACTGCACACCAACCTGGGCGGCAGATTGAGACCCTGTCTCCAAAAACAAGAAGAATTGAGGACATTAGAAAGAGAGGAATTCTGTTCTACCTAATCCATTCACTTTCTATTCAGCTAATCAGGGCACATGCAAACTCAGTCTTCATTCATTAACAACTAATCCATGGCCCGGCATGATGGCTCACGCCTGTAATCCCAGCACTTTGGGAGGCCAAGGCAGGTGGATCACCTGAGGTCAGGAGTTCCAGACCAGCCTGGCAAACATAGTGAAACCCCATCTCTACTAAAAATATAAAAATTAGCCGGGCGTGGTGGTGGGCACCTGTAATCCCAGCTCCTTGGGAGGCTGGGGCAGGAGAATCGCTTGAACCTGGGAGAGGAGGTTGCAGTGAGCCGCGATTGCACCACACTGCACTCCAGCCTGGGTGACAGAGTGAAATCCTGTCTCCAAAAAAAAGAATTGAGGAGACGAAAAAGAGAGGAATTCTGTTCTACTTAATCCATTCACTTTCTATTCAGCTAATCAGGGCACATGCAAATTCCATCTTCATTCATTAATAAACTAATCCATTTTCCATTCACTGATATGCCTGCAGGGCCCTGGAGCACCACCATCCCTCCCCTAGGCCCAGGATGTGATTCTGAACCTACAGTCAGACTGGACCACCTCTCCCCCCATGCCACCAGAATGTCCACAGGAACTCCCTCACCTACAATAGACGGATTACATTCCTCCCTACTCTTCCCACACTGTCAGAGTCTGACTGGTGTGAAGTTTCCGTGTTTTTATGTGTATTTTACTACCAGGGTCGGCTAGATAAGGAGGAGCTTTCATTACATCCTGGAAGTCTGCCCCTGGCACACACGCACAGCCGTCCTCCCTTCCCCCCACATCTGATCTAATTCTCTCTCTGCTCTGCTGAGGCTGGCCTGGCCTAAGAGGATTAGAGCATTTGCTAAACGGGACCAGGACAGGGTCAGAGAAACCGCTGTGGGGAGACCCAGGGCCAGGACGGCCACCAGGGGGCGGCAGAGGAAGCGAGAAGCGGAGAGGGGTGTGGAGTGCCGAGGAGGGGGAGCTCGTTGGCTTAGCACCATGAACTATTTTCATTTTCAAATTTACAATGTTCAGATAAGTTATAAGAATTCAGAAGAATTGAGGTAGGTTCCCGGAAACAAAATAAACTGATCAACTGAATCCTATGTACAAGACAAGTATATTTTTTAAAAATAAGAAATTTAAAATACCATGTAAAATATCAGACAATAATAACAATGAAGTACAAGAAATAAATCTACAGAAAGATGCTTGCAAGAGCTCTGTGATTAAATAATTGCATTTCAGCCAGGCACGGTGGCTCACGCCTGTAATCTCAGCACTTTGGGAGGCCGAGGTGGGTGGATCACCTGAGGTCAGCAGTTTGAGACCAGCCTGGCCAACATGGTGAAACCCCATCTCTACTAAAAATACAAAAACTAGCCAGACATGGTGGTGTGCGCCTGTAATCCCAGCTACTCAGGAAGCCGAGGCAAGAGAATCACTTGAACCCGGGAGGTAGAGTTTGCAGTGAGCCAAGATTGCGCCACTGCACTCCAGCCTGAGCAACAGAGTAAGACTCTGTCAGAAAAATAATAACAGTAACAACATTTCATGAAGAGCCTTTGTAAAACACCAATTGAATGAATATAAATAAGTACTAAGTCGACTAGACTTTGTACAAACTTCAATTTCTCCCAAAAACATTTATAAATTTAATGTCATTCCAATTAAAATTCCAACAATTTTCTTGAAGAAACTTGAAAGCTCAAGTCTGGGCAACATGGAGAAACATTGTCTCTACAAAAAATACAAAAATTAGCCGGGTGTGGTGGAGCACACCTGTAGTTCCAGCTAGTCAGGAGGCTGAAGTAGGACAATCACTTGAACCTGGGAAGCAGAGGTTGCAGTGAGCCAAGATGGCACCACTGCACTCCAGCATGGATGACAGAGTGAGACCCCGTCTCAAGAAAAAACTTTTATAACAGTTTTTGTCCATCAAGTCTAATTTTTAAATTGGGTTTTTTCTTCCACTAAAGTATCAATCTGCTGATGAATGTTTTGAATGCTACGCACAGTGATCTACTTAACAAAAGCAAGAAGAAGACAAGCCACAGAATAGGAGATCTTTGCAGAATATTAACTCCCAATAGAGTTTTATGTTAAAACATCGTGGCTGGGTGCAGTGGCTCATGCCTGTAATCTCAGCACTTTGGGAGGCTGAGGCAGGCGGAACACTTCGAGGTCAGGAGTTCAAGGCCAGCCTGGCCAACATGGTGAAACCCCGTCTTTACTAAAAATACAACAATTAGCCAGGCACAGTGGCTGGCATCTGTAGTTCCAGCTACTCAGGAGGCTGAGACTCAAGAGAATCACTTGAACCTAAGAAGCAGAGGTTGCAGTGAGCCAAGATCATGCCACTGCACTACAGCCTGGGTGGCAAAGCAAGGCTCTGACTCAAAAAAATACTTATATGAAATCAACTACAGAAAATGGGCCCAAAAGAGCATGAATAGTCACTATTTAATAAAAATAAGAAAAAATTTAAAAAAAAAAACTAAAAATAGTCACTATTTGAAAATGCCTAATGCCCACATGAGAATTTCTCAATCTCTCAATCATCAGGGAAATGGATATTACAACCACAAAGCCACAAGTCACTGGATCAACAAACATTAAAAAGTCTCACAATCCTCAGTGTTGGGGAGGACACTGACCAGCAGGAGGGCTGGGAAAAGCCCTTTACAAAGCTCTCAAGAGGCATCCACTAATGCCAAACATCCCAGTGAGCAGTGACTCCAATCCCAGCAGAGAAATGTTCAGGCTCAATTCAAATGAGAGGCAGGCACATCCACAGGCCACCTGTGATGGCTGCACAATGAAGACAGCAAATGTCCGCCTGTAGCAGGGTGGGTAAAGGGTGGTGCATTCACTGCAGAAAGTCACCAGCAGTGTAGATCAGCCACTCCAGGCCCTCTGGGATCTGAAGAACTTTGCAGGCACAGGCCCCCTATAAATCCAGTAACGACCCAAGGACTGAGTGATTTTCGTCCACGGAGCCATCCTTCTCTTCGTACTGAGATGTCGTGGTAAAGAGTGAGGATTCCTCGAACAGGTCTACGGGCGGGAGCAGCTCCGTGAAGTCAGGGAATAACTGGGTTTCTGGCAACAAGTTGGAGGCATAGGGGCTCTGAGGCCACACGGCGTCTGGGGCTGGGGCTGGGGCTGGGAGTGATCCTGAACCTGGCATCAGGGCTTTGCCTAGGACTGGGTCTGGGATTGGACCTGGGCCTGAGATGGGGGCGGGGAATGGACCTGGGCTCGAGCCTGGATCTAACATTGAGCCTGAGAGTGGGCCTGACATTGGGCCTGGGATCTGGGCCGGGCCTGGGATAGGGCCTGGGATAGGGCCTGGGATCTGGGCTGGGCCTGGGATGGGAGCTGGGATTGGGCCAGGGCCTGGACCCTGGGCAGCCAGGAGGCCCTCCTGTGCTCCACACCCAGGGCCACCCCAGGTCTGGTGGAGGCTGTAGGTCGTGGGTTCTGCTGCTGGGAGGACTCCCCAGGGGCCCGGCTGAGGGGAGATCCAGGAACCCCGGCCCTGCGGGAACTCAGGACCCCCAGGGACAGAGGCGAAGCCTGCAGGGACTAGGGGTGCAGCGCGGGCTCCTCGGCCTCTCCGCCCAGGGACGCGCTGGGGCTGTTGCTGGAGCCGTCGCTCCCGAGCTAGTTTGGCGCGGCGATTCTTGAACCACACCTGGGGGCAGAGGGGACAGGGAGGAGGTGTGAAGGAGGGGCTCGCGCGGTCCGGTGAGCCGCTTGGGGGTGGGGCCGGCCTCAACCTCTCCCTCTGTTCACCCCCACCCGGCACCCACCATAAGAGGGCCCCCGGCTCCCAGGTCTGGAGAAGGAAGGGGAGAGGGTGGGGTGGGAGGGGAGAAGGGTGGGGTGGAAGGGAAGGAGCGGGGTCTGCTGCCCGGGAGTCCGGGGGGCCAGGGAGGGTTCGAGGGGAGGGACCGCTGGTTCTGAGGGAGGCCTGAGGTCTGGGCACCGGGAGACCTCGTGGGGGACAGCTTGGACCGATCCTGTGGGCAGGTTTGGGTTAGCATAGAGTTGGGACAGGACTCAGGATGCAGCCCGGGTCTACACTGGCGGGACCCCTTGTGTGGCAGGGCAGGAGGTGGTCGGGCGGCCCAGGTCCCGGTAAATGACAGAGGTGAAGAGGCTCCTTGGGGTGACTGAGGCGGGCGGGGTGGGGCTGGGAGTCAGACCTGCAGTTGGTGCTCCTTGAGATCGAGTGTCTTCGCCAGATTCAGTCGCTTGTCATAGTTCGGGTACTGGTCGTTCTGAAAGTAACTTTCTAGCACTTCCTGCTGGCTTTGAGTGTAGACCGTGCGCTCCTGCCGCTGTCTCCTTGGAGGGTCCGGGGCCACGGGAGGGCCTGGGAGCGGGAGGGAAACAGGTCAGAGAAGCCCCCAGGCAGCCCCCGGCCCCCTTAGGTACCCCGTCCCCTGCCCGAGGCCAGGAGCACAGGCAGTGTGGGCTGGGGCGGCACCGCCAATGGTAGCCCAGTATCTGGACCAGACCTTGCACCTCCCTGGGCCTCAGGATCCACATCTAGGAAATGGGCATGATAACACCTCCTGTATTATTAGGGACCCCACAGAAGGGAAGGCAGGGAGCCTAGGCATCTCACCAGGGAGCAGACAGGGCTGCTTCAGGCCTGCTCAGCCCTCCCCAGCTGCCCCTTCCCCTCCCATCCAAGGGCTATAGGGACCCTGACACTTGCAGGGGTGCAGGCACCTGCCCAGTCCTCTGCTCCACTCAACTGCATAGTTTAATTTCTTTCCTTCTTTTTCTTGGAGAGGGGATCTCGCTCTGTCACCCAGGCTGGAGTGCAGTGATGTGATCACGGCTCAAGGCAGCCTCCACCTCCTGAGCTCAAGCAATCCCCCCGCCTCAGTCTCCCGAGTAGCTGGGACCACAGGTGTGCGCCACCACCCCTGGGTAACTTGTATTTTTGGTAAAGACGGGTCTCACTGTGTTGGCCCAGCTGGTTTCAGAGTCCTGGGCTCAAGTGATCCTCCCACCGTGGTCTCTCAAAGAGCTGGGATCACAGGCGTGAGACGCTCCGCGCCACTGCATGATTTTTCATTTCCCAAAGGCCACTAAGTTCTCCCCTCTCTGCAGGACGGGAAGCCTCCCGCACAGGCCCAGCCCTGCTCTGGCTGCCCAGATCTGCACTCTGCAGCCTTGGCCACGGGATCAGCTCAGACCCCTCACACCCCTGCCCTCGCTCACCTTGGAGATGACCAGGGTCTTGCATCCTGCGTCCTGCTCTGTTCCCAGACATGAGTGTGTACTGCCAAGTGCTTGGCTCTTAAATCACTTCTATGCTGTGCCCACCCTGGCCCACCCTGCTGGGACCCTCCCTTTCCCACCCTGCCCTGCAGTCCCACCCCCTGGAGGAGCTGAATGATGGATGAATCCTTCATCACTGAACAGGTACTGCCTGCCAAGCTGTGCTAGGAGCCGGGGAACCTCAGTGGGCAACACAGCCTTGGTTTCACCCTCATGGGCCCAGGCGAGGCGGCATTCCATGCGGGGTTGGGGAAGTCAGCATTATGACCTGTGGTTGGGGTCCCCATCTCAGGAGAGGCACCGCCTGTCAGCCCCCAGGAGTCATCCTTGTTCCTTCCCAGGGCTGGGGCCCCGCATGACCAATGTCAGCGAGTCTAGCCACTCCTCCTGGCTCCCGGGCTGCCTGCCTTGTCCAGCCACCATCCCTCCCTCCTGGATGACCCTACAGCCTCCTCTTTGGTCCTTTGAGGCCACTCTGGCCCCCACTATTCATTCTTTTAGTTACCTCTCCTCCAACCAGGAGGGGACACAGGTCTGATGGATAGTTCCATGGGCCGCTGCTGACCGGCTCTTGTGAATGAATGAACCTGCTGCTGATGTATACAGGGAACCCATGACCTTGGTTCACACATGTCAGGTCCCTTAGAGATGCATCCACTGTGTCAGACCCCTGGCTGTTCTCATCTCCTCATAGCAGGACCCACGTGGGTTCAGGGGTCAAGGAGATTGACAAGGCTTATGATCCAGGGAGCTAAAAATTAGTCAGTCAAGGCCAGACACGGTGGCTCATGCCTGTAATCCTAGCACTTTGGGAGGTCGGGGTGGGCAGATCACCTGAGGTCAGGATTTTGAGACCAGCCTGGCTAACATGGCAGAACCCCGTCTCTACTAAAACTACAAAAAGAATAGCTGGACCTGGTGGCAGGCACCTGTAATCCCAGCTACTTGGGAGGCTGAGGCAAGAGAATCACTTGAACCTGAGAGGCGGAGGTTGCAGTGCAGCCTGGGCAACAGAGGGAGACTCCGTCCCCACTCCCCGCCAAAAAAAAAAAAAGAAAGAAAAAGAAATGACTCATGCAATCAATTTCAAAATTCAATAAAACTTAGACATAAACAGGCCTCGCTCATTGTTTTCACCGGCTACTGAGAGTTCTGTTGTAGAAAGCAGCATCCCCAGCAATGATTCCTCATCGCATGCGTTGTCCGGCTTCATCTACAGGACATGCTGGGAACACAGTAGTGACCCCGGTGATTTTGCACTGTGGCTATTTATTTGGCCAACAAAGGCATAAACAGATGAACAAGCTCACTGGTACTATTTTGTGAAGATAGACATTTAAATATAAGAAAATTTGGCCGGGCGCAGTGGCTCATACCTGTAATCCCAGCACTTTGGGAGGCCGAGGCGGGAGGATAACCTGAGGTCGGGAGTTCGAGACCAGCCTGACCAACATAGACAAACTCCGTCTCTAATAAAAATACAAAATTAGCTGGGCATGGTGGCACATGCCTGTAATCCCAGCTACTCAGGAGGCTGAGGCAGGAGAATTGTTTGAACCCTGGAGGTGGAGGTTGTAGTGAGCCAATATCGCACTATTGTACCCCAGCCTGCGCAACAATAGCGAAACTCCGTCTCAAAATAAATAAATAAATATAAACTGAAACAAAAAAAATAGTGACTGGGCATGATGGCTCATGCATGTCATCCTAGGGCTTTGGGAGCCAAGGCAGAAAGATCACTTGAGGTCAAGAGTTCGAGACCAGCCTGGGTAACATAGCGAGACCTTATCTCTACAAAATATATATATATTTTAAAAACTAGCCAGGCGTGGTGGTAGGTACCTGTAGTCCCAGCTACTTGGGAGGCTGAGGCGGGAGGATCTCTTGAGCCCAGGAATTTGAGGCTGCAGTGAGCCATGATCAAACCACTGCACTCCAGCCTAGGTGACAGAACGAGACCCTGTCTTGGAAATAAATAAATAAATTGTAAAACAAATAGATGGTATGCTTACAAGTTCACTGCACTATTTTTTTCCTTTCTTTCCTTTTTTTTTTTTTTTGAGACGGAGTCTCACTCTGTTGCCCAGGCTGGAGTGCAGTGGCGCAATCTCGGCTCACTGCAAGCTCTGCCTCCTGGGTTCATGCCATTCTCCTGCCTCAGCTGTTGTAGAAAGCAGCATCCCCAGCAATGATTCCTCATCGCATGCGTTGTCCCCAGCAGCTGGGACTACAGGTGCCCACCACCATGCCTGGCTAATTTTTTTATATTTTAAGTAGAGATGGGATTTCACCATGTTAGCCAGGATGGTCTCGTTCTCCTGACCTCATGATCCACCTGCCTTGGCCTCCCAAAGTGCTGAGATTACAGGCGTGAGCCACTGCACGTGGCCTCACTGCACTCTTTTAAACGGTTGCTTAGTACCTCATAGTGGCATCCTTCCATCATTGTATCTATATTCTGCTTCCTTTCTGGGAACATTTCACCATAATTGCACATTTTGTTCCACTTTTAGGTAGCTGGGAACACATTATTCACCAAGGCAGATGATGGCCCTGCTGTCAACAGGAATGATCTCGCAGTTTTCTTGGTCTATAAGTTGTGGGTAAAAGGTCCCCCTCTCTGTAATTTCTAAAAGAAATCAAGTGTAAGACTTTGCATATTCGAGGCCAGGTGTGGTAGCTTATGCCTGTAATCCCAGCACTTTGGGAGGCCAAGGTGGGCGGATCATGAGGTCAGGAGTTTGAGGCCAGTCTGGCCAACATAGTGAAACCCCATCGCTACAAAAAATACAAAAAAATAGCTGGGCGTGGTGGTGGGCGCCTGTAATCCCAGCTACTTGGGAGGCAGAGGCAGGAGAGTTGCTTGAACCCAGGAGGCGGAGGTTGCAGGAAGCCTAGATCGCACCACTGCACTCCAGCCTGGGTGACAGAGCAAGACTCTGTGAAAAAAAAAAAAAAAAAAAAAAAAAAACTTTGCATATTCGATTGGCAAAGATTAAGCCAAGAGACTCTACCTAGGCTTAGTAGGTGAAGGGGTAGGGAATCTGATTATTTCTCCAGAAATGGTTTTGGAGCATAGGTTGGTTTTTTGTTTTGTTTTGTTTTGGTTTTGGTTTTGGTATTTTTGGTTTTGAGACAGGGTCCTGCTCTGTTGCCCAGACTGGAGTACAGTGGCATGATCACAGGTCACTGCAGCCTTGACCTCATGGGCTCAAGCAATCCTCCCACCTCAGCCTCCCAAGTTGCTGGGACTACAGGCACCCACCACCCTGCCCGGCTAATTTCTTATATTTTTTGTAGAGACAGGGTTTTGCTCTCTTGCTCAGCCTAATGTCCAACTCCTGGGCTCAGGTGATCCTGCTGCCTCAACCTCCCAAATTGCTGGGATTGTAAGTGTGAGCCACCATGCCTGGCTGGTTGGTTTTTAAGACTGACTTGGTGATACCTGTCAATGTCCATCAGCTAAAGCCCATCAGAGGGACACCAGTAGTCAAGCAAAGTTGAGTTTATTGTCTTCTTGCAAGAAGGAGGAACACGAAAGGGAAGGGAATCTTTGGGGCCTCTCAGTAAGAGGGTGTTTGAAAGTATGTTTTAGATTGATGCGAAAGGAATTGTGGCTTTTGCCCTTGCCTTTTTTTTTTTTTTTTTTTTTGTGAAATGGTGTCTCGCTCTGTCACCCAGGCTAGAGTGCAATGGAGCGATCGATCTCAGCTTATTGCAACATCTGCCTCCCAGATTCAAGCGATTCTCCTGCCTCAGCCTCCCGAGTAGCTGGGATTACAGGCACCCACTACCACGCCCAGCTAATTTTTGTATTTTTAGTGGAGATAGGGTTTTGCCATATTGACCAGGCTGGTTTCAAACTCCTGACTTCAGGTGATCCGCCCGCCTTGGCCTCCCAAAGTGCTGGGATTACAGGTGTGAGCCACCACTCCCGGCTGCCCTTGCTTTTAATGGCAAATGTTATAGGATTTGAGCTTATTTGATAATTTTGGAAAGGGTTCAAAACAGAGTGACTTTTATACCAAAAGAATGTAAACAGGCCGGGCGCGGTGGCTCAAGCCTGTAATCCCAGCACTTTGGGAGGCTGAGACGGGCGGATCACGAGGTCAGGAGATCGAGACCATCCTGGCTCACATGGTGAAACCCCGTCTCTACTAAAAAATACAAAAAACTAGCCGGGCGAGGTGGCGGGCGCCCGTAGTCCCAGCTACTCCGGAGGCTGAGGCAGGAGAATGGCGTAAACCCGGGAGGCGGAGCTTGCAGTGAGCTGAGATCCGACCACTGTACTCCAGCCCGGGCGACAGAGCAAGACTCCGTCTCAAAAAAAAAAAAAAAAAAAAAAAAGAATGTAAACAAAAAAAAAATGTTTAAAAACAGGAAAAAAAAAGAATTTAAATCAGGGAAACGAAGAAATATTTGTGCACTAATGTTCATAGCAGCATCTTTTACAATAGCCAAAAGGCTGAAACAATCCAAATGTCTATCAAATGAATGGACAAAATGCACGCATGGTCTATCCATGCAATGGAATATTCTTCAGCCTTAAGTAGGAAGTTCTGGCACAGGCTACAACCTCCATGAACCTAGAAAGTATTTATGCTAGATGAAATAAGCCAGGACAAATATTGTATGATTCCACTCCCAAGAAATATCTAAAATAGACAAATTCATAGAGACAGAAAATAAGCTAGAGGTTCCCAAGGGTTGGGGATGGGGAGAATGAGGAGTTCAACATTTGATAAGTATAAAGTTTCAGTTTGGGGCCGGGTGCCCTGGCTCACGCCTGTCATCCCAGCACTTTGGGAGGCTGAGGCAAGTGGATTTCTTGCCCAGGAGTTCCAGACCAACCTGGGGAACATGGTGAAACCCAGTCTCTACTAAAAATACAAAAATTAGCCAGGCGTGCTGGCAGGCACTACTCGGGAGGCTGAGGCGGGAGGATCACTTGAGCCCGAGAGGTGGAGGCTTCAGTGAGCCAAGATAGCACCACTGCATTCCAGCCTGGGCAACAGAGCAAGATCCTGTCTCTAAAAACATAAAAGTAAACAAATAAATTGAAGGTTAGGATGGTAAATTGTATGTTATGCCTATTTTACTGCAGTTTTAACAAATAAGAAAAGTGGTTTTGCTCTGGGTTCGATGCTGTCAGGAAAAGAGGGTCATCCTGATTCTCTTACCTTGAAGGTGAGGGGGATGAGGAGTGCCCAGAACTAGGGTTTTTGTATAGAAACAGTGTCACTTGTATTTGACAGAATAGGAGGACATGGATCTTTGTGGTTTGAACAACATATTTCTCTCTGGGTTCAGACATGATTACAGAGAGCTCAGGGCAACACAAGGAATAACCTTGTGCGTTTGTGCTTGTTTCTTTGTTTAAATCCAGTTCTTGCACCATGCATTGTGTTTTATGAAATCCTTTCTTTTTTTAATAATGTTTGTTTATTTATTCATTTATTTACTTATTTATTGAGACAGAGTTTCGCTCTTTCACCCAGGCTGGAGTCCAATGGTGCGATCTTAGCTCACTGCAACCTCTGTCTCCTGGGTTCAAGCGATTCTCCTGCCTCAGCCTCCCGAGTAGCTGGGCTTACACGCGCCCACCACCAGGCCCACCTAATTTTTGTATTTTTAGTAGAGATGGGGATTCGCCATGTTGGCCAGGCTGGTCTCGAACTCCTGATCTCAGGTAATCTGCCCACCTCAGCCTCCCAACGTACTGGGATTACAGGCATGAGCCACCGTGCCCCACCTGGAATCCATTCTATCCAAAGAGAGAGCATGGAAGGCCTGGATGTGAGTGCAAGGCCAGCACCTGGCCATTGGGGGCTGCTTTTCTCTTTCTGGTATTTCACCAACTCCCTTGTACTGAACATTCCAGGCAGTATCTCAGAGCAGCTGGGAAGCCCTGGAGGTCCTCATTATTATCAGCTGTGTGACCTTGGGCAAAAGCCTTCCTCCCTCCAGGATCAGTTTCCCCACCTATACAATGGGCCTGGGTGGATTCAGGCATCTCTTATCATGACATCTGCTCAGGAGGGGACCTGGCACAGAGAACCCTCCCTGATCCCTCCCCTGCTCCCCTGGTTTGGAGAATCCTCCCCAGTCCTTGCATGCTTGTCCCCAGGGCAATGTCACTAGTGGCCCTGCCTCACCTCACCTCTCCCCTGCAAGAGATACTGATCAACATTATTATCTTGAAAACCAGCCTCCTCCCCAGCCCCCACCAATGCACCAAGTTTAAGCCAGCAATTTTCTTTTTTGTTTTTTTGTTTTCTGTTTTTTGGTTTTTTGAGACAGTCTCCTCTGTTGCCCAGGCTGGAGTGCAGTGGCGCAATCTCAGCTCACTGCAACCTCTGCCTCCTGAGTTCAAGCCATTCTCCTGCCTCAGCCTCCCGAGTACCTGGGATTACAGGCGCCCACCACCATGCCTGGCAAAGTTTTGTGTTTTTAGTAGAGCCAGGGTTTCACCACGTTGGCCAGGCTGGTCTCAAACTCCTGACCTCAAGTGATCTGCCCACCTTGGTCTCCCAAAGTGCTGGGATTACAGGAAGGAGCCATCATGCCCAGCCATAAGCCAGCAATTTTCAATATCTAGTTGGCATCAGAATCCCCTGAAGAGCTCCTTAAAACCCAGATCCCTGGGTCTCACCCCTAGAGTTTCAGTTTCTGATTAGCAGGTAATGCTGATGCCACTGAGATGCAGCAGGAACCACACTTTGAGAATGGCTGTTGTCAGCTCAGCGGCAAGCCTCTCTATCCACCTCAGCCCCACACCTGGCCTCTGTCTCAGAGCTTGCCTTGTTTAGGGACAGGAAGAGGCCAGCAAGCCAGGGCAAGAAGGATGGAGACTTGAGCCAGGGCCAGATGGCATCAGACCTTGGAGGAGCTCAGATGTTATTCCCAGAAAACAGAAAATAAGAGAGAGGTGCAGAAGTAGGAAGACATCATAAGCTTGGGAAGCTGGGCGTCGCAGTGGGGTACAGCGGGGAGAAGAAGAAAATAAGAAGACAGATACAAGAAACAGGCCGGGCACGGTGGCTAACACCTGTAATCCCAACACTTTGGGAGGCTGAGGCGGGCAGATCACAAGGTCAGGAGTTCGAGACCAGCCTGGCCAACATGGTGAAACCCCGTCTCTACTAAAAATACAAAAATTAGTCTGGCGTGGGTAGCAGGTGCCTGCAATCCCAGCTACTCGGGAGGCTGAGGCAGGAGAATCACTTGAATGTGGGAGGCAGAGGTTGCAGTGAGCTGAGATCGTGCCATTGCACTCCAACCTGGGTGACGGAATGAGATTCTATCTCAAAAAAAAAGAAAGAGAGAGAGAAAGAAAAAGAAGAAAGAAAGAAAAAGAAAGAAAGAAAGAAGGAAGGAAGGAAGGAAGGAAGGAAGGAAGGAAGGAAGGAAGGAAGGAAGGAAGGAAGGAAGGAAGGAAGGAAGGAAGGAAGGAAGGAAGGAAGGAAGGAAAGAAAGAAAGAAAAAGAAAGAGAGAAAGAGAGAAAGAAAGAAAAGTAGGAAAAGAAAAAAGGGAGGCCGGGCACAGTGGCTCACACCTGTAATCCCAGCACTTTGGGAGGCCGAGGCAGGGGATGGGAGGGATCGCTTAAGCCCAGGAGTTTGAGACCAGCCTGGGCGACAAAGTGAGACCCCAACTCTACCGAAAATATGAAAATTAGCTGGGCGTGGTGGTGCATGCCTGTAGTCCCAGATACTTAGGAGCCTGAGGTGGGAGGACCATTTGAGTGTGGGAGGTCAAGGCTGCAATAAGCTGTGATGGCATCACTATACTCCAGCCTGGGTGACTCAGCAAGAACCTGTCTCAAAAAATTAAAAAAATGAAAAGAAAAAGAACACAAGTTTCCTGAACCATGCTTGAGCAGCAAAGTAAAGAGACAAGAAGACCGGGCGTGGTGGCTCACGCCTATAACCCCAGCACTTTGGGAGGCCGAGGCGGGCGGATCATGAGGTCAGGAGATCGAGACCATCCTGGCTAACACAGTGAAATCCCGTCTCTACTAAAAATACAAAAAAAATTAGCCGGGCGTGGTGGCGGGCACCTGTCCCAGCTACTTGGCAGACTGAGGCAGGAGAATGGTGTGAACCTGTGAGGCGGAGCTTGCAATGAGCCGAGATCGCACCACTGCACTCCAGCCTCGGCGACAGAGTGAGACTCTGTCTCAAAAAAAAAAAAAAAAAAAAAAACATAAAATGACAGTGTAGAAATTGGAAAACAAGACACAGGTACAGTTTTGCTCCCACATGCACAGCAGGCATGAAGAGTGACACATAGGAAGCTGCTAAGAATGGTGGCCCCATGGACAGGCCGCCATGGGATCAGGGAGAATTTTCATGGCATGCACTGTGAATTCCCCAAGGGGCAGGGTTATTAACGATGCAAAATGTAAGTGAAATTTACATGAACCAGGCGCAGTGGTTCATGCCTGTAATCCCAGCACTTTGGGAAGCCAAGGTGGGCGGATCGCTTGAAGTCAGGAGTTCGAGACCAGCCTGGCCAACATGACGAAATCCCATCTGTGCTAAAAAGACAAAAATTAGCTACATGTGGTGGTGTACACTTGTAGTCCCAGCTACTTGGGTGGCTGAGGCAGGAGAACCGCTTGAACCCGGGAGGCAGAGGTTGTAGTGAGCCCAGATCGTGCCACTGCACTCCAGCCTTGGCAACAGAGTGAGACTCCATCTAAAAAAAAAAAAAAAAAGTAATAAAATAAAATAAAGTCTATTGTATTTTTAGAAAATTGGTTCCTTTCTCTGGTAGCTCTAGACCACATTCCCTTTCTCTTGGGAATAGAATTTCTTTTTCCCAAATTCATAGAAAATAGCTGCTTTTTCATCTACTGCTCTGGGCCTCGGGTTTTCTCTGGAAAATGTCTCCTTTCTGACCCACCTATAGGGGCATTGAAGTAAAACATTGGTTGAGGAAAATTCACACACCAAGTGTAGTGGTGCAATCATGGCCCATACAGCTTGGTGCTGCTGGGAGTATTCTGCTTTTCACTCTGGGCGGTGATTACACAAATGTGCTCCTTCCTTCCTTCCTTCCTTCCTTCCTTCCTTCCTTCCTTCCTTCCTTCCTTCCTTCCTTCCATCTCTCTCTCTCTCTCTCTCTCTCTCTCTCTCTCTCTCTCTCTCTCTTTCTTTCTCTCTTATTTTTGAGATAGGGTCTCCCTATGTCACCCAGGCTGGTCTCAAACTTCTGAGCTCAAGCGATCCACCCTCCTCAACCTCCCAAAGTGTTGGGATTACAGGCGTGAGCCACCGCACCCAGCCATGTATGCATTTCTGTTAGTACAATACTAGAAGTAGAATTTTGGGGTCACAGATAAGCCATTTGTTCAAATTTTATAGATAACGCTGAACAGATTTCCAAATCGATTTTACCAGTTTACATTTTCGGTTACTCCATATCCTCACCAAAACTTGGCATGGTCTGTCTTTATTTTTTGTTTGTTTGTTTGTTTGTTTGTTTGTTTTTGGCAGGGGTTGGGGGTGGGGAGGAGGACGGAGTCTTGCTCTGTCATCCAGGCAGGAGTGCAGTTGGGCAGTCTCATCTCACAGCAAACTCCGTCTCCCAGGTTCAAGCGATTCCCCCACCTCAGCCCTCCAAGTAGCTGGGATTACAGGCGCCCGCCACCATGCCCGGCTAATTTTTGTATTTTTAGTAGAGACGGGTTTTCACCATGTTGGCCAGGCTGATCTCAAATTCCTGGCCTCAAGTGATCTGCCCGCCTCAGTCTCCCAAAGCGCTGAGATTACAGGCGTGAACCACCACACCTGGCCAGACTGTTGAGTGTTGATTCACCGTTTATGTATCTTCTCAGAGCACTGTCAATTCAAGTCCTTTGCCCATTTTTAAATCAGGGTTTTTTGTTGTTGTTGTTTTACTGTTGAGTTTTAGGAGTTGGTATATTCTGATTATCAATCCCTTAAAAAATGTGTGATTTGCAAATGTTTTTTCCTATTCTGTGACTTGCCTCTTTACTCTGTTGATAGTGGTTTGTTGTTGTTGTTGTTGTTTTGAGACGGAGTCTCGCTCTGTCGCCCAGGCTGGAGTGCAGTGTCCCCATGTCAGCTCACTGCAAGCTCCGCCTCCCGGGTTCACGCCATTCTCCTGCCTCAGCCTCCCGGGTAGCTGGGACTACAGGCGCCCGCCACCTCGCCCGGCTAATTTTTTGTATTTTCCGTAGAGACGGGGTTTCACCGTGTTAGCCAGGATGGTCTCGATCTCCTGACCTCGTGATCCGCCCGTCTCGGCCTCCCAAAATGCTGGGATTACAGGCGTGAGCCACCGCGCCCGGACTATAGCGGGTTTTTTATTATTATTATTATTTTAGATACAGGGTATCGTTCTGTCACACAGGCTGCAGAGCAGTGGCATAATCATGACTCACTGCAGCTTCAGACTCCTGGCCTCAAGCGATCCTCCTTCCAAAGTGCTGAGTGACAGGTGTCGCCTCCGTGCCCGCCCGTCCCCACACTGTCCTTAATTATCCCTCCCTCCCAGTCATCGGCTTTCCCAGCCCAGCGCCCCAGGTGAATGTCAGGAGCTGGATTCTCATGGTGTCCTTTGTATTGCAAATTACAGTGAGGTATGAATGTGGCCAGTGGATAACGTCCTCCGGCTCCTCCTGGCCTCTGTTTTGTCTATTCTGTTCCCACCTAATCTCTTCCTCTCTTCCTCCACCCTGCTTTCCGTTTCTCCTCTGAAATGCATTTTCTTTCTCCCTCTGTGTGTGTGTGTGTGTGTGTGTGTGTGTGTGTGTGTGTGTGTGTGTGTGTGTTTCTCCACTCTCTCGCTCTCTCTCTTCTCTCCTCCATACTTTACGGAGGCTAAAACTTCGGGAGGCAGAGGTGGGTGGATCACCTGAGGTCGAGAATTCGAGACCAGCGTGGCCAACATGGCAAAACCCCGTCTCTACTAAAAAATACAAAAATTAGCCGGGCGTGGTGGCAGGCACCTGTAATCCCAGCTACTCGGTAGGCTGAGGCAGGAGAATCGCTTGAACCCGGGAGGCGGAGGTTGCAGTGAGCCGAGATTGCGCCACTACAGAGCAAGACTCCGCCTCAAAAAAAAAATCGTCCCGAAGTTACCCCGACAAAGCTGCGCCCCCTTGCGGTGTGATCCCCCCACCCCCGGCCCCTCAGTTTACATCCCTCCAGTGTTTTTTCATCTTTAACCTGAGAAGCACCAGGAAGGCTGAGATTGGATCCCAATTGCCTCAGGAAAGTTAATTAACCTCTCCTGATCCTTAAAACCAGGGAGGGGCCGTGCCCCTCCCTCAGGGAGCTGTACTGACGTTTCAATGAGTGAAGGGGCTTAACAATCAGTGCCTGGCACCTAGGAGGAGCTCCGTGAAGGGTTTAGCCGTGATTTTATCATCATTGTGTGCCCCAGGCACCAGTGCTTTTCCATGGAGGGGATAGGAGTGGAGGAGGAGGGGGCATCGTTTCGATAAAACTCCCCGAAGTCCCCTCCCCAACAAGTCATGCGTCTGAACCTAATCCTCGCTAATTCCCCTGCCATTCTGCTGAGGCTGGGCTGTTGCCCTAAGAGGATTGGAGCATTTGCTAAATTAGTCCTGGTCAGGGGCTGAGGAAACAGCTGGGGGAAGGGAGGGTGTTTGGAGACCAGGAGGGACAGAGACATATGGGGGTGAGGGAAGAGACGGAGAGAGGGAACGAGGGCAGAGAATCACTGACCGTTGAAACCTAGGGAGGGGAAAACAAGAGAGAAGAGAACACGAGTGGCGGTCAGGCGCAGTGGCTTGCCCCTGAAATCCCAGCGCTTTGAGAGGCCGAGGCGGGAGGATCGTTTAGAGCCCAAGAGTTCAATGCCACACGGGGCAACATAGCAACACCCCATCTCTACACATGCATAAATAAAAATTTGAGAACAGGAGTAAAATGAAGGACAGAAAATGGAAGGGACAGAGACCAGCAAGGAGGCCGGCAACCTGACGAGATGAATATCAAGACCGGGTCCACCCCCTCCTAGCTTGGGACCTCGGGCAGGTCACCCAGACGCCCTCTGCCTCAGTTTCTGCATCTGTGAAATAGAGATCATAATAATAGTAGCATCTGATGGACCATTCTGAGGATTAAAAGAGTTAGAACTGACTTACGCCACTGCCTGCTCAATAATTTTATTTTCTTGTCCTTCTGATTTACTAAGTTATAATTTATGTCCTATAAAATCCATTGTTTTTTCTCCAACTTTCTTTTTTTTTTTTTTTTGAGACAAGAGTCTCAGTGTTGCCCAGGCTGGAGTGCAGTGGCACAATCTCGACTCACTGCAACCTCTGCCTCCCAGGTTCAAGCAATTCTCCCACCTCTGCCCTCCAAGTAGCTGGGATTACAGGCACTCATGACCACATCCAGCTAATTTTTATACTTTTAGTAGAGACAGGGTTTCACCATGTAGTCCAGGCTGGTCTCAAACTCCTGACCTCAGGTGATCCAACCTCCTCAGCCTCCCAAAGTGCTGGGATTATAGGCGTGAGCCACCACGCCCAGCCTACCTGATTCCCTTTTCACTCTCTTATTGAAATACATTCATTTTCTAGGGTGTGATAAGTTTGGGGAATTATGTACAGTCCCAGCAACCATCACCATAATAAAGATAGAGAACATTTCTAGCACCCCCGAAGATCCTCATTTGTTCCTTTGCAGTAAATCTCTCCAGCTGCTCCCTAGGTCCTGACAAGCACTATCTGCTCTCTGCCCGGTAGAGTTTTATCTTTTCTAGAATCTCATAGGCATGGAATTGTATTGCATGGTATTTGCTTCTTTTTGTTAATTTTATTTTTATTTATTTATTTCAGTATTTGCTTCTTTGTTCCTGGTTTCATTTCTTTTTTTTTTTTTTTTTTTTTTTTTTTTTTGTGACAGTGTCTCACTCTGTTGCTCAGGCTGGAGTGCAGTGGCGCGATCTCAGCTCACTCCAGTCCCAACTTCAAGGATTCAAGCGATCCTCCCACCTTAGGACCCCAAGTAGCTGGATCTATAGGCACATGCCACTATACCCAGGAAATTTTTTTAATTTTTTTTAGTAGAGACAGGGTCTCACTATGTTGTCCAGGCTGGTCTGGAACTCCCGGGCTAAGGTGATCCTTCTCCCACCTCGGCCTCCCAAAGTGCTGGGGTCACAGGTATGAGCCACCGTGCCCAGGCTGGATTCAATTTTCTTTCTTTATTTTTAAGACGTGGGGTCTCACTCTGTCGCCCAGGCTGGTCTTGAACTCCTGAGCTCAAGCAATCCTCCCACCTCCGTCTTCCAAAGTGCTGGGGTTACAAGTGTGAGTCACTGTGCCCAGCCCTAGTTTCTTTCACTGGGATATCAACTACTGGGAGTTCATTCCTTTTCATAAATGAGGAATATCTTTTTTTTTTTTTTTTTTTTTGAGACAGAGTCTCGCTCTGTCACCCAGGCTGGAGTGTAGTGGCGTAATCCCAGCTCATTGCAATATCTGCCTCCTGGGTTCAAGCGATTCTTATGTCTCAGCCTCCCAAGTAGATGAGATGACAGGCACGTGCCACCACGCTTCGCTAATTTTTGTGTTTTTAGTAGAGACAGGGTTTCAAGCAATCCACCCACCTTCAGCTCCCAAAGTGCTGGGATTACAGGCGTGAGCCACCGTGCCTGGCTCAGGGTATCGATCCTTTTGTATGGATGCATCAGGGCTTGTTTTTCCCTCCACCTGCTGATGGACGTCTGGATAGTTTTAAGCTTGGGACCATTATGACTAAAGCTGCCAGGAATAGCGTAAGTACAAGTTCAGTAAAAATAATAATAATAAAGACCCAAGTGCCTGGTCAACATGGTGAAACCCCGTCTCTACTAAAAATACAAAAATTAGCTGGGCGTGGTGGCGTGCCTCTGTAATCCCAGCTACTCAGGAGGCTGAGGCAGGAGAATCATTTGAATCCGTGAAGCAGAGGTTGCAGTGAGCAGAGATCACACAACTGTACTCCAGCCTGGGCGACAGAGCAAGATTCTATCTCAAAATAATAATAATAGGTGAAGATAAATGTTTAGCATGATGATTTCAAGGTTCATCCATGTCGTGTTTATCAGTGCTTCTTCCTTTTCATGGCTGAGTAATATTCTCTTGATGGGTAGACCACATTTGTTTCTGTGGACAGACATTTGAATTGCCTCATCTTTTGGCTACTGTGAATTGTCCTGCTATAAATTTGAGCGTACAAGTTTTGCTTGAACACCTGCTTTCCGTTCTTTGAGGCATACACTTTGGAGTGGAATTGTTAGATCACTACATAGCTCCAGGACATTTTCGTCATCCCAAAAGGAAACCCAATATTCATTAAGCAGTCACTCCTCATTCAACCACACAGCACCCCTCACCCCAGCCCCTGGCAGCCACTACGTTTCTGTCTCTATGGATTTGCTTTTTTTTTTTTTTTTTTTCGAAATAGACTCTCAGACTGTTGCCCAGGCTGCCAGGCTGGAGTGCAGTGGTGCAATCTCAGCTCACTGCAACCTCTGCCTCTCAGGTTCAAGCAATTCTCATGCCTCAGCCTCCCGAGTAGCTGGGATTACAGGCGCGCACCACCACGCCCGGCTAATTTTTGTATTTTTAGCAGAGGCGGGGTTTCACCGTGTTGACCAGGGTGGTCCCAAACTCCTGACCTCAAGTGATCCGCCCACCTCAGCCTCCCAAAGTGCTGGGATTACAGGCGTGAGCCACCGCGCCTGGTCAGATTTGCCTATTCTGAATATTTCATACAATTAGGATAATAACAATATATGGTCTCTGTGTCTGGCTTCTGTGAATGTACTTAATGCCACTGAATTAAGCACCTTAAAATGGGAAAAATGAATTAAGAATCATGCAATGGAAAAGATGGTACCTTTTATAGTATGTGTATTTTACCACAAAAATAAATAAATGCTTATTGAGCTCTTTTCCTGGACCCAGCTTCAGAACCAAGTAATTAATATAATAACGTCATTTCGTTCTCTTGAGGTGGGTCTTCTTAGATCCTCCATGCTACAGGTAGGGAAATTGAGCCTGGGAGAAAGGAATCACTCGAGGTCAGATGACCAGAAGAGGCTGAGCCAAGCTCGGACAGCAAGTATGACCCTCCATCCTGTGTATAACTCCCAGTCATCCCCCAACAAAAATCTTAACCTGGGATTCAGCAATTGAGAGGAATACAGGCAGAGAGAGATGATCTAGAAGCTGGGCGCGGTGGCTCACGCCTATAATCCCAGCACTTTCGGAGTCTGAGGTGGGTGGATCACTTGAGGTCAGGAGTTCAAGACCAGCCTGGCAAATATGGCGAAACTTCATCTCTACTAAAACATACAAAAATTAGCCAGGCGTGGTGGTGGACGCCTGTAGTCTCAGCTACTCAGAAAGCTGAGGCAGGAGAATCACTTGAGCCCAGTAGGAGGAGGAGGTTGCGGTAAACTGAGATCAAGCCACTGCACTCCAGCCTGGGTGACAGAGATCCCGTCTCAAAAAACAAAAACAAAAAACAAAAAAACAACCTAGAGCTGGAAAAATAGGAACTCAGAGGTGGGCCAGGCATGGTGGTTCACACCTGTAATCGCAGCACTTTGAGAGGCCGAGACAGGTGGATTGCTTGAGCCCAGGAGTTCGAGACCAGCCTGGCAGCATGGCGAAACCTTGTCTCTACTGAAAATACAAAAATTAGCCGGGCGTGGTGGCGGGCACCTATAGTTCCAGCCACTCAGGTGGCTGACGTGAGAGGATTACTTGAGCCCAGGAGGCAGAGGTTGCAGTGACTGAAGACCACGCCACTGCACTTCAGCCTGGGTGACACAGTGAGACCCTTTCTAAAAAAAAAGAAAAAGAAAAAAAACAGAGTCAGAAAAAAGTCAGACGCAAAGAAAAAGAGAAGGAGGGAAAGAAAGAAAAAGGTGCAAATCCATCGAAATGAAACGAGGACCTGGGAGTCTGAAAGACAAGAGGAAGAAAGGAAAGAGAGAGAGGAGAAGAGATGAGAGACAAGGGGTGAGATTGAGAAACTGAAAAGGATCCGGGGGAAGAGCCGAAGCTGCAGAAGACTGGATGCTGAGAGGGAAGGCTGGGCCGGAGGCTGGGCGTGGCTGTAAATGCTGGCGTTCATCTTCACATCCTGCCACTGAGGCAGGGATCATTCTCATCACTCCCCTGTTTTTTCAGGAGGGGCACTGGAAGGTCACAGATGGGTGGGGCTGGGGCTGGCCCTGGGAACCCCTGTTCCTCCTCCTCCTCCTTTTTATTTATTTATTATTTATTTTTTTATTTTTTATTTTTTCTCGGAGACAGGGTCTCTCGTTCCGTCACCCAGGCTGTAGTGCAGTGATGCAGTCATAGCTCCCTGCAGCCTCAAACTCCTGGGCTCAAGAAATCCTCTTATCTCAGCCTCCCAAGTAGCTGGGACCACAGGCACACATTACCACACCCGGGTAATTTTTTAAATTTTTTTTAGAGACAGAGGTCTCGCTATGTTGCCCGGGCTGGTCTCAAACTCCTAGCCTTAATCGACCCTCCTCAGCTTTTCAGAGCACTGGATTACAGGCGTGAGCCACTGCACCCAGTCCCTGATCCTTTGTAAACTGGCTTTAGAGAGACGTCAAGGAAAGGAGGGTGATGAGACAGGAAACACATGGATGGACCCAGGCCCCACAGACAGAAGGAACAGAGCAGTTCCTGTTCCTACCTGCCCCTCCTGGAAAAAACACAGAAATTAAAGAATCACCCAGACTTTAAATGAGATCCAACATTTTAATCGGTTTCACTCTGTGAGTGGGCAGAGAAGGGGGACCCAGAGGCCAGTGTGTGGGGAAGAAGAGGACAGAGAAGGTGGCACCTTCTCAGGGAGGCTCCTGGCTTCTTCCTTCTGTCCCCACCTGCCTTGTCACTCTTCCTGGCTTTAGGACGTAGAACATTTGAAATCCCCCGTGCACAGCTTGAAGAACCAGCACTCAGGAGCCCAGCCCAGGAAAAGCAACTAGTAACCTCCTAGCCAGATTTGGCTCTCTGCCATCTCCGGCTCCTGGCGGAGTCTCAGAAGACCCCAGGATCAGGCTGTCTTGAAGTCTTACCCCGTCGGCCTGTGATGGGAGCCCCTCGGCCTCCACTACTTCTCACTCTTTCCTAGAACCTTGCATCCATCCTTCAGTCCCTCCCCGACTCCCATCAAGTTTCTACGACTTGTTTGCACAAGACACAGCCTCCCTGGTGAATAAGGAGAAGATTCTTGTCCATGCCTGAGTCCCGGCCTCCAGTGCAGAGCTTCAGTGTCTCTGAAGAATGAAATTTATAGTGGATTCTGGTCCCAACGTTTGCACACACCCAGGGCACAATATCATCTCATCCCTGCCCCTCCCGTGTGAATTTTGTCTAGCTCCCCCAGCCTCCCCAATGACATATGTTGTCTTCCTCTGTTTATATTTTCATCCCACACTGGACTCTTGAGCCACTCGTGGGTTATTTTTGTTGTCGTTATGATTGAGACGGAGTTTCGCTCTTGTGACCCAGGCTGGAGCGCAGGGGCACAATCTCTGCTCTCTTCAACCTCCGCCTCCCGGGTTCCAGCAATTCTCCTGCCTCAGCCTCCCGAGTAGCTGGGATTACAGGTGTGTGCCACCATGCCCGGCTAACTTTTGTATTGTTAGTAGAGACAGGGTTTCACCATGTTGGCCAGGCTCGTCTCGAACTCCTGACCTCAGGTGATCCACCTGCCTCGGCCTCCCAAAAGTGCTGGGATTACAGGTGTGAGCCACCGCACCCGGCCCACTCCTGGGCTTAATGTCCCAGAACCCAGCAAGACTCAGGCCTATGAGAGATGAACACATTTTATGTTGAATAAAAGCCTCTTTGTGGGCTCTAGAGATCAGGGTGTGCCCCTCAGGGGTCTAGGCTGTATGCACCTCTTCTGGTCTGGTGCTGGAAACATCATCTGATACCTCTCGGCCTCTCTCCTCTCTGCCTCTCTTCACACCTCGCCTTTCTCCTGACCCTGGGGTGCTGCTGACAGTGTGCACCGGCTCGGAAGCGTATATTGTGCCCTATCTTCTTCCCAACTCTTAGTTCAGCGACCTCAGGTTGCTAGCCTGAAGTCAGCTGTGGTGAGAGTATTTACACCACGGAAACTGACAAACACTCCACAACCAAGCTTTTCCTCTTCCTTGGAGAGCCCATTGTTAGACCTCTGCCAGCACACCACTGCCTTCCTGCCCTACTTTTTTTTTACCCCTTGCCTTGTGAACCCCACCGATGAGCGGCTCTTGGATCCTGCCTCCCCACCCAAAACTGAAAGGAGAACTCAGACTGAGGAGGCAGGGAGCCAGCACCCAACTTCTGAGCATCAAACGACTTCAGTCCGTCTTCAGGTTCTCACGAGTGCTTGCCTGTGTCACCATGAGTAAAATTCTATTTCAAGAAATAATGGTGCCACCCCAGGAAAATGTCCTGAAGCCATGCTCTATTTTCCAATCCCACCATCGAAACTGAACACCAAAAAAAAAAAAAAACTAAAAAAGAAAATGTATTTTCGAAATGTAGGGGTGCCTCCTCCAAATCTATGTCCCCCTCTTCCTGTCTCTTGTTTATTTACAGATGGGAGGCTGTCCATTTGCTTCTTCTCTGTGAAATAGCCATAACTAGAGGTGGTACGTCCCATGCAGCTACCCCAATTCCACCAGTGTCTCACCTTTAGAAAATCCTAAAAGGAAAGAAAAAAGGAGTAGAGATGCAACAGGCAAGCTGTGTTTCATTTCCCTACCAAATACACACATTCCCAATATGCTAATGAGCAAATGAGTGATAAAATGTCTTTTTAAAGAAACTAAGAAGAAAAAGTACATATATGTATAGCTACATATATGAATATAGATCTTTGTCTCTCAAACAGCCCCCTAAACCTACCAGGTAAGCCTGACATTTGTGAAGTCTGTAAAATTCCCAGATGATTTATTTTTAATGTAACTGCATCATTGGCCTAAGGTTTCCCGATGGGGCTTCTTAAAGTCTGTCTTTGGAATTTCTAGAAAGGTCCTTAACCATATGCTAAAGAAGTGTCCACATGTAGTGCCAGGCACCGTGGCTCACGCCTGTAATCCCAGCACTTTGGGAGGCCGAAGCGGGCGGATCACTTGAGGTCAGGGGTTCGAGACCAGCCTGGCCAACATGCTGAAACCCCGTTTCTACTAACAATACAAAAAACTAGCTGGGTGCGGTGGAGCACACCTGTAATCCCAGCTACTTGGGAGGTTGAGGCAGGAGCATCGCCGGAACCCAAGAGGCGAAGGTTGCAGTGAGCTGAGGTCGCACCACTGCACTCCAGCCTGGGTGACAGAGCGAGACTCCGAGTCTCAAAGAAAAGTGTCCACGTGGAAAGTTAAGGAATCAAGCTCCTCCACCTGCTTGTTCAAGGGCGTGGTGATTCTGACCTAAACATGACCCCAAATCAACTGCAAGTTTGGTTTGATTTCTTCTCGGAGCAAGTTCTCAGCACCACTTTCTGAAGCCTGGAGCTCGTGGTGTACTTCAGCGGTCACAATCGTGCCAGACGGTGTTGGGGTTGAGAGAATCACTAGGACCTGTGAACTGTCCCGGGAGAGGGAGGCGCCTCTCCCTGTGGAGGAAAGGGGTGGGCTCTGTAAGCTGAACACGGAGCCACCGAGACCACGGCTGTCGGAAGGACAGCTGGTTCTGGTTGCTTTCTCAGGGATGCCGTCCCGGGATCTAAGCTGCAGGGAAGCAGATTCGGAAGAGAAAGGGTCCCGACGCCCAACGGGGAGAGATGGAGACTGCGTCCTCTACAAGATCTGAAACTTCCAGGCACTCTGATCCTTGTAGTCCAGAGGGTCCATGGGATTGTAGGTGAATTTCCAGGTGCCCGTGGGGTCCTTGAATTCCAAGCTATCCACGGGGCTGTAGGCGCCATAGCTCTGGCCTGATAGGGAGGTGGGGGACTGGGCCAGGGAAGGTCCCACAGAGGGGCCAGAGAGGGGGCTAAGAGCTGGGCCCCCTAACTGGGGCACCATGGGAGAAAGGTAGGGGTCTAGGCCGCTGAAATAGGAGCTCGGAGACCCATAGGCGGAGGGGGAAGAGCAGAAAGCGGAGGCCGGGGCATAGGTCATGGCATAGGGGGCCGACGTCAGAGACGGCCCGGAGGCCACCAGCCCAGCCCTCTGCGCCTCAGGCAAAGGGGACTCTGATGCTGGGCTCCAGATGGACACAGTGGCCACTGCCGTGGTTGGGGAGCCTGAGGGGCCGGGCAGAGGGGGACTGTAGGAATCTGAGATGCCCAGAGGGTCTGGACAAACATCCGTGGAGGGTCTTGGGGACGTGCCTGCCTTCCTCTTGGCAGGCCGGGCCTTGGCCTGGCCCCCTGGAGGCTGCTGCTGCTGTTTCTGCTGCTGCCGCTGCTGCCTGCATTTAGCCCTGCGGTTCTTGAACCAAACCTGGGGGTAAGAGGGGAGATGGGGGTGGGTAAGTGGGGAAGAGGCCCAGGAGAGCCGCAGGGTGCTCGGGGATGAGGACGCTTGTTGGTGAGAGGTGCTGGGGTCACATCTCTCTACTTTGCATCCAGCTGTGGGGCATCTATTCATCCATCCATCCATCTATCCATCCAATCATACCTGCGTGTGTGCATGAACACAAACATACGTCATACCTACAGGCATTCATCCATCCAATACAAACATGCACACGTACCATTATGCATACATACACCATACGCACATACATCATGCTTATATTTACCCATCTATATGATCATACATACATCATACACATATTCATCCACCCATCTAATACAAACATGCACACGTACAATTATACATACATACACCATACACATGTATATCATGCCTACATTTACCCATCTATCTGATCACGCATGCATACATCACACACATATACATCATACATTCCCTGGTCCATCTGATCATACATACAAGTATACATACATACATCATACACACATACATCATACATGCATTAATGGAATATCTGATCATGCATACATACATCATACACATATTCACCACCCATCTAATACAAACATGCACATGTACAGTTATACATACATACACCATATGCACATACATCATGCCTACATTTACCCATCTACATGATCATACATACATCATACACATATTCATCCATCTAATACAAACACGCACGTGTACAATTGTACATAAATACACCATATACAGATATGTCATGCCTACATTTACCCATCTATCTGATCATACATACATCATATACATATACATCATACATACATTCCTTGGTCCATCTGATCATACATGCAAATGTACATACATACATTATACACACATATATCATACATGCATTAATGGAGCCATCTGATCACACATACATTATACACATAGCCATCCATCTGATCATACAGATATACAATTATACATACATACATTGTACACACATCATACACACATACATCATGCATATATATACATTAATCCATACATACAATCATACAAACACATATTTCATTTATCCATCTAGTTATATATACATGCATACACTCATATATACATAAATAAATCCATCCAGTCATCCAATCATGCATGCATGCATACATACATCATACCCTACAGGCATTCATCCATCCATCTAATACAAACATACACACATACAATTATACAGGCATGCACCATACATGCATGCATCATGCATACATTTATCCATCTATCTGATCATACATACTTCATACACATATTCATCCATCTGATCATATGAACATACAAATATACAATTATAGGCACATACGTTGTACACACATAACATCATACGTAACTACGCACTAATCTATCTAATCATACATACATACAATCACACAAACACACATATTTCATTTATCCTTCCAATCATACACGTGTGTATGTATATATACATAACATCATACCTGCAGCATACAAACATACATGCATACAATTATACATACATACACCATACACACATACATTATGTAGACATCCATCTGATCATACATACATACCTCACACATGTATATGTCATACAAACATTCACCAGTCCACCTGATCATACATACATCAGACATACACTTATCCATCTGATGATACATACAATTGTACACATACATCATACATAGATTCATCCATACATCATAGACACATACATCATACATTAATGGATCTATCTAATCATACATACATCATATGCACATTCATCCATCCATCTGATTATACAAGCATACAAATACACAATTACACACACATACATCATACACACATACATCGTACACATATACACATTAATTTATCCAATCATACTTATATCCAATCACACAAACACACACATTTTATTTATCTGTCCAATCACATGTACCTGCATACACTCATATATACATAAATACACCCATCCAGCTGGGCACAGTGGCTCACATCTATAATCCCAGCACTTTGGGAGGCCAAAGCAGGTGGATCATGAGGTCAAGAGTTCGACACCAGCCTCACCAACAGGGTGAAATCCTGTCTCTATTAAAAATACAAAAATTAGGCCGGTATGGTGGTGCGTGCCTGTAATTCCAGCTACACAGGAGGCTGAGGCAGGAGAATTGCTTGAAGCCAGGAGGCGGAGGTTGCAGTGAGCCGAGATCGTGCCACTCCAGCCTGGGCAACAGAGCGAGACTCTGTTTCAAATAAATAAATAAATACACCCATCCATCCAATCATGCATGCGTGTATACATGCAATTGTACATGTGTACATACATCATGTATACATATATCAAGTGTGCATACATTCATCATCTAATCATACCTACGTGCGTTCGTACAAACACACATATATAAATGTATCCGTCCATCATACACACAGACACTTATATATACACATACATACACTCATCCATGCTTCCAGTCATACATGCACACACACATATACAGTCACACATACATTCATCTCTGCATCCACCTATCCATCCATCTGTCTATTCAGTCAATGAATAAACATGCATTAACCATCTTCTGCTACTCTGAGGGTCCATCAGTGGAATTGACATTCTAGTTGGGAGAGACAGAGTCTAAATAAACGGACTCTGAGATACCATATGTAAACTGTATGAGCGCATGATCATATGAACATACAAATATACAATTATAGGCACATACATTGTACACACATAACATCATACAAAGCTATGCACTAATCTATCTAATCATACACACATACAATCACACAAACACACATATTTCATTTATCCTTCCAATCATACACATGTGTGTAGGCACATATACGTAACATCGTACCTGCAGCATACAAACATATGTAACTGTATGGTATCTCAGAGGGCGATAGATACAAACATACGTAAACTGTATGGTATCTCAGAGGGCGATAGATACAAGCATACGTAAACTCTATGGTATCTCAGAGGGCGATAGATACAAGCATACGTAAACTCTATGGTATCTCAGAGGGCGATAGATACAAGCATACGTAAACTCTATGGTATCTCAGAGGGCGATAGATACAAGCATACGTAAACTCTATGGTATCTCAGAGGGCGATAGATACAAGCATACGTAAACTCTATGGTATCTCAGAGGGCGATAGATACAAGCATACGTAAACTCTATGGTATCTCAGAGGGCGATAGATACAAACATACATAAACTCTATGGTATCTCAGAGGGCGATAGACACTGTGGAGGAAACGATTGAGCGGGATAGCGGGCAGCAGTAGAGTCAGGGTCTTGGGGAAATACTGCAATGTTAAATGCTGTGTTCAGCGTGGGTCTCATTGATTGATAAACAAAGACTCGAACAAGGGACCTGCTGTGTGGTTATCTGGAAAATAAGGATTCCAGATAGAGAAAACTTATTGCAAAGGGCCGAGGCAGGAGGGTGCTTGGCAGGCAGGTCAGAGGCCGGCGCGGCTGGAGAGGAGCCAGGGGCGATGAGAGCCTTAAGAGGCGGTCAGTGGTATGGTGGGGAGAGGAATTATTGTCTCCTTGATAACTTTGGCTGTCACTCTGTGATCTCTCCCTCCTCCCATCACTCTGAGTTCCAGGGAGGGCCCCTGGAAGGTCACAGGAAGGGTCGGGAGGGGTCCAGGGACCCGCCACCCCACCTGAACCCTGGACTCAGGCAGATTGATCTTCAGAGCCACCTCCTCGCGGGCATAGACGTCTGGGTACTGGGTCTTGGCAAACAGTGCCTCCAGCTCCTCCAGTTGGCTCCGGGTGAAGGTGGTCCGCTCCCGCCGCTGCTTCCTGGGGGCGCCTGGGGTGGGACGGGAAACAGGACCCTCAGGTCATCCACCATGGGCTGATGTGAGGCCCTGAGGCTGGGTGGGATGCCAAGAATTCCATCCCGGTTGCCATCTGCCTAAACTAAGAATGGAATGCACATTCCCTTTCCTTCTATGCCTTCCTCTGTGCCTGGCACTCTGTGGCTCCTGCCTGACCCCAAGGGGAATTGGTTTTAGCTCTACGAGGAGGTGTGTGAGCCGTTTCTCCCTCTTCTAAGCTTTCTCATGCACTAAAACATATTCAGTTGAAGCATGACATCACTGCCATTCAACAATTTCTAGCCTATAAAAGTAGCAAGTCTGGGCCGGGCGCGGTGGCTCATGCGTGTAATCCCAGCACTTTGGGAGGCCGAGGCGGGCAGATCACAAAGTCAAGAGATCAAGAACCAGCCTGGCCAACATGGTGAACCCCTGTCTCTACTAAAAATACAAAACATTAGCCAGGTGTGGTGGCTCCCAGCTACTCGGGAGGCTGAGGCAGCAGAATCGCTTGAACCCAGAAGGCAGAGGTTGCAGTGAGCTGAGATTACGACACTGCACTTCAGCCTGGTGACAGAACGAGGTTCAGTCTCAGAAAAAAAAAAAGAAAGTAGCAAGTCCACACTGCTCAACGTAATGCGAAAAAGAAAAACAAAAACAAAAACAAGAGCTAAAGAATAATGCTAATAATGCTACAAATAACTGAGTACTCACTTCTCTTAAAAATAGGCTTTATGAAAATTAGCTGGGCATGGTGGCGTGTGCCTGTAATCCCAGCTACTTGGGAGGCTGAGGCAGGAGAGTCACTGGAACCTGGGAGGCGGAAGTTGCAGTGAGCCAAGATTGCACCATTGCACTCCAGCCTGGGCAGGAGTGAAAGTCTGTCTAAACTCCATCTCAAAATAAATAAATAAATAAATAAATAAGGCTTTGCAGGCCAGGTGCAGTGGCTCATGCCTGTAATCCCAGCACTTTGGGAGGCTGAGTCAGGTGGATTATTTGAACCCAGGAGTTTGAGATCAGCCCGGGCAACATAGGGAGACCCAATCTCTACAAAAAAAAAAAAAAAATTAATTTTTTTCTATGTTTTGTATAATCCGGATCCTGCACAATCTACAAAAACTTTAAAAAGTTAGCCAGACATGGTGGCATGCACCTGTAATCCTAGCTATTTGGGAGGCCGAGGCAAGAGGATCGCTTGAGCCCAGGAGTTCAAGGCTGCAGTGAGCCATGATTGCACCATTGCACTTCAGAGTGGACAACAAGAGTGAGTCCCTGTCTCAAAAATGAAATAAAACAAACAAACAAATAAACAAAGCTTTGCTGCCTCGGCACGATGGCTCACACCTGCAGTCCCAGCTACTCAGGAGGCTAAAGTGGGAGGATCGCTTGAACCCAGGAGTTTGAGGCTGCAGTGAGCCGTGACCGTCACCACTGCACTCCAGCCTGGGCGACAGAGTGCAAAATCCTATCTCTGAAAAATAAATAAATAATAAAGTTTTTTTTTTGTTTGTTTGTTTTTTTTTTTTTTTTGAGACGGAGTCTTGCTCTGTCCCCTGGGCTGGAGTGCAGTTGCCGAATCTCAGCTCACTGCAAGCTCCGCCTCCCGGGTTTACGCCATTCTCCTGCCTCAGCGTCCCGAGTAGCTGGGACTACAGGTGCCCGCCACGTCGCCCGGCTAGTTTTTTTTTTTTGTATTTTTAGTAGAGACAGGGTTTCACCATGTTAGCCAGGATGGTCTCGATCTCCTGACCTCGTGATCCGCCCGTCTCGGCCTCCCAAAGTGCTGGGATTACAGGCTTGAGCCACCGCGCCCGGTCTAATAATAAAGTTTTGCTAACAGATGAAAATTCCTCTTGATTCCCCTTCCAAATTACATTCCCTCTTCCCCACCCCAAAAGGAACCTCTGTCCTGAATTTCTAGGACTACACATGTTTTTCTAAGTGACATGCATTTCAGATGAATGCAGAGGGCTGGTATATGGCCCTGAAGTCGCCCCTGTGACTGCTTTTTTCCTGGGGGCAGAGGGACCCCAGAGGTGCTCTAAGAGGTGAGGCCAGCCTGGGGTGCCAAGAGAAATGACTGTACTCACTTGGGTAGGGCACAGCCTGGTGCATCAGATCCACACTGGGGCCACTTAGGGCCAAGGCGTTGACAGAATAGTGAGGCCCCGGGTTCATATACGCCATCATGATCTTCCGGGACGCTGAGGCCCAAGTCAGGGGGCCTGCAAGAGAAGAGAAGGGATGCTCACTCACTTACCAGTTACTCACCATGGGGTTACAAGCAGGCTGAGATTCAAATCCTGCCTCGGTCTTCTCTTAGGTACGTGACCTTGGCCATTTATCTCACCTCCGTACCTCTGTGTCCTCACATGTAAAATGGCCTCTGCTTAAGGTTCTCAGAGCTTCCTTGAGACTCTGCAAAGCAGAGAGCTGAAGTGATCACGCGCCTCATAAGTGCGAGCTCTTATTCCTACTCTACCCTCTAAAACAATCTCATCCTGGCTGGGCACAATGTCTCACATCTGTAGTCCCAGCACTTTGGGAGGCCAAGGTGGGAGGATCACTTGAGCTCAGGAGTTTGAGACCAGCCTGGGCAATATAGCAAGACCCTGTCTCCAAAAAAAAAGTGTTTTTTAAAAAGTTAACTGGGAGTGGTGATGCATGCCTGTAATCCCAGCTACCCAGGAGGCTGAGGTGGGAGGATCACTTGAGCCCAGGAGTTTAGGGCTGCAGTGAGCTGTGTTCAGGTCACTGTACTCCATCCAGCCTGGGTGACACAGCAAGACTCTAAGAAAAAACAAAACAAATCTGATCCCGTAACACTTCCTCATCCAAGATCCCTTCTTTCTGTGACCATGGGCAAACACTCTCAGCCTCACTGATAACCAAGGACTGCAGGTTGACCAACCATCCCTGTTTGCCCAGAATGGAGGAGAGGTGGGTGTATCTTGGAACATAGGACTTTCAGGCTAGAACCAGAATGGTCCCAGCCAAACTGGATTGGCTGGTCACCCTAAGGGAGAGTTGCATTAAAAGGACAGTAAAGGCCAGGCAAGGTGGCTCATGCCTGTAATCCCAGCACTTTGGGAGGCTGAGATGGGCGGATCACCTGAGGTCGGGAGTCCAAGACCAGCCTGGCCAATATGGTGAATCCCGATCTGTATTAAAAATGCAAAAATTAGCCAGGCATGGTGGCCCACGCCTGTAATCCCAGCTACTCGAGAGACTGAGGCAGGAGAATCGCTGGAACCCGGGAGGCAGAGGTTGCAGTGGGCCGAGACGGCACCACCGCACTCCAGCCTGGGCAACAGAGCAAGACTCTGTCTCAAAACAAAACAAAACAAAACAGCAACAACAACAACAAAAAACTACAGTAGGGGCCAAGAAAGGCAGCTCACACCTGCAGTCCCAGCGCTTTGGGAGGTCAAGGCAGGAGAATCACTTGAGCCCAGATGTTCAAAATCAGCCTAGGCAACATAGTGAGACCCCCATCTCTGAAAAGAAAAAAAAAAAAAAACCAGTGATTGTGGATCTTCCATGATCACCTTGACCTATCAGGTTGGCAAAGATGAAAGAGGTTGATAACTTCCAGCACTGGGGTCAGTGTCGGGAAAGGCGCACTCCCGTGGCAGATAGGTAGCAGAACAGGTTGCAACAAACTTATCGAAGTAAAATGCCATCTTTCTTTTCTCCTAGTAATTCACCTTCAATGTACACCTCAGTCGCCTTGTTGGAAAATGGGAATGAAAATCGCATTAAGGGCCAGGCGCGGTGGCTCACACCTGTAATCCCAGCACTTTGGGAGGCCAAGGCAGGCAGATCAGTTGAGGTCAGGAGTTTGAGATTAGCCTGGTCAACATGGTGAAACTCCTTCTTTACTAAAAATACAAAAATGAGCCAGGTGTGGTGGCGTGTGCCTGTAATCCCAGCTACTTGGGAGGATGAGGCAGGAGAATCACTTGAACCCAGGAGGCGGAGATTGTAGCGAGCCAAGATGGTGCCACCACACCCCAGCCTGGGCTACAGACTCCATCTCAAAAAAAAGAAAAGAAAAAGAAAATAGCATTTATGTTCAGGTGGCAACATAGCGAAACTCTCCTGTCTCTACAAAAAATTATTTTTTTTTATTTTTAAAGTAAGCCTGGGCCGGGCGCGGTGGCTCAAGCCTGTAATCCCAGCACTTTGGGAGGCCGAGACGGGTGGATCACGAGGTCAGGAGATCGAGACCATCCTGGCTAACATGGTGAAACCCCGTCTCTACTAAAAATACAAAAAACTAGCCGGGCGACATGGCGGGCGCCTGTAGTCCCAGCTACTTGGGAGGCTGAGGCAGGAGAATGGCGTGAACCCGGGAGGCGGAGCTTGCAGTGAGCTGAGATCCGGCCACTGCACTCCAGCCTGGGCGGCAGAGCGAGACTCCGTCTCAAAAAAAAAAAAAAAAAAAAAAAAAAAAGTAAGCCTGGGCACAGTGGCTCACGCCTGTAATCTCAGCACTTTGGGAGGCCAAGGCAGGCGGATCACCGAAGGTCAGGAGCTCGAGACCAGCCTGGCCAACATGGTGAAACCTTGTCTCTACCGAAAATACAAAAAAAGCTGGGCATGGTGGTGGGTGCCTGTAATCCCAGCTACTCAGGAGGCTGAGGCAGGAGAATCACTTGAACCGGGGAGGCAAAAGTTGCAGTGAGCCAAGATCGCACAATTGCACTCCAGCCTGGGTGACAGAGCAAGACTCTGTCTCAGGAAAAAAAAAAAATAAAGCATAAGGCTACTCTCTGAACTGATTTTAAAAGATCTCTAGTATATAATTTTTAAAAAATTGTTCTAGGGACCGGGCGCAGTGGCTCATGCCTCTAATCCCAGAACTTTGGGAGGCCAAGGTGGCCGGATCACCTGAGGTCAGGAGTTCGAGACTAACCTGGCCAACATGGTGAAACCCCGTCTCTACTAAAAATACAAAAATTGGCCGGGCATGGTGGCAGGTGCCTGTAATCCCAGCTACTCAGGAGGCTGAGGCAGGAGAATCGCTTGAGCTCAGGAGGCAGAAGTTGCAGTGAGCCGAGATTGTGCCATTGCACTCCAGCCTGGGGCACAAGAGCGAGACTTCATCTCAAAAAAAAAAAAAAATATTCTAGGCTTGGCAGTAAGACAAAAGACTGACAGCATGTCATTTCCAAGTCATTTGGGAGTCTTGTCTAACAGACCCACCTGAAGTTTACTTCATATTCTTTTTTTTTTTTTTTGAGATGGAGTCTCCCTCTGTCGCCCAGGATGGAGTGCAGTGGCCGGATCTCGGCTCGCTGCAAGCTCCGCCTCCCGGGTTCATGCCATTCTCCTGCCTCAGCCTCCCGAGTAGCTGGGACTACAGGCGCCCGCCACCTCGCCCGGCTAGTTTTTTTTTTTTTTTTTTTTTTGTATTTTTTAGTAGAGACAGGGTTTCACCGTGTTAGCCAGGATGGTCTCGATCTCCTGACCTCGTGATCCACCCGTCTCGGCCTCCCAAAGTGCTGGGATTACAGGCTTGAGCCACCACGCCCGGCCTACTACATATTCTAAGGCAGCAGTCCTCAACCTTTTTGGCACCAGGGACTGGTTTCATGAAAGATAATGTATTCTATGCATGGGGGTGGGCAGTGCATTAGATTCTCATAAGGAGCATGCAACCTAGATCTCTCACACACGCAGTTCACAATAGGGCTCACGCTCCTGTGAGAATCTAGAACCACTACTGATCTGACAGGAGACAGGGCTCAGGCGGTAATGCTCGCTCACCAGCTGTGCAACCCCATTCCTAACAGACGACAAACTGGGGGCTGGGGATCCTGTTCTAAGGGACTGCACCTGTGTTTGATTTACTATTCTTTTGTTTGTTTCTTTGTTTGTTTTGTTTTGTTTCTTTGAGACAGAGTCTTGCTCTGTCGCCCAGGCTGGAGTGCAATGGCATGATCTTGGCTCACTGAAGCCTCTGTGTCCTGGGTTCAAGCGATTCTCCTGCCTCAGCCTCCCGAGTAGCTGGGACTACAGGCACCCACCACCACGCCCAGCTAATATTTGTATTTTTAGTAGAGACAGGGTTTCACCATGTTGGCCAGGCTGGTCTCGAACTCCTGACCTCGTAGTTCTCTCGCCTCGGCCTCCCAAAGTGCTGGGATTACAGGCATGAGTCACCGCGCCTGGCCTACTATTCATTATTGATTAGAGTCTAGACTTCAACAAGGTAAATAGTAACCTCAGGAAGTTTGGTTGCAAATGATTTCTCTCTGGTAGAAAAGATAACCTCAAAGGTCACAGTTGTATTGCCCTGTAGGTCTTTAACCAGTTTTGTATCTAACCTGGCAAACTTTCTCCAGCACGTCTTTCCTGACTAAACGTATTAACTTCTGTTCATCAAATTATCCTTTTTTTTTTTTTTTTAAGGAGTCTCTCTCTGTCGCCCAGGCCGGAGTACAGTGGCACAATCTCGGCTCACTGCAACCTCCGCCTCCTGGGTTCAAGCGATTCTCCTGCCTCAGCTTCCCAAGTAGCTGGGATTACAGGCGTGAGCCACCACGCCCAGATAATTTTTTGTATTCTTAGTAGAGACAAGGTTTCACCATTGTTGGCCAAGCTGGTCTCGAACTCCCAACCTCAGGCGCCTGCCACCATGCCTGGCTAATTTTTGTATTTTTAGTAGAGATGGGGTTTCACCACGTTGGCCAGGATGCTCTCGATCTCTTGGCCTTGTGACCTGCCCGCCTCAGCCTCCCAAAGTGCTGGGATGACAGGCATGAGCCACTGCATCCAGCCCAAATTCTCCTTTGAGACAGCTGGTTCCTTCATTCATGGCTTAAATAAATCTTTGACCCGTGCTTGTTATATATGTGTCAGAGAATCAGATTTGTTTTTGGGATTTTTTAAGAGATAGGGTCTCCCTCTGTCATCCAGGCTGAAGTGCAGTGGCGTGGCCATAGCTCACTGCAGCCTCCAACTCCTGGGCTCAAGTGATCTTCCCACCTCAGCCTCCCAAAGTTCTAGGACTACAGACATGAGCCACCACACCTGGCCAAATGGTTTTTTTCTTTTTAATTTAATTGTACTTTGACAATAAGTGTTTGTGAATGTTATTTTATATATTGTATATGACCAAACGATATATATTTATTATATGTATTTGTTATTTTATATATTTTTTTTTTCTTTTTTTTTGAGACGGAGTCTCACTCTGTCCACCAGGCTGGAGTGCAGTGGCGTGATCTCGGCTCACTGCAAGCTCTGCCTCCTGGGTTCACGCCATTCTCCTGCCTCAGCCTCCCTAGTAGCTGGGACTACAGGCGCCCGCCACCGCGCCCAGCTAATTTTTTGTATTTTTAGTAGAGACGGGGTTTCACCATGGTCTCGATCTCCTGACCTTGTGATCTGCCCGCCTCGGCCTCCCAAAGTGCTGGGATTACAGGCGTGAGCCACCGCGCCCGGCCGTTATTATATATTATAAATATTATAATATTATAATATTTGTATCTTCAAAGGAAACAAGTATGGTGCTGGGCAGTGTGTATACCTCGCAACCATTTGTGTTTTTTTTTTTTTTTTTTTTTTGAGATGGAGTCTCGCTCTGTCGCCCAGGCTGGAGTGCAGTAGCCGGATCTCAGCTCACTGCAAGCTCTACCTCCTGGGTTTACGCCATTCTCCTGCCTCAGCCTCCCAAGTAGCTGGGACTACAGGCACCCACCACCACGCCCGGCTAGTTTTTTTTTTTTTTTTAGTAGAGATGGGGTTTCACCGTGTTAGCCAGGATGGTCTCGATCTCCTGACCTCGTGATCCGCCCATCTCGGCCTCCCAAAGTGCTGGGATTATAGGCTTGAGCCACCACGCATGGCCCCATTTGTGATTTTTAAAGCAATGCAGACGGCCAGGTGCTGTGTCTCACACCTATGATCTCAGCAGTTTGGGAGGTCAAGGTGGGCAGATTGCTTGAGCTCAGGAGCTTGAGACCAGTCTGCGTAACATGGTAAAACCCTGTCTCCACACACACACACACACACACACAAACACACACAAAATACAAAAATTGCTCAGGCATGGTGGCCTGCACCTGTAGTCTCAGTTACTCAGGAGGCTGAGGTGGGAGGATTGCCGGAGCCCAGGATTTGGAGACTGCAGTGAGCTATGAGCATGCCACTGCACACCAGCCTGGGCAATAGAGCAAGACCTTGTCTCAAAAACAATAATAAATAGGCCAGGTGCAGTTGCTCATGCCTGCAATCCCAGCACTTCGGGATGCCGAGGCAGATTGATCACCTGAGGTCAAGAGTTCGAGACCAGCCTGGCCAACATGGCAAAACTCTGTCTCTACTAAAAATACAAAATTAGGCGGGCATGGTGGTGGGCGCCTGTAATCCCAGCTACTCCAGAGGCTGAGGCAGGGAAATCGCTTGAACCCGGGAGGCAGAGGTTGCAGTGAGCCGAGATCCCGCCATTGCACTCCAGCCTGGGCAACAAGAGCGAAACTCCATCTCAAAAAAAAAGTAATAATAATAAAATAAATTTTAAAATAAAAATAAAATAAAAACACAAAAATTAGCCAGGCATGGTGTTGCATGCCTGTAATCCCAGCTACTTGGGAAGCTGAGGCAGGAGACCCTCTGGAACCTGGGAGGTGGAGTTTGCAGTGAGCCGAGATTGTGCCAGTGCACTCCAGCCTGGGTGGCAGAGTGAGACTCCATCTCAAAAATAATAAGTATAGGCCGGGCGCGGTGGCTCAAGCCTGTAATCCCAGCACTTTGGGAGGCCGAGACGGGCGGATCACGAGGTCAGGAGATCGAGACCATCCTGGCTAACACGGTGAAACCCCGTCTCTACTAAAAAATACAAAAAACTAGCCGGGCGAGGTGGCGGGCGCCTGTAGTCCCAGCTACTCGGGAGGCTGAGGCAGGAGAATGGCGTAAACCCGGGAGGCGGAGCTTGCAGTGAGCTGAGATCCGGCCACTGCACTCCAGCCCGGGCGACAGAGCGAGACTCCGTCTCAAAAAAAAAAAGAAAAAATAATAATAATAATAATAATAATAAGTATTATTATTAATTAATTAATTAAATGAGGCATTGATTTTACTCATGTGTAGAATATACACTTGTATATGCATAGAAAATTCCCAGGAAGGAAGCAAGCTACTGGTACCAGTGACTGCCTCTGGGAAGGAGTGCTAAAGCCGTATCTTGTTTCTATAGTTTGGATTCCTTTTTAATTGTGCGTGTGTGCGTGCGTGTGTGTGTGTGTGTGTGTGTGGTTTTGTCAAAAGCAAAAACAACAATGAAATCTTCAAAAAAGCAAACAGAACATGAAAACCCTCTGAGGGTTCCTCACTGCCCTCATTAGGATGGCCTCAGAAAACCTCTCAACCTCCAGGGCTATTTACATAAGCCGTTTCCTGGGCTAGGAACGCCTCTTCCCCACCCCAAAACCCCTCTCACCAGCTAACCCCTTCTCCTCCAGGTCTCAGCTCAGCTACTTTCCCCAGAGAAACCAACCTACGCCCCTGAACTGGATTTTACACACACACACACACTCCCTACCTCCTTGTCTTCAAGACACAGCTTGTATTAAATGACATATTTATATGTTTGTTTATCTATCTCTCTCCCTCAAATTCTATCAGTTACCTGAGTTCAGGGACTGGAAATATCTCGGTTCCTGCCATGTCCCCAGCACCCCCAATAAATATTTGAAACATAAGAAATAGAATTAAAAATGGATGGCGTTGCCGGTCACGGTGGCTCACGCCTGTAATCCCAGCACTTTGGGAGGCCAAGGCAGGCGGATCACGAGGTCAGGAGATCGAGACCATCCTGGCTAACATGGTGAAACCCCGTCTCTACTAAAAATACATAAAAAATTAGCTGGGCGTGGTGGCGGGCGCCTGTAGTCCCAGTTATTCAGGAGGCTAAGGCAGGAGAATGGCGTGAACCCGGTAGGCGGAGTTTGCAGTGAGCCGAGAAAAAAAAAAAAAATGAAAAATGGATGGCGTTTATTTTCAGCTCTCACCCCTTCATTTCTCTCACTGTCCTTTCCTTCTCATCCCTCACGTGAGGAGGGGGGACAGATTCTGTTTATTTTAAGTGAGATTCTACTGCTAATTCAGTAAATATTTTTTGAATGCCTTCCCTGCTCTAGGAACTAGGAATATAGCAAGAAATAAGACCACAGCTCCTCTGTTCTCATAGAATTGAACTTCTTGGTTCCGTTCCTAGAGAAACCAGTAATGAACAAGGAAAAAAAAATAGTCTCACTCTTGTCCCCCAGGCTGTAGTGCAATGGTGCGATCTCGGCTCACTGCAGCCTCTGCCTCCCGGGTTCAAGTGATTCTCCTGCCTCAGCCTCCCGAGTAGCTGAGATTACAAGTGCCTGTCACCACACCCAGCTAATTTTTTGTATGTTTAGTAGAGACGGGGTTTCACCATGTTGGCCAGGCTGGTCTCAAACTCCTGACCTTGGGTGATCCTCCCACCTCGACCTCCCAAAGTGCTGGGATTACAGGCGTGAGCCACCACGCCTGGCTTTTTTTTTTTTTTTTTTTAAATAAAGATGCCATGGCCGGGGGCAGGGACTCACGCCTGTAATTCCAACACTTTGTGAGGCTGAGTTATGAGGATCATTTGAAGTCAGGAGTTTGAGATCAGCCTGGCCAACATGGTAAAACCCCATCTCTACTAAAAATACAAAGATTAGCCAGACATGGTGATGCGTGCCTGTAATCCCAACTACTTGAGAATCACTTCAACCTGGGAGGCGGAGGTTGCAGTGAGCTGAGATGTCACTACTGCACTCCAGCCTGGGCGACAGAGCAAGACGCTGTCTCAAAAAAAAAAAAAAAAAAAAAAAAAAAGCCTTCAGCAAGTTTCAAAAACTCCCGGAAAATAAAACAGGTGGAAAAAAAAGCCTTTAGAAAGTTTCAAGAACTCCCAAGAAAATAAAACAGGTTGTTATGAGAATGAAGGAGTTTGGGGTGGAGTGAGGCATCTAAGAAGTTTTGTGGATCTGGGATAGAGATTTCCAGGAAAAAAAAAAAAAAAAAAAAAAACAGGTGCAAAGGCTTGGAGGCTGGGCTGGACTCTCACACTGTCACCCTGAGTGAGACGGAGTCTCCAACTTGGTCTTGTTGGAGGAGAAACAAGGCACCCCACAGCAGAGTGGTCATGGAGAAAAGCAGAAAGAACAAGTAAAACCTGGCAGGAATGTCACGAGGAGGCTCAGTGCTGACAATAAAATCAAAAGCAGCTACATTAAATCCCCAAAATCAAACTGCCTCCAAGGTAACTCCCAATAATCCTTACCCGCTGATATTCATGCCCTGTGTAGTCCCTACTAACAAGCAGGCTGACGTGTGTAACCAACGGGATATTGCAGAAATGACAGAGCGTAGCTTCCAAGGCTAGCACCTGCTCTAAGGACAGCCAGCCGCCATGTTGTGAGGATGCTCAAGCCATCCCATGGAGAGGTCTATGTGGCAAAGAAATGAGGCCTCCTGCCAACAGCTGTGAGAGTAAGCTACTATGGATGTTATCTCCCCAGCCTCAGCCAAGCCAGTAAGTGACTTCAGTCCTGGTCGACATGTGACTACAGCCCCGTGGAACACCCTGAGCCGGAATAATCCAGTTAAGCCACTCTTGGACTCCTGTCCATCAGAAACTATGAGAGATCATAAATGTTTATTGTTTGGGCCGGGCGTGGTGGCTCATGCCTGTAATCCCAGCACTTTGGGAGGCTGAGGCGGGAGGATCACGAGGTCAGGAGATCAAGACCATCCTGGTTAACACGGTGAAACCCCGTCTATACTAAAAATACAAAAAATTAACTGGGCGTGGTAGTGGGCGCCTGTAGTCCCAGCTACTCGGGAGGCTGAGGTAGGAGAATGGCATGAACCTGGGAGGCGGAGCTTGCAGTGAGCCAAGATCACGCCACTGCGCTCCAGTCTGGGTGACAAAGCAAGACTCCGTCTCACAAAAAAGAAAAAAAAAAAAGAAATGTTTATTGTTTGAAGCTGCTAAATTTTGGGATAAGCTGTTACCCAGCAATAGGTAACTAATACACAAGCCTTCTCTATACAGGATGTCATTAAATCCCCAGCACAACCTTGGGAGGTAGAGATTGTATTACTATGATGCTTACATTTTGGTTTTGGTTTTGGTCTTAGGGACAGCGTCTCACTCTGTCCACCCAGGCTGGAGTGCAGTGGCAAAATCATAGTTCACTGCAGCCTCGACCTCCTGAGCTCAAGCCATCCTCCTACCTCAGCCTCCCAAGTAGCTGGGACTACAGGTGTGCCACCACGCCTAGCTAATTTTTTTCATTTTTGTGTAGAGAGGAGTGTCTTGCCATGTTGCCTAGGCTGGTCTTGAACTCCTGACCTCAGTAGATCCTCCTGCCTCAGCCTCCCAAAGTGCTGGGATTACAGGCCTGAGATGCTGGTTTGCCTGATGCTTACAGATTAGACAGCATCGTCAGGCTCAAAAGTGTGACTTACTCGGGATCACACACAGGCTGGCAGTGGAGAATCCAGGATTTCAAGGCTAGAGTAATTCCTGAAGGTCCTATTCCCCCAGCCCCCTATCCTGGGATCCCTCTGTCCTCTCCCACTTCTCCAAAAACCGATAATGTTAAATATGAACCTCCAGAGAGTGGAGGCAAGGAAACTGGTGAACTTGCCCCACTGGGGACCATTTGCAGGGCCTGGAACAAAAGCACACACTTTCATTGTCTTCGTCGTCAAATCTGAGCCAGGTTGCCCGGCTAAGCAGTTGACCTTACAGGAAAGCCAAGAAAGCTCACATTTAGGATCACCCCTTTCTGGGTTTTTGTTGTTTTTGTTGTTGTTGTTATTTTGAGACGGAGTCTCTGTCATCCAGGCTGGAGTGCAGTGGCGCGATCTCGGCTCATTGCAACCTCCACCTCCCGGATTCAAGCAATTCTTCTGCCTCAGCCTCCCAACCTGGGACAACTGGCATGTGCCATCACGCCTGGCTAACGTTTTTTGTTTGTTTGTTTGTTTGTTTTGTATTTTTAGTAGAGATGGGGTTTCTCCATGTTGGCCAGGTTGGTCTCAAACTCCTGACCTCAGGTGATCTGCCCACCTCGGCCTCCCAAAGTGCTGGAATTACAGGCGTGGGCTACCGTGCCTGGCCAGGATCATCCCTTTTTACGGATAGGGGATAGGAGGCTCCGCAGGAGGAAAGTGTGGGCCGCAGATCAAACAGCTGATAATAATGATTAAAGTGCTGCCTGGACAAGATGTCAGCAGAGAATAATAACAATAAAAATAATATCAAACATCCACTGAAACCTTTCTCTGGGTTTGGCAGCAACCTGAGGCAGCTGATGACAGAAAAGCCTCCAGTGAAGGCTGGGCGTGGTGGCATGTACCTGTAATCCCAGCACTCTGGGAGGCTGAGGTGGGAGGATCGCTTGAGCCCAGGAGTTGGAGGCTGCAGTGAGCTATGATCAAACCACTGCACTCCAGCCTGGGCGACAGAGCAAGACCCTCTCTCAAAACAAAACAAAACAAAACAGGCCAGGACTGTGGCTCAGCACTTCGAGAGGCTGAGGCTGATCACTTGAGGTCAGGAGTTCAAGGCCATCCTGGCCAACGTGGTGAAACCCCGTCTACTAAAAGTACAAAAATTAGCCAGGCGTGGTGTTGCGCGCCTGTTGTCCCAGCTACTGGGGAGGCTGAGGCACAAAAATCTCTTGAACCCAGGAGGCAGAGGCTGCAGTGAGCTGAGATTGCACCACTGCACTCCAGCCTGGGCGACAGAGCAAGACTCCAGTCCAAAAAAACAAACAAACAAAGAAAAAGTCAATCAGTCAATCAGAAGAGGACCTGTGTCATGGGGAGGAAATAAAAAAGGATGTCCGGGAAACTCAGCAGACACGACCAGGCTTTACATACAAGATCCCACAATGACAACGATTTCCAGACACTGGTGTTTTATGATCTCAAAGGGTGCCACAAGGGACGTCAGTGTCCCTGCCCTGGGGATCAACCTGGGAGGCCCAAGGCTGGTTCTCAGAGCTGTGGGGTTCGGCACCCACTGGGTCCCAGGTTCCCACCTGAACAGTCGTTCTCACAGGTGAGGCCTGAAAGCTCACAGCCACCTGGTGGGGCAGACATGCAGATAACTCCATTCTAAGCAGGGGAGACTGAGCCTGGGAGGGAGGGAGGTGCCCACAGGTCAGGTGGCTGAAGACCTTAAGGACTTCCAGGGGGTCCCAGCTTCTCACACACTGCATGCACCACGGACCTTAGGAACAAGATCTCAGGGAACCATAACCCCATGGAAACTTCCTCCAAGGCGGCTCCTGGTATCATCCCCGCTTTACAGAGGAGGAAACTGAGGCTGAGGGAAGTGGAGTCTCCAGTTCTGTCTTGCACATCAGCGGCAGAGCCAGGGCTGGGCCAGCACCTGCCCCGGAGCCTGTGCCCTCTTGACCACCAGTCGACATGGCCTCTTAGGACACTCGCCACAGCCCCATGGAGCTCAGAGGTCCCTTTGTCAGAGGAGGAAACTTGAGGCTGAGAGAGGTTTCGTCAATTCCCGAGGTCACACAGGTGATGAGTGGAAGAACCAGGGGTAGAATTTAAATCTCTTCGGCCCCAGAGCCCCGCTCTTCACCCTCAAGTCTACCTGGGGACCCCAGAAACAGAATGAGGCTGGTCTCCGGCCCTACTCCCACTGCAGGCCAGGCCTGCAACACAGGGTTCCCATGGCTTATCTGGCTGGATCATTGTGACAGCTTCTCATTGTCCCCACTTTGCACAGGAGGCAACCGAGACCCAGAGAGCCCACATGAGGGGTCCAAGGCCACACAGTGAGAAAAGAATAGGGTTTAAACCCAGACTCGGCCGGGCGCGGTGGCTCACACCTGTAATCCCAGCACTTTGGGAGGCCGAGGCGGGTGGATCACCTGAGGTCAGGAGTTCGAGACCAGCCTGGCCAACATGGTAAAACCCTGTCTCTACTAAAAATACAAAAATTAGCCAGGCGTGGTGGTGCATGCCTGTAATCCTAGCTACTTGGGAGGCTGAGGCAGGAGAATCACTTGAACCTGGGAGGTGGAGGTTGCAGTGAGCCGAGGTTGTGCCACCGTACTCCAGCCTGGGCAACAGAGTGAGACTCCATCTCAAAAACAGAAAACAAAAAAAACAGACTCATGTGGCTTCATGCCAGCCTTTAGGAAGACCCTCCCAGCCCAGCCACGTTCAGGGCCTGCCCTTGTCAACCACTCCAGCCTCTCTCTGCAGCCTCTGTTGGCGCCTGTGTGCAGTGGGGATAAGGAGCTGGGTGGATGCACCCACTGCCGGGCATGAGACCTGGGGGAAGCCAAGACCCATGGCACAGTTAGAGTCTGAGCCAATCAACTCAGTGATCAACACTGTGATCCCTGGAGCATCCAGAAATTCAAACACAGTGGGCAGCCTTGAAGTCAGACCTCACTCTGCGGCCATCACAGCCCTCGCTCGGTCCTTTTGGGAAAATCACATCACACCTCCTCTCTGTGGCAGTCTGTCTACCTGATTCTACCCTCTGCCCTTCATTCATTCATTCATTCATTCATTCATTCATTCCCTCCATATTCAGTGAGCACTCACTGTGTGTCTAGGACTGACCCAGGCACTGGGAATACAGCCGAGAACAAGACAGACAAGGCCCCAGTCCTCCTGACTGGGGCAGACAAGGAACAAAGTGTCAATCAGAGTTTTGCAGGAGACCGGCCAGGCGCAGTGGCTCACGCCCATAATCCCAGCACTTTGGGAGGCTGAGGCGGGCGGATCACTTGAGGTCAGGAGTTCAAGACCAGCCTGGACAACGTGGAGAGACCCCATCTCTACTAAAAATACAAAAAATAGCTGGGCATCATGGTGCGCGCCTATAGTTCCAGCTACTCAAGAGGCTGAGATGGGAGGACTGCTTAAACCCAGGAGGTGGAGGTTGCAGTGAGTGGAGATCATGGTGCTGCACTCCAGCCTGAGCAACAGAGCATGACTTCATCTCAAAAAAAAACGGCTTTGCAGAAGATCAGAGAGAGTGACTGTGCTGGAAGCTAGGAGCGCAGGAGTGTGAGGAACCCCTCAGTCCCGAAGTAGAGCCTGGGCTGAAAGCCGGAGCCTCTGGGTGCATCGAGGCCCCAAGTGATCAATTCACCAGCACAGTGATCCTCAGTCATCACATTTCCAGCTCCCTCGGGCAGGCCCAAGTCCACCCGGAGTCCTTCCTGCTGCAGCCACAGACCTGGGCTCTCTGCGTCTATGTCCGTTCCGTCCCTTGTCTGTCATTCATCCATCCATCTATGCAACACATATTTAGGCAAATCCCAGCCACACGCTGGGGCACTGGGGAGAAATCAATGCTCAGCAAGGGAGGGAGACAGGCCATTTGTGGATCATCACGCAAATGAAAATTTCGGGCAGTGCTAAGAGTTTTAAAGAAAATCCAACAGAACGGTGTGCTGAGGAGTTGCCTTAGAACCATGGTGAGAAGCCCCCAAACCCGGATGCTGTCAGGGCTTGAGGGCGCCCACAAGCCACCCTGAATCCTCCAATGCCCCAAGTGCCATGGACCAGTCCCTGCTGTCTAACCTTACTCCCTCCTGCTGCAATCACATCCCAGCCCTGTTTCCGCAAACACCAGGACGACACCTCTGTTTTGTGTGTGACTATTCAGCAAACGTCACCTGCAGAGCACGGCAAACACAGCCATGAATAAAATAAACCCAACTTCTCCCCTCTCTTTCTTCTCCCCCATCCCCTCTCCCTTCCTCAGTCCCCTCCGCCTCTCCTGCAGACGCTCACCTTCAGAAAGGAGGGACGGGGCTCTCCTGGTGGCCCAGGACCTAGACAGAGCAGCCAGACAGCAGAGGCTGAAGGAAACACGTCCCCTCACATGGGGAGATTTTAAGCCCGGGCTGGGAATGATGTCATTTGTCATGGCCCGGATCTCGGAGGGTAATCCTGGCCAAGGTGGGGGACTCGACTGGGCACCAGGAGGTGACATTGGCTGAAAGGGGGAGGGGCACCCGTCTGCCTAATCCCCTCCTCTTCCCCCCATGACATCTTGGCAATTAGGGTTGATGGGGAAGGGAGGCCCCAGCTCCTGCTGGTGACCATAAGCCCCTACTCCTCAGGGAAGTCCTTCCTTTGGTCTAACTGGTGTCTCTCCAGCTTCAGCTAGCATCCCAAGAGAGAGGCATCAAAGAGGAAGGAGAGAACTGTCAGAGGGTCCTGATAGACCATCTGAAAAAAGAGAGGCACGGGGCTTTCTGGATCCCTCTCCTGGGTCCCCCTTTCTCTCCACAACAGTTTGACAGCTAGTTTATCTCTGTACTGCCTCATTGTTCTCGGTTTCTGCCTCAGTTTCCCCTGTTTCTCTTTCTTTGACTTGATCAACTCCTATCTGTGGCCTGTCTGTCTCTGTGTTGTCAGACATGATATTCTCCTCTTTTGGGGGGCAGTGGTGGGGGCGGGGGCTGCTCCCAGCACTGAAAATAGGCAGACGTTAGAAAGGGTGTTTCGTTTTCTGTTTTTGGTGGAGTTTGGGGTTTGGGTTTTTTTTTTTCTTTTTCTTTTCTTTTCTTTTTTTTTTTTTTTTGAGACAGGGTCTCACTCTTCTATCACCCAGGCTGGAGTGCAGTGGCATGATCACGGCTCGCTGTAGCCTTGACCTCCTGTGTTCAAGGGATCCTCCCTCCTCAGCCTCCCAAGTAGCTGAGACTTTACAGGCACACACCACGATGCCCAGCTAATTTTTTCATTTTCGTAGAGATGGAGTCTGTCTATGTTGCCCAGGCTGGCCTCAAACTCCTGGCCTCAAGGGATTCTCCCATCTCGGCCTCCCAAAGTGCTGGGATTTCAGGAGTGAGCCACTGCACCCAGCACTTGCCATCTCGCTACACACCGTTGGTCTTTGTCTGGTTTCTCTGGACCTCAGTTTCTTTTCCTTTGGGCCTCAGGCTGTAGCATTTCTGCCTGCTTGCCTGAATACCCCTCTTTCATTCTCCATCTGCTCCTCTCCGTCCCTGTCTTTGTTGATAAACCTGCATTACCACCTTGGTCTCTCTTATTCTTTCCCTCTCTTTCTCTGTCTCTCCCTGTCTGTCTTGCTCTCTCTCCCCTCTCCCTCAGCCTCTGTGTCCTTCTGTTCCTGTCTGTCCCTCTCTTTGCTGTCTTTCTGCCTGTCCACCTGTCCCTGTAACTCCAGCCTCGTCTCTGTCTCTCTGTCCTCACTTATCCACCATGCCTCTCTACAGCTCCAATCTCTGTTCCTCCTTCTCTTTTTCCCTGTCTCTCTTTCTCTCTCTTTCTCTCTCTCTCTCTCTGATTCTTATTTCCCCTCTCTCTGGATTGCCCTTCATTTTCATTTTGTTTTGTTTTTGTTTTGAGACAGAGTCTCGCTCTGTCACCCAAGCTGGAGCGCATTGGCACCATCTCAGCTCACTGCAACCTCCGCCTCCCGGGTTCAAGCAATTCTCCTGCCTCAGCCTCCCGAGTAGCTGGGAGGATTTCCTTTCATTTCTGTCCTTCTCCCTATCTTGGTACCTCTGTCCTATTTCCGATTTTCCTGGTCTCTGGCCCTCTTTGTGTCTCTCTCCTCTCGTCTCTCTCTCTAGATATTAATATCTCTCCCTGAGCTCCTGGGCCCCACACGGGTCTGTTTCACTTCCCCATGCACCCAAACACGCACACAAACACACACAAGCACACACGCGCACGCGCGCACACGCGCACACACACACACACACACGCCCAGTAATCCCTCCTTGTGGCTGGGTCGTGTGTCTCAGCCATAAGGGGCCCTTTCTTTCTCCTCCTCCCTCCCCCAAACCCCCTGCTAGGAGAGATTAAGGCTACAGGCCTGGCTGAGGAATCAGGACAGGTCTCATTAGCTTGAAGAGCCAGGGGTGACAGCAAGAGAGGGAGGGGCCGTCTGACCCTCGGCGACCAGTCCAGAGGCTCCCGATGGGAGAATCCAGTCCTGGAACAGACCCTCTGGCCCTGGAGCAGGGAAGGAAGGTCAGCTGTGCAGGGAGAGGGAAGAGAAAATAACTTCTAGCAGGATAGAGAAGGTGTCAGCAACTCTGAAATCACCTGCCCCTGGGAATCTGGGTACTGGTTGGCTCTTGGATCCAGAGTCCTTCCAGGGGCGAGGGTACAGAGAGGTGGCTTTCAGCTGGTCCTGCACATGGCCCTGGGATCAATTAAGCTGAAATCAAATCCAAGCACTTCCTCTCTGAGCTAGGTCTTCTGAGGCAAGTTGCTTTCCTTCTCACCTCCACCCAGTGGCTCAGGCAGAAATCTGGGCACTCAACCTGGCCCCCAACCCCTTTCTCCTCACCACTCACATCCAATCCATCCATAAGCCCTGCCTTCTCTTCTTTCAGATCATTGTCCTACTGAAACAATATAAAGCACTGCTGGAAGAAATTAAAGGAAACTCAAGTCAATAGTGAACTATATACCATGTTCATGGATTAGAAGACTCAATATTATTAAGAGGTCAATTCTTCTCAAACTAATCTTTAGATTTACTGCAGTCCCAGTCAGAATCTCCTCAGGATTTTTCTGTAGAAATTGATTGGCAAACTGATTCTGAAGTTGCTATGGAAATATAAGTGATCTAGAATAATCAAAGCAGTCTTGGAAAAATAAAACGAGTTGGAGAACTTATGCTACCTGATTTTGAGACTTATTGTAATGCACATGATTGCAGCTGGAAAAAGTGGGGTTAAGGATTAAGAAAATGTGGCACATATACACCATGGACTACTATGCAGGCATTAAAAAGGATGAGCTCATGTCCTTTGCAGGGACATGGATGAAGCTGGAAACCATCATTCTCAGCAAACTATCACAAGGACAGAAAACCAAACACCGCATGTTCTCACTCACAGGTGGAAATTGGACAATAAGAACACCTGGACACAGGGTGGGGACCATCACACATACAGGCCTGTCATGGGGTAGGAGGCAGGGGGAGGAATAGCGTTAGGAGAAATACCTAATGTAAATGACGAGTTAATGGGTGCAGCAAACCAACATGGCACATGTATACTTAGGTAACAAACCTGCACATTATGCACATGTACCCTAAAACTTAAAATAAAATAAAACAAAGTGGGGTTAAATTCTGGGGACAGTCTGAAGACATGTGGAATACTGGAGGATCCTTGGATCAGGTTGTTAATGAGTTTCACTCCAGGCTCTACTGCAGGATGGGGGTCTCCTCATGCCTGCACCTCCTTAGCTCCCTAACACCTTCATCCTGTTTGATCTTTTGCAAAACTCTTATTGACACCTTGTTTCTTGTCTGCCCTTGTCAGGAAGATGGGGCCCTGTCTGTCTTGTTCTCAGCTGTATTCCCAGTACCTGGGACTGTCCCAGACACACAGTAGTGTGTGTTCAATAAATGTGAAAGAAATGGATAGATGGATGGATGGATGATAGATGGATGGATGGATGGATGGATGGATGATGGATGGATGATGGATGGATGGACGGACGGATGATGGATGGATGATGGATGGATGATGGATGGATGGATGATGGATGGATGATGGATGGATGGATGGATGGATGGCTGATGGATGGATGGATGGCTGGCTGAGGCTGGATGGATGGATGTGGCTGGATGATGGATGGGATGGATGGAGGATGGATGGATGGATGATGGATGGATGGATGATGGATGGATGGATGTGGATGGATGATGGATGGTGATGGATGGATGGATGATGGATGGATGATGGATGGATGGATGGATGGATGGATGGATGGATGGATGGATGGATGATGGATGGATGGATGATGGATGGATGGATGGATGGATGCATGGATGATGGATGGATGGATGATGGATGGATGGATGGATGATGGATGGATGGATGGATGGATGGATGGATGATGGATGGATGGATGGTGGATGGATGATGGATGGATGATGGAGGATGATGGATGGATGGATGATGGATGGATGGATGGTGCTGGATGATGGATGGATGGCTGATGGATGGATGCTGGATGGATGGAGGCTGATGGATGGATGGATGGATGGTGATGGATGGATGGATGGATGGATGGATGGATGGATGGATGGATGACGGATGGATGGATGGATGGATGGATGGATGATGGATGGATGGATGGATGGATGGATGATGGATGGATGATGGATGGATGATGGATGGATGGATGGATGATGGATGGATGGATGGATGGATGGATGGATGATGGATGGATGATGGATGGATGATGGATGGATGGATGGATGATGATGGATGATGGATGGATGGATGGATGGATGGATGATGGATTGGATGGATGGATGGATGGATGGATGGATGGATGGATGGATGATGGATGGATGGATGGATGGATGGATGATGGGGATGGATGGATGGATGATGAATGGATGGAGGATGATGGATGATGGATGGATGATGGATGGATGGATGGATGATGGATGGATGATGGATGGATGATGGATGGATGGGATGGATGATGGACTGGATGGATGGCATGGATGATGGATGGATGATGAGGATGATGGATGGATGGATGTATGGATGGATGGATGGATGGATGATGATGGTGATGGATGGATGGATGGAGGATGGATGATGGAATGGATGGATGGATGAGGATGGATGGATGGAATGGATGGATGGATGGATGATGGATGGATGATGGATGGATGGATGGATGATGGATGGATGGATGGAGGATGGATGGATGATGGATGGATGATGATGGATGATGGATGGATGGATGGATGATGGATGGATGGATGGATGGATGGATGGATGGATGATGGATGGATGGATGGATGGATGGATGGATGGATGGATGATGGATGGATGGATGATGGATGGATGGATGGATGGATGATGATGGATGGATGGATGGATGGATGGATGGATGGATGGATGATGGATGGATGATGATGGATGGATGGATGATAGATGGATGGATGGATGGATGGATGGATGATGGATGGATGGATGATGGATGGATGATGGATGGATGGATGATGGATGGATGGATGATGGATGGATGGATGGATGGATGATAGATGGATGATGGATGGATGGATGGATGGATGATGAATGGATGGATGGATGGATGGATGATGGATGGATGATGGATGGATGGATGGATGGATGATAGATGGATGGATGGATGGATGGATGATGGATGGATGGATGGATGGATGATGGATGGATGGATGGATGGATGATGGATGGATGATGGATGGATGGATGGATGGATGATGATGGATGGATGGATGCATGGATGGATGGATGGATGGATGATAGATGGATGATGGATGGATGGATAATGGATGGATGGATGGATGATAGATGGATGGATGGATGGATGGATGGATGGATGGATGGATGATGGATGGATGATGGATGGATGGATGGATGATGGATGGATGGATGGATGGATGGATGGATGGATGGATGATGGATGGATGATGGATGGATGGATGATGGATGGATGATGGATGGATGGATGATGGATGGATGGATGGATGGATGATGGATGGATGGATGATGGATGGATGGATGGATGGATGGATGGATGATGGATGATGGATGGATGATGGATGGATGGATGATAGATGGATGGATGATGGATGGATGGATGGATGGATGATAGATGGATGATGGATGGATGGATGATGGATGGATGGATGATGGATGGATGGATGGATGGACGGACGGATGGGCAGAACCAGGTAGAGAAACTGGCACAGAGAAATGGTGTGATGTTTTTGCAAAACGACCAAGGGTCTGTGATTGCTGCACTGTGAGGTCAGACTGTGGGGCTACCCACCGGTGTTTGAATCTCTGGATACTTCAGGAATCATATTGTTCCTGAGTTAATTCATTCAGGCTTTAACTGTGCCATGAATCCCGGCTTCTACCAAGTCCCATGCCTGGTAGTGGATGCATCCATCCAGCGCCTTGTCTTCACTGGACAGAGGAGCATACAAAGGCTGCAGAGAGAGGCTGGTGGGGCTGACAAGGGAGGGCCCTGAACGTGGCTGATCCGGGAGGTTCTTGCCAAGAGCTGGCATGGAGCCACATGAGTTTGGGTTTAAACTCTGGTCTTTTCAAACTGCGTGGCCTTGGGCTCTTCATGTGGGCTCCTGGGCCTCAGTTACCTCTTCTGCAAAGTGGATACAGTGACAAGCTGTCACAATGAGCCCTGGGAACCCCGTGTCCTAGGCCTAGCATGGGGTGGCCTGGGGTGGGAGCGGGAGCAGGGGAGGGAGCTGACCTCATCCAACTTCTAGGAACCCCAGGTAGACTTGAGGGTGAAGAGCGGGGCTCTGGGGCCAAAGAGATTTAAATTCTACCCCTGGTTCTTCCACTCATCACCTGTGTGACCTAAGGAATTGACGAAACCTCTCTCAGCCTCAGTTTCCTCCTCTGACAAAGAGACCTCTGAGCTCCATGGGCCTGCGGTGAGTGTCCTAAGAGGCCATGTCGCCTGGTGGTCAAGAGGGCACAGGCTCCGGGGCAGGTGCTGGCCCAGCCCTGGCTCTGCCGCTGATGTGCAAGACAGAACTGGAGACTCCACTTCCCTCAGCCTCAGTTTCCTCCTCTGTAAAGCGGGGATGATACCAGGAGCCGCCTTGGAGGAAGTTTCCATGGGGTTATGGTTCCCTGAGATCTTGTTCCTAAGGTCCGTGGTGCATGCAGTGTGTGAGAAGCTGGGACCCCCGGAAGTCCTTAAGGTCTTCAGCCACCTGACCTGTGGGCACCTCCCTCCCTCCCAGGCTCAGTCTCCCCTGCTGTAGAATGGAGTTATCTGCATGTCTGCCCCACCAGGTGGCTGTGAGCTTTCAGGCCTCACCTGTGAGAACAACTGTTCCGGTGGGAACCCGGGACCCAGTGGGTGCCGAACCCCACAGCTCTGAGAACCATCCTCGGGCCTCCCAGGTTGATCCCCAGGGCAGGGACACTGGTGTCCCTTATTCCACTCTTTGAGATCATAAAACATCAGTGCCTGGATATTCAACCAGGTTGCAGAAGACTTATACAGGCATTTCAAAAGTGAGAATAGCAAATAATCCACCAGTGTATAACACAGGGCTCACATTCATTGATCAACAGGGAAATGCAAATGAAAAACTCATAGTGGTAACTCCACATCCCACCAGGACAGCTAAAATGGAAGACTGACAATGCCATGTGTTGACAAGGACATGGAGCATTCAGGATTCGCACACCCTGCTGGGGCAAAGTACTGTAGCTCTCTTTGAAAAATGGTTTGGCAGTATTTTCTAAAGTTGAGTATATGACTCAGTGCCTTCATTCCTTGGTACATACCCAACAGAAACTCTGTGTTGTTTCACCAAAAAGATGAGAACAAGAATGTCCCTAGCATCAACCTTCACAAGAGCCCCACACTGAAAGCTTCCCAAATGACTGTCCATAATAGACGGGATACGTTTCTTCTGCTGCATTCACTGAAAACAATCCTGCCCAGAGATGAGTCTGAAACTCCTTGGTCTCAGGATCCCTTTATGTTCTTAAAAGTCATTGAAAAGTTGGGCATAGTGGCTCACAGCTGTAATCCCAGCACTTTGGGAGGCCAAGGCAGGTGAATCGCTTGAGCCCAGGAGTTCATGACCAGACTGGGCAACATAGTAGGACTCCATCTCTACAAAAAAAAAAAAAAAGTACAAAAAATTACCTGGGGTTGATGGCACATGCCTGTAGTCCCATGTAGTCCCAGCTACTCAAGAAGCTGAGGTGGGAGGATCATTTGGGTCTGGAGGGGCTGAGGCTGCAGTGAGCCATGATTGCACCACTGCACTCCAGCCTGGGTGACAGGGCGAGACCCTGTCTCAAAAAAAGACAAAAAGAAATCATTGAATACCCAAAGAGCTTTTGTTTGTACCAGTTATATCCATTGCCATTTACCTTAAGAAACATTAAAACTAGCCAGGCACAGAGGCTCACACCTGTAATCCCAACACTTAGGGAGGCCAAGGCAGTCGAATCACTTGAGGTCAGAAGTTCAACACCAGCCTGGCCAACTTGGCGAAACCCGTCTCTACTAAAAATGCAAAAATTAGCCGGGCGTGGTGTTGCATGCCTGTTGTCCCAGCTACTCAGGAGGCTGAGGCATAAGAATCACTTGAACTCAGGAGGTGGAGGTTACAGTGAGCCAAGATCGCACCACTGCACTCCAGTCTGGGCAACAGAACAAGACCCTGTCTCAAAAGAACAAAAAATTAAAACGGAAAGAAACAAAATAATATCTTTATCAATCCATTAAAACAACAAAAATAGGCTGAGCGCAGTGGCTAATGCCTGTAATCCCAGCACTTTGGGAGGTTGAGGCGGGTGGATCACTTGAGGTCAGGAGTTTGAGACCAGCCCAGACAACATGGTGAAAGCCCACCTCTACTAAAAATACAAAAATTAGCTGGACTCAGTGGCATGTACCTGTAATCCCAGCTACTCAGGAGGCTGACACAGGAGAATCACTTGAGCCTAGGAGGTAGAGGTTGCAGTGAGCCAAGATCACATCACTGCACTCCAGCCTGGGTAGTGGAGCAAGACTATCAAATACCCATCAATGATAGACTGGATAAAGAAAATGTGACACATATACATCGTGGAATACTATGCAGCCGTTAAAAAGGATGAGCTCATGTCCTTTGCAGGGACATGGATGAAGCTGGAAACCATCATTCTCAGCAAACTAACACAGGAACAGAAAACCAAACACTACATGTTCTCACTCATGAGTGGGAGCTGAACAATGAGAACACATGGACACAGGGAGGGGAACATCACACACGGGGGCCTGGTGGGGGGTGGGGGGCTAGGGGAGGGATAGCATTGGGAGAAATACCTAATGTAGATGAAGGGTTGATGGGTGCAGCAAACCACCATGGCACGTGTATATCTATGTAACAAACCTGCATGTTCTGCACATGTATCCCACAACTTGAAGTATAATAAAAAATTAAAAATAAATAAATAAACAAAAAGAAACAAATGATAAGATACACAATACATGGGTGAATCTCACAACTATAACACCGAAAAACAGAAGCCAGACATAACAGAGAGTATGCAGGAGAGGGAGAGAGAGAGAGAAGAATGCAGTATGATTCCATTTACACAAATTATGAAAACTGGCACGTGGGCACCATGCTATTGGAAGTCAGGATAATGATTGCCATTGGAGGAAGGGAGTGAGTCGAGGGATGAGAAGGGCTTCTGGCTTCCGGAGAGCTGGCCATATTCTCTTTTTTTTTTTTTTTTTTTTTTCAGACAGGGTCTCGGCCGGGTGCTGTGACTCACGCCTGTAATCCCAGCACTTTGGGAGGCCCAGGCGGGCGGATCACGAGGTCAGGAGATTGAGACCATCCTGGCTAACATGGTGAAACCCTGTCTCTACTAAAAAATACAAAAAAATTAGCCGGGCGTGGTGGCAGGCGCCTGTAGTCCCAGCTACTAGGGAGGCTGCGGCAGGAGAATGGCGTGAACCCGAGAGGCGGAGGTAGCAGTGAGCCGAGATCCCGCCACTGCACTCCAGCTTGGACTACACAGCGAGACTCTCTCAAACAAAAAACAAAAAACCCCATGGTTTGGGAGACCAAGGCGGGAGGATCATTTGAGGCTATGGATTAGAGACTGAGGCCGGCCTAGGTGACATAGGGAGACCCTATCTCTACAAAATAAAATATATTAGAAGGGGGAGGAGGCCAAAAAAAATTTTTTTTAATTAAAAAGAAGGTCAGGTGCGATCATTCACACCTGTAATCCCAGCACTTTGGGAAGCCAAGGTGGCAGGATTGCTTGAGCTCAGGAGTTCAAGACCAGCCTGGCCCACATGGCAAAACCCCGTCTCCACTGAAAATACAAAAAATTAGCTGCATGGTGATGCGCACCTATAATCCCAGCTACTCAGGAGGCTGAGGCGTGAGAATCGCTTGAACTCAGGAAGCAGAGGTTGCAGTGAGCCGAGACTGATCACACCACTGCATGCCAGCCTGGGCAACAGAGCAAGACCCTGTCTCAAAATATAAATACATAAACAGACAATATTTGGAACCAGCCATGTTTGCCTCTCAAAACTGTGCCCTCAACTATCCTGCTACACATGACCCAGAGTCTAAATAAGACTTGCCCAAGTCCCAAAGAAATACCACAGGGTCCTCTCCAGCTCTTGAAATTTAAAGTAACTAAGGGCTCAAAGAGCTTTTTTTTTTTTTTTGAGACAGAGTCTAGCTCTGTCGCCCGGGCTGGAGTGCAGTGGTAGGATCTCAGCTCACTGCAAGCTCCGCCTCCCAGGTTTACGCCATTCTCCTGCCTCAGCCTCCCAAGTAGCTGGGACTACAGGCGCCCGCCACCTCACCCAGCTAGTTTTTTGTATTTTTTTTAGTAGAGGCGGGGTTTCACCGTGTTAGCCAGGATGGTCTCGATCTCCTGACCTCGTGATCCGCCCGTCTCGGCCTCCCAAAGTGCTGGGATTACAGGCTTGAGCCACCGCACCCAGCCTGAGCTTTTGTTGATATTGACTATATATCTATTGCTATTTACTGTATTGGAAATTATTTCTTTTTACTTTTTTTTTTTTTTTTGAGACAGGGTCTTGCTCTGTTGCCCAGGCTGGAGTGCAGTGACGTAATCTCGGCTCACTGAAGCCTCAACCTCCTAGGCTCAAGTGATCCTCTCGTCTCAGCCTCCTGAGTAGCTGGAACTACAGGTGCACACCACCACACCTGCCTTTTTTCTTTTTTTCTTTTTTTTATTTTTGTAGAGACGAGGGTCTCACTATGTTGCCCAGACTGGTCTCAACCTCCTGCTCTCAAGTGATCCTCCTGCCTGGGCCTTCCAAAGTGCTGGGATTACAGGCATGAGCCACTGGGCCTGGCATGAAGTAGAAATTAAAAGTGTGGAATTTAAAAAATACTTTTGAAGATTTTAAATTTTATTTAAAATGTATTTTGAGCTGGGCACGGTGGCTCACGCCTGTAATCCCAGCACTTTGGGAGGCTGAGGTGGGTGGATCACGAGGTCAGGAGTTCAAGACCAGCCTGGCCAACATGGTGAAACCCCATCTCTACGTAAATACAAAAATTAGCTGGGAATATATATATTCCTAGCTATTGGGAGGCTGAGACAGGAGAATCCTTTGAACCCAGGAGTCAGAGGTTTCAGTGAGCCAAGATCACACCACTGCACTCCAGCCTGGGTGACAGGGCAGGACTCTGTCTCAAAATAAAAAAAATTCAGCAATGTTGGCACCCTTCTAACCCCTTAAATGTGGTTCCCTAAACAGCCAGGGAATATGCCTGTGTCCACTCCCTGCCTCCCCGCCATGTGGCCCCACAACCCCCATCCCACCCCCACCCCCACCCCCACCCTGCCCTTCTCTGTCCCCTCTGTCTTCTGGTCTCCCCCGTCCTCTGCCGCCCCCTGGCGGCCGTCCTGGCCCCTGGGTCTCCCCATCGCCGCCTCTCTGACCCTGTTCTGGTCCCATTTAGCAAATGTTCCAATCCTCTTAGGCCGGGCCAGCCTCAGCAGAGCAGAGAGAATTAGATCCGATTTGGGGGTGGAGGGGGGCAGACTTCCAGAATATAATGAAAACTGCTTGTCAGACCATGGTAGGCAGTAGACATACAGCAGCTCACACACTGGGATCCCACAAGGGGCAACGAGGAGGGGAAACTGAGGAACAGAGAAAGGGGGAGACAGAGGGGCAGGGTGGGGGGACGCCAAGGGGTGGACAGGGCACCTGGAGGCTGAGAGGTCTTGCTCCCTGCGCCTGGAAAATGTCTTCCCAATTTGGCTCTCACCGCCACGGTCACCGGAGCACCTAGTGCCTCCACCTGCAATTCTGGAGTATCTTCCCTCTTTACAAGGACCCGATTCTCTCATCCAGAGTTATTAATTAATTCTTGGCATGTGGTTTTTTGTTTTTTTGTGTGTTTGGGGGGCTTGTGGGGTTTTGGGGGGATTGTTTGTTTTTTGAGATAGGGTCTCACCCTGTTGCCCAGGCTGGAGTGCAGGTGGAGGGCACAGCTCAATGCAACCTCAACCTCCCAGACTCCAGCGATCCTCCCACCTCAGCCTCCCAAGTAGCCAGGACTACACTAGCACACCACTCCGCCTGGCTAATTTTGGGAGGTTTTTTTTGTTTTGTTTTATGCTTTTGTTTTTATTTGTTTTGAAACAGAGTCTCACTCTGTCACCCAGGCTGGAGTGCAGTGGTGTGAGCTCGGCTCACTGCAACCTCCACCTCCTGGGTTCAAGCGATTCTCCTGCTTCAACCTCCTGAGTAACTAGGATTACAGGCGCGTGCCACCACGCCTGACTAATTTTTGTATTTTTAGTACAGATGGGGTTTCACCATGTTGGCCAGGCTGGTCTTGAACTCCTGACCTCAAATGATCCACCTGCCTCGGCCTCCCAAAGCGCTAGGATTACAGGCCTGAGTCACCATGCCTGGCCTTTTTTTTTTTTTTTTTTTTTTTTTTTTGAGATGGAGTCTCGCTCTGTCACCCAGGCTGGAGTGCAGTGGCCGGATCTCAGGTCACTGCAAGCTCCACCTCCCAGGTTCACGCCATTCTCCTGCCTCAGCCTCCCGGGTAGCTGGGACTACAGGCGCCGCCACGTCGTCCGGCTAGTTTTTTTTTTGTATTTTTTTAGTAGAGACGGGGTTTCACCGTGTTAGCCAGGATGGTCTCGATCTCCTGACCTCATGATCCGCCCGTCTTGGCCTCCCAAAGTGCTGGGATTACAGGCTTGAGCCATCGCACCCAGCCCATTTTTTGTATTTTTTAGAGAGACAAGGTCTCGCTATTTTGCCCAGGCTGGTCTCGAACTCCTGGCCTCAAGCAATCCACCCACCTCAGCCCCCCAAGGTGCTGGGATTACAGGCATGAGCCATAGCGCTCAACCTATTCTGTGATTCTTTGAGTAAAACACCTGCCTTCCCCCACTTGGAGGATGAGTTCCATGAGAACAAGAGCTGCACCTGTTAACTATCTGGAGGTGCCTAGGTCAGTCCCTTGAATGTACAGAGCACTTAATAAATACAGGCAGTTCTCAGGCCGGGTGCGGGTGGCTCACGCCTATAATCCCAGCACATTGGGAGGCCGAGGTGGGCGGATCACCTGAGGTTGGGAGTTCAAGACCAGCTTGACCAACATGGAGAAACCCCATCTCTACTAAAAAAAAAAACAAAATTAGCCAGGCGTGGTGGCAGGTGCCTGTAATCCCAGCTACTTGGGAGGCTGAGGCAGAATTGCTTGAACCCAGGAGGCAGAGATTGCAGGGAGCTGAGACCGTGCCATTGCACTCCAGCCTGGGCAATAAGAGCGAAACTCCGTCTCAAAATATATACATATAATAAATTAAAAATAAATAAATACAGGCAGTTCTCATTCTTACTGGTTATGTTCTATGAAGTTGCTGTGAACATGGTCTTAGCCAATAAGGAACCACTGCTCCCGGGGGAAATACAGATTTGGGGTCCTGCAAGGATCTGCTCACACTATTGTCATCAATCGATCAATACCTCACCCTGGTTCATGCGTGTTTCGGTTTAAAGACACCTTATTGAATATATATTAATATGTTATTGATTCATTCAAATTAAACTCAGGACTGGCCAGGTGCAGTAGCTCACACCTGTAATTTTAGCACATTGGGAGGCTGAGGCAGTTGGATCACCTGAGGTCAGGAGTTTGAGACCAACCTGGCCAACATGGTGAAACCCCGTCTCTACTAAAAATACAAAAATTAGCCAGGCATGGTGGCAGGCACCTGTAATCCCAGCTACTCTGGAGGCTGATGCATGAGAATCCCTTGAACCCGGGAGGCAGAAGTTTCAGTGACCCGAGATCAATCCACTGCATCCAGTCTGGTTGACAGAGAGAGATCCTGTCTCAAAAAATAAAATTTAATAAAAAAGAGAGAAAGGACAGTGTTTCAAGAATGAATGTCCAGACACTGAGAGGAACCCCAATGGCAGAAAGACATTGAACAACAAGATTCTAGAAAGCAGGCCAGGTGTGGTGGCTCACACCTGTAATCCCAGTACTTTGGGAGGCTGAGGCGGGAGGATCACGAGGTCTGGAGATCGAGACCATCCTGGCTAACACGGTGAAACTCCATCTCTACTAAAAATACAAAAAATTAGCCGGGCGAGGTGGCGGGCGCCTGTAGTCCCAGCTACTCGGGAGGCTGAGGCAGGAGAATGGTGTGAACCCGGGAGGCAGAGCTTGCAGTCAGCCAAGATTGTGCCACTGCACTCCAGCCCGGGCGACAGAGCAAGACCCCGTCTCAACAAATAAATAAATAAATAAAATAAAATTTTTTTAAAAAGATAGAGAAAGGACAGTGCTTCAAGAATGAATGTCCAGACACTGAGAGGAACCCCAGTGGCAGAAAGACATTGAACAACAGGATTCTAGAAAGCAAAAGCCAACCTCACGCCTTCATCACCCTCACTCTGATCTGCCCAATACTGTCTTCAAAGCCCAAACGACTCCTTGTTGCCCGTGTGCCCCTCCTGAACCCCCTACCCCTGCACCAAGAGATACCCTTACAATGCAGAGGATGGGGAGGTGTCTGTGGGCCTCTTGGGGGCAGGAGCAGAGATGAGTCAACCCCACCAACAGGTCCACCCCATCAGAGCCCACAGGTGTAGGGTAAAAGAGGAGACTGAAGAATTGATGGAAGGCCAGGTGTGCCTGTAATCCCAGCACTTTGGGAAGCGGAGGCGGGCAGACCACAAGGTCAGGAATTCGAGACCAATCTGGCCAATATGGTGAAATGCCGTCTTTACTAAAAATAGAAAAATTAGCCAGGGATGGTGGCAGGCACCTGTAATCCCAGCTACTCGGGAGGCTGAGGCAAGAGAAGGGCTTGAACCCAAGAGGTGGAGGTTGCAGTGAGCCAAGATCCCACCACTGCACTCCAGCCTGGGTGACAGAGCGAGACTCTGTCTCAAAAAAAAAAAAAAAAAAAAAAAAAAAAATTGATGGATAAGGAGAGAGCCATTTTTTCTGTTCTGAAGGAATCAAATACAAATGGATTTATTTATTTATTTATTTATTTGTTTGTTTGTTTGTTTGTTTATTTATTTGAGATGGAGTCTCACTCTGTCACCCAGGCTGGAGTGCAGTGGCACAATCTCGGCTCACTGCAACCTCTGCTTCCCGGGTTCAAGAGATTCTCCTGCCTCAGCCTCCCGAGTAGCTGGGATTACAGGCGCCCTCCACGATGTGCAGTTCATTTTTGTATTTCTAGTAGAGATGGGGTTTCACCATGTTGGCCAGACTGGTCTTGAACTCCTGACATCAGATGATCCTCCAGCCTCAGTCTCCCAAAGTGCTGGGATTACAGGTGTGAGTCATTGCGCCTGGCCAAGAATGGATTTCATAATCCCTTCTGCATGCTTTTCCACCTACTTCATTCCCACCTATGTTGCTTTTGCCCCAGGCTCTGGAGGACCTCCCTCCACCCACGTGACTCTAGGAATTTGGCCATTGCCTAGGAAGGCCCAGGAGGAATCTCCAGAAATTCCATCCAATCCTGAAGACACATCAGGACGAGAGAAGGCATGGGGACTTCCGTGGGCGGGGCGCTGACGAGCCCTAGGGTGGCATTCAAGGCCAGAAATGCTTCTTGTTTTCCAGGTTGTCCATTAAAAAATCATAATTATAAGCAGCAGGAAATAGAGAAAGTAGACATTCCCCATCATCTCTGGGTAATTACTTTTGCAGGAGTTTTTATTGTTGTTATTTATTGTTCATGCAAATATATTATGGGCCAGACGAGGTGGCTCACACTTGTAATCTCAGCACTTTGGGAGGCCAGTGTGGATGGATCACTTGAGGTCAGGAGTTAGAGATCAGCCTGGGCAACATGGCAAAACCCCGTCTCTACAAAAAATACAAAAATTAGCCAGGCGTGGTGGCGCATGCGCCTGTCCTCCCAGCTACTTGGGAGGCTGAGGTGGGAGAACGGCTTGAGCCAAGGAGGCAGAGGTTGCAGTGAGCCGAGATCATGCCAGTGCAATCCAGCCTGGGTGACAGAGCGAGATCCTGTCTCCAAGAAAAAGAAAGAAAAGAAAATATATATATATGTATAATATGTATATATTTTTGTATGTGCTTATTAAATGTATACATTCTTCAAAATAAACAATGTGCCTGAGACAGCACTTGACATGGAAAACACAAACTCCATCCTTTAGCTCATTATTAGTCAGCAACCTTGAGCTTTTCCTATTATAGACATGGGAATTCGGGAGGAATAAAAGAAAAAGCCCAGCAAAGTGTCTGTGTTCAAGACACATTTATTTCGGCAAACAGCAAGCAGACATCCAACAGGCAAACAAAACAAAAAATACATTAAAAATCATCATTTGTTACTAATGGGTTGCCCTTCATCCCTTTTTTAAACTTATTAGCATTCCATAGTCTGAGGCTGCCACAAATTAATCATCTTCTAATTTGTGGGTGTGAATTAATCCAGTTAACTCAGTTGATATTTCAAAGAAATGCTACACTGAACACTGATATCTGCGCTCATTTACAGGGGAGCAAGAATTTTCCCAGGATAAGTCTCTTACAATAAATAATTGAGGGCAGGCACGGTGGCTCACACCTGTAATCCCAGCACTTTGGGAGGTCAAGGTGCACGGATCACCTGAGGTCAGAAGTTCACATAGTGAAACTCCATCTCTACTAAAAATACAAAAAAAAAAAACTAGCTGGGTGTGGTGGCAGGCGCCTGTAGTCCCAGCCACTCGGAAGGTTAACGCAGGAGAATTGCTCGAACCCAGGAGGCAGAGATTGCAGTGAGCCAAGATCATGCCACTGCACTTTAGTCTGGGTGACAGATCGAGACTCAGTCTCAATAAATAAATAAATAAATAAAATAAGAAAACTGGCTGGGTGCGGTGGCTCACGACTGTAATCCCAGCACTTTGGGAGGCTGAGGTGGGTGGATCACTTGAGGTCAGGCATTTGAGACTAGCCTGGCCAACATGGTGAAACCCTGTCTCTACTAAAAATACATAAAATTGACTGGGCGTGGTGGTGTGCGCCTGTAATCCCAGCTACTCGGGAGACTGAGGCAGGAGAATCACTTGAACCCGGAGGTGAGGTTGCAGTGAGCCAAGATCACGCCACTACTGCACTCCAGCCTGGGTGACAGAGCAAGACTCCATCTCAAAAAAAAAAAAAAAAAAAGGCCGGGCGCGGTGGCTCAAGCCTGTAATCCCAGCACTTTGGGAGGCCGAGACGGGCGGATCACGAGGTCAGGAGATCGAGACCATCCTGGCTAATACGGTGAAATCCCGTCTCTACTAAAAAATACAAAAAACTAGCCGGGCGACGAGGCGGGCGCCTGTAGTCCCAGCTACTCGGGAGGCTGAGACAGGAGAATGGCGTGAACCCGGGAGGCGGAGCTTGCAGTGAGCTGAGAGCCGGCCACTGCACTCCAGTCTGGGTGGCAGAGCAAGACTCCGTCTCAAAAAAAAAAAAAAAAAAAAAAAAAAAAAAAAATTAAATGGTTTTTAGTCTACTTGCAGAGTTGTGCCTCCATCACTATAGTCAATTTTAGAACATTTTTCACCATGCCCAGGAGCTATCCCCATAGCTACTCCCAGTTGGTCCCAATTTTCCCTTCTCCCCAACCCCTAGCAACCACTAATCTGCTTTCTGTCCCTATGGATTTGCCTATTCTGGACACTTTGTGTAAATAGAAGCATATGTGTGCTTTTGAGTCTGGCTTCTTTCACTTGGCTTCATGTTGGCAAGGTTCATCCACGTTGTAGTATGTATCAGAGCTTTATTCCTTTTCGTGGTTGAGTACTATCCCATTGTGTGAATATAGGACATTTTGAGTTTCTATTTTTTGTGGGTTTTTTTTGGGGGGTCGTTGTTTTGTTTTGTTTTTTGAGGTGGAGTCTCCCTCTGTCACCCAGGCTGGAGTTCAGTGGCACGATCTCAGCTCCCTGCAACCTCTGCCTCCCGGGTTCAAGTGATTCTCCTACCTCAGCCTAACAAATAGGTGGGATTCCAGGCTCCCCACCACGCTTGGCTAATTTTTTGTATTTTTAGCAGAGACTCGTTTTTACCTTGTTGACCAAGCTGGCCTCAAACTCCTGACCTCAAGCGATTCGCCCACCTCAGCCTCCCAAAATGCTGGGATTACAGGCATGAGCCCCCGTGCCCGGCCACGCGGCACTTTGTTTATCCATCAGTGGATCGATGTTTCAGCGTTTTCTCCTCTTGGGTGATTGTGAATCATGCTGCCGTGAACTTGCTTATATTTAAATGTCTGTTTTCACAAAATAATACCAGTGAGCTTGTTCATCTGTTTATGTCTTTATTGGCCAAATAAATAGCCACGGTGCAAAATCTCTGTGGTCGCCACTGTGTTCCCAGCATGTCCTGTAGGTGAAGCCGGACAACGAACGTGGGCGATGAGGAATCATTGCTGGGGATGCTGCTTTCTACAACAGAACTCTAAGTAGCCGGTGAAAACAATAAGCCAGGCCTGTGGTAACAATGTCTACGTTTTATTGAATTTTGAAATTGATTGCATGAGTCATTTCTAGTTCCCTGCACCATGAGCCTTGTCAATCTCTCTAACCCCTGAATCCATGTGGGTCCTGCCATGGGGAAATGGGGACAGCCAGGTGTCTGACAGAGAAGATGCATCTCTGAAGGATCTGATTTCTGTAGACCAAGGTCATGGGTCCCCTGTATCTTCAGCAGCAGGTTCGTTCACTCACAAGGACAGACCAGCAGCGGTCCATGGGCACATCCATCAGACCTGTGCCCCTTCCTGATACAGGTCTATGCAGCTCGGAGAGGCTGGGCTCATGTGAACCCAGCACACGAGCCCCGTATATAAACTGGAATAAACCAGCACTGAGGTCATTTACTCATCAGGAGAAACCAGCAGAAGTCTATGTGAATGTGCATCAGAACTTCGCCCCACAGGCAAATTCACTACAGAAACCAAACCATTATCAGCAGGACCAATGTGTACTGAGCTCTGCTTACACCTATAGGCACCTGGGGGGCAATTTTTGGAATAGATAGTAGGGGCCAGAGTGGCCTCAAGGGACCAAAGAGGAGGTTGCAGGGTTATCCAGGAGGGAGGGATGGTGGCTGGACAAGGCGGGCAGCCCAGGAGCCAGGAGGAGTGGCTAGACTCGCTGGTATTGGTCATGCGGGGCCCCAGCCCTGGGAAGGAACAAGGATGACTCCTGGGGGCTGACTGGCGGTGCCTCTCCTGAGATGGGGACTCCAACCACAGGTCACAATGCTGACCCCCCCCCAACCCCACGTGGAATGCCGCCTCGCCTGGGCCCATGAGGGTGAAACCAAGGCTGTGTTGCCCACTGAGGTTCCCCGGCTCCCAGCACAGCTTGGCAGGCAGTACCTGATCAGTGATGAAGGATTCATCCATCATTCAGCTCCTCCAGGGGGCGGGACTGCAGGGCAGGGTGGGAAAGGGAGGGTCCCAGCAGGGTGGGCCAGGGTGGGCACAGCATAGAAGTGATTTAAGAGCCAAGCACTTGCCAGTACACACTCATGTCTGGGAACAGAGCAGGACGCAGGATGCAAGACCCTGGTCATCTCCAAGGTGAGCGAGGGCAGGGGTGTGAGGGGTCTGAGCTGATCCTGTGGCTGAGGCTGCAGAGTGCAGATCTGGGCAGCCAGAGCAGGGCTGGGCCTGTGCGGGAGGCTTCCCGTCCTGCAGAGAGGGGAGAACTTAGTGGCCTTTGGGAAATGAAAAATCATGCAGTGGCGCAGAGCGTCTCACGCCTGTGATCCCAGCTCTTTGGGAGGCCACGGTGGGAGGATCACTTGAGCCCAGGACTCTGAAACCAGCTGGGCCAACACAGTGAGACCCGTCTTTACCAAAAATACAAAAGTTACCCAGGGGTGGTGGTGCACAACTGTGGTCCCAGCTACTCGGGAGACTGAGGCGGGGGGATTGCTTGAGCTCAGGAGGTGGAGGCTGCCTTGAGCCGTGATCACATCACTGCACTCCAGCCTGGGTGACAGAGCGAGATCCCCTCTCCAAGAAAAAGAAGGAAAGAAATTAAACCAGCGCCTACGCTGCCTGCCTTCCCTTCTGTGGGGTCCCTAACAATACAGGAGCTGTCATCATGCCCATTTCCTAGATGTGGATCCTGAGGCCCAGAGAGGTGCAAGGTCTGATCCAGATACCAGGCTGCCATCCGCGGTGCCGCCCCAGCCCACACTGCCTGGGCTCCTTGCCTGGCTCAGGGGACAGGGTCCCTAGGCGGGGCCGGGGGCTCCCTGGGGGCTTCTCTGACCTGTTTCCCTCCCCTCCCCAGGCGCTCCCCCGGCCCCGGACCCTCCAAGGAGACAGCGGCAGGAGCGCACGGTCTACACTCAAAGCCAGCAGGAAGTGCTAGAAAGTTACTTTCAGAACGACCAGTACCCGAACTATGACAAGCGACTGAATCTGGCGAAGGCACTCGATCTCAAGGAGCACCAACTGCAGGTCTGACTCCCAGCCCTACCCCGCCCGCCCCAGTCACCCCAAGGAGCCTCTTCACCTCTGTCACTCACCGGGGCCTGGGCCGCCCAACCATCTCCTGCCCTGCCACACAAGGGGTCCCGCCAGTGTAGACCCGGGCTGCATCCTGAGTCCTGTTCCAACTGTATGCTAACCCAAACCTGCCCACAGGATCGGTCCAAGCTGTCCCCCACGAGGTCTCCCGGTGCCCAGACCTCAGGCCCCCCTCAGAACCCGCGGTCCCTCCCCTCGAACCCTCCCTGGTCCCCCGAGCTCCCGGGCAGCAGGCCCTGCTCCTCCCCTCCCACCCCATCCTCTCCCCTCCCTTCTCCAGGCCTGGGAGCTGGGGGCCCTCTTATGGTGGGTGCCGGGTGGGGGTGAACAGAGGGAGAGGTTGAGGCCGGCCCCACCCCCAAGCGGCTCACCGGACCGCGCGAGCCCCTCCTTCACACCTCCTCCCTGTCCCCTCTGCCCCCAGGTGTGGTTCAAGAATCGCCGCGCCAAACTAGCTCGGGAGCGACGGCTCCAGCAACAGCCCCAGCGCGTCCCTGGGCGGAGAGGCCGAGGAGCCCGCGCTGAGCCCCTAGTCCCTGCAGCCGCTGCCTCCGCCCCTCAGCCGGGCCTCTCGGGAATCCTTCCAGCGGCGGAACCCACGATCTGCAGCCTCGACCAGGCCTGGGGTGGCCCCGGGTGCAGAGCCCAAAAGGGCATCCCAGATGTCCTGGGTCCAGGCTGTGGCCCGATCCCAGCCCCAATCCGAGGCCCAGCTCAGGTCCCAGGTCCACTCCCTGGCCCAATCCCAGGCCCAATTTCAGGCCCAGCCCAGATCACAGGCCCACTCCTTGGCCCAATCCCAGGCCCAGCCCAGATCCCAGGCCCACTCGCTGGTCCACTCCCAGGCCCAATTTCAGGCCCAATTTCAGGCCCAGCCCAGATCCCAGGCCCACTCCTTGGCCCAATCCCAGGCCCAGCTCAGGTCCCAGGCTCAGCCCAGATCCCAGGCCCGATCATAGGCCAGATCCCAGGCCCAGGCAGACTCGGAGGCCCAGGTCCCATCTTAAGTCCTGGCCGGATGTCAAGCTCAGGTTCACTTCCAGGCCCACCCCCGATTTTAGGCCCAGGCCCAGGCTCAGTCCCAGCCCCAATACCAGGTCCAGGATCATTCCTAGCCCCAGCCCCAGTCCCCTTATGGCCTCAGAGCCCCAATGCCTCCGACTTCTTGCCAGACACCCAGTTATTCCCTCAATTCACAGAGCTGCTCCCACCCCTAGACCCCTTGGAGGGATCCTCAGTCTCCACCATGACCTCTCAGTACCAAGAAGGGGATGATTCTATGGGCCAAAAAGACTCAGGGTCTCAGTACCAAGAGGAAGGTGGCTCTGAATGAAAATCACTCAGGCCCCAGGTCATTACTGGATTTATAGGGGGCCTGTGCCTGCAAAGTTCTTCAGATCCCAGTGGGCCTGGAGTGGCTGGTCTACACTACTGGTGACTTTCTGCAGTGAATGCACCACCCTTTACCCACTCTGCTGCAGTCGGACATTTGCTGTCTTCACTGTGCAGCCATCACAGGTGGCCTGTGGATGTGCCTGCCCCTCATTTAAATTGAGCCTGAGCATTTCTCTGCTGGGATTGGAGTCACTGCTCACTGGGATGTTTGGCATTAGTGGATGCCGCTTGAGAGCTTTGTAAAGGGCTTTTCCCAGTGCTTCTGATGGTCAGCATCTTCCCCAACACTTAGGATTGTGAGACCTTTTAATGTTTGTTGATGCAATGAATTGTGGTTTTGTTGTGGCTGTAATATCCATTTCCCTGATGTTTGAGAGGTTAAACTCTCACATGTTAACTGAACCTTAGAAATCCTCATAATGTGTCTCTTTGTTTACCCCTTTTCCTTCATTTATTTGAATGTATTCTTATATTCTCTTGGCAATTAAAGTTCTGCAAACGCCTTTCCTATTTGCATTTTGTTTCATTAGTAGCATTTCTTGATTTCAATGTTGTCTATTTCACTGTTTTTCAAATTACCTATTGTTATGGACCAGATTTGTCTTCATTTTTCATTTCCATCAGCGGCAGACTGATAATGTTGTAAAACACAATGAAGTTATTAATAAAAATTAAAATGGGCCAGGTAAGGTGGCTCATGCCTGTAATCCCAATAATTTGGGAGGCCAAGGCAGGTGGATCACTTGAAGTCAGGAGTTTGAGACCAGCCTAACCAACATGGTGAAACCCCATCTTCACTAAAAAAAAAAAAAATATATATATATATATATATATACAAAAATTAGCCAGGCATGCTGGCGGATACCTGTAGTCCCAGCTACGTGGGAGTCTAAAGCAGGAAAATCACTTGAACCTGGGAGGTGGATGTTGCAGTGAGCTGAGATCATACCACTGTACTCCAGCCTGGAGTACAGAATAAGACCTTGTCAAAAAATATAAAATAATAAAATAAAATGACTTTTACAAAATATCTCAATATATCTGTATTTTCAAATTGAACAGAAAAGCTTCTAAAAGCTGGTGTTTCTAAAAGACCTCTGTTACTAATTGTTACTAACTGGAGACGAAGCCCACAGGTGGCACCAGTCTGAGGTGTCTGGCTTACTGCTTTGAAAATTGCTCCATTTTCTCGCTTTTTCCTTCTAAGAATAATGCTTTTTTTTTTTTTTTTTTAATGGCTTGTCTAAAATATCTTTCTCCAGGCTGGGCACAGTGGCTCAAACCTGTAATCCCAGCACTGTGGGAGGCTAAGGCAGGTGGATCACATGAGGCCAGGAGTTTGAGACCAGCCTGGCCAACATGGTGAAAACCCACCTCTACTAAAAGTACAAAAATTAGCCGGGTGTGATGGCACATGCCTGTAATCCCAGCTACTCAGGAGCCTGAGGCAGAAGAATCGCTTGAACTCAGGAGGTGGAGGTTGCAGTGAGCCAAGATCATGCCACTGCACTCCAGCCTGAGTGCCAGAGTGAGACTCCATCTCCAAAAAAAAAAAAAAAACAACAACAACAAAAAAAAACTTTCTCCAAGATGAGGTAACCAACAGGAGAAAAAGAAATCTTGCATTATCACATGATGATGAAGGTATTCCATTTTTTCTCTAAATTTTTATAGTTTTACCTTTCATATTTAGGTCTTTAATAGATGTATAATTGATTGTGCATGGTGTGAGGTAAGGATTTTTCCTTTCTCATGGATTTCCAATTGCCAATTTATTGGGAACTTGCAATTTATTTTGTATTTTGTCATAAATCAAAGGTTCATTGATGTATGAGTCTGTATCTACAAACTCTTTTGTTTTGGGGGGTTTTTCTTTTTTTTTTTTTTTTTTTGGAGACAATCTCACTCTGTTGCCCAGGCTAGAGTGCAGTAACACAATCACAGCTCACTGCAACCTCTGCCTCCCAGGTTCAAGTGATTCTCATGCCTCGGCATCCTGAGTAGCTGGGTTCACAGGCATGCACCACCATGCCCAGCTAATTTTTTGTATTTTTAGTTGAGACGGGGTTTAGCCATATTGGCTACATTGGTCTTGAACTCCTGGCCTCATTGATCTGCTAGCCTCAGCCTCCCAAAGTGCTGGGATTACAGGTATGAGCCACCACACCTGGCTTTTTTTTTTTTTTTTTTTTTTTTTTTTTTTTTTTTTTTTTTTTGGACAGCATCTTACTCTGTTGCCCAGGCTAGAGTGCAGTAACACAATCACAGCTCACTACAACCTCAACCTCCCAGGCTCAAGTGATCCTCCCACCTCAGCCTTCTGAGTAGCTGGGACCACAGGCACACACCACAATGCCTGGCTAATCTCCTTTTACTTTTTGCAGAAACAAGGTCTCACCATGTTGCCCAGGCTGGTCTTGAATTCCTGGGTTCAAGTGATCCCCTCACCTTGGCCTCCTAAATTGCTGGGATTGCAGGTGTGAGCCACCATGACTGGCTCTACAAAAAGTCTCTATTGGGTTCTTGGTCTCTATGTCCTTGCACCAATAGCATGCTACCCCTTGCCTCTGTCCTCTCCTCTCCTGCTTCTTTTGCCATCACCTTGTGGCCATCCTGGCCCCTGTGTCTTCCCACAGCTAGTTCTCTGACCCTGTCCCAGTCTCATTTAGCAAATGCTTCAATCCTCTTAGGTCAGGCCAGCCTCAGCAAAACATAGGGAGAATTAGTGCGGATTTGGGGGAAACATGTGACAGGCTGTGGTTGGAGGTGGGGACAGACTGCCGGGATACAATGAAAAACCCTCCTGCTCCTCAGAGAGACCCTGAGAGGGATGTACACAGAAAACCACACTGAGACTGTCCCAAGGAAGGCAGAGTGATGGAAAAAGGGAGAGACTGAGGGGCAGGGAGAAAGGGAGAGAGGGAGAGTGAGGTGCAAAGAAAAGGGGAAACTGAGGCATGGGAGTCTCCTGCCCTCAAAACCAGAACAGACAGGGTCTCCCCAGCCTGTGTCACTTCCCATGTGACAGCAGCTGTCCTGTGTGCTCTAATATCCTTACAAAAGGTCCTTTGAGGCTGGCAGCCTGTAATCCCTTTGCCTATGGGGGGTTACACCAAACCTCAGGGTGTTTAAGTGCCTTTCTGAGAAGACTGAAAAGATTCAGTCTGAGCATGGACCAGTCCACCCAGCCAAAGAGCACAGCCCTTAAACCCTCCACTCTATCGAGTGATACCAAGCTCATCTGCTTCTTGGACTCTTTGGAGGAGGACCTGTGGACAGCTGGATGTCCATGAGACTTTGGGTAACAACTACACCTTCTCCATACGTGTGGGGTGTAGCAACATGGAACTGTGCCATTAACATGCCCAGCACAGAGCCTAGCTTACAGGAAGCTCGGAGTAAATGGGTGATCTTATTATTTTACCATTTAGACAACAGCTTCCTCCCGTATCTCTTCCCTCCTCTGACTCATCTCCTATCTCTCTCTGCCCTGTGCAGACCCATGCTCCCCCTTCCTGCTCCTTCCCTAGTCTCTCTCCCTCCCTCTCAGTCCCTGTGTTTCTCCCTAGCAGGTTTCCCCGGCCTTGACCTAATCTAACTCACCACCTGCCCCAATCCTCTTAGAGCCAGGTGAGGCGGCATCTGCAGAATCTCAGCCGGGTCAGAGAAGAGTTGAAGGGGAGATGGGACATATTGGTGGATGATGTCAAAACCCTTCTCAAGCCCATGCTGGCACCTTTTCATGCTCCTTACTGGCCATGAGACTTCAGTTACACAAGTAGGTGCTGTCAGGGTCTCCTGGAGCCCTTCCCCTATATAAACCCCAGAAAGACTCCTCAGAAAGACAAAATGAACCTGCAGAATCTCCTCTCCCTGATTTGGGCAGTGAGTGGAACAACATGTTGCAGATGTTCCACAGACACATCTGATTGTCTCTGCATATATGATGAAAAATGTAAACTGACCGGACGCGGTGGCTCACGCCTGTCATCCCGGAACTTTGGGAGGCTGAGGCAGGCCGATCACAAGGTCAGGAGTTCGAGACCAGCCTGGACAACATGGTGAAACCCCATCTCTACTAAAAATACAAAAATTGACCAGGCATGGTAGTGCGCATCTGTAATCCCAGCTACTCAGGAGGCTGAGACTGGAGAATCGCTTGAACCCAGGAGGCAGAGGTTGCAGTGAGCCCGAGATCGCACAATTACTCTCCAGCCTGGGTGACAGAAGGGGACTCCGTCTCAAAAAAAAAAAAAAAAAAAAAATAGCTAGGTATACTGGTACGTGCCTATAGTCCCAGCTACTTGGGAGGCTGAGGCAGGAGAATTGCTTGAATCTGGGAGGCAGAGGTTGCCGTGAGCCAAGATGACGCTCCAGCCTGGCAACAAAGCAAGACTCCATCTCAATAAAAAAAAGAAAGACAGGCATGGTGGCTCATGCCTGTAATCCCAGCCTTTCAGGAAGCTGAGGCAAGAGGACTGCTTGAGACCAGTCTGGGCAATATAATGAGACCCCATCTCTACAAAAATATTAAAATTAACTAAGCATGATGGTACACACTTGTAATCCCAGCTACTTAGGAACCTGAGGTGGGAGGATCACTTGAGCCTGGGACAAGGATACAGCAAGCCATGATCACTATACTCTAGCCTCGGTGACAGAGCAAGACCCTGTCTCAAGAAAAATAATAAATAAGAAATAAACATGTCCACAGGAAGACTTGTACAAGAATGTTCATAGCAACCTTATTCATAAAAGACCAAAACAGAAAGAACCCGAGTGAATGGTTAAGCAAATTATGGTATGTCCATACAATGGACTATAACACAGCACTGAAAAGGAACAAGCTGTGGATACACATATGATATGGAAGAATCTCAAAATCATTATGTTGGGTGAAAGAAGCCAGACACAAGAGGCTGTATGTGGTGCCATTTCATTTCTACAAAATTCTAGAAGATATGGAAGTAATCTGTAGTTACAGAAAGCTATATGTGATACAATTTCATTTATATGAAATTCTAGAAGAGACAAAAGGAAGTATTCTATAGTTAAAGAAATCTGATTGGTGGTTGCCCAGGCAGGTGTGGGAATGAACAGAAAAATAACTGCAAAAAGGTCCCAGGGAACTTTTGAGGCTGATGGATGCTTCTTGTTTGGGTGCTGGTATCATAGTTGTATAATTTATTTTTGATGCTCTTTCGAGATGGGTCTCGCTCTATCACACAGGCTGGAGTGCAGTGGCACAAACATGGCTCACTGCAGCTTAACGTCTCAGGCTCAAGTGATCCTTTCACCCCAGCCTCCCAAGTAGCTAACACTACACGTGCACACCACCACGCCCAGTCAATTTTTTAATTTTTTGTAGAGACAGGGCCTTGCTATGTTGCCCAGGATGGTCTTGAACTCTTGGGTTCAAGTGATACTCTTGCCTCAGCCTCCCAAAGTGTTGGGATTGCAGGCATTAGCAACCAACCAGTTGTATACATTTATCAAAGCAATTATACTGAACACTTAGGACAAGTGTGTTTTATCTAAAGAAAGCATCTATCGGCCGGGCGCGGTGGCTCAAGCCTATAATCCCAGCACTTTGGGAGGCCGAGACAGGTGGATCACGAGGTCAGGAGATCGAGACCATCCTGGTTAACATGGTGAAACCCCATCTCTACTAAAAAATACAAAAAAAAAAAAAACTAGCCAGGCGAGGTGGCAGGCGCCTGTAGTCCCAGCTACTCGGGAGGCTGAGGCAGGAGAATGGCAGAAACCCAGGAGGCAAAGCTTGCAGTGAGCTGAGATCCGGCCACTGCACCCCAGCCTGGGTGACAGAGCGAGACTCCGTCTCAAAAAAAAAAAAAAAAAAAAAAGAAAGCATCTATCTTTAAAAGTTGATGTTTCAAAACTCTATGAATGGGGCCAGGCACGGTGGTTCATGCCTGTAATCCCAGCACTTTGGGAGGCCGAGGCGGGCGGATCACCTGAGGTTGGGAGTTCGAGAACAGCGTGACCAACATGGAGAAACTCCATCACTACTAAAAATTCAAAATTAGCTGGGCGTGGTGGCACATGCCTGTAATCCTAGCTACTCGGGAGGCAGGAGAATTGCTTGAACCTGGGAGGCAGAGATTGTAGTGAGCCGAAATCACGCCATTACACTCCAATCTGGGCAACAAGAGCAGAACTCCATCTCAGAAAAAATAAAATAAAAATAAAATAAAAAATTAGCCAAGTGTGGTGGTGTGCGCCTGTAGTCCCAGCTACTCGGGAGGCTGAGGCAGGAGAATCTCTTGAACCCGGGAGGCAGAGGTTGCAGTGAGCCAAGATCACACCACTACACTCCAGCCTGGGCGACAGAGCAAGACTACGTCTCAAAAAAAAAAAAAAAAAAAAAAAAAAACCATACAAACAAACAAAAAACTCTGTGAATTTTTAATATGAAAGATTTTTTGGTGAAAGGGAGGGTTTGGAGAAGGGTTAGATGAGTCAAATCATGTAAATCTTTTTTTTTTTTTTTTTTTTTTTTTTTTTTTTTTGAGACGGAGTCTCGCTCTGTCGCCCGGGCTGGAGTGCAGTGGCCGGATCTCAGCTCACTGCAAGCTCCGCCTCCCGGGTTTACGCCATTCTCCTGCCTCAGCCTCCCGAGTAGCTGGGACTACAGGCGCCCGCCACCTCACCCGGCTAGTTTTTTGTATTTTTTAGTAGAGACGGGGTTTCACCATGTTAGCCAGGATGGTCTCGATCTTCTGACCTCGTGATCCGCCCGTCTCGGCCTCCCAAAGCGCTGGGATTACAGGCTTGAGCCACCGCGCCCGGCCCAAATCATGTAAATCTTAACACTGATGATGGTCAGTGATCAACAAACCATATCTGCCATTATTATGGCTAATAATAGCATCACATACAGAAAGTTATTGGTCTTTTTCTAACTGTCAGTCTCTCTCTCTCTCTTTTTATTTTTTATTTATTTATTTTTTTGAGATGAAGTCTCTCTCTGTCACCCGGGGGGCTAGAGTGTAGTGATGTGATCTCAGCTCACTGCAACCTCCACCTCAAGCAATTCTCCTGCCTCAGTCTCCCAAGTAGCTGGGAGTACAGGCACGTGCCACCATGCCCGGCTAATTTTTATGTTTTTAGTAGAGTAGGGGTTTCACTATGTTGGCCAGGCTGGTCTTGAACTCCTGACCTCAAGTGATCCAACCACCTTGGCCTCCCAAAGTGCTGGGATTATAGGCATGAGCCACCTCGTCTGGCCTACATCTTCTTCAATTATTTTTGTTATTGTTTTTTCGTTTGTTTTTTGAGTCAGGGTCTCGCTGTGTTGCCCAGGCTGGAGTGCCATGATATGATCTAAGCTCACTGTAACCTCCACCTCCCAGGCTCAAGGGATCCTCCCACCTCAGCCTCCTGAGTGACTGGGATCACAGGCACGTGCCACCACGCCTGGCTAATTTTTTGTATTTTTGGTAGAAACAAGATTTTGTCACGTTGCCCAGGCTGGTCTCTAACTCATGACCTCCAGAGACCCTCCCATCTCAACCTCCCAGTGTTGAGATTACAGGCATGAATCACTGGGCCCGGCCTCATTTTTCAATATGCATCCAGTGATCACGTAAGTATTGTTAACCCACTCAGGTGGGTGTGGGCGGATCTCTATACCATCCCTGCTGGGTCCACCACTCCGTCCTCCCCCTGCCCGCTCTGAAATGGAAGCACCCCCACCTCTTCTTTCTGCCACTCTGCCTCTCCTCTGCTGCCCCCTGGTGGCAATCCTGGCCCCTGGGTCTCCCCAGCGTTGGTTCTCTGACCCTGTCCTGGTCCCATTTAGCAAGTGTCCCAATCCTCTTAAGCCAGGCCAGCCTCAGCAGAGCAGAGAGAGAATTAGATCCGATTTGGAGGCAGGAGACACCCAACAGGCTACTGGGGAAGGGGGTGGGGACAGACAGCTTGGATAAAACAGAAGCCCCTCCTGCTTTGGGAGGTCAAAGCTGGCAAATCGCTGGAGCCCAGGAATTCGAGACCAGCCAGGCAGCACAGCAATACCCCGTTTCTATAATAATATTTTTAAAAAAGAAAAGAAACCAAAGGCTGAACAACTTGAGCTTACAAAGAAGAGCTTCAATGGATTGAAAGACGTCAGATGCATAGAAGTCCATGGGTTCACAATGGTCCTCCAAAGAGAAAGGAAAAAACTAGAGAAAGTTGTTGAGGCTCCAATTTAATGTTCTGCAAACTGCTAAATTAAAAAGAATCTCGGGCCGGGCGCGGTGGCTCAAGCCTGTAATCCCAGCACTTTGGGAGGCCGAGACGGGCGGATCACGAGGTCAGGAGATCAAGACCATCCTGGCTAACCCGGTGAAACCCCGTCTCTACTAAAAATACAAAAAACTAGCCGGGCGAGGTGGCGGGCGCCTGTCGTCCCAGCTACTCTGGAGGCTGAGGCAGGAGAATGGCGTGAACCCAGGAGGCGGAGCTTGCAGTGAGCTGAGATCCGGCCACTGCACTCCAGCCCGGGTAACAGAGCAAGACTCCGTCTCAAAAAAAAAAAAAAAAAAAAAGAATCTCCTGGCCAGGCGCAGTGTGGTTCACACCTGTATGGCTGGGCACAGTGACTCACACCTCTAATCCCAGTACTTTGGAAGGCCGAGGCAGGTGGATCACCTGAGGTGAGGAGTTTGAGACCAGCCTGGCCAACAGGGTGAAACCCCGTCTCTACTAAAAATACAAAAAAAGGCCAGGTGTGGTGGCTCAAGCGTGTAATCCCAGCACTTGGGGAGGCCAAGGCGGGAGGATAACAAGATCAAGATATTGAGACCATCCTGGCCAACATGGTGAAACCCCATCTCTACTAAAAATACAAAAATTAGCCAGGCGCGGTGATGGACCCCTGTAATCCCAGCTACTCAGGAGGCTGAGGCAGGAGAATCGCTTAAACCCGGGAGGCAGAGGTTGCAGTGAGCCAAGATCTTGCCACTGCACTCTAGCCTGGACGACAGAGAGAGACTCCCTCTCAAAAAAAGAAAAAGAAAAAAAGAAAAAAAAGAGTTTAATTGGATTATTTGTAATACAAAAGTTAAATGCTTGAGGGAATAGATACCTCATTTACCCTGATGTTATTAGTATGCATTGTATGCCTGTATCAAAATAACCCATGTGCCCCATAGATAGATACACCTAGTATGTACCCAGAAAAATTTTATTTTTTATTTATTTATTTATTTATTTATTTATTTATTTATTGTGTGTGTGTGTGTGTGAGATGGAGTCTCACTCTGTCACCAAGGCTGGAGTGCAGTGGAACCATATCGGCTCACTGCAACCTCTGCCTCCTGGCTTCAAGCGATTCTCCTGCCTCAGCCTCCCAAGTAGCTGGGACTACAGGAGCACACCACGACGCCCGGCTCCTTTTCGCATTTTTAGTACAGACAGGGTTTCACCATGTTAGCCAGGATAGTCTCGATCTCTTGACCTCGTGATCCGCCCTCCTCGGTCTCCCAAAGTGCTGGGATTACAGGCGTGAGCCACCGTGCACGGCTACATTTTCATTTTTAAAAAGAAAGTGTCATGTCACCAATCCAAAGATGGTGTTTCATTTGACTCTCCTAAATCTAGATGACCGGAAGTGATTCCTGGTGACCCACAGGGATTCCACAGCGATTCCTGGTCTTCCGCGGTGACCCGAGGCGAACTGAGAAGATGCAGTTCTCAGACGTGGCCACATGCTGTCGCTGTTATAAAGGAATTCTTGGTGTCTCCCTTTTCAGGCTGGGTGATGTTCATGCTGAATTCTTTGAAGGTGTGAATTGTCTTGATTACTCCAAAATCAGATGGTGGCGTTTTCATGCATACGGTACAATTAAAATAAGAGCCCTGGTAGATATTTGTAGTGCTCACCAAGTTTTCAAGTTCTCATCTCCTTCTTTTTTTTTTTTTTTTTTGAGACGGAGTCTTGCTCTTGTCACCCAGGCTGGAGTGCAGTGGCCGGATCTCAGCTCACTGCAAGCTCCGCCTCCCGGGTTTATGCCATTCTCCTGCCTCAGCCTCCTGAGTAGCTGGGACTACAGGCGCCCGCCACCTCGCCCGGCTAGTTTTTTGTATTTTTTTAGTAGAGACGGGGTTTCACGGTGTTAGCCAGGATGGTCTCGATCTCCTGACCTCGTGATCCGCCCGTCTCGGCCTCCCAAAGTGCTGGGATTACAGGCTTGAGCCACCGCGCCCGGCCCTCATCTCCTTCTTAAACATAGGAAAATTAGGTTCCCCAGCCAAGTTCTGCAGGTGGGCGGGAGTTTCGTGGTAGGGGTTCGGAAAGTGGGCGGGGCTGTGTAACTGGTTCTGGCCAATGGGCTGTGACGAAAGCTGATACGCATCACTTCCGGGCTGACGCCTTTAGCAGCGAATGCCTGCTCTGAAGGCCAAGGCGGGAAAGATCGCTTGAAGCCAGGTTCGAGACCAACCTGAGCAACACAGCAAGGCCTCCCACAGTGCCCCATCCCCGCCCAGTTCCCCTCCAAAACGAAAAAAATAAATTAGCTGGGAGTAGTGGTGCGCTTGTAGTCCCAGCTGGTCGGGAGGCTGAGGGGCAAGATGGCTTGAGCCCAGAAGTTCCAGGCTGGAGTGAACCGCGATCATGCCACTACACTCCAGCCTGGGCGACAGAGCGATACCTTCCTCTCTTTAAAAACAAGAAAAGTAGGCCGGGCGCGGTGGCTCACATCTGTAATCCCAGCACTTTGGGAGGCCAAGGCAGGTAGATCACCAGGTCAGGAGTTCGAGACCAGCCTGGCCGACATGGTGAAACCCCATCTCTACTACAAATACAAAAATTAGCTAGATGTGGTGATGTATGCCTGTAGTCCCAGCTGGTCGGGAGGCTGAGGCAAGACAATCGCTTGAACCTGGGAGGTGAAGGTTGCAGTGAACTGAGATCACGCCACTGCACTCCAGCCTGGGCAACAGAGTAAGACTCCGTCTCAAAAAAAAATGAAAGAAAAGCCAATGCAAGATTGCCTATGCTCTCTCCGCTCTGTTCACTAAAGCTGCTTTGGGGCCAGGTGCAGCAACAGGATGCAGAATTGCACTGTCTGATAACAAGCACATATTACACGGGTTGAATGTTATTTTTTTCTTTTTTTGAAACACTCTGTCACCCAGGCTGGAGGGCAGTGGTGCCATCACAGCTCACTGCAGCCTCGACCTCCTGGGCTCAAGCAATCCTCCCACCTCAGCCTCCCAAGTAGCTGAGATTACAGACATGCACCACCATGCCCGGCTGTTTTTTGTATTTTTTGTAGAGACAGGGTCTTACTGTGTTGCCCAGGCTGGTCTCAAACTCCAGGGCTCAAGTGATTCTCCCAGCTCAGCCTCCCAAGTGTTAGGATTCCAGGCGTAAGCCACCGTGCCTGGCCAAATGTAAATTTAATCACTCAGTTCCTTGGTCATGCCACATTTCAAGTTGTCACCAGCAACATGAAGTCAGTGACTATGGTGTTAGGCAGGGCAGATAGAAAAGAATTCCATCGTGCTGGCCAGCACAGTGGCTCTCCCTGTAATCCCACCACTTTGGAAGGCCGAGGTGGGCGGACCACCCGAGGTTAGGCGTTTTGAGACCAACCTGGTCAACATGGTGAAACCCCATCTCTACTAAAAATACATAAAAAAAAAAAAAAAAATTAGCTGGGCATGGTGACTACAGGCGGGTGCCTGTAATCTCAGCTACTTGGGAGGCTGAGGCAGGAGAATCGCTTAAACCCGGGGGGTAGAGGTTGCAGTGAGCCAAGGTCCCGCCATTGCACTCCAGCCTGGGGAACAAGAGTGAAACTCCATCTCAGAAAAAAAGAAAAAAAAAGAAAAATTCCATCGTGTAGAAAGTTCTATTGTACAGCATTGCTCTAGATTTCTGATTAGAAGCAGGAGAATTGTTGCCCTGGAGAGGGCTTTGCATGTGCTGTGTTCATCCATGGAGATTTGTTTGTTCTGGTTTGTTCCCACTGAAGCATAAGCCAACCTAGTCTGGCCCTGCCAGATTTCTTGCTTAAACAAAGAACTGAAAAGTCATGTGTCATTTAAATATTACCTGGTGCCACAGTGTGGCTTGGCTAACAGGTGGAGTGCTGACAGCTGAGGATGATGATAACTGGCTGACCTCAAATGTTAGACCAGTTGGCAAATGGGATTACGGAACCTCCACTGAGTCTCAGATGTTCAGATGCCACTCTCTGTGATCTCTCTCTACCTAGCTTAGAACTACACCACCAAGGCCGGGCGCAGTGGCTCACGCCTGTAATTCCAGCATTTTGGGAGGCCAACACAGGCAGATCACCTGAGGTCAGGAGTTTGAGACCAGTCTGGCCAACATGATGAAACCCCATCTCTACTAAAACACACACACACACACACACATTAGCCGGGCGTGGTGGCATACACCTGTAATCCCAGCTACTCAGAAGACTGAGGCAGGGCATTGCTTAAACCAGGGAGGTAGAGGTGGTTGCAGCGAGCCAAGATCGTGCCACTGCTCTGCACTCCAGCTTCAGCGACAGAGCGAGACTCCATCTCAAAAAAAAAAAAACAAAAAAAAAAAACTACACCACCAGGCCAGGGTCTGTGGCTCACGCCGGTAATCCCAGCGTATTGGGAGGCCAAAGCAGGAGGATCACTTGAGGTCAGGAGTTTGAGACCACCTGGGCAAAATGGCAAGACTCCATCTCTACAAAAAAAAAAAAAAAAAATTAGAAAATAAGCCAGGCATGATGGTATGTGCCTGTGGTTTCAGGTACACAGGAGGCTGAGGTAGGAGGATCACTTGAGCCCAGGACATCGAGGCTGCAGTGAGCCATGATCCTACCACAGCACTCTAGCTGGGTGACACAGGGAGAACCTTAGAAAAAAGATGAACTGTATGTACTACCAAAGGACTGTCATACTAAGAAAATCTCAGAATCATTAGAAATGAAGCCACGTGGGGGCTTGTTTCTTTGAGACAGTGTCTGACTGTGTCGCCCAGGATGGAGTGCAGTGGCATAATCTCAGCTCACTGCAACCTGTTTCCCGAGTTGAAGCGATTCTCATACCTCAGCCTCCCGAGTAGCTGGGACCACAGGCACCTGCCACCACCTGGCTAATTTTTGTATTTTTAGTAGAGATGGGGTTTCCCCATGTTGGCCAGGCTGGTCTCAAACTCATGGCCTCAAGCAATCCGCCTACCCTGGCCTCCCAAAGTGCTGGGATCACAAGCATGAGCCACTGCACCCAGCCTCTTGATGCTATTGTTGATGGCTGTCTTAACGTTTCCCAAGTGTCACTGGGCAGAGATCCATGGAATGTGGTGGGTTTCAGGAGTCAGCAGCATTCGACTTGGGAGAGGAACCATTTTATTTCTGTCCTCCCAGAATGAGTGGGTCAAGGTTTGAGTGAATCAGTTTAAAATTGTACCTGGCCGGGCGCGGTGGCTCAAGCCTGTAATCCCAGCACTTTGGGAGGCCGAGATGGGCGGATCACGAGGTCAGGAGATCGAGACCATCCTGGCTAACATGGTGAAACCTCGTCTCTACTAAAAATACAAAAAAATAGCCGGGCGAGGTGGCGGGCGCCTGTAGTCCCAGCTACTCCGGAGGCTAAGGCAGGAGAATGGCATAAACCCGGGAGGCGGAGCTTGCAGTGAGCTGAGATCCGGCCACTGCACTCCAGCCCGGGCGACAGAGCAAGACTCCGTCTCAAAAAAAAAATAAAATAAAATAAAATAAAATAAAATTGTACCTGATTGGAGTAAAGTGTGCATGCACTTCATGGCTATCAATAGTTACAAAAACAGCCGGGCATGGCAGTTCATGCCTATAATCCCAGCACTTTGGGAGGCTGAGGGCGGGTAAATCACGAGGTCAGGAGTTCAAGACCAACCTGATCAACATGGTGAAACCCCGTCTCTACTAAAAATATAAAATCCTATTAGCCGGGCATGATGGCACAAGCCTGTAATCCCAGCTACTCAGGAGGCTGAGGCAGGAGAATCGCTTCAACCCGGGAGGCAGAGGTTGCAGTGAGCCGAGATCACACCACTGCATTCCAGCCTGGGTGACAGAGCGAGACTCTGTCTCAAAAATAAATAAATAAGAATAAATAAAAATACAAAAATTAGGCCTGGCACGGTGGTTCACACCTGTAGTCCCAGCATTTTGGGAGGCTGAGGTGGGAGGGACACAAGGTCAGGAGTTCGAGACCCATCTGGCCAACATAGCGAAACCCCATCTCTAATAAAAATACAAAAAATTGGCTGGGCCTGGTGGCGGGCACCTGTAATTCCAGCTACATGGGAGGCCGAGGCAGGAGAATCGCTTGAACCCGGGAGGCGGAGGTTGCAGTGAGCCGAGATTGCACCACTGCACACCAGCCTGGGCGACAGAACAAGACTCCGTCTCAACAAACAAAAAAGAAAAAAAAAAAAAAGAAAAAGAAAAGGAAAAATTAGCCAGGCATGGTGGTGCACACCTGTGGTCCCAGCTACTCGGGAGGCTGAAACAGGAGAATCACTGGACCCCGGGAAAGAGAGGTTGCAGTGAGCTGGGATCGCACCACTCCACTCCAGAGCCAGACTGTCTCAAAAAATAATAACCTCAGCATTGCTGTAAGGTGCTTCCTTACAGAGGGCTGGTGCACTCAACACTCAACATGCGGTCACTCATTTTTGGGACAGGGTCCTGGAGGGAGGAGGCCCGGGGTAAAACAGGATACACTCCTCACAAGCACATTCGGTTAAATTCCTCCAATATTTATTGGATCGTGAATGGTTGCAAACGTCGCCGCAATCAGAAACTCACCCATCCTGATGCCTCTCTTGGCTTCCCCTTGAGAAGGATGCCTGAGGCAGGACGTCCCCCAAACTCCAGGGGACAACTGGGGAAGACATGGGGTATGCAAAGAGATATGATGAAACCAGGGGACAGGAGGACGGTGGGGTGGTGTGGATTCCGGGGAAGACATACACACAGACTCCCACACAGAGGCAAAGACCAGCGGCGTCAATCTCTGCCCCCAACAGCAGCCACAAGAACATCAGGGAAAGACCAGGCGTCCACAAGACTTTTCAGTCCTTCCTATCATGAAGCGTCTGCTGAGAGGGGCTGGGCCAAGGTCGCTGGACTGTGGAGAGAAAAAGAGGTGGTTGGGGGAGGGAGTCAGTTTGCGGGAACAGAGGCCAGGCTTGGGGCCCGTGTTAAAAGGAAGAAAGATAGCCGGGTGCCGTGGCTCACGTCTGTAATCCCAGCACTTTGCGAGGCTGAGGCGGGCGGATCGCTTGAGCCCAGGAGTTTGAGATCAGTCTGGGCAACATGGTGAAAAAAACCCATCTCTACAAAAACTAGAAAAATTAGCTGGGCGTGGTGGTGCAAAACTGTAATCCCAGCTACTCGGGAGGCTGAGGCAGGAGAATCCCTTGGGCCTGAGATTTGGAGGTTGCACTGAGCTGAGATCGTGCCACTGCACTCCAGCCTGAGTGACAGAGCGATACTGTCTCAAAAAAAAAAAAAAAAAAAAGAATTCAAAGCCTGCATGGTGATACCCCGCCCCCATGCTCAATAGCACCAGTCCACGATGCATTCAGCTGATGCAGCTTTGGAATTAGGCAATTCCATTTTTCTTTTCCTTTATGTTAGAGGGATTTGCTTTGTTTCAGACCTGCACATAAGGCAAGATATCGTTTCTGCATTACTTCATATTGGCACGTCCCAAGTCACATTGAACATAACCTCATTCTGCTCTAGTAAAGAATTCTAGGAAATGGAACTTCAGTGTAATGCATCTGAAACTAGTTTTCTGGCACAAGGCATGCTGGGAGCTGGTACTTGGGCCCACAGTGTGTTGGGATGGGACACTTTGTTCTTGATCAGCATGGAGAGGGAACTGGTGCTGAAGTTTAGAGGGGGGTAAAAAGTATCTCCGGGCACGGTCGCTCATGCCTGTAATCCCAGCACTTTGGGAGGCCGAAGCAGGCGGATCACCTGAGGTCAGGAGTTCAAAACCAGCCTGGCTAACACTGTGAAACCCCGTCTCTACTAAAAAACACAAAAAATTAGCCGGGTGTGGTGGCAGGTGCCTGTAGTCCCAATTATTCGGGAGGCTGAGGCAAGAGAATGGCATGAATCTGGGAGGCGGAGCTTGCAGTGAGCTGAGATCCTGCCACTGCACTCCAGCCTGGGCGACAGAGTGAGTCTCCGTCTTAAAACAAAACAAAACAAAACAAAACAAAAAAATACAAAAATTAGCCGGGCATGGTGGCAGACATCTGTAATCCCAGCTACTCAGGAGGCTGAGACATGAGAATCCCTTGAACCCAGGAGGGAGATGTTACAGTGGGCTGAGATCATGCCACTGCACTCCAGCCTAGGCGACAGAGCCAGACTCCACCTCAAAAAGTAAACTATGCTCAGGCCAGGTGCGGTGGCTCAAGCCTGTAATCCCAGCACTTTGGGAGGCTGAGACGGGCGGATCACGAGGTCAGGAGATCGAGACCATCCTGGCCAAAACGGTGAAACCCCGTCTCTACTAAAAAAATACAAAACCTAGCCGGGCGAGGTGGCGGGCGCCTGTAGACCCAGCTACTCGGGAGGCTGAGGCAGGAGAATGGCATGAATCCAGGAGGCGGAGCTTGCAGTGAGCTGAGATCCGGCCACTGCACTCCAGCCTGGGCAACAGAGGGAGACCCTGTCTCAAAAAAAAAAAAAAAAAGTAAACTATGCTCTAGGCCCTGGAGTGCCAGAGACCAGAACAAAGGGCTAGTAACTATTACTACAAAGGGCTAGTAAAAGTTCTAGAATGGGTTGGGTTTCAAGCTTATCTGGACCATACTGGCTTAAAAACTGGAAAATCAGACTCAGAAGGTCCTGGAAAGTAGTATTTTGTTCCTGAGGTTCATATAGAAATTGCCACTTGTTCCACAATGTATTAGGTTGGAAACAATACTTGGTTCAGAGTACATAAGGAGGCCGGGCACGGTGGCTCACACCTGTAATCCCAACACTTTGGGAGGCCAAGGCAGGTGGATCACCTTAAGTCAGGAGTTCAAGACCAGCCTGGCCAACATGGTGAGACCTACTACAAATACACAAATTAGCCGGGTGTGGTGGTGGAAACCTGTAATCCCAGCTACTTGGGAGGCTGAGGCAGGAGAATTGCTTGAACCCAGGAGGCAGAGGCTGCAGTGAGCCGAGATCACGCCACTGCACTCTAGCCCGGGAGACAGAGGGAGACTCCATCTCAAAAAGAAAAACAGTATATAAGGAACCAGTAGCCAACTCCGGGAACTAGTGGTGAATTCTAGTGTCTGGGGGCTGGCTCACATTTCTCAATTGCTGGGCCGGGAAGGGGAGCTCAGGTTTACAGTGTGTTGGGAGCTGGTGGTGTGTTTCATTCTCAGCTCTACGGGGGGAACTGGGAGTCAGCTCTAGGGTTGTTTTGGAGCAGACAATCCGTTCTAGAGTTAGCATTTGTTTCCAGAGCGTTCTTGGACTCATGTTCAGTTCTAAAGTAGATATGTTTCTGCAGCTGGATGAGGTCTGGAATATTCCTAGAACTAATTCTCAGGTTCCGAGCCCGATGATAATGAGTGACCTACTCGAAATTGTGGAGCAAGGAAATTCTGTCTCAAAACATGCTGGGAACTCGGCCGGACGCTGTTACATGACCTGCTGGGGTGGGAACTGTTTCCTAGCAATGGTACAAAGACCGCTGGGTGGCTAGCACTTTTCATTCCCAAACTGGGAGAGCTGTTTTAGGGCAGACCTCTGACCCCACCACCAGCTCAGCTGTCATCCTGCACACCTCTGACCCTATCTCACTTGTCACCCTGCACACCTCCGACCCCACCAACTCAGCTGTCATCTTGCACACCTCTGACCCATCTCAGCTGTCATCCTGCACACCTCTGACCCCATCTCAGCTGTCCTCCTGCACACCTCTGACCCCATCTCAGCTGTCATCCTGCACACCTCTGACCCTATCACCATCTCAGCTGTCATCCCGCACACCTGACCCCACCACTGTCTCAGCTGTCATCCCACACACCTCTGACCCCACCACCGTCTCAGCTGTCATCCCGCACACCTCTGACCCCATCACCGTCTCAGCTGTCATCCCGCACACCTGACCCCACCACCGTCTCAGCTGTCATCCCGCACACCTGACCCCACCACCGTCTCAGCTGTCATCCCGCACACCTCTGACCCCACCACCATCTCAGCTGTCATCCTGCACACCTGACCCCACCACCGTCTCAGCTGTCATCCTGCACACCTGACCCCACCACCGTCTCAGCTGTCATCCCGCACACCTCTGACCCCACCACCGTCTCAGCCGTCACCCTGCACACCTGACCCCACCACCGTCTCAGCTGTCATCCCGCACACCTCTGACCCCATCACCGTCTCAGCTGTCATCCTGCACACCTGACCCCACCACTGTCTCAGCTGTCATCCTGCACACCTCTGACCCCACCACCGTCTCAGGTGTCATCCCGCACACCTCTGACCCCATCACCATCTCAGCTGTCACCCTGCACACCCCTGACCCCATCTCACCACCCGGGTCTAACTTTATCCTGCTCGCTCTGGAGACACACGTGATGTCCCCTGACATCTCCTAGGCTCTCCACCCTGGGCCAAGGAGTCAGAGCATGGGGCAGGGAGGAGATCCAAAGGGTGGTGTCCCTGTCTAGTGGGCCCCCTCACCTCTGCCTTCAGGGCGCATTAGCCCTGAGCCAAAGCGGCTTTGATGGCGGCCACCAGCTTCAGAAACTTGCTTTCTGTGTCCACATAGCCATCGCCTTTCTAGGGAGGGGAGGAAGAGGGAAGGGGTGAGCTGGGACCAAGACACCAACCTCAGCCCCGAGCCCATGCTAGCCCCAAAACGAGGCAGGACGGACAGACAGAGAGACATACCTTCTTAGAGTGAATCAGCTTTCCAGCTACCGTTACTTCAAAGAATCCGGTGGCCTGGGGAGTTCCCTCGCCACGCTGAGGAAAGGGGGTGGGGGGGATGTTGGAGGGGCTGAGATGTCCTGTTGGGGAGACCCTCCCCTTCCCAGGGGATGGAGAACATGGGTGAAGGGAGTAGGGCCAACCTAATGCCCCCCCCAGTGCCATCCAGGCCTAAGGGACCGACACAGCGGCTGTATTCAAGTCTTTCTCCCTATCCCAGGACTCACGATGTCCAGGCGGCCGGGGAACTCATCTTCTAACTTCTTCTTGAGCTGAAGATACTGAAAACGGGGTGCGAGGTCACAGCAGGGGTCAGTCATACCAGTCAGCCACCCTCCCAACATGCACTCTACCCCTCCCCAGCTTCCGGGAATGTCCCCGGGCATCCACCCTGCTTACCTTGGACTTGTAGCCTCAAGCGCCACTGGTAGGTGAGTCCAAGACATCCGGGCCCAGGGGAGAGAGGGAGAAGTGGGGGATGGGGAGAAGAGGGTAGAGACAGGCGGCGGTGGGGGGAGAGAGCAAGGTGGGGCCAGGAAGAAATAAAGAGGAATACAGATGACCAAGCAGAAGAGGTGACAGATGCCCTCAAGGGAGAAGACAGGCACCAGCCAGGCAGAGTGTTGGGGCACAGCACAGGGGGTGGCGCAGGGACACACAGAGACACACAGAAAACCAACACCAAGCAAGAGACAGAGAAGGGGGAGCGGAAAAAGGGGAGAGAGGAGACGAGACCACAGATACGAGACAGGGACAGGGGGAAAACCAGGAGAACTGGATTAGGAGAAGAATAGCACAAATAAGGTCCCCACCCACTCCCTGTGCTCACCACCCTCACCCACAGCCCTTGAAAAACTCCAAGGAAAACCCTGCAGGCTCCTGGATTCTTACACCACGCCCTGCCAATTTTTGTATTTTCACAATGGCGGCCAGGCTGGTCTGGAAGTCCTGACCTCAGGGGATCCGCCTGCCTCTGCCTCCGCCTCCACCTCCCAAAATGCTGACATTACAGGCGTGAGCCACCGCACCCTGGCCCTGCGGCTCCTGGATTCTGAACACCTTCCCAGTCCCCAGGGTGAAATACAAGCTCGCTCAACCCCCACAGCAGGCTATTTTGGGACTGGAATCTGGTGCACATGCCTGGTAGGCATCTCAAAATGTCACTCTTGCCTCTGCTTTGTCGAGCAGGCAGAGACATTGGAAAGCTGACAGCGAACCCAGGTTCCAGTTACCCGTCACCTGCAGTCCAGACTTGAAGCTACTGACCTGCCCCCACCCCAGTCCCAGCCTGTTTTCTCACCTGTAAGACGGAACTAAAATTCCCCTCTCTTTAATTTACACTTTTTTTTGTCTTTTGAGACAGAGTCTCGCTCTGCTGCCCAAGTTGGAGTGCAGTTGTGCGATCTCAGCTCACTGCAACCTCCGCCTTCCGGGCTCCAGTGATCCTCCTGCCTCAGCCTCCGAAGTAGCAGGGACTACAGGTGCGTGCCACCATGCCCGGCTAAGTTTTCAAGTTTCTGTAGAGACCAGGGGTCTCCCTGTATTGCACAGGCTGGTCTCGAACTCTTGGGCTAAAGTGATCCCCCCGCCTCAGCCTCCCAAAGTGTTTGGATTATAGGCGTGATCAACAGCGCCTGGCCTAAAATTCCCCTCTAAGGGATTCCTGGGAGGATAAATTCATTGGGCACGTGTCTATTAAATACCTACTGCATGCCAGCACAGTATTAGGTGCTGGGGAGTGGAGAGAACGTAAAGTAATTCATATCCTACCCTATTATATCCTTCCTGAGACTTGGAGAAATTAAGCGTCCTCAGTGCTGACACAGAGCTTCCCTCTGGCCACAGACGGGAAAACTGAGGCCAGAAAAGGAGTGCGGTTCGTGGGCAAGGGAACCCACTGGGCAGAGGCCAACAATTCAAGTGCTTTTGAAACACAGGCTGAGACATTCTCGAACCTTCTGAGTTCTCACTGTCCCCACCCCGCGACTGTTCGGGATATTGGGGAAGAGGAAGCCTTAGGGTGGAAGAGCCTTAGGTCCCTTTACAAAGCTGATCACCAGCCCCTCCCAGCTGAGCCCCGGGGTCGGGGGTTCGAAACTGACACACACCCGTCTCAGCCTCACCTTTTATAACCCGAGATGCCCAACGTGGCAAGCCGAAGAGAGGGTCCGGGCACCACCGCTGTTTTTCACCCCTCCGTACGCCCACCCCACCCACACCGGAATCCTTTTTCCCATACAGGGGTCCCCATGGGTCCTCTCCCCGACGCTCCCAGACCCCGGCTCCGAGGGTGCGGAGGATCGGGTCCCGGTGGGAGTCGGGGACGGGGGCCGCTGGCCGCTGCGCTTACCAATAAACGACTCGCACGGCGAGAGCCATGGCTCGGGGCCGCCACATCCGCTGCGGAGCGGACGCCGGGGCCACACCAACGTCCCAGCTGGACGCGCTTGGTCTGCGCGAGTGCGGCGGGAACCTGCGCAGAAAGGATGGAGCCTCGGCTTCCTCTGGCGCCAACCAATGCCAGGGAGGGGCGGTGGGCGGAGAGGCGCCGAGGCGGGGGACAAGGGAACCGCGACCCCCCCAGCCGAGCCCCCATACAAGTCTCCTTCCCATCCCCCTGTTGGGCTGGAGAGAGTCTTGAGAGAGGCAGTCTCCAGGGGAAGCCCTCCGCGCGTCCCCTCCCAGGTCCCTCCCGGCCAGAATGGTACGGCCCGCGGGAGGAGGTGGTTCAGGGCCCGCCGCTCCCAGCTGGACCCAGAATCCGCCTCAAGGGTAGTCCTTTCACCGCGGGGGTGGGGAACGGCGAGGTGGGGACAGAAGCAGGGCGAGATTCTCGAGTCCCTTACCTTCCCTAGAAAGGGCGAGAGGGAGGAAGGGGGAAGGATTGGGGTAGACCAGGTGAGGGAGGAGAGAGGGGGTTGAGGGAGAGGTTTTCAGGGAGCGTTCCAGAGCGCACAGTTGCCTTATAAAGACCTGCAGCCGCAGGGCGCGGGGGCTCACGCCTGTAACCCCAGCGCTGTGGGAGGCAGAGGCAGGAGCATCGCTTGAGCCCAGGAATTCAGGACCAGCCTGGGCAACATAGCCAGATGCGTCTCTACAGAGTAACAATTGTCATGCGCGTCCGTGTGAAGAGACCACCAAACAGGCTTTGTGTGAGCAATAAAGCTTTTTAGTCAGCTGGGTGCAGGCGGGCTGAGTCCGAAAAGAGTCAGCGAAGGGAGATAAGTGTGGGGCCATTTTGTAGGATTTGGGTAGGTAAAGGAAAATTCCAGTCAAAGGGGGGTTGTTCTGTGGCGGGCAGGAGTGGGAGTCACAAGGTGCTCAGTGGGGGAGCTTTTTGAGCCACCATGAGCCAGGCACAAAATAATGTCATCGCTTAAGACAAGGACCGGCCATTTTCACTTCTTTTGGAGTGGAATGTCATCAGTTAAGGCGGGGCAGGGCATTTTCACTTCTTTTGTGATTCTTCAGTTACTTCAGGCCATCTGGGCGTATACTTGCAAGTCACAGGGGATGCGATGGCTTGGCTTGGGCTCAGAGGCCTGACAATAATAATACATTAGCGGCTGGGTGCGGTGGCTCCCGCCTGTAATCCCAGCACTTTGGGAGGCCGAGGCAGGCGGATCACTTGAGGTCAGGCCTGGCCATCATGGTGAAACCCTGTCTCTACTAAAAATACAAAAATTAGCCAGATGCGGTGGCGTGCACCTGTAATCCCAGCTACTTGGGAGGCTGAGACAGGAGAATCACTTGAACCCGGGAAGCGGAAGGCAGTGAGCTGAGATTGCAGCACTGCACTCCAGCCTGGGTGACAGAGCGAGACTGTATCAAAAAAAAAAAAAAAAAGGTTAACTCTATCTGGGATTTCCCTGTCCCCATATCCCCTAGTCTTTACCTCTTAGAACCCTAAGCAGACAAAGTGCAAGTCAACTCCACCCACCTCGGTCTGATCCCCCTGATCTGGGGGGGATTTAATGCAAAAAGTGAATGCCCCACAAATAGAGCTATCCTCTGTGGCTCCCGGAGCCCTCAACAAAAACCTAAACCTCTGCCTGGACAACATAGTGAGACCTCACCTCTATAAAAACAAATTATATATATAGATATGTATATACACAAAAATATATGTACAAAATAAATATATACATACACTATATATATATATTTTTTTTTTTTTTTTTTTGAGACAGCGTCTCACTTTGGCACTCAGGCTGGAGTGCAGTGGCGTGATCTCGGCTCACTGCAACCTCCACCTCCTCGGTTCACGCCATTCTCCTGCCTCAGCCTCCCGAGTAGCTGGGACTACAGGCACCTGTCATCACTCCCGGCTAATTTTTTTTTTTTTTTTTTTTTTGTATTTTTAGTAGAGACGAGGTTTCACCATGTTAGCCGGGATGGTCTCCATCTCCTGACCTTGTGATCTGCCTGCCTCGGCCTCCCAAAGTGCTGGGATTACAGGTGTGAGCCACCACACCCAGCCTTTTTTTTTTTTTTTGTGTGTGTGTGTGTGTGTGAGAGGGCGTCTCTGTCACCCAGGCTGGAGTGCAGTGGCGCAATCTCGGCTCACTGCAACCTCTGCCTCCCAGGTTCAAGCAATTCTCCAGCCTCAGCCTCCTAAGCTGGAACTACAGGCATACGCCACCATGCCCAGCTAATTTTTGTATTTTTAGTAGAGACGGGCTTTCACCATGTTGGCCAGACTGGTCTCCAACTCCAGACCTCAAGTGATTCACTCGCCTCGGCCTCCCAAAGTGCTGTAATTACAGGTGTTGAGGACCAGGCCCGCCCCCAGCCAATTTTTAAAAATATTTTGTAGAGACAAGGTCTTGCTATGTTGTCCAGGCTGCTCTCAAACTCCTGGGCTTAAGTGATCCTCCTGTCTCAGCCTCCTAAACAGCAGGGATTATAGGCATGAGCTACCTCTCCAGGCCCAAATTTCTGAATTTTGTAAGGACACAAGTCATGATGGTTTAGGGATCATCCTACTCCAGTATGACCCTACTTCCAGGTAAGGTCACGTTCTAAAGTATGGTGAGTTAAGACTTCAACATGCCAGTTTTGGGAATAGACCCAATTCAACCCTTAACAACATCATTCAGGCCGGGCGCGGTGGCTCACGCCTGTAATCCCAGCACTTTGGGAGGCCAAGGTAGGTGGATCATGAGGTCAGGAATTCGAGACAAGCCTGGCCAACAGGGTGAATCCTCGTCTCTACTAAAAATACAAAAATTAGCCAGGCATGGTGGCGGGCACCTGTAGTCCCATCTACTCGGGAGGCTGAGGCAGGAGAATCACTTGAACCCAGGAGACAGAGGTTGCAGTGAGCCAAGATCGCACCACTGCACTCCAGCCTGGGTGACAGAGTGAGACTCTGGCTAGAAAAAAAAAAAAAAAATTACAAACATCATTCAGAGTAATTGATCCTTGGGATGTATTTTGCAATTGTGTAAATTACAGATGAGCCAGGGCAATGTAAAACAATTCTTCTCTCTGCAGGCACGCTAATGAGTTCTGTCCGGTAGACGGACAACCCTATCCCCACATGTTTCTCCTCTCCCTCTCCTCTCTCCTCTGTCCTCTCTCTCCTCCTCTCTTCTCTTCCCTTTTTGAGATGGAGTTTTACTCTTGTCGCCCAAGCTGAAGTGCAATGGCGCGGTCTCAGCTCACTGCAACCTCTACCTCCTGGGTTCGAGCAATTCTCTTGCCTTAGCCTTGCACCAGCTAATTTTTGTATTTCTAGTAGCATGGAGTTTCACCATGTTGGTCAGGCTGGTCTCAAAACTCTTGGGCTCATGCAATCCTCCTACCTCGGCCTCCCAGAATGCTGATTATAAGCATGAGCCACCATGTCCACCCCACGTGTTCATTTTTAGATCTGTAGGACAGTCATGGTTTTACGTGTTTTTCCATAATTATCTTGTAACAATATTATCCTCATGAAGGCCCTCTCTAAGCCCCTGGGCTCCTCCATCGATGGCCAAGCCACTGTGGTTGTCACACGTCCTGTGCCCTCACTGATGTCCTCAGCACACTCTGCAGGTGGCCAGGCTCAATGCAAAAGCTCAGAGAGCCTTTTGTTGACCAGGCTCAGGGCTGAGAACTTGCCAGGGGCCTAAAGGACTTCACTGCTTCTGCGACTATGAACAAAGGGGCCTCTGTTGCCCAGAAATGGGGGATGCTGGAGGAATTAGTAATGACTCATGGGCTGGGAGGCCACCTCTCTCTCTCTCTTTTTTCTCTCTCTCTCCTCTTTCTCCTTCTCTCTCTCTTTCACACACACAGACACACACATGACAAATGATAACTCACAAGTGATCACCCTCACCCATTTACACAATTGCACATCCAGACTAACCCAACCCAGCCAGAGACACAACACATCAAACACACCTTTACTCATTCACAGCTACACAAAAGCACTCCTGGCTCTCAATACACGACAGCCCTGGCCAGGTGCAGTGGCTCACGCCTGTAATCCCAGCACTTTGGGAGGCCGAGGCGGGCGGATCACTTGAGGTCAGGAGTTCAAGACCAGCCTGGCCAATATGGTGAAACCCCATCTCTACTAAAAATACAGAATTACCCGGGCGTGGTGGCGCATTCCTGTAGTCCCAGCTACTCGGGAGGTTGAGGCATGAGAATCGCTTGAATCGCTTGAATCCGGGAGGCAGGGGTTGCAGTGAGCTGAAATCGCGTCACTGCACTCCAGCGTGGGCAACAGAGCCAAACTCTGTCTCATCTCACACACACACACACACAACAGAGCCAAACTCTGTCTCATCACACACACACACAGCAAAACTTTGTCTCATCACACACACACACACAGCAAAACTGTCTCATCACACACACACACACAGCAAAACTCTGTCTCATCACACACACACACACTGCAAAATTTTGTCTCATTACACACACACACCACACACACAGCAAAACTCTGTCTCATCACAAACACACACACAGAGCAAAACTCTGTCTCATCACACACACACACCACACACACAGCAAAACGCTGTCTCATCACACACACACCACACACACAGCAAAACGCTGTCTCATCACACACACACAGCAAAACTCCGTCTCATCACACACACACACGCAGCAAAACTCTGTCTCATCACACACACACACACACACACACACACACACAGCAAAACTCTGTCTCATCACACACATACATACACACGAGTATATTCCGGATGCCCCCACTCCTCCCCACCTCTACCTGCTATTGGGGGTGGGGCCTCCACCATTGCCCACCTGGAAGCACTGCTCTGCCTGTTCTCCATATCGCCGACAGGGGACGCCGGTTCCCATTTACGGCGCCTCCTGCTTGCTCAGAGTCCAAGTCCTCACGGCGGACTCCAGGGCTGTGCATGACCTGGTCCCTTACCTCTCTGACCTTACATAAAGCCCTCCTCCCTCTGCCCCCGCCACACTGGGCTCCTTGCTCTTCCAGGAACACAGCAGACCTATTTACTCCTCTGTTTTCCCCTTTTTTTTTTTTTTTTTTTTTTTTTTTTTTTTTGAGACGGAGTCTTGCTCTGCCGCCCAGGCTGGAGTGCCGTGGCCGGCTCTCAGCTCACTGCAAGCTCCGCCTCCCGGGTTCACGCCATTCTCCTGTCTCAGCCTCCCGAGTAGCTGGGACTACAGGCGCCCGCCTCGTCGCCCGGCTAGTTTTTTATATTTTTTAGTAGAGACGGGGTTTCACTGTATTAGCCAGGATGGTCTTGATCTCCTGACCTCATGATCCGCCCGTCTCGGCCTCCCAAAGTGCTGGGATTACAGGCTTGAGCCACCGCGCCCGGCCTTGTTTTCCCCTTTTTTAAAAATTGAGGTAAAAAAATCACATAAAATTTTTTAGGTAAAAATTGAGGTAAAAAAAATCACGTAAATCTTTTTAGAGACAGGGTCTCGCTCTGTCACCCAGGCTGGAGTGCAGTGACGTGATCATAGCTCACTGCAGCTTCGACCTCCGTGGCTCAAGCGATCCTCCCACCTCAGCCTCCTGAGTAGCTGGTGCCACTATGCCGGGCTAATTAAAAGTTTTTTTTTTGTAGAGACGGGTCTCCATAGATTGTCCAGGCTGGTTTCAAACTCGTGGGCTGGAAAAATCCTCTTGCCTCAGCCTCCCAAAGTGCTGAGGTTACAGGCATGAGCCACTGAACCTGGCCTCGTGTGTGATTTTTCTTTTTTTTTTTTTTTTTTTTTTTTTGAGATGGAGTCTTGCTCTGTCACCCAGGCTGGAGTGCAGTGGCATGATCTCAGCTCACTGCAACCTCCGCTTCCCAGGTTCAAGGAATTCTCATGCTTCAGCCTCCCAGGTAGCTGGGATTACAGGTGTGCACCACCTCACCCAGCTAAGTTCTGTATTTCTAGTAGAGAAAGGGTTTCACCATGTTGACCAGGCTGGTTTTGAACTCCTGATCTCAGGTAATCCACCCGTCTCAGCCTCGAAAAATGCTGGGATTACAGGCATGAGCCACTGCATCTGGCCTTGTGTGTGATTTTTAATTGTGGTAAGATACACATAAGCACTGGGCCCACTTTGGGAGGCTGAGGTGGGTAGATCACAAGGTCAAGAGATCGAGAGCAGCCTGGCCAACAGGGTGAAACCCCATCTCTATTAAAAATACAAAAATTAGTCAGGCGTGGTGGCACGTGCCTGTAATCCCAGCTACTCGGGAGGCTGAGGCAGGAGAATCACTTGAACCCGGGAGGCAGAGGTTGCAGTGAGCTGAGATCCCACCACTGCACTCCAGCCTAGGCGACAGAGCGAGACTCCGTCTCAAAAGAAAAAAAAAAGAAATTGACTGTGGTCCGTTTTCTTCTGAGCTCCTCATATAGTAAACAATCATACAGCACTTGCTATGTGCTGGGCATTGCTGTCAGCATTTACAGCACAAATAAGGTAACAGGCATTACCTTATTTAACCCTAGACACTAGTATTACCTGTCTTGAGACTCAGAGAGATTAACTGACTTCCTCAAAGACACCCAGCTGGTAAGGAGTGGAGCCAAGATGTGATTCCAGGAGCTTGGCTCCAGAGTCCATGCTACTAACCAATGCCCTGTATCACCTGCATCAACAGGTGTTGATTAAGCACCTTCTGCATACAAGGTTCATGTTACCCCCATCTAACAGTTAAGGGTGTTTAGGATGTCAGAGGGAAGCTGTAGTTACGTGTTCATGAAGTTCAGATGGAAAGAATCGGACTGAGCAGACTTGAAACCAACCCCCCAGCTCTTAGGTGGAGCCCAGTATTGCTCCTGATTCTACTTCATGTGGGTGGGGTGGGGGGAAGGGTGCAATCCAGGCTGACTTCCTGGAGTAGAGGGGCTTGAGGACAAAGGGGCAGGAACCCAGTGAGCCAGGGAAAGGGGCCCAAGGCTGATGTGCCAGGAAAAGGAGGGGTGAGGTGCCCAGACTTGAAGGCCAGACTCAAGGTTTGGATGGATTCCCACCAGTGACAGGGGCAGAGGCGAAGCCTGGGGAAGGCAGCTGAGATGGGGGAGGGGGCATTAGGGCATATTTCAGATAGATTCTGGTCATAAGTGTCTGAATCCAAGTTGTGATTGGCTTAAGCATGTGGCTCCTGTAACCAAAAAGCCTGAGGGCGGACTTCAGGCACAGCTGGATCCAGGTGTTCTGATGGCATCTCCCTGAGTCTGTCTCCCTCTATGTCCTGTCTCAGACTGTCCCAGACTGTCTGGTTCCTCCTGGCACAGGCTCAAGGCGCCTCCTGGTGGCCACTGTCTCCCACATCCAGATTCTCCTTGAACTTGGGTGACCCTGTATTTGGTGGTCACACAGGATCAAGGAGTGGGGGCATTAGTGATCACGCAGGACCACAGTGGTGCTATGAGGTTGCTCCCAGCCCTGAACACCCACTCCCTGGGCAATTCTCAGCAATGGACACCCAGCCCCAGCCTCCTGGCCAACCCTCCTGGGGTACCTTCCAGCCTTGTGTGGGCAGGTGGAGGGGGTAGCTCATCCACAGCCCCGAATCTCTCCCACACCCTCCCCACCACCCCTGCTCAGTGCCCTGTGCTGGTCCCCACCCCCCACCTTTTTCTCCTTCCCCCAGACCTCCCTGCTTTTCACCTGTCACCTTTGGTCTATGTGCAACTCCTACCCACTCCCACTGCCTCAAACGTCACACACCCACACGCTGACCACTCATCTCCCCCTGCCAGGTCCCCTGAGCTCTGGCTCCTGTGTCTGCCAGCTCAGCGACATCGCCATTCACAAGCCAAACAGGAAGCTCAGGCCAAATCCGGCCAAAGCCTACTCTGAATTTCTCTGCCCCCAAACCTACTCTCACTTGAGTTGTGTCTACCCATTAATATGGATTTTTTTCTTTTCTTTTCTTTTTTGAGACGGAATCTCCCTCTGTCCCCCAGGCTGGAGTGCAGTGGCACAATCTTGGCTCACGGCAACCTCCACCTCCCAGGTTCAAACCAATTCTTCTGCCTCAGCCTCCTGAGTAGCAGGGATTACAGGCGCCGACCACCATACCCAGGTAATTTTTGTATTTTTAGTAGAGATGGGGTTTCACCATGTTGGCCAGGCTCGTCTCAAACATAGCGCCTAAACAGAAAAAAGAATAAGGAGAAGTGCTCTGACCTCAGGTGATCTGCCCCCCTCGGCGTCCCAAAGTGCTGCAATTACAGGCGTGAGCCACCACACTCAGTCTTTTTTTTTTTTTAAATAGAGACAGGAGTTTGGGCGTGAAGGCTCACGACTTTAATCCTGGTACTTGGGAAGCTGAGGCAGGAGGATCGCTTGAGTCTAGGAGTTTGAGACCAGCCTGGGCAACATGGCGAGACCCCATCTCCACAAAAAATACAAAAATTAGCCTGGCATAATGTCATGCACCTGTGGTCCCAGCTACTTGGGAGGCTGAGGTGGGGGGATCACCCGAGCCCTGGGGAGGTGGAGGTTGCAGTGAACCATAATCGTGCCACTGCACTCCAGCCTGGGCAACACAACAAGACCCGGGCTCCAAAAAAAACAACAACTAAAACAAAACAAAACACACACACAAAAAACGCAATGCATGATTGTCTCTAGCACCTGAATAGAAAGCACTCCAGGTCTCTTACAGGGAACTGGGTGCTTACAAAATCATGGGAAGCTGAAGAAGCGGCTCTAGGCCAAGCCCTCAGAAATGACACCCAGGACAGCACTGAACTGACCTGCCAGGGGCGCTGCTGCCTATGGGGCCACTGCTGGAACCGCTGGGTTCAAGGACACCAGGCCCGGCTGCGATTCCGGGATCGCTCCTGCCGTCCACACCTCACAGGGGGGTCTCTAATTGTTGGAACCTAAATCTCATCCAGAATCCCAGCTGCTGGGGTGTCTGGGAAATACAGGCGTTGCTTTTAGCCTCTGATGAGAGGATGGAGGAGGTCCGCCCACCATGGTTCCCACCACCATGAAGAGCATGGGAGCACATGGAGAGGACACAGAAAAGCGGATCTAAGGAAGAAAATAAAAGTCCCCCAGGCAGGGCATGGTGGCTCGCCCCAGTAATCCCAGCACTCTGGGAGGCTGAGGCGGGTAGATCACCTGAGGTCAGAACTTCGAGACCCGCCTGGCCAACAAAGCAAAACCCAGTCTCTAGCAAAAACACAAAAATTAGCCAGGCGTGATGACACGTGCCTATAATCCCAGCTACTCGGGAGGCTGACGCCGGAGAATCGCTTGAACCCGGGAGGCAGAGGTTGCGGTGAGCCAAGATCGTGCCACTGCACTGCAGCCTGGGCGACAGAGCAAGAATATCTCAAAAAGAAAAAGGAAGAAACCTTTGGATTCCTTTTTTAAGTTTGCTCCATTACAGATAATGTGGGGCCTGGCTCAGTAGCTCACACCTGTAATTCCAGCACTTTGGGAGGTCGAGGTGGGTGGATCACTTGAGGTCAGGAGTTTGAGACCAGCCCGGGCAACATGGCAAAACCCTGTCTCTACTAAAAATCCAAAAAGAAAAAAATTAGCCAGGCATGGTGGTGTGGGCCTGTAAGTCTCAGCTATTCAGGAGGCTGAGTTCAGGGGATCACTTGAGCCCAGGAGGTTGAGGCTATAGTGAGCTGAGACAGAGCCACTGTGCTCCAGCCTGGGCAACATAATAAGACCCTTTCTCAAAAAAAAATTTAAAAATTTTTTAAAAAAAGGAAATGCTGGAAAAAAGAATAAGGAGGAGTCCTCTGAAATCCTCCCACTTAAGAGACTTTTGATATGGGGGTTTGTTTGATGAACACCAGCGTGGACGGCGGCAGATCCTGTTTGCTTTTTCCCACTAAGCATCCAAACACGAACACCTCCCAGTGCTGCAGGCACTTCCGACCCCTCGGTTAATGGCCACAGAGGTGGCGCCTGCGTGGCCAACGCCCGCCCCGTGTCCATGACCATGTTTCCTCCCATTCTGCAGAACACTCTCAAGGACCAGCCTGTGCAAAATGCTCTTCCCCAACTTCCGGCTGTTTCTGTAGGCCACGTTCCCAAGCATGCAATGACTGTGTCAAAGGGTCGGAGCATTTGTGAGGAGTCTCTGGCACAAATTGCAAGTTTCTGCATCTTTTTAAAATCATCTTCCCCCACCCTAACATTGTTACAAAAGCAAACACTCACCTAGAGCTTCCCCTGTGCCAGGGCCTCACTTTCAGGTGCAGACTCACTTACTTATAATAACCCACAGCAAGATAAGCACTATCGTTATGTCTGTTTTACAGGCACGACACTGAGGCACAGAGAGGTTGAGTAACCTGCACAACATCACACAGCCAGTATGTAACAGAGCGATTCTGAAATCAGGACACAGACTCCATCATGTTCTTCATGGGTGCGGTGGCTCGCGCCTGTAATCCCAGCACTTTGGGAGGCTGAGGCAGGTGGATCACAAGGTCAGGAGATCGAGACCAACCTGGCTAACACGGTGAAACCCCGTCTCTACTAAAAATACAAAAAATTAACCAGGCGTGGTGGCAGGCACCTGTAGTCTTAGTTGCTGGGGAGGCTGAGGCAGAAGAATGGCGTGAACCTGGGAGGCGGAGCTTGCAGTGAGCCAAGATCGTGCCACTGCACTCCAGCTTGGGCAACAGAGTTAAGACATTTTCTCAAAAAAAAAAAAAAAAAAAAAAAAAGAGAGAGATCCTCCCACATCAACTCCTGAGTAGCTGGGACTATGGGCACATGCCATTATGCCCAGCTAATTTTTTTCTTTTTTTTGAGACAGAGTCTTGCTTTGTCACCCAGGCTGGAGTGCAGTGGCCGCATCTCAGCTCACTGCAAGCTCCGCCTCCCAGGTTCCTGCCATTCTCCTGCCTCAGCCTCCTGAGTAGCTGGAACTATAGGCGCCCGCCACCACGCCGGGCTTTTTTTTTTTTTTTTTTTTTTGAGACGGAGTCTGGCTCTGTCCCCCAGGCTGGAGCGCAGTGACCGGATCTCAGCTCACTGCAAGCTCCGCCTCCCGGGTTCCTGCCATTCTCCTGCTTCAGCCTCCCGAGTAGCTGGGACCACAGGCGCCCGCCACCTCGCCCGGCTAGTTTTTTGTATTTTTTGTTGTTGTTGTTGAGACGGAGTCTCGCTCTGTCGCCTAGGCTGGAGTGCAGTGGCCAGATCTCAGCTCACTGCAAGCTCCGCCTCCCGGGTTTACGCCATTCTCCTGCCTCAGCCTCCCGAGTAGTTGGGACTACAGGTGCCCGCCACCTCGCCTGGCTAGTTTTTTTTTTTTTTTTTTTGTATTTTTAGTAGAGATGGGGTTTCACTGTGTTAGCCAGGATGGTCTCGATCTCCTGACCTCATGATCCACCCGTCTCGGCCTCCCAAAGTGCTGGGATTACAGGCTTGAGCCACCACGCCCGGCCGTTTTTTGTATTTTTTAGTAGAGACGGGGTTTCACCGCGTTAGCGAGGATGATCTCGATCTCCTGACCTCGTGATCCGCCCGCCTGGGCCTCCCAAAGTGCTGGGATTACAGGCTTGAGCCACCGCGCCCGGCCCGCACGCCCGGCTTTTTTGTATTTTTTAGTAGAGACAGAGTTTCACTGTGTTAGCCAGGATGGTCTCGATCTCCTGACCTCGTGATCCGCCCGTCTCGGCCTCCCAAAGTGCTGGGATTACAGGCTTGAGCCACCGCGCCCGGCCTAATTTTTTTTTTTAAGAGATTGGGTCTTGCTATGGTGCCCAGGCTGGTCTCACTCACGGCCTCAAGCAATCCTCCCATCTCAGCCTCCTAAAGGGCTGGGACGACAAGAGCAAGCCGTCACATTCGTCTGGTTTCCACCCTTTTATAAAAGCAAAGTCATACCCATGCCACAGCATAGATGTATCATTTGTTCGGCTGTTCTCCAATTGTTGGGTAGTCCTTCCAATATTTTTCTATCACAATCAGAAGCAGATCCAGGTTTTGTGGTGCCTGAAGCTTTTCTTTTTTGAGATGGGCTCTCACCCTGTTGCCCAGGCTGGAGTGCAATGGCACGATCTCGGCTCACTGCAATCTCCGCCTCCTGGGTTTAAGCCATTCTCCTGCCTCAGCCTCCTGAGTAGCTGGGATTACAGGCACCTGCCACCACGTGCGGGTAATTTCTGTTTTTTTTTTTTTTTTTTTTTTTTTTTTTTAGACGGAGTCTCGCTCTGTCGCCCGGGCTGGAGTGCAGTGGCCGGATCTCAGCTCACTGCAAGCTCCGCCTCCCGGGTTTACGCCATTCTCCTGCCTCAGCCTCCCGAGTAGCTGGGACTACAGGCGCCCGCCACCTCACCCGGCTAGTTTTTTGTATTTTTTTAGTAGAGACGGGGTTTCACCATGTTAGCCAGGATGGTCTCGATCTTCTGACCTCGTGATCCGCCCGTCTCGGCCTCCCAAAGCGCTGGGATTACAGGCTTGAGCCACCGTTTTTTGTATTTTTAGTAGAGACGGGGTTTCACCAAGTTAGCCAGGATGGTCTTTATCTCCTGATCTCGTGATCCGCCCATCTTGGCCTCCCAAAGTGCTGTGATTACAGGTTTGAGCCACCGCGCCCGGCCTCTGTTTTACATTTTTCAAAGGAACTGCAGACATTAGTGAAATTCAGCTTGCAAACTGTGAACCAGAGTTCCGCATTTTATGTTTTAGTCTCGCTGTCACCCAGGCTGGAGCACAGTGGCGTCATCTTACTACACTACAGCCTCCACCTCCCTCCAGCCTCAGCCTCCTGATGAGCAAGGACTACAGGAGCACAACACTGTGACTAAGTAATTCAAAAGTTTTTTTTTTTTTTGGAGACAGGGTCTCTCTGTCACCCAGGCTGAAATGCAGTGGATTCTGGCTCACTGCAACCTCAACCTCCGAAGCTCAGGTGATCATCCCACCTTGGCCTCCTGAGTAGCTGGGGCACCACCATGCCCGCTAATTTTTCCAGCTTTTGTAAAAACCAATGGGATTTTGCCATGTTGCCCAGGCTGGTCTTGAATTCCTGGGCTCAAGCAATCCACCCATCTCAACCTCCTGAAGTGCTAGGATCACAAGTTACACTGCTCTGGCCTAAAAAATGTTTTTCTAGAGATAGAGTCTCACTGTGTTGCCCAGGGTGGTCTCCAGTTCCTGGCCTCAAACAATCCTCCTGCCGGGGCCTCCCAAAATGACGGGATTACAGGGGTAAGCCACTGTGCCCAGCTGAGTTCTGTACTTTCAGGCTTTTGACATAAAATTCGGATGTGAAATGCCATTTCTGTGCAGAGACACACACACATCTTTGCTGTGGATCCCCCATTTCGCACATGGGAACAGACGCATTTCCCCCAGCAAGGAAATACCAAGGGCTTCCTGAGGACACTGAGTGTCCACGCCACGGGGCTTGTGCTTCAGTGGCTGTGACCACCCACACCCCCGGGTATCCAGGAATGTGGCCGACGCCCTGACGGCCGTCTCCAGGCATGAAGAGCTTCCTCCCCGTTTCCAGCAGTTTCCTTCGGTCACCCCTGAGCACAGACTCACTGGGTCAGAGGCTGGCCTCCTTGGCAGATGGCATTTTTTTTTTTTCCTGAGATGGGAGTTTCACTCTTGTTGCCCAGGCTGGAGTGCAGTGGCGCGATCTCAGCTCACTGCAACATCCGCCTCCCAGGTTCAAGTGATTCTGCTGCCTCAGCCTCCCCAGTAGCTGGGACCATAGGTGTGTCCCACCACGCGTGGCTAATTTTTGGTAGAAATAGGGTCTGGCTATGTTGCCCAGGCTGGTCTCAAACTCCTGGGCTCAAGTGATCTGCCCGCCTCAGCCTCCCAAAGTGATGGGATTACAGGAGTGAGCCACTGTGCCCGGCCCTGTTTCCTCACCTTGAAAACGGGAGTAAGTACAGCCCTCCTTGGTTGGGCTGCTGTGAGTTCAGTGAGTGAATCCACCTGCATAAACCTGATAGCAGGTGCCTGGCGGAGGTCAAATGCCACCACTCCTACCATCGGTGTGGCGAGAGCTGCTGTCACTGCAGCAGAAGGAACTGGGCTATTCTCCAAGTTGGAATCCAGTAGAGAACCTCCTCCTTACCTCTGCTTCACCCCCCACCTCCAGTCAGGTCGTAAGCCCTGCACCCTCTGCCTGCTAGCTTTTTAGGATCTGCCCGGGCTTGGAAGGGCTGCCAACTTCACTGCTATTGGACAGACCACGATCCAGTTGGCTGACGACCCCTTCGGACACACCCCAGGACCTCACCAGGCTCTGGTGGCGAGTTCTGGCACCTACATGTTTGTGCGCCACAGAGGGACATGCAGAGTCTGCACCCGGGAGCAGCTGCCCGCAGGAGGCACACAAGCCACACACGAAGCTCACTGATTGGCTAAAAGGGACTTTTATTGAAGGGCAGGGCTCCAGCATCCGATGGCAGCTACAACCTGGGGACAGAGAAGAGGGGCTGAGGGTGGGTAAGAGGGTGCCCCACAACCCCTGCCCACCTGACACTCCCTGCCTTTCAGTTTCCCTTTGGGGACCCTCCCAACCCCACTCTGGTTTCAAGGCCTCTTCTGGGCATGGCCAAGAGGTTGTGATTCAGCCACTGGCCACCCTCTGGGAGGGGCCCTGGGACTCGGGGGGCACCATGGGGCGGGAGAAGGGCTCCCTTGTGCTGAAACCGGGTGGACTCACTGGATCTCACGGAACGCCCGCTTCTCCACCAGCTTCACCTTGTACTTGCGTTTGAACCTGGAGCAGGGACAATGGAGCCGTCAGTGCCCGGGGCCAATCCCAGATGCCCTCACCCCACAGCAGCCCCAGCCGCCCCTTACTTGGCTCTCTCTCGAGGCTCGATCATGTTCCTCCTCTGGAAGCTCTTGAACCGGTCTCGAAGGATGTTGCCCTCGGGCTGCAGGACAGAGAGGGAGGCCTCAGCAGGGCCTGGGAGAAGCCCGAGGGCCTGGGACCTCTCCTCGGGGTCCTGGCAGCTCAGCCCTGTGCAGTCTCCCCAGGGGAGCCTTGTGGGCACCAGGGACTCAGCCTGGCCCTCAGCTGCTGGGGCTCAGCGCCGGGATGACAGCCACCAACCCACGGCCATCTCTGAGCTGGTCTTGGAGGAGTCATGGGAAGTGGGCTGGTGACAAAACAGAAAAGGGGACAGCAAGGGCAAAGGCCGGGTCAGAGGGAGAAGGTGCAGTCCACTCATGAGCACAGCTGGCTGGAGCCCCATGGCTGGGGCAGGCCAGGCCAGGTGTGTAGCTGACAAGAGGAGCTGGGTTTCCTCAGGGGCACTGGGGAGCCACAGCAGGTTCTGAGCAGGGGAGGGACAGGGTTGGTTCTGAACTTCAGGAAGGTCCCTCTAGTCCTAAAGGCGACCAGACTGCAACAGGGACCAGCTGGAAGGAAAGGCCTTCTTAGGGTCCCAGACTCAAACCCTAGCCTGACCCCTACCCTGGGATCCCCCCCAGCACCCCGTGCCCTCAGCCCCTGGGCATTGGCCCCACTGGCCCAGCCCAGGGGCAGCCATGATGTCACCCATAGCCCCTGGGGGGCACGGGGAGCAAGGATGGTGTCATCATTGGGCACAGGGCTCTGCGGCGCCAGCAATGAGCACCTTCAGGGTCCTGAGCGAGTCTGTCAGCTCCGAGCTCAGCTGCACGTCAATGTCGGGTGCCTGGTACCTGCAGAACAGGGCGGGTGTTCAGAAATATCACCCCTGCAGGGCCCAGGACACCCAGTCCAAAGCCCCTTCCTGGAGAAGGAAGGGCCTCTGAGAATGTGGGGTTTTGTGGGGGAAGAGGTGGTCTCCCGGTGGAGGGGTGGGCAGTTCCTGAACAAAGGCAGGAAGGCGTCAGGCCCTGGGACCTGGCCCCCATCCCAGCTTCTCCCAGAACCCCCGGCCTGGTTCTCACTTGAGCCGCCCCAGCCTTCGGGGCTTGTCAGCCTCAGCCTCCCGCCGCGCCTGCCGCTGCCTCCGCCGCCGCGCCAGCTCCGCCAGCCTCAGGGCCACCTGGGCCTTGATCCCGCGCAGCCGGAACAGCTCCTGGTGCTGGAGCCGGGCGGACCGCAACGCGGCCTGCTGTACCCGCTGTGGAGACAGGGCAGGGTCAGGGTCCAGGCGAGTGCTGCCCACCCAGGGAGGCCTTCCCTCTACACAGGGAACCCTACCCGCACAAATCTGCCTGCCCCCGGAGGCCCTTCCTGACCCTGTCCCCATCAGGTCAGCAGCGCCTCCAGTGCCTTCCCAGCAGCTGCTAGCTTCAGCCCCGTCACCCATCTCCCCCGGTCTGCGGTGCAGAAACCTCCCTGCACCTCACTCCTCAAACAGAAGCGTCAGGGACCCCCGTCCCACCCCAGCCCAGAGGCCTGCCTGGAAGAGGCTGGGAAATGAGTCTCAGCTGTGAGGATCCCAAACAGCCCAAACCACAGGCCACACACGGGGCTTGGGGTGGGCAGGCTGCCCGCAGCACCCAGGACAGCCCATGGGAGGGAGGAAGGAAGGAAGGAGGCGAGGCATCAGAAGCAGGCCCCGCCAGCCCAGGTGCTCACCAGCCTGCGCGCAGCCTTCTCCCGCCGCCGCTGCTGCTCCGTCTTCTTCTCTGTGGTGGCCAGGCGGGCGGGCGTGGGACAGACCTCGGCATCCCCTGCCTCCGGCCCCTCGCCCTGGCCTGGCTCCCCCTCACCATCCGACTCCTCCAGCAGCCCCTCGCATAGCTCCTGGAACGTGGACTCCTGGGGAGGTGGGAAGCAGGGAGCAGTGTCAGGGGTAGGTAGCAGGCCCCGGGAGGGGAGGGAGGGGCAGGTGTGGGGCTCACCTGGGTGGCGGCCTGCTCCGTGGTGGGCAGGGCCAGCTGCCGCTCCAGCTTCTCCGCCTCCTTCTGCCGCTGCAACTCCACCTCGTGGGCGACTGAGAGCAGGGTCTGCGAGGCGGCGGGAGTGAGGACCCGTCCCTGAACCTCTCCTGGGACACTGAGACTAGACCCTTTTACCTCCCATCTGTCCCTCACCCAGTGCCCACGGATCTCACCCCGGCCCAGGCTTTCCTCCCCATGCCCCATCTACCAGCACACCCCACCCTGCACAGAGCCAGAGGGCACCTCAAACCCTCGTCCTCACACCTGTTCTGCACGTCTGGGAAGGCAGTCTGGCCTGTACGCTTCCGTTTTTTGTTTTTTTTTTTTAGACAGAGTTTCACTCTTGTTGCCCAGGCTGGAGTGCAATGGCATGATCTTGGCCCACGACAACCTCCGCCTCCCGGGTTCAAGCGATTCTCCTGCCTCAGCCTCCCGAGTAGCTGGGATTACAGGCATGCGCCACCACGCCCGGATAATTTTGTAGTTTTTAGTAGAGACGGGGTTTCTCCATGTTGGTCAGGCTGGTTTCAAACTCCTGACCTCAGGTGGTCCATCCACCTTGGCCTCCCAAAGTGCTGGGATTACAGGTGTGAGCCACCGCGCCCGGCCCACAGTTTCATTTATGTGAACTGGTCGGGGTGGGCAACTCCCTGAGACAGGAAGCCTGGCATCTGCCTAAGTCCACACGAGACAGGGAATTGTGGGGGTGACGGCTGACGTGTGTGAGGTTTCCTTTACGGACAGAGAAAATGTTCTAAAATTGACTGTGGGGATGGTTACACAATAGTCACTAAAAACCACGGAATCACATACTCTAACCAGGTGACTGTATGATAAGTAAATTTGACCTCTAGGAAGTAGTTCTGTACAAATCTAAAAGCGAATGTCCGATCTCCACGCCTCCTCCCACATCTGGTCCAGGAACAGACGGCAGAGAGCGGCACCCTCGTCCTTTCAAACGTGAGCACACTGTTGCTTTTTTCCGCAGACATTTTTCTCTACCAGATGAGGAAGGTGCCTCTGTTCCTGGCTAGCTCCTTCTTATGAACGCTAAAAATGATGAGGGCAAGCATCCTGCCTCTATCGCGAACATCTCAGCGTCTCTCCAGTCACGTCATCCCAGGAGAAGGAGTGTTCCTCCAGGGAGGGTTGTGGCTGTTTTTTGAGAGTCTTGCTCTGTTATACAGGCTGGAGTGCCGTGGTGCCATCACAGCTTACTGCAGCCTGGACCTCTTGGGCTCAAGCAATCCTCCCACCTCAGCCTCCCAAGTAGGTGGGACCACAGGCATATACTGCCACGCCCTGCTAATTTTCTGTATTTAGTAGAGACGGGGTTTCACCATGTTGGTCAGGCTGGTCTCGAACTCCTGACTTCAAATGATCTGCCGGCCTCAGCCTCCCAAAGTGCTGGGATTACAGGTGTGAGGCACTGCATCCGGTCAAGGGAGGGGTTTTCGTACCCTTTGTCCAGTATCTGTGCCCAACAGATGCCTGCTAAATGCACAGTGGCTCCAGCCAGACTTTCCCATCGCTGAGCTAGCCTCGCCTGTGAATAACTGTCACTTGGCTGCCAGTGTGCCACCGAGTCACCACAGCCTTTTGCATCTCTGTCCCACAGGCTTCCTGGCAGGCGCCATGGTCTCACTCACCTCTGTACCTTTGCACGTGCTGTTCCCGCCACCTGGAAAACTCACTCCCCCCCTCCCATTGCAAACCCCTCCCTCAGCCTCTGCCTCTGCCTTGGCTCAGGCGTCCCCTCCTCCAAGGAGCCCTTCCTGACCCCCCAGGCTGGGCCAGGTGCCCCATCTGGGCTCCCAGCCCCAACCACTCTGCTCATCATTATCTGGGAACAGGTCTCTTGCACTGGACCGTGAGCCCCGTGAGGACAGGCCCCAGGGCTGTCTGGGTCACTCTGGAGTTCCCAGCACCACCCAGCACCACCCAGCACAGGGAGGGAGCTAGTGAAGCCCTGACCGAGAGGCAGAGCCCGCTGAGGAGGGAGGCCTGGTCAGGGTGGTGTTGTTACCTGGTGGTCTTCAAACGATGGGTTGTAGGAAGCTCCGGCAGGCGCCACCTCCACAGCGGGTGCCTGGGACGGCTTGGTGTGCAGGCGTGGTGGCCGCTGTGGAGAAAAGGCCGCGGCAGGGTAAGGCCGTGTGAGGTCAGAAGGTCCCCCGGACTTGTGTGTTCAAACTTAACTGCAATGTGGTAAAGTCACCAGACGGGACTTTGGGGAGTGATTCAGTCAGGAGGGCCTCGCCTTAGAAGCCTGGGCGACCTGGGCGCACGGCCCACTTCCAGGCTTTCTTCATCCCTCCCCATCTTCTCTCCAACCCACGAAGGCCCTGTCAGTCGCCAGCAGAAGCCTGGAGTCACCTGAATGCCCCTCAAGCTCTTCCCACACCCAACCGCTGGCAAGGCCTGGAGCGTCTGCCCCATGACTATGTCCCGGGTCACCCGCAGCCCCAGCCCAGCTGGCTCAGGGCTCCACTCTCAAGCCCCTGACTCCCGGCGTCTCACTCTACACCTGCCCCACCACAGTGTGACCTCCCCAGAGTGGCCACCTGGGTCCCACCCCTCCCCTCCACAAAACCCTCTGGTGGTGCCCCACACATCTGCCCCGCTCAGAATAATCCCCCAAGCCTGGCCTGTACTCCCTCCGCGACCACCCCCTCTCCTCCCGGCTCCTGAACACACTCGGTCCCCCCTCAAAGCCTCTGTCATCAGCCTGGCGGCTCTTCCCTGGGACCTCTGCATGGCCTGCCCCTCGCCCTTCCAGGTCTCTCACTACACTGCTATTGCATGTTCTTTCCAGCAAGGGCTTCTCTGGCTGAGCCCCGAAGACTGTAAGTACCTGGGCTCTAACACTCGGGGTACAGCAGCTCAGGAAGGAGGAGGCTGCAAATCCAAACTCAAACCCATGACACTTCTGCCACTTGCCAGCACCGTCTCCACCTTCTCACGCGTTACCTCTTTAAATTCTCCCCACCAGCCCACGATCTAAGTACAATTTCATCTATATTTTATTATTTTTTTTTTGAGACGGAGTTTTGCTCTTGTTGCCCAGGCTGGAGTGCAGTGGCATGACCTCGGCTCACTGCAACCTCCACCTCCCTGGTTCAAGCGATTCTCCTGTCTCAGCCTTCCTAGTAGCTGGGACTACAGGTACGTGCCACCGCGCCCAGCTAATTTTTAAAAATATTTTTAGTAAAGACAGGGCTTCACCATGTTGGTCAGGCTGGTCTCAAACTCCTGACCTCAGGTGATCCACCTGTCTTGGCCTCCCAAAGGGCTGAGATTACAGGCGTGAGCCACTATGCCCCGCCCTCATCTGCATTTTAGAGGAAGACACAAGTCACAGAAAGGTTAGCCCACCTTCCCAGGATCAGTCAGCACTGGAGCCGGGACAGGAATCCCAGCCACCTGGCTCCAGCAGAGTTCTCGGCCACTGGGATAGAAGGGTTCTGAGACTGAGACTCTACTGCAGGAACACAGAGCAGCTCCCGGCCCTCCTCACCCTCCAATCACCCAGGACGCCCTTCCCACATCTCACCTTCACTCCTTTCTTCTTGGTCTGCTCCAGGAAAAACTCGTCCTGGCCAATCAACGGCCTGTCCAGGGGGTCTGTGGATACAGCGAGGGGAGCTGCTGGGACAGTCCCAGCATGGAATAGGCACCAAAGGGCTCCCCCCAATCCCTCCCCATTTCAAAAAGGTGACCCTGAAGCTCAGGCAAGGGAAGGACTGATTCTAGACCCCAAGGGGCCTTGATTGCCCGGACAAAACTGTGTCTGGACGGGTTCAGAAACTGGAGGAGACCAAAGCTGAAGGCAGGAGCCTCACAACTCAGGAAAGGAAAAGTACGAGTGGGAAACAGCCGCCCCTTCAGGACGTGTGACTCTGCTGGGAGGTCACCAAAGCACAGGGCACTCCCTTTCGCACTGTACTCGTGTGCAGTGCACAACACACACAACTGCACATGGCAGTCCTGCCCCCATCTGTAGGTGACAGCAGGGTCACTCACTGTCTGAGGCCCAGAGGTCGTAGAAAGGCCGCTCCACCGTGTCCTGGGGCCTGGGCTTGGTCCTGGCTGCGGGAGGGTTGAGGAGCCGGGCCTGGGCCCTGCGCACCTCCCGGGGCATCTCGCCCTGCTTGGCCAGCTTCTCCCATAGCTGCTCCTTCCGCCTGAGCTTCTTGGCGTTAGGAACCTGGTGGGCAAGGACGCTGGTCGGGGAGAGGTGGCACAAGTGCAGCAGGTGAGGTGGCGGCCTGAACAGCAGCCAGGCCTCCTCCCTGTCGGGCTTCCTCCACCATTAAGGCAGCTCCAGCACCCCCTCTCCAAAAGGTGGTGCTCCGCCTCCTCTTCAGAGAACCCCTCTCCCCACGTCTGTCTCCTGCCTAGGCCTCCCCTCCCCTCTGAGCCCCAGACTCAACGAAGCGACAGTCCTGTCCTGGACATCCCCCAGGCACCTCACACCACCATGTCAAAACCAACCTCAGCATCACCCGAAATCCCGCTCCTCCTCCACATCCCATCTCAGGGGAAGGCCAGCTGTCCACCCTCTCACCCGCTCATGCCCCAAGACCCACCTGATGTGCCTCCTGAACACGCCTCCCACTCAGCCCCTCCTCCCCAACCCCCAAGCCCCAAGCTGGGTCCAGGCCCCTCCTCACTGCCTCGGCCCAGCACCAGGGCACCCAGACTCCCTCCCTCCAACCTGCACTCCAAAGCCCAAACCTGCCTGACCCTGTGCCTGCCCTACCCTCCAAATGACCCTCACCTACCATCCCGCCACCCCGGAAGCCCTTCAGGACCAGAGTCCGGCGGGAAAGAAGGGCCCAGGGGTGCCGGGACACTCACTCTTTGGGGGCGGGGACTTTGGATGTGTTCTCGAGGATGAGGTCGACCCGAAGGGGTTTCTTGAGAAGCAGTGACTTCTTCCGGACTTTGGTTCTCTTCTTAGTCAGCCCTAAGAGTGGGAAACAGAACGAGTTGCGGCCTCGGGCCTACCCACGGCAAAGAATATCCACCCCCTTCAGCTCCATGGGAGCCACCGGACCTGAATCCAAGTCACCCCAGGAGACCTGGAGGACCCCAGGCTCCAACCTGGAGGCAGAGGCCCCTCAGGGTGGGGCCCAAGGTGCCCAAGCCCTGAACCTCCACACCAAGTGGTGGGCCAGCAGGAGGCAGGCCCCATGCTGAGGACACAAAGAGTCACACCCACAGCCACATAGGAGAGTCTCTCAGACAGAGGGAAGGGGACCAGGCATGGTGGCTCATGCCTGTAATCCCAGCACTCTGGGAGGCTGAGGTGGGAGGATCGCTTGAGCCCAGGAGTTGGAGGCCAGCCTGAGCAACATAGTGAGATCTCATCTCAGGGGAAAAAAAAAAAAAAAAGGAAGAAAGCAAGTGATCAGTTGACACCAAAACCCAGGGAGGGCCACAGAACTGGACATGGGACCCAGGACGGCCACTTCTCAGCATAACTTCTAGGTCTCTGGTTTTTACTGCCTTTTTCCTCCACAAAGGTACCTACGGTATTTACTTCAAAAGCCTAACAGTTAAAAGCAGTAACTAGCTGGGCGCGGTGGCTCACGCCTGTAATCCCAGCACTTTGGGAGGCCAAGGCGGGCGGATCACAAGGTCAGGAGATCGAGACCATGGTGAAACTCCGTCTCTACTAAAAATACAAAAAAAAAAATTAGCCGGGCGCAGTGGCGGGCGCCTGTAGTCCCAGCTACTCAGAAGGCTGAGGCAGGAGAATGGCGTGAACCCGGGAGGCGGAGCTTGCAGTGAGCCGAGATCGCGCCACTGCACTCCAGCCTGGGCGACAGAGCGAGACTCCGCCTCAAAAAAAAAAAACAAAACAAAAAAACAAAAAAACAACAACAACAACAAAAACAAACAAACAAAAAAAGCAGTAACTCTACAGCAAAACGCCCTAAAATGGAATTATGTCCTGGCATGGACTGTGGGACCTCACATAAGAGGCATAGCTCGGCCGGGCGCGGTGGCTCACACCTGTAATCCCAGCACTTTGGGAGGCCAAGATGGGTGGATCACGAGGTCAGGAGATCGAGACCATCCTGGCTAACCCGGTGAAACCCCGTCTCTACTAAAAAAATACAAAAAACTAGCCGGGCGCGGTGGCGGGCGCCTGTAGTCCCAGCTACTCGTGAGGCTGAGGCAGGAGAATGGCGTGAACCCAGGAGGCAGAGCTTGCAGTGAACTGAGATCCGGCCACTGCACTCCAGCCTGGGCGACAGAGCAAGACTCCGTCTCAAAAAAAAAAAAAAAAAAAAAAAAAGAGGCGTAGCTCCTCCGTGCCCCCAAAATGAGGATGTCGATGCCTCCCTCACAGGGCTGCTGTGAAGACGAAATCAGTTAAGTCCCACAAAGCACAGGGGCTGACCTGCGACTGTTCACAACCACTATTACCTTTGTCCATGTTTTCTTACTGAAGTGGACCCAAAAACTACCTCCCTTCTGCCCCGCAAAGCGGCTTCCCACTCGCCAAAGCACGCCAGTAACTACTTCCCCATCTGTTCATGACAGGCAGGTCACTGACTTGCCCTTTATGCTCACACACCAGATCGACTCACTTCACTCAAGGCTGACTTCTCTAATAACACCCCATTTTCTTTTTTTTTTTTTTTGAGACAGTCTTGTTGCCCAGGCTGGAGTGCAATGGTGCGATCTTGGCTCACTGCAACCTCTGCCTCCCAGGTTCAAGCAATTCTCCTGCCTCAGCCTCCCAAGTAGCTGGGATTACAGGCACGCACCACCACGCTCGGTTAATCTTGTACTTTTAGTAAAGACGGGGTTTCTCCACGTTGGTCAGGCTGGTCTCGAACTCCTGCCCTCAGGTGATCTGCCCGCGTCAGCCTCCCAAAGTGCTGGGATTACAGGCATGAGCCACTGCGCCCGGCCTGAGACAGAGTCTTGCTCTGTCGCCCAGGCTGGAGTCCAGTGATACAATCTTGGCTCACTGCACCCTCCACCTCCCGGGTCCAAGCGCTTCTCAGTAGCTGGGATTACATGCGTGTACAATGACGTCTGGCTAATTTTTGTATTTTCAGTGGAGATGGGGTTTCGCCATGCTGCCCAGCCTGGTCTCCAACTCCTGACCTCAAGTGATCCGCCCCACCTTGGCCTCCCAAAGTGCTGGGCTTACAGGCGTAGGCCACTGCGCCCGGACTCTAATAACCACTTTTTACCTGCCTATTGGAAGTCTCTCGTACCTGAAGGCAGCGCCTTCCACTCTATCTGGTCACTGAACCAGGTCCTCTCATTTTCATTAAAACAGACCCTTTGACTGATCTCACACAAGCTCAGTCTCTTGCTCATTAAAGCCATCAGCCTTTCCATCAAAGCGGATGCCTTCACTTGCTTCCGGGCCCTTCATTAGAGCAGATCATCTGTTCTTAGTCTGCTTTTCTACATGTTGAAGTAAACACTATTACTCATCAGAACAATCCCTCCCTCACTCCTCATCTTGTTTCAGCAGATCCCCACCCTGCATTCTGGCAACATAATGCAAGCAAGTTAAGACTAGCGTGTTACCTGTTCACTAAATCAGGTCCTCTTGTTCCTATCAAAGCTCATCTTGGCCGGGTGTGGTGGTTCACGCCTATAATCCCAGCACTTTGGGAGGCCAAGGCGGGTAGATTACCTGAGGTCAGGAGTTCGACACCAGCCTAGCTGACATGGTGAAGCCCCATCTCTACTAAAAATACAGAAATTAGCCAGGCTTGACCAGGCGTGGTGGCTCACACCTGTAATCCCAGCACTTTGGGAGGCTGAGGCGGGCGGATCACCTGAGGTCAGGAGTTCGAGACCAGCCTGACCAACATGCAGAAACCCCGTCTCTACTAAAAATACAAAATTAGCCGGGCATGGTGGCGCATGCCTGTAATCCCAGCTACTCGGGAGGCTGAGGCAGGAGAATCGCTTGAACCCTGGAGGCAGAGGTTGCGGTGAGCTAAGATCACGCCATTGCACTCTAGCCTGGGCTCAAAACTCCATCTCAAAAAGTAGCCGGGCTTGATGGTGCAGCTTGTAGTCCCAGCTACTTGGGAGGCTGAGACAGGAGAATCACTTGAACTGAGATCACACCACTGCACTCCAGCCTGGGCGACAGAGCAAAACTGTCTCAAAAAAATAAGAGTAATAATAAATCAGTCTCGTTTTAGTTAACAAGATGAGCTTTATTTTGTTTATTTTTTGAGAGAGTCTTGTTCTGTCGCCCAGGCTGGAGTTTAGTGGCACAATCTCGGCTCACTGCAAACTCCACCTCCCAGGTTCAAGTGATTCTCCTGCCTCAGCCTCCTGAGTAGCTGGGATTACAGGCGCCCGCCACCATACCTGGCTCATTTTTGTATTTTTAGCAGAGACGGGGGTTCACCATATTGGCCAGGCTGGTCTCGAACTCCTGACCTCAAGTGATCCAGCTGCCTGAGCCTCCCAAAGTGCTGGAAATACAGGCATGAGCCACCGCATCCAGCAGGACTGATTTGTTTAAGCAGGTCCTTGACTTATTTTTCTGCAGGCTAAAAAGAGATCCTTTAATGTGTTTCTAACCTATTGATCAAGGCAGACTCCCAGCAGCTTATCTGTGCATGGAGATCACTGACACCTCAAAAGAAAAACCCACCTTCCCTAAGTTAGTCTCCAGCTTGCTTTCTGCTCACTTGAGGTCCCCTTGTTTATATTAAGGTTGACCCGTTTCCGCAGATATTTGCCTCCCACGCCACAAAATTAACATAGATCTCAAGGCTACAGTAAGCCAGCTAATAACGAATAACGGCCATTCCCCACCACATAAGCCTCTCCTCACCTTTTTCCTTGGAGCCAGTGTCCACAAAGAAGAGCTTTTCATTTGGAGCCTCTGACAACAAGCCACTGCAGGACAGAAATGCAGAACATCAGCCAGAGATGTTGGAGAGGAAAGAAATTTAATCTGGCAGCCCCAGCCTTCCTCTTCTTAGTCAAGTCCCACCACGGGACTCTTCCCGGCTAAGGCCTCGCCCTGCAGTTTACAGAACTTAATATTTGGGAAGGACTGCCGGGCGCGGAGGATCATGCCTGTAATCCCAGCACTTTGGGAGGCCCAGGAGGGTGGATCACCCGAGGTCAGGAGTTCAAGACCAGCCTGGCCAACATGGTGAATCCCTGTCTCTACTAAAAATACAAAAATTAGCCGGACGTGGTGGTGCGTGCCTGTAATCCCACCTACTTGGGAGGCTGAAGCAGGAGAATCACTTGAACCCTGGAGGCAGAGGTTGCAGTGAGCTGAGATCGTGCCATTGCACTCCAGGCTGGACTACAGCGAGAGACTCCGTCTCAAAAAAAAAAAAAAAGAAAAGAAAAGAAAAAAAAGAAAGAAAAAGAAAAAAATAGCCGGGCGTGGTGGCGCCCGCCTGTAATCCCAGCTACTCAGGAGGCTGAGGCAGGAGACTCGCTTGAGCCTGGGAGGCGGAGGCTGCAGCGAGCTGAGATCGCGCCACTGCACTCCAGCCTGGGTGATAGAGCGAGACTCCGTCTCAAAAACATATATATATATATATACACACACACATATATATATAGCAAGCAGCAAGCTAAAGTGGAGGCATAGAACGTATTTACGCTAAAAATTATTCATTGTTTACCCAAAATCCAAATTTAAGCGTCCTATATATTTACCTGCTAAACCTGGTAACTCTATCAAGCTTTCCAGCTTCCCATGCTGAGTCCCCTGACCATGCTCTCCATTTCCTCGGCGGTCCCCGGGACAGCTGCCCGCCAACCCCCGGCCACCAACCCACCCACGCAAACACGCCTGGCCTTGCACCTGGGCGCAGGAGCCGTCCCAGTTCCCGGAAGTCCTGCCCCGCGTACCCGCTTGTGCGCTCCTGTAGCCGCACGTCTTCCAGGAACCGGTCAACCTCCAACCCCAGCGGCTCCTGAGCCAGCCGCCGCCAGCCCCGCTTCTTATTTCTTGGGCCTCGCCGCCGCCGCCTCAGCGCTGGGTCCACCGAAGTAGGCCGCAACCCCAGGAAACCAGAATCGGCATCGCTTTTCGAGCTGTGCTTCCCACCACCGCCACGGCCTCCTGCCGCCATCTTGTCAAAGAAAGAATTCAGCCGCTGGCGTCCCAAAAAAAAAGCCGTTTGCAGCGTGCGCGCGCAGATTTCCCGCCCTCTTCCGTGACGTACTTCCTGTGGCAGCCATATTTGTAAAGTGACTGGAGTTGCCGGGAGGCTGTCATCTTGGTAAAGGATAAACGGCCCACCCTTCCTCCATTCTTTACAGCGGGATCTGAAGACTCCTAACGGCGGCGGTTGGTAGAAGAGAGACGGGAAGGTTGCAGTTTCTTGGCTCTCGCCCATAGGCGAACACCTGGCCGCCTGGGGTCTTCGCTCAAACTGATTTTTTCTTTAATAGACAAGGTCTCACTTTGTTGCCCCCAGGCTGGAGTGCAGTGGACGGGTAATAGCTCACTGCAGCCTCCAACTCCTAAGCTCAGGGATCCTCCTACCTCAGTCTCCCGAGTAGCTGCGACCACAGAAGCGTGCAACCACACCTGGCTATTTTTTTATTTTTATTTTTTGTAGAAATGGAGCCTCCCCATGTTGCCCAGGCTGGTCTCGAACATCTGGTTTCAAGTGATCCTCTTTCCTAGACCTTCCAAAGTGCTGGGCTCACACCACCACTCCCGGTCCAAACTGATGTGTTTTTTTTTCAAGAGACAAAGATCTCACTATGTTGTCCAGGCTGGTCTCGAACCTCAGGGCTCAAGTAATTCTCCCTCCTCAGCCTCCGAAAGTGCTGAGATTACAGACGTGAGCCACCATGTTCGGCCTTATACTTTTTTTTTTTTTTTTTGAGACAGAGTCTGGCTCTGTCGCCCAGGCTGGAGTGCGGTGGCTGGATCTCAGCTCACTGCAAGCTCCGCCTCCCGGGTTTATGCCATTCTCCTGCCTCAGCCTCCCAAGTAGCTGGGACTACAGGCGCCCGCCTCGTCGCCCGGCTAGTTTTTTGTATTCTTTAGTAGAGACGGGGTTTCACCGTATTAGCCAGGGTGGTCTCGATTTCCTGACCTTGTGATCCGCCCGTCTCGGCCTCCCAAAGTGCTGGGATTACAGGCTTGAGCCACCGTGCCCGGCCGGCCTTATGCTTTTTTAACCTCGTTTTCTTGGAACAGTCAGTGGCAGATTCTGCACAGCACATGTTCCACTCTCAGAAGTTTTGTCATCTCAAATGTTCCAATCCTAGGATCTTGGAAATCAAGTAACTTTCGGAATATCAAAGTTGGAAGCACAGAACATTAGAGGAATGTTAGAAACATACACTTTTAGGACCCTAGAAGTGCAGACTCAAGAATCATTCATCTTGAGCAGGCTACTTCGCTGTGCCTCAGTTTCCTCATATGCAAAATAAGGATGATAACGGTACATCTACCTCATAAATCATGCAGAAGATTAAACATATGTAAAGCACTTAAGGCTGTGTCTGGCATCTGAGTGTTAGCTGTTGTTAGTGCCTTGCCCTCTGAGGTTTCATCTTAGAATCAACTCATCTTTGCTATTTACAAATAAGGAAGGAAGCTCAGAGGCTCTTGGGCCCTGGCAGCCATTCAAAGGGATCCATGGCAGGGGGCGTGGTGATTCACGCCTGTAATCTCAGCACTTTGGGAGGCCGATGCAGGAGGATCGCTTGAGCCCAGGAATTCAAGACCAGCCTGGGCAACATAGTGAGATACTGTGTCTGCCAAAAATTTGAAAATTAGCCAGGCGTGGTGGTGTGCGCCTGTAGTCCCAGGTACTCAGGAGGCTGAGGTGGGAGGATCGCTTGAGCCCAGGAGTTGGAGGGTGCCCTGAGCCGTGATTGTACCATTGTACTCCAGCCTGGGTGACAGAGCAAGACCCTGTCTCAAAAACAAATCAAAGGGAACCAGACCTCATAAAAGTCACTTTGGACTCATAAAGGAAAAAGGCACAGAGAGGGAAGGCGCCACACTCATGGTCACACGCAACTGAACTCAGCTGGATCCTTGCGCAGAGCTTTGGAAAGGTGACAGGCCCTGCATCGTAGCCCCGAGACCTGAGCGCCCGACCGCCTGGGACAGAGATTTTGGAGACCACAGCCTGTCTGTCTCCTAAACGTCCGCCAGGGGGCGCCGCGAGCCGCGAAACTGGCCCCGTGTGGGCGGGATGAGAGCGCGGCCAGCGTGTCCCGGGACGCCGTGGGTGTGGCCTGGGTGTGAGTGCGCGGGACGGGGCGCGTACGGTGCGCTGCCCAGCTCTGGCGAAGAGCCCCCAGGACGTGAGCACGCGCACACTCCTGGCAACGCGTGTGGGCAAGGAAAGCAGTATGTGTCCCCGGTGTTACGCGTCGGGAGTTATGTACCCAGGTTGTGCAAGGGCACGTTGCCGGGCAGGGCGGGGGCTAGGGGAGCACTTCGTGCCCGAAGACACACACACTAACAAACACACACACACACACCGCGCACGCCCCAGGGCTTGGTTCCCAGGCCCCCGCCACAGGAGGTGGGAGGGAGGGATGTCCCGGGGGGAGGGCCCCAGAGTCACTTTTCTTCGGAAAATATGCCGGTCTGGCCCCCAGCCCAGGCCTGAGTCACCAGGCCTCGCTGCATTGAGTCACGGACTCCACCCCGCCCCTGAGAGCACGGAAGGGGGCCTCCCCCAACCCCAAATCCTGCCCAGCTCTCTCCTTCCCTGGGGGAGGGCGGGCGATCCCTGTCCCAAGTCAGCCTGACTGCCACATGGGAAGAAGGCTTGGCTTTATTCGCTCTGTGGGGACACTGTTCCGTTCAGAGGCCCCTCCCAGCCACGGGGTGGGGGACAATGGTGGGCGTGGGAATCCCAGCGAGCATCCTGGAGGGGGCGTCGTCTCCATGTATTTTGCTCTTCCCCATCTTTTCCGTGGGGTCCCCTGCCAGGGTCAAGCACTAATACGTGATGAAGGCAGCAGATAGCGTCGGGGTCCCTTTAGGGGTGGGGAGAGGGCTGTAGCACCAAGAACCCCCCTCCCCCGCCCACGAAATCCCTGAATAGGAAACTAAAATAAAGCCCCAAGGCCTTTCTATGTAGGGGCTCCACTTAAATATGGAATGGTGATGGGCAGAGAGGCTGTGGCCCAGCAATCCTTAAGTCCAGACCACCAGCTGTGGGGAGGCTTCCAGGGGGCCAGGAGCAGGCTGGGCATTTCCAGCCACGGACAAGTGGAGGATGGAAATACCTCCAAGGGGGTACAGTCTCGGAGGAGCGGGATGGAAGGGGTTTTTCTTCCTGCTACAGGATCCTTTTAAAAGAAATGGGTGTGAAGCTGGGCACGGTGGCTCATGTCTGTAATCCCAGCAGTTTGGGAGGCCGAGGCAAGCAGATCACCTGAGATGAGGAGTTCGAGACCAGCCTGGCCAACATGGTGAAAATCCGTCTCTACTCAAAGTACAAAAATTAGCTGGACGTGGTGGCTCATGCCTGCAGTCCCAGCTACTCGGGAGGCTGAGGCACGAGAATCACTTGAACCCAGGAGGTGGAGGTTGCAGTGAGCCGAGATCTCACCACTGCACTCCAGCCTGGGTAACAGAGAAAGACTATTAAAAAAAGAAAAGAAAAGAAAGAAAAAAAAGAGAGAGAGGGAGGGAAAGAAAAAGAAAGAAAGAGAGAGGAAAGAAAGAAAAAGAAGGAAGGAAGGAAGAAAGGAGGGAGAGAAGGAGGGAGGGAAGGAGGGAGGGAAGGAGGGAGGGAATGGGTGTGGACAGAATTGGGGCAAAAACAAAACAAAAAAGGAAGGAAGAGAAGGAAGGAGGGAGGGAGGGAAGGAAGGAAAGAAGGAAGGAAGGTCTGAAAGAAGGAAAGAAGACTGTGTCTCCCCTCTGAGCCCCCCATGGTCCCGAGACCTGAGGATGTGATGGAGTGGGTTGAGGGTCTTGCCTGGCTGGGCAGGAGGAAGCGGAGCAGAAGAGGGTCTATCAGTCATTTCAACCACAGGGCTGCTCACCCAGGGAAGGGGCTGGGGTCCTGCCAGGAATTAGTGTGTGTTTGTGTGACTGTGTAAGTACCCTCTCCTGGGAATGTCACCTTCCATGAGGGCAGATGTATTTGTCTATTTTGTTCTCTGTGGTAATGCCCGGTGCCTAGAACAAGGCTGGGCACATAGTAGGTGCTCAATAAATATTTGAATGAAGGATGGATGGATGCCTGCGCGTGCCAGTGTCTGTGTGATGTGCCTAAGTGAACGTGAGGCTGGAGGTGTGAAGGGCGGACAGAGAAGCCTTGTCCCTCCCGTGGTCCCCTCTAAATCCTTCCACCGGGGTGTCTGGCGGTGGTGGGGAGGGAGACCCCCGGTCCTTACAGCTGGGCAGGGAGGGCAGGCAGGGCATGTGTGAGCTGGGGCAGGGGTGTGCGTGCAGCCGACTGGAGCTGGGGAGCCACAGCAGGGCCATGGGAGGGGTGCCGGCTCACTCGGCGGAGCCCTTGTGGCGCCGCTTGGAGGGTGGCACCAGGCGACGGGGCAGGTTGGCGGGTAGCCCATGGCCCTCCAGCTTGGCCTCGATGAGGTGACTGGCCAGCGCGAACTCCTCGTCATCCAGCATGCCATCGCGGTCCACGTCGCTCAGCTTCCAGATGCGCCCCAGAACTGAGTTGGGGAGTTTGGTCCCCACCATCCAGGTCTTGGCCTTGGAGCCGCTCAGCTTGCCGTCGGCAGGCGCCAGGTTGTAGAAGATCTCGTCGTATTTGGACTTGTCCTTGGTCACCACCCACTCGGCCTCGTCGTCCGAGCCCTCCTCGCCGTCCTCCATGGCCTCGTCAGGTCCCCGCTCCACGAACGGGCCCATGTGGGTGCCCTCAAAAGCGCCCCCCTGCACGCCCACCTCGGTATTCTCCAGCTCCTCCTGCCGCAGCAGGGGCATGAGCTTGGCGATGTCGTGCGTCAGCATCTCATCCAGCGCCTCCAGCAGCTTCGGCTTCAGCGAGTGAAACTTGGTGAAGTCGTGCGCCATCAGCAGCTCCTGTGGTGGGGGACAGGGGGACCCAAAATTCAAGCGGCGCCATCCCTGAGGCCCTCAGGCTGCAAGGTGGTACCAGGACACTGGAGAAGCTCAGGGGGGCAGCTGTTGTGGGTTTTTTGGTTGTTGTTTGTTTTGAGACAGAGTCTTGCTCTTGTTGCCCAGGCTGGAGTGCAAATGGCACGATCTCAGCTCACTGCAACGTCTGCCTTCTGGTTTCAAGTGATTCTGCTGCCTCAGCCTCCTGAGTAGCTGGGATTACAGGCGCACACCACCACACCCGGCTAATTTTTGTATTTTTAGTAGAGACGGGGTTTCATGTTGGCCAGGCTGGTCTCGAACTCCTGACCCTGTGATCCACCTGCCTCAGCCTCCCAGTGCTGGGATTACAGGCATGAGCCTCCATGCCCGGCTGTTTTTTGTTTGTTTTGTTTTGACAGGGTCTCGCTCTGACACCCAGACTAAAGTGCAGTGGCACCAACATAGCTCACTGCAGCTTCCAACTCCCAGCCTCAAGCGATCCTCTGGCCTCAGTCTCCCAAGTAGCTGGGACCACAGGCACACACCACCACACCCAGCTAAATTTTGTTTTGTAGAGATGGGGGTCTCGCTATGTTGCCCCAGCTGGTCTCAAACTCTTGGGCTCAAGCCATCCTTACACTTCAGCCTCCTAAAGTGCTGGGATTGCAGGTGTGAGCTACTGCGCCCAGCCAGGGTGGCAGCTCTTTACTGACACATGCAGAAGTATTTGAAGATCTGAACAACCTGCTCTGCTCGGGCACCCACCACTCGGAAGATACTTGGGCAACAAGGTCCCGGAGGCTTTCTCCTAAACCCTAGAATTACTGGAGGGTGGGGGTGCTGGGGACCCTCTGATGAGTGAGAGCAGCAACCCTCTGCCAGCTATCAGAGAAGGATTTCAATGTTTTCGCATCAAGTATACCTTTCTCAGAGCATCCACACTGGCCCAGAACCCTAACCGCCCTCTACTGGACTCTAGCTGCCCAGCCAGCATGCACAACATTGAAAATTTAAAAAAAAAAAACTCAACAGGCATGGGTGGCTCACATTTGTAATCCCAGCACTTTGGGAGGCTGAGGTGGGAGAATCACTTGAGCCCAGGAGTGCAAGACCAGCCTGGACAACATGGCAAAACCATATTTCTTTTTTTTTTTTTTTTTTTTTTTGACAAGTCTTGCCCTGTCGCCCAGGTTGGAGTGCAATGGTGCAATCTTGGCTCACTGCAAGCTCCGTCTCATGGGTTCAAGCGATTCTTCTGGCTCAGCCTTCCAAGTAGCTGGGATAACAGGCACCTGCCACCACGCCCAGCTAATTTTCATATTTTTAGTAGAGACGGGGTTTGCCATGTTGGCCAGGCTGGTCTCGAACTCCTGACCTCAGGTAATCTGCCCACCTCGGCCTCCCAAAGTGCTGTGATTACAGGCGTGAGCCACTGCACCTGGCCTCAAAACCCTATTTCTGGGAAAAAAAAAAAAAAAAAAAAAAAAATTAAAAATTAGCCAGGTGTGATGGTGCATGCCTGCAGTCCCAACTACTTTGGGAGGCTGAGACAGGAGAATCTCTTGAACCCCGGGAGACAGCTGTTGCGGTGAGCCGAGATAGCACCATTGCACTCCAGCCTGGGTGACAGAGCAAGACCCTGTTTCAAGACAAACAAGGGAAGGGAGAAAAAAGAAAGTTCAAGGCCGGGCGCGGTGGCTCAAGCCTGTAATCCCAGCACTTTGGGAGGCCGAGACGGGCGGATCACGAGGTCAGGAGATCGAGACCATCCTGGCGAACACGGTGAAACCCCGTCTCTACTAAAAAATACAAAAAACTAGCCAGGCGAGGTGGCGGGCGCCTGTAGTCCCAGCTACTCCGGAGGCTGAGGCAGGAGAATGGCGTGAACCCGGGAGGCGGAGCTCGCAGTGAGCTGAGATCCGGCCACTGCACTCCAGTTTGGGCGACAGAGCAAGACTCCGTCTCAAAAACAAAAAAAAAAAAAAAAAAAAAAGAAAGTTCAGAAAGCTCAGTTCCTGCCACTGCGCTATCACACCACGCAGAAAGGACTGAGTGGCTGGCTGCCAAATTTGGAGGTGAGTTTGGGATGAAGAGATCAGGGGTCCCTGGGACCACCCCCCCACCCCCCACTGAAGAAGTCACTTTGTGCTAGCGCACACTGTAGGGTGGGCTTGGCGTCATGCTGCTGCTCACACGGCCAACTCTTAGTGGCCCGGACTGCACCAGGACCGTCTCTGCAAAGGTGCGTTCCTTTCACAGCCCTGTGTGAATTTCCTGAGCCAAGGCAGAGAGGCCAGCTGATCACGACTCTGAAGGGCTGGGGCTCCTAGGTTGCAACCTGGATTCCCTGGCAGCCAGAGTATGACTAAGTTCAAGTCCACTGAGGCAAGCACAGGTTGCATGTGCAGCTTCTACTGTTAGCCTGTCCAGTAGGGCAGCCAGTAGCCACATGTGCTTATTTACATTCATTAAAATGAAATACAGGCCGGGCACAGTGGCTCACGCCTGTAATCCCAGCACTTTGGGAGGCCAAGGTGGGAGGATCGCCTGAAGTCAGGAGTTCGAAACCAGCCTGGACAACATGGTGAAACCCCATCTCTACTAAAAATACAAAATTAGCTGGGCGTGGTGGTGGACGCCTGTAATCTTAGCTTCTCAGGAGGCTGAGGCAGGAGAATTGCCTGAACCCAGGAGGCAGAGGTTGCAGTGAGCCGAGATCATGCCACTGCACTCCAGCCTGGGCAACATAGCAAGACTCCATCTCAAAAAAAAAGAAAAAAGAAATACAATGTAACATTCTATTTTAATGTGGCTAGTGGCTACCATATTGGACAGTGCAGAATGAAACATTTCCATCACTGTAGAAAGTACTGCTGGACAGCACTGTTCTAGAAAGTGTTCTTGGCCAGGCATGGCAGCACCTGCCTGTAATCCCAGCACTTTGGGAGGCCAAGGCAGGAGGATCACTTGAGGTCAGGAGTTGGAGACCAGCCTGGCCAACATGACAAAACTCCGTCTCTACTAAAAGTATGAAAAATTATCTGGACTTGATGGCACATGCCTGCAGGCCCAGCTACTCGGGAGGCTGAGGTGAGATAGCCTGAACCCGGGAAGCAGAGGTTGCAGTGAACCAAGATCGTGCCTCTGCACTTCTGTCTGGGTGACGGAGTGAGACTGTCTCAAAAAAAAAAAAAAAAAGTTAGCTAGGTATGGCATGTGCCTGTAGTCCCAGCTACTCTAGAGGCTAGGCAGAAGGACCCTTGAGCCCAGAAGTTCAAGTATACAATGAGGTATGATCACACCATTGCACTCCAGCCTGGACAACAGAGTCTCTGAAAAATACATAAATAAATCTCTAAAAAATATATAAATAAATCTTTTAAAGTATTTATTTATTGAGACAGAATCTCACTCGGTCACACAGGATGGACTGCAGTGACGTGATCTCAGCTCACTGCAACCTCTGCCTCCCATGTTCAAGCGATTCTCCTGCCTCAGCCTCCCGAGTAGCTGGGACCACAGGCACACGCCACCACGCCCAGCTAATTTTTGTATTTTTAGTAGAGACGGGGTTTAGTAGAGACAGGACAACCACCATGTTGTCCTGGCTGGTCTCGAACTCCTGACCTCAGGTGATCCACCTGCCTTGGCTTCCCACAGTGCTGGGATTACAGGCGTGAGCCACTGCACCCAACCGTATATATTTTAAATATTTATATTTTACAAATATAAATATTTAAGGCTCAAATAAATAAATAAATGAAAAATAAAACAAAAAGCATTCTTAAAGAGACTGTATACTTTTCTTCCCTTTCCCAACTTCTTGCTGGCTGGAACGCAGACACAGTGGCTGAAGCCTTCACAGCCCTCTTGTACCATGAGGTTCCTTGGGCCTGGAGACCAGGCATGAAAGAGAAATAAGACAGAAGGGGACTAGAGCCCTGGCTCTGTAAAGCACCAAACCAGTCCCGGACCACTTTCTGGGAGTTTTATGGAGCAAAGAAAGAAAAACCCTCTCTCAATTTAGCCACTGTTATTTCGGGTTTTCTCTTCACTCCCCTAGCCTGACTCATAAAACCATGCTCCCACGGAACTATTTGAGGGAGGCGCTTTCCAGAACCTGCCACCCATCCCTCCGGCTTTTGAGGTCCCATCTCAGAGCTTCCAGAAGCCAACCTTCCCATCACCCACCCCTAACACTCCCTCCCGGGCAGCTTCCCACCTGCATTTTCTGGCAGTCAGGAAAGTCACCAGGGGAAATGTGATGTTCCAGCTGAATCTTCGCAAAGATGACGGGCAGTTTGAGGATCAGCTGCTTCTTCTTGTTCTCCTTCCCAAACACAGAGGGCATCTCCTTCTTCAGGTAGCTGATGATGTAAGCATGAACCTGTGGGAAGAGTTCTCACCTGAGCCTGCGTCAGGGTCCACCAGGGGGCTTGTTAAAACAAGCTGCTGGCCCCACTCCCAGAGATTCCCATTCACTTGGTCTGGGCTGGGGCATGAGAATTTGCGTTTCTCTTCTTTTCGTTCTTTTCTTTTTTTGAGACAGATTCTCGCTCTGTTGCCCAGGCTGGAGTGCAGTGGTGCAATCTCAGCTCCCTGCAACCTCCAGCTCCTGGGTTCAAGCAATTCTCGTGCCTCAGCCTCCCAAGTAGCTGGGATTAACAGGTGCGCACCACCACACCTGGCTAATTTTTTTTTTTTTTTTTTTTTTTTTTGAGACGGAGTCTCGCTCTGACGCCCTGCCTGAAGTGCAGTGGCCGGATCTCAGCTCACTGCAAGCTCCGCCTCCCGGGTTCACGCCATTCTCCTGCCTCAGCCTCCTGAGTAGCTGGGACTACAGGCGCCCGCCACCTCGCCCGGCTAATTTTTTGTATTTTTAGTAGAGACGGGGTTTCACCATGTTAGCCAGGATGGTCTCGATCTCCTGACCTCGTGATCCGCCCGTCTCGGCCTCCCAAAGTGCTGGAATTACAGGCTTGAGCCACCGCGCCCGGCCATTTTTTTGTATTGTTAGTAGAGACGGGGTTTCTCCATGTTGACCAGGCTAGTCTTGAACTCCTGACCTCAGGTGATCCACCCGCCTCAGCCTCCCAACGTGCTGGGATTACAGGCGTGAGCCACCGTGCCCAGCTTTTTTTTTTTTTTTTTTTTTTTTTTTTTTTTTTTGGAGACAGGGTCTTGCTCTATCGCCCAGCCAGAAGTGCAGTGGTGCAGTCATAACTTACTGTAGCCTCAAATTCCTGGACTCAAGGGATCTCCCGCCTCAGCCTCTCCAGTACCTGGGATTACAGGCAAGAGCCACTGTCTGGACGAGAATTTGCATTTCTGACAAGTTACAGGTACTGCAGGTGGCGGCACCACACTGTGAGCCCCATGGCCTCCTCCTGCTGGGGCTCACCCTGGGCTCCTCCTATCTTCTAACTAAGTGAGCTCAGTCCCTCCCAGTTTTAAACATCCCTTAAAGAGGTCCACTCCCGAATCTGCATACCAGCCTAAGCCTCTCCCTCCAGTTTAGGACTCAGAGCTAATTGTCTTGTCAACATTCCTGGACAGCTCCATCCCAGGATGCCCTAAGTGGAATTTGGCATGTGCCATTGCACCAGCCCGGGCGACAGAGTGTGACTCCGTCTCAAAAAATAAATAAATAAATAAAATAAAAAAGAGTAAATAAATGCTTTTATAAAATGCAACATATCTGGAAAGAGACACAAGAAACTACTTACGGCGATTGCCTCTAGGAAAGAGGCCCTGGGAGCTGGTGGGATGAGGTATGGGAGAATCATGTCTGATAAAGTATGAATGCCTTTCCATGAGATGGTCTTAAATGTTCAATAAAAAAGACTTGTTAAAAAATTCTTTTAGGCCAGGTGCCGTGGCTCGTGCCTGTAATTCCAACACTTTGGGAGGCCGAGGCAGGTAGATCACCTGAGGTCAGGAGTTCGAGAACAGCCTGGCCAACATGGTGAGACCCCCCCCCCACCCCCACCCCGTCTCTACTAAAAATACAAAAATTAGCCGGGTGTGGTGGCACCTGCCTGTAGTCCCAGCTACTCGGGAAGCTGAGGCACAAGAATCACTTTAACCTAGGAGACAGAGGTTGCAGTGAGCCGAGATCGTGCCACTGCACTCCAGCCTGGGTGACAGAGAAAGAGTCCAACTAAAAACTATATATATATATTTTAAAGAATCACGGATTTAGAATGCTGAGAATGTTGGTGGTCCCTGACTGGTTCTAAATCCTCATCTCTTCCACCCTCCACCATCACCCTGTCTCCAGACCCGTTAGGCTCTCAGTTCAAACACATCAAATAAATGGCTGCCCCAGGGCCTTTGCACATGCTGTTCTCACTGCATCGACTGCTCTTCCACCCAGTTGCCACTTGGCTCGCCCCTTTCTCTCACCCCTTCCTCTCCTTCAGGCCGCTCTAAAATAGTCCCTCGCCAGCCCCTCTTTCTTCCGCTTCATTTTTCTTCATAACTATTGATTTGTTTAATGTCTGCTTCCCCACTAAAAAGTAATTCTATGAGAAAAGGAATTTATCTTTGTGCCCTGCTGTATCCGCAGAGCCTAGAAGAGTGCCGCATGTGCTTGGCAACTGCTGAATGAATGTCATTGGGCCACTGCAGAGAATGTGGTCTGAACGCTTGGGGCATCTTGGCGTCTTTAGAATCAGACCCGCCCAAGATCTTGGTCTCACGTATCACAGCATCATAAAATCGCCCCTTCTAGCAGCTATCACTTCAGTCGAAGGACCTAGAGCCAGAGGATTCGTCCACACCCTCCAATGTACAGATGGGAAACTGAGGCACTGGGAGAAGGGTGATTACCTCGGAGGGGCAGTGAGCCTTGGTCACAGCGAACCCAGAATCCCATGCTCCTATGTCCTGAGGGGCACTGGGGAGCCATGGATGAACCAGCAGGAAGAGGTGGAGGGAGTGCCTAAGGGTCTGAAGGACCAATCAGGGCAGGGGTGTGGCCGGGCTGGGGGCGGGGCCTGTGAGAGCGGGCCAATGGAGTCAGGGGGCAGGGTCGAAGGGCGGCTCCATAGGGACCAAAGGAGGGGAGGCGGGAGGGCGCTGATGGCTTTTCCAGAGAGGAAGCAGGGGAAGGTGCCAGGAAGAGATAAGGTGGGAAGGCGGGCTGGGCCGGGGCTGGGTCCCTGACTCCGGGGTTTGTCTGGGTTTCCGGAGCCGCCCCCAGCCCGGCGGGGGCACCAGGTGTCTGGCCCGGCCCCACCCCTCTGTCCCTGAGCCTTGCGCTCCAGCTCCCGCCAAGGAACCCGCGGGAACGAACCTGGGGGAGTCTAAGTAAGACCAGGAGGAAGACAGAGAGAAGGCGGCGGCGGAGCGGGGGAGAGATGGAGAGACAGGAGGAGACAGACAAGGTGAGAAGGAGAAGGAAAGGCAGTTAGAATAAAAGAGAAAATAAAAATGGAGAAGAAAGAGATTGAGAGAGAGGTAGAAAAGGGACTGATATAGAGACAGAAAAAGAGAGGGACAGACACTGCAGAGCCGCCTGGGCAGAGGAGCGCAAGGTGAATTCCGAAGGTTCCAGGAGTGGCAACCCCGTCCACAGTGGGCCGCTCCCTCCCAAGGAGGATTCCTGGGGTGGGGGTGGGGGCTCTGACTCACCCACTCTCGTTGCTCCTTAAACCAATACCTCAGGCTCCTCCACCCCCTAGAACCTTCTTGGCCTCCCTGCCTGCCCAGCTTCCTGCCCCGCCTCCACCCTGGCAGCCTCCCCTGAGAATGTTCCATTCGACATCCAAAATTGCTCTGAAACCGGCGCTCTCCTTTCTCCTCTCCCTCCGCAAGGCCTGCCCTGATCCAGGAACCTCCAAGCCTTTTGCCTCGTCTCCAGGCTCTTAGACTCACCTGCCTTGAATCCGCCCTCCAAAAGGCAGCTTGAGTCTAATTATCTCCTTTCCCTGCTCTGAACTTTTCCATGGCTCCCCAGTGCCCTCAGGACAAAGTACAGATTCCTGGACACAATCCACATCATCTCCAGGGGTCTGACTCTTAGCCACATCCTCAGCCTCAAACTGAGTTATGCACACTGTCTACACTGTGTTCTCTCCTTTCCCTGCTCCAAACCCTTCCATGGCTCCCCAGTGACCTTGGGACAAAGCACAGATTCCCGGACACAACCCACACCACCTCTGATCTCAGCCACATCCTCAGCCTCTAATTGAGTTATGCACACTGTCTACACTGGGTTCAACACTGACATTTCCCCTCAGATGCCCTCTCCTCCAAAGAAGCCCTCTCTGCCTGCCTCAGCTACCCCACCCCAGCTCTGACCACACTGGGTCATCGTTGTCTGGGGATGGGTCTGTCCCCTCTCCAGGAGCCCCAGTGAGGACTGAGCCCTGGAACTGCCTTGATTATTTAGGACTGGGAGCCTCAGCAGGACAGGACTGGAACCACTGTGGTCACTGCTGTGTCTCCTGCACCACCCAACACCAAGCCAGGCATAGAGGAGATGTTGTTCAATGCAACTGTTTGTTCAATGTCATTCATTCAATAAATATTTACAGAGCACCAATTCTGTTCCGGTCGCTGGGGATAAAACAATGAAGGAATTCAAGGAGCCCTGATTGGCTAGGCACAGTAGCTCACACCTGTAATCCCAGCACTTTGGGAGGCCGAGGCGGTCGGATCACCTGAGGTTGGGAGTTTGAGACCAGCCTGACCAACATGGAGAAACCCCCATCTCTACTAAAAATACAAAATTAGCCGGGCATGGTGGTGGGCACCTGTAATCCCAGCTACTTGGGAGGCTGAAGCAGGAGAATTGCTTGAACCCAGGAGGCGGAGGATGCAGTGAGCTGAGATCGTGCCATTGCACTCCAGCCTGGGCAACAAGAGCAAAACTCCGTCTCAGAAAAAAAAAAAAAAAGGAAAAGCAAAAGAAATATTTGTGGAATAAACCAATGAACTTGGAAACCTTTGAGCCACAATCTTATAAATTATCAAAAAATAAACAAGAAGGGTAGAATAATGAGTATTGGTATGTCTATATTTTACAGGAAGCTCAAAAATTCAATATAGCTCATGCCTGTAATCCCAGCACGTTGGGAGGCCGAAAGGGGAGGCTCACTTGAGGGCAGGAGTTCAAGACCAGCCTGGGCAACACAGTAAGAACCAGACTCTACAAAAAGTAAAAAATTAGCTGGGCGTGGTGACATGCACCTGTGGTCCCAGTTACTTGGGGCAGGCTGAAGAGGGAGGATCAGCTGAGCTCAGGAGTTCGAGGCTGTGGTGAGCTGTGATTGCATCATTGTACTCCAGCCAGGGCAAGAGAGCGAGACTCTATCTCTTAAAAAAGAAGGAAGAGGAAAGGAAAGAGGATGTAAGGAAGGAGGAAGGGAGGAGGGAGAGAGGAACAGAGGAGGGAAGGAGGGAAGGAAGGAAGGAAAGAAGGAAGGAAGGAAGGAAGGAAGGAAGGAAGGAAGGAAGGAAGGGAGGGAGGGAGGGAGGGAGGGAGGGAGGGAGGGAGGGAGGGAGGGGAGAGAAAGAGAAGCAGAAACAGGAGGAGGAGGAGAAGGAGGAGGGGAGGAGGGGGGCAGAGAAGAAGAGGGGAGGAGGAGGAGGAACAGGAGGAGGAAGAGGAAGAAGAAATAGAAATACCAGGACAGTGAAGCCAGGGTGATACGGAGTCGACACAGAAATCCAAAGGCAGAGGAATGAGTCTCCATACAGTTCTTCCTCCCTGCTCCACTCTGTGCCAGAATGACCCAACTTCAAGAGAACTAACTAACCTGGGCACTGATAAGTCAGGGACTCACAGCACTGGTAGGGGAGGACGGAGGAAAGGCAGGGGCTCCCCTTGCACCCTCCTCCAAGAATGCACGCCCAGCCCCCAGGACGACTCACCCGCACCAGCCGGGCCCTCTTCACCAGGTCGTTGAGCTTGCGCAAGGCGGCGTGCCGGGGCAGGCCCTGGATGTCGCGGAAGAGGTCCTGCTCCTCCAGCTCGAAGAGGCGCCGATTGTCGGGCACGAGGAGAGGCTGGGACCAGAAGGAGCCGATGTAGACACGCAGCACCTCGGGCGTGCCCACCACCTTGCCCAGCGCCCACATGAGCGCGCCGTAGACGCGCATCAGCTGCTGCGTCTCCACCATGTCGGCCTTGTTGAGCACCACGCGGATCTTGTCCTCATGGCCTCGCAGCGCGCCGATGGCCTCCGAGAACTCGTCCGAGATCTCCAGCTTGTGCGCGTCGAAGAGCAGGATGATGAGGTCCACGCGCTCCGCGAACCAGCGCAGCACGGCAGGGAAGTCGTAGCCTGGAGTGGGAGTGGAAAGACAGGGGCGCAAGGGACAGAAGTCAGACCCCCACCCTCCAGCCATTCAGTAGCATCCATTCTCTTGCATATTGGACTGTAAAGATGTTCACGTTGTTGGCTGTCCAAATCCTGTCTAGGCAAAATAGCCAGGGCCCTCAGTGGGTACCACTGCTTTGGTTCCCCAGTTCCCAGAATTTCTCCCCTCACTCTGGTCCCAGCCCCTCAAGTCCTCAAGCCATCTGGTCACAGGGGCAATCATCCCCCTTTTCCTTTGCTGGAGTACAATGGCGGGATCGTGCCTTCCTGAAACCTCCGCTTCCCAGAGCTCAGGCAATCCTCCCACCTCAGCCTCCCTAGTAGCTGGGACCGCAGGCGGGCGTCACCACACGTGGCTAATTTTTTTTTGTGTGTGTACAGATGGGGTCTCACTATGTTACCCGGGCTGGTCTCAAACTCCTGAGCTCGTGATCCTCTTGCCTCAGCCTCCCAAAATGTTGGGATCACAGGAGTGAGCCACCGTGCACAGCCTCCAGGCCTCCATTTTTTCATTCGCTCATTCATTAACCAGTTATTAGTGGTGTGCTTTGTAGGTGTGCATGTGTAGGTTGTTAAAAATACTGACATGAGGCCGGGCGCAGTGGCTCACGCCTATAATCCCAGCACTTTGGGAGGTCGAGGTGGGCGGATCACAAGGTCAGGAGATCGAGACCATCCTGGCTAACACGGTGAAACCCCGTCTCTACTAAAAATACAAAAAATTAGCCGGGCGTGGTGGCGGCGCCTGTAGTCCCAGCTACTCGGAAGGCTGAGGCAGGAAAATGGCGTGAACCCGGGAGGCGGAGCTTGCAGTGAGCCAAGATCGCGCCACTGCACTCCAGCCTGGGCGACAGAGCGAGACTCCGTCTCAAAAAAAAAAAAAATACTGACATGTTTGCTAAAAGATCCCCCCGTGCTTCTATGGAACCCCAAGGCTGCCTCATGCCTGTGTCACCCCAGCTTCTCCCCAGGACCTGTTGGATTCCCCCCCATGATCTAGCAACTACAGTTCATGTTGGATAGCTGTGCTCTTGCCATAGCAGATTTTTTTTTTTTTTTTTTTTTTTTTTTTTGAGACAGAGTCTCACTCTGTTGCCCAGGCTAGAGTGCAGTGGCATGAATGCAGCTCACTGCAACCTCCATCTCCCAGGTTCAAGCAATTCTCCTGCCTCAGCCTCCCAAGTATCTGGGATTACAGGCGTGCACCACCACGCCTGGCTAATTTTTGTATTTTTAGTAGAGATGGGGTTTCACCATGTTGGCCAGGCTGAGATGTTAAATATTTTGCATTGATTTAGCAATATTTACTGAGAGTCTCATGTGTACCAAGCCCTGTCCTGGGAGCCTGAGATACTGCAGAGAACACACAGACAAGACTCTTGCTCTGATGAAGCACCCATCCCAGCCATGGGTTCCCATGCTCATTCATTCATTCCTTTCACCATTCATTTCCTCATTCACTCCTTCATCCACCCATTCTCACCTTTGCTTGTTCACTCATTTAATCACCAGCGAGCAATGCTGAAGTGAGCATTGATTGAGACCCCCTGATTTAGCTGTCTAGAATACCTGGATTTGAATCCCTCCTCTGCTCTGATCTGCTGTGTGATCTTAGGAAAGTAGCTTAACCTCTCTGAACTTGTGTTTTCTCTTCTGTAAAATGCAGATCATAGAAGGACTGTTGTGAAGCCAGGTGTGATGGCTCAAACTTGTAATCCCAGCACTTTGGGAGGCTGAGGCAGGCAGATCATTTGAGGCCAGGAGTTCGAGACCAGCCTAGCCAACATGGCAAAACCCCCATCTCTACTAAAAATACAAAAAAATTAGCCTATTGTTGGTGGCTCATGCCTATGGTCCCAGATACGCGGGAGGCTGTGGCACAAGAATCGTTTGAGCTTGGGAGGCAGAGGTTGTAGAAAGCCGAGATAGCATCACTGCACTCCAGCCTGGGTGACAGAGTGAGACTCTGTCCGGCCCCCCCCCCCCCACCCAAAATAAAAAGGACTGTTGTGAAGATTAAAATAATATAAATGAGTTTATATATATATAAAGAGCTTAAAATAATGCCTGGCATTGAACTGTACACTTAAAAATGATGTAGGTGGCTGGGCACAGTGGCTCATGCCTGTAATCCCAGCACTTTGAGAGGCTGAGGCAGGAGGATCGCTTGAGTCTGGGAGTCTGAGACCAGCCTAGGCAAGATGACATTCCCTGTCTCTACAGAAAAAAATAAAAATAAAAAATTATCCACGCATGGTGGCATCTGTAGTCTCAGCTACTCCTCAGGAGCCTGAAGCAAGAGGATCACTTGAGCCCAGAGGTTGGAGGCTGCAGTGAGCCATGACTGTGTCACTGCACTCCAACCGGCAGACAGAGCAAGACCTTGTCTCTTTTTTTTAAATGGTTGAGCTTTTTTTTTTTTTTTTTTTTTTTGAGGCGGAGTCTTGCTCTGTCACCAGGCTGAAGTGCAGTGGTGCGATCTCAGCTCACTACAACCTCTGCCTCTCGGATTCAAGCGATTCTCCTGCCTCAGTCTCCCAAGTAGCTGGGATTACAGGCGCCACCACACCCGGCTAATTTCTGTATTTTTAGTAGAGATGGGGTTTCACGACGTTGGCCAGGATGGTCTCCATCTCTTGACCTCGTGATCCGCCCACCTCGGCCTCCCAAAGTGCTGAGATTACAGGCGTGAGCCACTGATCCCATCCGTAATGAGCTTTTATGGCATGTAAGTTAAACCTCAATGAAACTGTTTTTCATTTTTTATTTTTTGTCTTTCTTTTTTTCTTCCTTTTTGTGGAGAACGGGGTCTCGCTATATTGCCCAGGCAGGTCTTGAAATCCTGAGCTCAAGTTATCCTCCCGCCTCTGTCTCCCTGAGAGCTGGGATTACAGGCACCAGCCACCGAGCCACCGTGCCTGGCGAAACTGTTTTTTAAAAACAGTGCTGGATGTACGTTAAGCGCTTAGCAAGTCATGGTGATGTCACCCACCGGGAAGCACCCCCTGCAGTCCCTGCTGTGTGGAGGCCGAGGCAGTGCCGGCCCTGTCCTTACATCCCTCAGTCCACTGGGGACACAGACCTGGCCCCTGAGTTGTCAGCCCAGGGTGGGCAGGGGGACTCAGGGAGCTGTGGGAGCCCAGGGCCAATGCCTGACCCAGCCCCCAGCCTGGGGGGTCAGGGAGGACTTCCTGGAGGAGGGAACGCAGAGTGGGAACCCGGAGGACGAAGAGTTAACTGGCAGAACAGGGAGCTAGCCCTGATTTACTAACTTCACGCCCTCCAGCTAGAACTCACTCAGTGACTCTTCAGAACAACCCCAGGAGGTGGCCACTGTTCTGACCCCATTTTCCAGATGAGGAAATGAGGCACAAAGAAGTTAGGGGACTAGCCAGGCACGGTGGCTCATGCCTGTAATCCCAACACTTTGGGAAGCTGAGGCGGGTGGATCACCTGAGGTCTGGAGTTGGAGACCAGCCTGGCCAACATGGTGAAACCCCGTCTCCACTAAAAATACAAAAAAAATTAGCTGGGTGTGGTGGTGGGCGCCTGTAATGCCATCTACTCGGGAGGCTGAGGCGGGATGATCACTTGAACCCAAGAGGCGGAGGGTGCAGCGAGCCGAGGTCCTGCCACTGCACTCCAGCCTGGGCAACAAGAGTAAAACTCCATCTCAAAAAAAAAAGAGAGAGAGAGAATTTAGGAGACTTACTCAAGACACACAGGTAAGAGGTGACAAAAAAGGAGCCCCATGGGCCCCTGTGCTCCTCCAGGGAGCTGGCACTCATGCCCATCATGCCTGGGAGGAAGCAGCCTCCTTGCGGGTGCTGCAGGGGCCGAGATGGGGTTGGGGGATGTTGTTTTGGGGGAGAAGGACCAAGTCACTGCAGGGACAGCAGCTGGAGCCCCCCTCCCTCCCGGTGTCTCCACAAACACACACTGGCCCAGATTTGGAAAGTGTGTCTCAAGGTGGGGGAGGGAAGGAGGGAGAGAGGTTGAGTCAGTGTGGGATGGGAGACGTGGCAGAAAGGAACTTTGGGCCCACAACAGCACTCACCCAGGAAAACCAGGCATTGTTGGGCTTTCTGCAGCACCTACTGTGTGCACACACAAGTGTGCACCTTCTAAGTGCTTTGTAGGTTTTAACAAATTTAACCTTTAGGGCAACTATGAGGCTGCTAGTATTATTATTCCCATTTTGTGTGTGTGTGTGTGTGTGTGTGTGTGTGTGTGTGTTTTGTTGCTGTTTTGAGACAGAGTCTCACTCTGTCGCCCAGGCTGGAGTGCAGTGGCGCGATCTCGGCTCATTGCAACCTCCACCTCCTGGGTTCAAGCAATTCTCCTGCCTCAGCCTCCCAAGTAGCTGGGATTACAGGCGTGCGCCACCACGCCCAGCTAAGTTTTGTAGTTTTAGTAGAGACAGGGTTTCACCACGTTGGCCAGGCTGGTCTCGAACTCCTGACCTCAGGTAATCTGCCCGCCTTGACCTCCCAAACTGTTGGGATTACAGGCGTGAGTCACTGCGCCCAGCCTATTATTACCATTTTGCAGATAAGAAAATTGAGGCAAAGAGCGGTTTACACAAAAACAGTTTAAAAGTAGCAGAAAATAGGCCAGGTGCGGTGGCTCATGCCTGTAATCCCAACACTTTGGGAGGCCGAGGCGGGTGGATCACGAGGTCAGGAGTTCAAGACCTGCCTGGCCAAGATTGTGAAACCCCGTCTCTACTAAAAATACAAAAAAAATTAGCCGGGCATGGTGGCGGGCGCCTGTAATCCCAGCTACTTGGGAGGCTGAGGCAGAGAATTGCTTGAACCCAGGAGGTGGAGGTTGCAGCGAGCCAAGATCACACCACTGCACTCCAGCCTGGACAACAGAGTAAGACTCCATCTTGTTGGGGAAAAAAAAAGTAGCATAGCATGAATAAATAAAAGTAGCAGAGCACAGATCTGAGGGCTTCACTATACTACAATCACACATATGTGTGTTCACACATCTTACATGCAGAGGCAGACACACGAGCTCACGTACACACACACACACACCCCTAGTAGCACACCCACACACAAACGGCCAATTCCTACAAGATGCAGGCTCCCAGACACACTCGTGTTCACAATCTGGGACCCGCACAGATGTTTGTAGTCACACAATCACAAAGACAATGTGAGATGCACACACATCACAGACACAGAGACCTGCACGCACACACAGGTACAGAGGCACATGTGTACACCCACACAGACGCAATCGCACACACATAACCTCCCATGCCCTCCCGAACCCAAAGGCACCCACACAGACACACACACAGTTACACACAGTTACTCAAAAGATACACTCCTGTACACACACACATTCTCACATAACACCACACAGAAGCACACAACTGTATCCTGAGGTACAATCACAAGTAGTCACACACAGCCCAACAAAATCCCCGCAGCCCTGTACCGCCCAACGCAGCCACACAAAGTCACACACAGCCCAGATACACATATATGCCTAGACCATCTCACGCACAGGCACACAAAGTCAGACTCACACCCACAATGATACACACTAAATCCACAGACACATAGACAAAAGATGCCCTTTATGTCTCTCTCACACACACACACACACTTATACACACACTTCACAATATAACAGTATATAGAGACAGAATCAGTTGCACACAATCCCACAAAGTCTCTCATAGCCCTACACAGCCCTTCAGAGTCACACAAAGTCATCCAGCAGGCTGGGCACAGTGGCTCACACCTGTAATCCCAGCACTTTGGGAGGCCAAGGCAGGAGGATCACCTGAGGTCCGGAGTTTGAGACCAGCCTGGCCAACATGGTGAAACTCTGTCTCTACTAAAAAAAAAAAAAAATACAAAAATTAGCCAGACATGGATGTGGCGGGTGCCTGTAGTCCCGGCTACTCAGGAGGCTGAGGCAGAAGAGTCACTTGAACTTGGGAGGCGAAGGTTGCAGTGAGCTGAGATCGTGCCACTCCACTCCAGCCTGAGTGACAGAGTAAGACTGTCGCAAAAACAAACGAACAAAACAAAGTCATCCAGCCACAATTATAGGCACACACACACACACACACACACAGAGGCAGGTACACAATTCAAAGTCACACAACCTCAGAGCCAAGGCCATGATGAGGCACGTCCACTGCTATATACAAATGCATGGAACCACCACACCCAGGAGTGCATTCACAGTGACACACTTTCCCAAGATATACACAAACACACACACACACACACCAACAGCTGGACACTCTCTCCTCCTCTTCCTCTACCCTCAAGGCCAGGAAGGGAGACCCCGTTTCCCACTCCCCCACCACCCCATGGCCTTTGGACGCCCCTGCTGGCACCCCTGCCCTGGCTGAGAGAGCCGCTCCCTCCCGTTGTCCCAGGCCCAGGCCCTGGGGTGGGAGCCCCAGGAATTCCTCCCCCTCAGCTGGCAGCACGTCCTCCCAATCGTTTCTGCAGCTGCCTCCTGCCTTTCTCCCGTGGGGCCTCTGGACAGCGGCCAGGGACACCGTCACCCCCGGCGTCCCCGCCCCACCCCAGGCCCAGCCTCCTCGCCAGGGCTTCTCATCCCCTCTGCCCCACATGGCAGCCTCCTTTGCCCCAGTTCCCGGCCTCCGAGGCCATGGGGGGTGGGTGACACAAATCCGTGGGGCTGGGGGGCCACAGATGCTGAGCAGGGCTGGGCAGGAGTGGTGGGGGCTCAGCACACCCGGAGGCCCCGGCTGGAATTCACCCCCCGCCGCTCTCCTTGCACAGCTGTTTATAAATTCCAGGCCTGGCCTTGGCCCCCACCCAGATTCCCTTCCCATCCTCTTCTCAGCCCCATCTGTGGCCCAGACGCAGAGCCAGGAGCTCACAGGGCCCAGCCTCCCCTGCCCAGGCTCTGCCTCATCTCTGGGCCTTGTGTCTCCCTGCATTGCTGTCTCACTGCCTCGGAATCCCTGTCCCTCTTCATCTCTCCCTTCCCATCCTTCCTGCCTGCCCAGACGTGCGGCTCCTGCCCGCTCCCACCACGTGGTCACTCACACGCCTCCCCCACCCATCAATGCGAGCCAGCATGGAGCAGTCACGGCTTCCACTAGCTCCCTGCGGCTGCCCTGCCAGCCAGGGCCAGAGGACGCAGGCCCAGGTCCCAGTGGAGACACCGCCCCTCCTCCTCTAAACCCAGGAGTTCAGATCCCAGGTCCTCGTCCGTCAGACCCAGGGGTCCAGGCCCAGCCCCTCCTCCCTCTGACCCAGGAGTCCGGGCCCCCAGGCCCTCCTCCCTCTGACCCAGCAGCCCGGGCCCCCAGCCCCTCCTCCCTCAGACCCAGGAGTCCAGGTCCCCAGCCCCTCCTCCCTCAGACCCAAGAGTCCAGGTCCCCAGTCCCTCCTCCCTCAGACCCAAGAGTCCAGGCCCCCAGCCCCTCCTCCCTCAGACCCCAGGGTCCAGCCCCACTCACCGCGGCTCACTCTCTGTTTGGCACCCGACAGGATACCCGGGGTGTCGATGATGCTGATGCTCTCCAGGACCTGATTGGGGAGCTGGGCACACATGAACCTGGGGGATAGAGGGAGGGTCAGGGGTCAACACAGGGAAGGACAGAAGGAGGGAAAACATGAAGAGGAACTCAGGACCGCATGACGGAGCATCCCGTATGGACGAAGAAAGACTCCAGACAGAAAAAGGACGACCAGGACCATCTCAGAGCTGTAACCAGTCACAGCTCATGTTCGGTAAGCACTTAATTTGTGCCAGGTGCTGTTCTTTTTTTTTTTTTTTTTTTTGATAGAGTTTTGCTCTGTCACGCAGGCTGGATTGCAATGGCACTATTTTGGCTCACTGCAACCTCCGCCTCCCGAGTTCAAGTGATTCTCCTGCCGAAGCCTCCCGAGTAGCGGGATTACAGGCATGCACCACCACACCCAGCTAATTTTTGTATTTTTAGTAGAGACAGGGTTTCGCCATGTTGGCCAGGCTGGTCTCGAACTCCTGACCTCCGGTGATCTGCCCACCTTGGCCTCCCAAAGTGCTGGGATTACAGGTATGAGCCACCGCACCCAGCCACCAGGTGCTGTTCCAAGTCCTCACAGCAACCATGGCATAGAGACCATGGTGATCCTTTTTTTTTTTTTTTTAGACAGAGTCTCACTGCACCTGGCCCAAGGTGATTGATCCCCATTTTGCAGATGAGGCTACAAGAGGGGCAGAGAGGTCAAGTCATTTGCCTGAGGCCACGCAGCTGGCCGGGATTTGAACCAGGCATGCTGACTTCACTAGCCTAGGTGCTCCCCTGAATAAGAGAGCAGAGACAGGCATGGGAAGAATTGGGTAGAGAGAAGGGAATTGGGGCTGAGAAGGAGGGAAACACAGTCAGGGAGGGGACAGAGAAGGGGGACAGCAAGATGCACCCCCAGGGCCGGGTGCGGTGGCTCACGCGTGTAATCCCAGCACTTTGGGAGGCTGAGGCGGGTGGATCACTTGAGGCCAGGAGTTCAAGACCAGCCTGGCCAACATGGTGAAACCCCGTCTGTACCTAATAATACAGAAACTCGCTGGGGGTGGCGGCGGGTGTCTGTAATCCCAGCTACTCAGGAGGCTGAGGCAGGAGAATCGCTTGAACCCAAGAGGTGGAGGTTGCCGTGAGCTGAGATCGCACCACTGCACTCCAGCCTGGGCGACAAGAACGGAAACTACGTCTCAACAAAAGGAAAAAGAAAGATGCGCCCCGGGCTCGCGGCTGGCACACCTGTTGAGGAAGGTGTTTCCGAAGGGGTTGAGTTTGCGGAAGGGCTTGTCCGGGTCCACGACGAGGGCGTTGCCGGGCACGGTGCCCTCAGTGTCCCCATGCATGACGGCCACAAAGCAGTCGGTAGTGGGCTCAGGCCCCACGCGGGAGCCAGGCACCTCCTGCTCCAGCAGGTACTGGATGAAGCTGGTCTTGCCGGTGCTGTACTGGCCAGCCACCAGCACCATGGGCTTGCCGTCGAAGTCTGCGTCCTCCAGGGCCGGCGAGTGGAAGGCCCCAAAGCGGTAGTGCTCCTCCAGCGGCAGCAGCTTCGTGCGGTACAGCTCCTTGAGGGCCGAGGTCACTGTACGGATGGCCTCAGGCTGCTGGCCCCGTGCCCCGCCCCGCTTCAGCCAGCTGAACATGGTGGCTGCACACTGCCCACTGGGTTCACAGAGAGACGTGCAGATGGAGAGCTGCCTGTGGGATAGGGAGAGGGCATGAGCATGGGCGGCCCGGCCAAGGAGGAAGAAAGGGGTCTGAGTGTAGACTGTCTGGGTGGCCGGATGGGTGGAGAAGGAGGAGGAGCACAGATATTTGTGGTCACAAATATGTGGTCACAGAGCATGGATGGCGGGTGGCAGGAGGAAGAATGGAATTGGGATAGGCACGATGGTTCACACTTGTAATCCTGGTATTTTGGGAGGCCGAGGCAGGAGGATTGCTTGAGGTCAGTAGCTCAAGACCAGCCTGGGTAAAATAGTGAGACCCCCATCTCTACAAAAAAAAATAATAATAATTAGCTGGGCATGGTGGTACATGTCTGTAGTCCCAGCACTTTGGGAGGCTGAGGCAGGAGGATTGCTTGAGCTCAGGAGTTCAAGGCTACAGTGAGCTATGATCATGCCACTGCACTCCAGCCTGGGCTAGAGCAAGACCCCATCTCAAAAAACAAACAAACAAACAAAAACCTGGGTGCAGTGGCTTATGCCTGTAATCCCAGCACTTTGGGAGGCCAAGGCAGGTGGACCACCTGAGGTCAGAAGTTTGAGACCAGCCTGACCAATATGGTGACACCCTGTCTCTACTAAACATACAAAAAATTAACCAGGGATGGTGGTGGCCACTTGTAATCCCAGCTACTCAGGAGGCTGAGACAGGAGAATCACTTGAACCCAGGAGGCGGAGGTTGCACTGAGCCGAGATCCCACCACTGCACTCGACAGAGTGAGACTCCATCTCAAAAAAAAAAAAAAAAAAAAAAAAAGGAGGTTATAGTGAACCAGCTGAAGGAAGAGAAAGAAGAAAGATTAATGGTGACATGGTTGAAGAAGGGGGATTGATGGTGGTAATGGAAAACCAAGAGATGGACAAGGCGAAGGATACAGAAGCTGCCTGGAAGAAACAGATTCCTTAATCAGTTCATTCATTTCTTCCTCCCTTCACCCTTCCATCATTTGACACATTTTCACTGAAATCACTCACTCCATGCTTCAGGTACTGTGGACCCAGAAACCAGTCAGAGATCATCCCTCACCCACCCAGCGCCTGTAATGAGGACCTAGACACATGCCAGACATCCAGAGAAGGGCGTGAGAAACTAACCACAGCACCAGTAAGACTCAGGGCAGGGCTGACTTTTGAGCTGCTCCATGAAGAGCAGGCAAGACAAGGGGATTTAGGCAGAGAGGATGGCGCGTGCAAAGGTCTGGGGGTATGAGAGGTCCTGGTGTGTTGGGAGCCATGAAATATCTGGGTGGTTGACACAGGGGCACAAAGAGGAGGGTTGAGAAATGGAGCTGAGAAGGTTGCCTGGGTGTACCCAGGTCATGAGGGCTGTTGGGTGTTAAGAAAAATGATGCAACATTTATGATCACTGCATGCCAGGCACTGTACTAACCACTTAACCTTCATAACCCTGTAAAATAGGTCTATTACCATCCCTGCTTTTCCTTCTGTCTTTTTTTTTTTTTTTTTTTTTTTTTTGGAGATGGAGTCTCACTCTGTAGCCCAAGCTGGAGTGCAGTGGCACAATCTCGGCTCACTGCAACCTTCACCTCTGCGGCTCAAGGGATTCTCCCGCCTCAGCCTCCCAAGTAGTTGGGACTAGAGGCATGCGCCACCACGCCCAGTTAATTTTTTTTTTTTTTGTATTTTTAGTAGAGACAGAGTTTCACTATGTTGCCCTGGGTGGTCCCAAACTCCTGAGCTCAGGTGATCCACCCACCTCAGCCTCCAGGTGTGTGCCACCATGCTGGCTCATCTCTGTTTTTTTGAGACCGAGTCTCACTCTGTCACCCAGGCTACAGGTTGGAGTGCAGTGGTGCAATCTCGGCTCACTGCAAGCTCTGCCTCCCGGGTTCATGCCATTCTCCTGCCTCAGCCTCCTGAATAGCTGGGACTATGGGCGCCCACCACCACGCCCGGCTAATTTTTTGTATTTTCAGTAGAGATGGGGTTTCACCGTGTTAACCGGGATGGTCTCGATCTCCTGACCTCACGATCTGCCCACCTTGGCCTCCCAAAGTGCTGAGATTACAGGCATGAGCCACCGCACCCAGCCTCATCTCTGCTTTTTTAACAAGGCAAAGGAGGCTCAGGAAGACAGCAATAAATTACCCAACATCACTTAGCTAGAAAATGCTCAAGCTGGGACGCAAACCCAGGCAACCTGACCTCAGAGCTTGCAATCCTATCATAGGTCTAAAGATCTGAGTTAGGGAGGTTAACCATGACCAATCCAGGAGCAATGAGCACCTCCAGCACCCAGACTGTGTTCTCTACCTTCCCTTACTATCCTTTTATTTACCGTAGGATCTCTAGTGATGTCCCCTCTTTCATTTCTGATACCAGCCGTATGTGTGTGTCTTTACTTTTTTTAAAAAAGAAAAACAAAAACGATTGGTCCCGTTGATGCTTATGATTTTACTGATCTTTTCAAAGAATCAACTTTTGGTAAGATGGGAATCTCTAAATACCGTTCCCCACTAAAAGAACCTGGGACTCCTTAGAGAAATGGTGGATTCCAGGGCTGGGGCAGGGAAGAACAAATGAGCCTGGGTCAGACGGTGAGGAAGTGCTCAAAGGCAGATAGGGCATGTTACGGGAATGGAGGACTCAGCTTGCAGGGGTGCCCAATGGCCAAAAATGGAGCAATTTGAGCATCAAAATGACTGCAAATCAAATATGCTAAAATCTATAAAATCATGAGACTTTTAAAAGGGGTGGCGAGGGGTTGGGGGAGATAAAAGGAAAGGGAGTTCGTGAAGGAGTGGCAGGAACGGAAAAGAGAGGCAGGATCTGGGATGTGGGCAGAGGGAGAGGGCTCTAGGCGGTGTCCCAGGCAGGGAGGGCCCTGAGAGAGTTGGGGAGAATGCCATCAGCAGTGGCCGATGGAGCTGGTGAGGCAGGAGAGGGGCTCTTGGGTGGCTGGAGGGGCCAAGTTAGCCGATATGGATGAGGGCCTGGATGGAGACCCAGCGGAGAGGATCTCTAGCCAGGGGATAGGGAGGGGTGTTGGGGGAGGATGAAGGAGACTGGGGGAGTGGAAGAGGCTGCAAAAGACTGGAGGAAGAGTGAGGGGGCTGGGGGAGTGGGGGACATGGTTACAGACTGGGGGGACTGGTGAAGACTGGGAGGGACTGGGGAACACCTGGGGAGACCGTTACAGACTGGGGACAGGGTGTCGGGGAGCAGGGATCAGGGATGAGGAACCAGGGCAGGCTCGGGCGGGGGTCGTGAGGCGACAGCTGCGGTGCTGGGAGCACTCACCGACGGGGCGCGCTGGCGGCTGCAGCGGGCTGGGCAGGCTGGGCGGGGGTGGGGTCCCGCAGGGATCCGAGGCGCCCGCGGAGCGGCCTGTGCTCACGGTCCCGTCCGGAGCCGTCTGAGCCGGGTGGGGCCCGGAGCGGGGAAGACGGGAGGGAGGACAGGAGGGAGGGGCAGGACGAGGAGCCCCCCTCAAAACCGGGCGCCCGGCCTCTGGCGCCCCCTTGTGGGAAGTGGGGAAGACGCCTTAGCACGGCGGGCGAGAGCTCCAGCGTCCAGCCTGGGATTCGAATTCCACCTCCACCTCCGGCGTTGGGCTGCTCCCCAATCCGTCTCTCTTCTTAACACGGGAATCACAACAGCAGCAGCAATAATAGTAACAATAACTTAGGTCGGGCGCCCTGGCTCACGCCTGTAATCCTAACACTTTGGAAGGCCAAAGTGGAAAGATTGCTTGAGGCCAGGAGTCCAAGACCAGCCTGGGCAACATAGCAAGACCCCATGTCTATTAAAAATAATAATAAATAATAAAATAATTTAGCCAGGCACAGGGGTGCACACCTGTTATCCCAGCAACTTGGAAGGCTGAGGTGGGAGGATCGCTTGAACCCCAGGAGGTCGAGGCTGCACTGAGCTAGGATTGTGCCACTGCACTCCAGCCTGGGTGACAGAGTGAGACCTCACCTCTAAAAAAAAATTATAGGATCGGGCACGGTCCTATAATTACACACCTGTAATCCCAACACTTTGGGAGGCGAGACAGGTGGATCACTTGAGGTCAGGAGTTCAAGACCAGCCTGGCCAACATGGTGCAAACCCATCTCTACTAAAAATACATGGGAGGCTGAGGCCGGCAGATTATGAGGTCAGGAGATCAAGACCATCCTGGCTAACACGGTGAAACCCCGTCTCTACTAAAAATACAAAAAATTAGCTGGGTATGGTGGCGGGTGCCTGTAGTCCCAGCTACTTGGGAGGCTGAGGCAGGAGAATCACTTAAACACAGGGGAGGTGGAGTTTACAGTGAGCGGAGATTGTGCCACTGCACTCCAGCCTAGTTGACAGAGCAAGACTCCGTCTCAATAAATAAATAAATAAATAAATAAATAAATAAATAAATAAATAAATAGATAGATAGATAAATAAAATACAAAAAATAGCTGGGTGCCGTGGCACGTGCCTGTAGTCCTAGCTACTTGGGAGGCTGAGGCAGGAGAATCACTGGAACCCAGGAGGCAGAGGTTGCGGTGAGCCGAGATCACACCACTGCATTCTAGCCTGGGCGACAGAGTGAGACTCCATCTCCAATAAATAAATAAATAAAAATAGTATTACTTTTAAAACTTAAGGGGGCTCATGAAACTTCTTGGCTAACAACCCTCCCTGGCTCTCCTCTCTCTCAGAGTAAAAGCCAAAGTCCCCACAAAGGCCCACAAAACCTAGCATGGTCCACCTACATCTCCCCTGTCCCCTTTCATCAGGCGACTCCAGCCACCGTGGCCTCCTCACCGTTCCTCAGACACACCCACAACCCTCCAGATTCACGGCCTTTGCACTTGCTGACCCCTCTCCGTGGAGTACTTTCCCCATAGGGATCTGAATGCCTCACTCTCTCCCCTCCTTCAGGTCCCTGCTCAAATGTCACCTCCTCAGAGAAGCCCTCCAGGATCACCCTGCCTAAGGTAGAACCCACTCTCTACCTCTTATCACTGCCCTATTTTTCTCCAAAGCCCTTCCAACCACTCTGCATAGTCCACATTTCTCTGCCTAAGGGACTGTCTTCGCCCTGAGAACATGAGCCCCATGAGGGCTTTGCACAATGCCCAACTCACTGCAGGGGCTTAGTAAACATTTGTAGAAACAATCCCTAATGTTGACTAAGCCATTCCTACGTGCAGGTACCACTCTGAGCTCTTTGCATGCATGTATTAGCTCATCAAACCCTCATAATATCTCCAAGAAACAGGAGTTTTGGGGTTTTTTGTTTTCTTTTGTTTTTGAGATAGTCTTACTCTATCACCCAAGCTGGAGTGCAGTGGCATGATCTCGGCTAACTGCCACCTCCACCTCCTGGGTTCAAACTATTCTCCTGTCTCAACCTCCCAAGTAGCTGGGATTACAGGTGCCCGCCACCATACTCGGCTAATTTTTGTATTTTTGGTAGACACGTGGTTTCACCATGTTGGCCAGGCTGGTCTCGAACTTCTGACGTCAAGTGATTTATCCACCTCAGCTTTCCAAAGTGCTGGGATTATAGGCATGAGCCACTGTGCCCAACAGAATTGTATGCTTTAAATGGGTGAATTGCATAGCTTCTGAATTATATCTCAATAAAAGTGATATTATATATATTATATTATTATTATATAATTATAACATATTATTTATTTTCTCTTTTTTTTCTTTTTGGACACAGACTCTTTTTTTTTTTGTTTTTTTGTTTTTTTTTTTTTTTTTTTTTTTTTTTTTTTTTTTTGAGGCGGAGTCTCGCTCTGTCGCCCGGACTGGAGTGCAGTGGCCAGATCTCAGCTCACTGCAAGCTCCGCCTCCCGAGTTTACGCCATTCTCCTGCCTCAGCCTCCCGAGTAGCTGGGACTACAGGCGCCCGCCACTTCGCCCGGCTAGTTTTTGTATTTTTAGTAGAGACGGGGTTTCACCGTGTTAGCCAGGATGGTCTCGATCTCCTGACCTCGTGATCCGCCCGTCTCGGCCTCCCAAAGTGCTGGGATTACAGGCTTGAGCCACCGCGCCCGGCCTGTTTTTTTGTTTTTTTAGATGGAGTCTCGCTCTGTCGCCCAGGCTGGAGTTCAGGGGCGCAATCTCAGCTCACTACAAGCTCCGCCTCCTGGGTTCACGCCATTCTCCTGCCTCAGCCTCCAGAGTAGCTGGGACTACAGGTGCCCACCACCACACCCGGCTAATTTTTTGTATTTTTAGTAGAGACGGGGTTTCACCATGTTAGCCAGGATGGTCTCGATCTCCTGACCTCGTAATCCGCCCGCCTCGGCCTCCCAAAGTGCTGGGATTACAGGCTTGAGCCACCGTGCCCGGCCTGGACACAGACTCTTACTCTGTTGCCCAGGCTGGAGTGCAGTGGTGCTATATTGGCTCACTGCAACCTCTGCCTCCCGGGCTCAAGCGATTCTCATGCCTCAGCCTCCCGAGTAGCTGGGATTATAGGCGTGCACCACCACGCCCAGCCAATAACATATTACTATAATATTACTATTATATATATAATATATAAAAGGTCTGGAGCTCAATGATGACTTATGTTACTGTTGCTACTGCTAGGAGACAGGCCCTGTTCCAAAAGCATCACCTAAATCATCTGCCTTCCCCCAGGAGGGCAAGTGCTGTTATTATTGTTGTTATTATTATTCCTATGTCTCAGATGGGAAAGTAGAGGTACAAGGAAGTAGAGTCTCAGAGCTGGGTGCAGTGGCTCATGCCTATAATCTGAGCACTTCGGGAGGCTGGGGCAGGGGATTGCTTGAGGCTAGGAGTTCAAGACCAGCCTGAGCAACACGGTGAGACCCTATCTCTGCAAGATAAAAAAAATCTAAAAATTAGCCAAGTGTGGTGGTGCACACCTGTGGTCCCAGCTACTCGGGAGGCTGAGGTGGGAGGATCACTGGAGCCTAGGAGGCTGAGGCTGCAGTGAGCTGTGATGGCACCACTGCACTCCAGCCTGGGTGACAGAACAAGACCCTGTCTCAAACAAACAAACAAAAAAAGTAGAGTTTGGCCTGCCAAGGTGTGGAAGAACTCGGAGTTGAGCCAGAGTTGTCTGATGGGAGAGTCTTGTTTCGCTTCTACCCCAGGACTTCTCAACCTGTTGCAAAGCATTCCGGAGGATCGGCCGGGCGCGGTGGTTCACGCCTGTAATCCCAGCACTTCGGGAGGCCGAGATGGGCAGATAATGCAGTCAGGAGATTGAGACCATCCTGGCTAACACGGTGAAACCTCCTCTACTAAAACTACAAAAAATTAACTGGGCGTGGTGGCGGGCACCTGTAGTCCCAGCTACTTGGGAGGCTGAGGCAGGAGAACGGCGTGAACCCGGGAGGCAGAGCTTGCAGTGAGCCGATATCGTTCCATTGCACTCCAGCCTGGGTGACAGAGACAGACTGTCTCAAAACAAAACAAACAAAGATAAAACATTCCAGAAGATCTGTGAGCTTAGATGGGGGGAAGACATCTGGAGTTTTCACTGAAATTCAGTTTCTGTCAACCACAAATATGACCAGCAAAGCGCAGTGGCACTAGCACGACCTGGGTCCCCGCCACCCAGAGGAATCACTGATGTGTTCATTAGTTGGCAGTTGTGGATTTTTTTTTTTTTTTTTTGGAAACAGAGTCTCCCTCTGTTGCCCAGGCTGGAGTGCAGCAGTGAGATCTCAGCTCACTGCAACCTCCGCCTCCTGGGTTCAAGTGATTCTCATGCCTCAGCCTCCCCAGTAGCTGGGACCACAGGTGCCCACCAGCAAGCCCGGCTAATTTTTTGCATTTTTTTAGTAGAGACGGGGTTTCACCGTGTTGCCCAGGCTGGTCTCGAACTCCTGAGCTCAGGCAATTCACTCGCCTTGGCCTCCCAAAGTGCTAGGATTACAGACATGTGCCACTGTAATCCTAGCCCGGTCCAGTTGTGGATATTTTCAGCGACTGTATACACTCATCGCTCACTGTACTCACTGTATACACCGCCAGCTCTCTCTAGTGAATGCACTGATGCAGGTTGGCCCACAGCCCAGCCTGCCATGTACTACATCTTTGGGGCCTCAGTTTCCTCACCTGCAAGCTGGGCCTATTAGTTCCCACGCTGGGGCTGCTGTGAGGATCCACACGGTTCCCTGTTTAGTAAAGGTTAGTCACTGCTATTCTTCCGCTCTGCCTGCAGGCAGTCAGCCTTCCGGAACTGAGTCCCGGAGCCCGTGGAAATTGTGGATGAGTCCTTGTGAGTAATCAGGAGGGGTCTTTCAGGAGAGTCTCTGAGAGTTTTGTGAGCCAAGAATGTTAAGAAATGGCCATTTAGGCCGGGCACAGTGGCTCACACCTGTAATCCCAGCACTTTGGGAGGCCGAGGAGGGTGGATCTCTTGAGCCCAGGAGTTCAAGACCAGCCTGGGCAATATGGTGAAACCCTGTCTGTACCAAAAATACAAAAAAAATTACCCGAGTATGGTGGTGCACACCTGTTAATTCCAGCTACTTGGGAGGCTGAGGCAGAAGAATGGCTTGAACCCAGGAGGAGGAGGTTACAGTGGACCAAGATCGTGCCACTGCACTCCAGCCTGGGCAACACAGTGAGACTCCCTCTAAAAAAAAAAATTTTTTTTTTTAAAGAAACAGCTGTTTTCCTATAGTGCTTTAGTTTGCATGTGGAGGGGGTAGTTCTAGAGCTAGGAAAAGGGATGGTCCATCCCTCTGAGGCCCCAGAAATCAGCTTCCCACCCACACACAACCCCAGGGGGCCCCCTGCCATGGCTCACGCCTGTAATCCCACCACTTTGGGAGGCTGATGTGGGAGGACTGCTATAGACCAGTGAGACGCCTGTCTCTACAAAAAATAAAAATAAAACAATAAAAATTATCCAGATGAGGTGGTATGCACCTACTCAGGAGGCTGTGGCAGGAGGATCCTTTGAGCCCAGGAGTTCGAGGCTTTAGTGAGCTATGATCGCACCACTGCACTCCAGCCTGGGTGACCCAGTGAGACCTTGTCTCTCTCTCTTTGTCTCTCTGTCTCTCTCTCTCCCTCTCTTTAAGACAAGGTCTGGCTCTATCTCCCAGGCTGAAGTGCAGGCAGTGGTGCAATCTCAGCTCATTGCAACTTTCATCTCCCAGGCTTAAACAATCCTCTCATCTCAGCCTCCCCAGTAGCTGGGACCACACCACTACACCTAGCTAATATTTTTCTTTTCTTTTCTCTTTTTTTTCTTTTTCTTTCTTTTTTTTTTTTTTTTTTTCTTTTTTGGTAAAGACTGGATTTCGACATTTTGGCCAGGCTGGTCTCGAACTTCTGACCTTAGATGATCCACCTGCCTCTGCCTCCCAAAGTTCTGGGATTCCAGGAGCAAGCCACAGTGCTGGGCCGAGACCCTGTGTCTTAAAAACAACGAAAGAAATAAGCAAACAAAACGCTTCCAGGGGCCTGCAGAGAAACAGGTTGCATCACCCCAGTCCAGCCGCCACCACCACCCGCCTGGACTCACACAGCAGTCGCCTCCTCGCTGCACTTGGTTTCCGCCCTTGCCCCGCGTCTATTCCCCCAAACAGCCACCAGAGGGTGCTGGTGAACCTAAGTCAGCTCAGGGCCTTCCTGAAGCTCCGGTCTCACTCAGAGTAATAGCGAAATCATCCCCTTGGAGGATACGGTCCGGCACGATGAGGTGCGCTTTGTTCCCTCTCCGACCTCACCTCCAGACCGCTCCCCATAACTCATGGGCTGCAGCCGCACTGGCTTTTTCGCTGTTCCCCGACACTCCAGGCAGACTCCTGCCACAGGGCCTTCGCACTGGCGGTTCCCTCTGTCTTGGATGCTGTTCCCTGAGAGATCTCCTGTGGCTTCCTCCTTCTTTTCCTGCATGTCTCTGCTCAAATATCACCTCCTCAAAGAATCCTTCCCTTCCCACCTGATCCTGAGGGTCCTGATGTGCAGTTGGGCAGGTTGTTCACTTCTCAAGGCACTCACTGGATGGGTGAGAGGGGACTGGAGCCCAGCTCACGCTCTGCTCTTCAAATTCTGGACCCAGGAGTAAGGGGTGCCCTTTTCTAGTTCACACACAGGCATACTAGGGCCTGACAGCTGCCTTACCCACTTGCAGAGTCCTAATGAGGGAGAGTCAGGCTGCTGAGAACATAGGAAAGCAAAAAGATAAAGCAGCTAAGTTACAGGTCTGCCTTTCTTTCCTGTCCAGGACATAGCCCTCCTGTACAAATAACTCTATCTTCCTGCGCCCAAGTATCACCAGACACCTGCAAGTGAGCTCACTGTAACCCTGGCATTATCAGGACTGCACAAAGCCCTCTTCAGCATGCAGCATGAACTCTATCCTACAGGCCGGGCACAGTGGCTCACGCCTGTAATCCCAACACTTTGGGAGGCAGAGGCAGACGGATCACTTGAGGTCAGGAGTTCGAGATCAGCCTGGGCAACATGGTGAAAATCCGTCCCTACTAAAAATACAAAAATTAGCTGAGCGTGGTGGTGGGCGCCTGTAATCCCAGCTACTCAGGAGGCTGAGGCAGGAGAATCGCTTGAACCCAAGAGGCGGAGGTTGCAGTGAGCTGAGATCATGCCATTGCACTCCAGCCTGGGTGACAGAGCAAGACTCCATCTAAAAAACAGACCAAAAAACCAACTCCATCCTATACAACCCCCAGCAAGCCTTTGTTTCCTTGCAATCAGCTTCTCTCTGGCTGTGCTGCCCATTGCAAACTTGCAGTGTATTTTCCTACTTTATGTCATAAATCTGCCCTTTTTTTTTTTTTTTTTTTTTTTTTTTGAGATGAAGGCTCCCTCTGTTGCCCAGGCTGGAGTGCAGTGGTACAATCTTGGCTCAACCTCTGTCTCCTGGGCTCAAGTGATCCTCCCAGCTCCCAAGTAGCTGAGACTACAGGTGTGCACCACCAGGCCCAGCTAATTTTTGTATTTTTATTTGTTATTATTTTTTTCGATGGAATTTCACTCTTGTCGCCCAGGCTGGAGTGCAATGACGCGATCTCAACTCACTGCAACCTCTGCCTTCTGGGTTCAAGTGATTCGCCAGCCTCAGCCTCCTGAGTAGCTGGGATTACAGGTGCCCGCCGCCATGCCTGGCTAATTTTTGTGTTTTTTAGTGGAGTCAGGGTTTTGCCATGTTGGCCAGGCTGGTCTCAAGCTCCTGACCTCATGTCATTTGCCCACCTCAGCCCCCCAAAATGCTGGGATTACAGGCATGAGCCACTGCGCCCGGCCAATGTTTGTATTTTTAGTAGAGACAGGGTTTCACTATGTTAGTCAGGCTGGTCTTGAACTCCTGACATCAAGTGATCTGCCCACCTCCCAAAGTGCTGGGATTACAGGCGTGAGCCCATAAAACTGCCTTTCTTTACCTACAACTGTCTTGGTAAATTCTCTTACCCCACACCACCGGCCCAGATCATTGTTACTCACCTGTGACACCCACCTCCTTACCCTGAATTAGAGATTGAGTCATTGTGTCCTCTCAAAATATATGCTGATGTCGTAACCCTAGTGCCTGTGAATGTAATTTTATTTGGAATCAGGGTCTCTGGTCTGAAGAAAGCTAGAAGGGCTGGGCGTGGTGGCTCATGCCTGTAATCCCAGCACTTTGGGATGCTGAGGTGGGCAGATCATGAGATCAGGAGATTGAGACTATCCTGGCTAACACAGTGAAGCCCTGTCTCTACTAAGTATACAAAAATTAGCAGGGCGTGGTGGCACATGCCTGTAGTCCCAGCTACTCGGGAGGCTGAGGCAGGAAAATTGCTTAAACCCTGGAGGCGGAGGTTGCAGTGAGCCAAGATCACGCCATTGCACTCCAGCCTGGGCGACAGAGCAAGACTTCAGTCTCAAAAAAAAAAAAAAAAAAAAGAAAGAAAGAAAGAAAAGAAAAAGAAAAGAAAAAGAAAAGAAAAGAAAAGAAAAGAAAAAGCTAGAAGGAAAATAAGAAAGGATCAGGGCCTTTGCAGATATGATTAAGTTATGACAAGGGCATACTGGTAGGACGGGCAAAAATCCAATATGGCTGATGCTCTTAGAAGAGAAGAGACACAGTGGGAAGTCAGCCGGAGACTGGACTGATTCAGCCACAAGCCAAGGAGCACCTGGGACCACCAGAAACTGGCAGAGGCAAGGAAGGATCCTCCCCTAGCACCTCTGGAGGGAGCATGGCCTTGCTGCCACCTTGTTTTTAGACTTCAAGCCTCTAGGGCTGTTGGAGAATAAATATCTGCTGTTTTAACTGCCCTATTTGGGGCATTTTGTTATAGCAACTTGAGGGGACTAGTACACCTAGCATGATTTTTTTTTCTTTATTATTATTTTTTTTTGGCGGGGGGAGACGGGGGATAGAGTCTCACTCTGTCACCCAGGCTGGAGTGGCACAATCTTGGCTCACTGCAACCTCCATCTCCTGGGTTCAGGTGATTCTCTTGCCTCAGCCTTCCTGGGTTCAGGCGATTTTCCTGCCTCAGCCTCCCAAGTAGCTGGGACTACAGGCACATACCACCATGCCAGCTAATTTTTGTACTTTTTTTTTTTTTTTTTTTTTTTTTTTTTTTTTAGTAGAGACAGGGTTTCACTATGTTGGCCAGGCTGGTCTTGAACTCCTGACCTCAGGCAACCTGCTCGACTTGGCCTCCCAAAGTGCCAGGGTTACAGGTGTGAGCCACCGTGCCCAGCCTGATTTTTCTTTATATGGGCATCTGACACTATACACATTTACAGTGGACCCTCGCTATTTGCAAATATCATATTTGTACATTTATCTGCTCATCAAAACTTCTTTGTAACCCCCAAGTCAAGAATCTCAACACACACAGGGCTGCAAAATATCAAGTTGCCCAACACACGTTCCCAGCTGAGGTTGAATAAGGCGACATTCTGCCCTCTGTTTTGGCTCTCGTGCCATAAACACGCGTCCTTTTTTTGGTGTATCTAGTCCCACACTTTTCACATTTTTGTGCTTTCTGTTGGTGACTCATTGTTCAAAATGGCCACATGCATAGAGCTGAAGTGCAATCTAGTGACCTTAAAGTGCAAGAAGCTGTGATGTGCCTTTGGAGAAAAGATAAAATACATTTGTGACATAAGCTTCCTCCAGGTTCCAGTTATAGTGCTGTTGGCATGACTCCGATGTGAATGAATCAACAATATAAATGAAAAAAGGCATCTTTAGGGCTGGGCATGGTAGCTCACGTCTGTATTCCCAGCACTTTGAGAGGCCAAGGCCAGAGGATCACTCAAGCCGTGGAGTTCCAGACCAGCCTGGGCAACATAGTGAGATCCCATCACTACAAAAAATGAAAAAAATTAGCTAGGCATGGTGGTGCGCCTATAATCTTAGCTACTTGGGAGGCTGAGGTGGGAGGATCACTTGAGCCTGGGAGGTCAAGGCTGCAGTGAGCCACGATCGTGCCACTGCACTCCAGCCTGGGTAACAGAGTGAGCCCATCTCAAAAATACATTAAGAAGTGTTTTTAAACAGCAATACACGTAAACTAATGTATTGACCAAAATGTGGCGATCAGAGGCCCTTAGAAACCTAATCCTGTCTCCCTGGGGGAAATGGCTCAGTATTCACTAATTCTCCGAGTATATGCAGAGATCATAGCACCTTAACAGAAGTAAGAATTGGCTGGATCTGGCTTAGCTGTTTACCACCTGCCTTCCCCACTAACAAGTCAGCTTACCGGCTTAGCAGGGACTTTTGTCTGCCTTGTTCACGTTGAACCCCCTGAGTCTAGAACGGGGCCTGGTACTCAGCAGGTGCTCCACAAATGCACGGGGAAGAAGGCCTCACAACCCCAGATCCAAACACTCCCCCATTCTCAAACACCCGAAAGCAATGGGCCAAGGCGGCATGAGTACAGTTTTAAAAAAAGGATCGGTTTTTAATTTACAAGAGTTCTAAATGTACAGAATTCTCCTTTAAAAAAATCGTTATACACAATAAATACAGTACAAAAAAATTTATCTTACAGTACTAGTTTTGTCTCCGAGATTTCAAAATCTGGCGCGGGCGGCTGGAGGCAGGAAGAACAGAGGGAAGACTAGCTGGGGAGGGGGTCAGGGGAGAGGAAGACCCTAGTTTCTTGTTTTGCTCAGATTTCAAAGTCGAGGGGTGAGGGCGTTTGAAATCTCTCACTCACTTGCGCACACACACAGACACGGGTCACGGAGCTGGACGTGTGGATGTTGGATGTCACACAGGTGCCTGCGGGCACAGCGCGCTGGGAAGCTGGCTCCCCCACCCCTCTCTGGTTTTGTTTGACAGCCTGTTGGGGGCGGTGGGAAGAGGCTGAGACTGTCTAGAAGGACCCTGCCAGCTCCCAGCACCCTCCACCATCTGAGAAGCCACATGGACAAGACAGGCACCCGGAGCGTTGGCATCAACCTGGTGGCCCCATCCCTGGCAAACACACGCGCGTGTCCCCTGGACAGAGGAGCAGAGTGTGCCAGGAAGCGGGAAGAAACAGGAACTGACACACCACTTTGCCCCTCCTTTGGCAGGGGAGGCGTCTTACATCACAGCCCCCTCCCCTAAATCCACGCCCACCCCCCCAGCAACCCAGCTGAAGCAGGCAGCAGGGAAGGAGGCCTTTGTGACTCAAATAACTTAGGCAAGAAAAACCGTCAGGGGATCCCCGGCTCGAGTCCCCAGGAGGCTGAGGGCGGACACCCGGCTGGCGTCTGCGGGAGGTGGGGACAGGGAAGGGGAGGCGGCCCGGTGTTATCTGGTCAACGTCCTGGCGCCGAGGCCGCCGTTGTGACTGGAGGGCGGGTAGGCCTCGGGCCTGTGCAGGGGCGGCGGGGAGGCGGGCGTGCCGGCCGGGGCAGCGTGGGCGTACGGGGGCGCGGGCGTCCGGCCGGGGGCCTGCTGCAGGTTCAGGATACTGTCGATGGCGCTCTGCAGGTGCTCGGTGAGCGTGTCATCCTGCGGGCTGTCGCTGGAGAAGCTGGCCTGGTCCACATCGGGCGACTCTGACTTGCGCCGCTTGGCAGGGGGCAGTGCGGGCGCCTCCCAGTCGGGGTCCCCAGTGCCTTGGGCGGCGCTGGCTGCGGGCTCTGGCGGGGCGCCCTTCAGCATACGCTGGTACAACTCATCCTCCACGGCCGCCAGCTCGCGGATGAGCCCGCTGGTGGCCTCGTCCACTTTGGCGGGCAGCGGCGCTGGGCTGCCTCCCCGTGCCCTGCCCGCGGGCGTCCCCTCTGGCGCGCCAGGGCCCCCCACGTTCTCGCGGTAGGTCTTGCGCAGTGGCAGGCGCGGGCAGTGCGGGGTGGTGCCCAGGGGCTTGCGCTCGGGGGCGGCAGGCGGCGGGTGGTCCACCGTGCCATTCATCTGGCCCGTGGGCGGCGGTGGCGGCGGCGGCCGTGGCGGGGGCTCCGCCACCTTGAGGGCGGCGGGGGGAGGCGGGGGCTGGTGCACAGGGTCCAGGGCCGTGTTGTGCACGACTTTGCTGAGACCGGCTTCCTGCTTGATCTTAAGCTTGAGCCCAATGCGGCTCCGGGCCTCGTACGTCTTGATAGGCGGGCGGTTGCGGGAGGGCATGGGGCCATCCTCGTCGGCGTCCAAGGAGGAGGCGGCAGAGGAGGAGGAGGAGGAGGAGGAGGACAGGGAGGACGACGCCCGGGCCCAGGTGACCGAAGGGGAGCCGCCTGCCCCGCCGTGCCGGATCACAAGCTTGGTGGGCAGGTGTGGAGGGGGCTGGGCGGAGGTCCCGGGAGCTGAAGACGACAGGGTGCCGTGGCCGGGGAGCCGATGACCCTCAGAAGAGGCTGCGACGGGGAGGCCGAGCGAGCGGGAAGAAGACACGTACTCATCTGCAGAATGGGGGCAAAGAAAACCCACGGGGTTAGGTCAAGGCCCCCCGCGACCAAGCTGGGAGGAGCTGTGTGCGGTAAGCACCTACCACCTGCCAGGCACCAGACCGCACCCTGGACCCTCCAATCCTCAGGACAGGCTGGGTGAGACCCTCTTCAGCAAGGCCCAAATTCCCCCAACTCTAAACCACTGTGTCTGGCACAGCAGCCACGAACCACCTGGGGCTCATTCAGACTTAAGGGAATGAAGAGAATATACAGCAAGGCTCACGCCTGTAATCCCAGCATTTTGGGAGGCCAATGCAGGGGGATCGCTTGAGCCCAGGAGTTTGAGACCTTCCTGGGCACAGTAGTGAGACCCCTGTCTCTACAAACAAATAAATAAATAAAATATAAAAGTTCTATTGGACAGCGTTGCTCTAATTATATATATAACTTTTAAAAAATGGGGTTAAGAAGTATCTAATTTCAAAATCTGGTCTGAAATGACATGAGGTGTTTTTGTTGTTGTTGTTGTTTGAGACAGAGTCTCATTCTGTGGCCCAGGCCGCAGTGCAGTAGCATGATCTCAGCTCACTGCAACCTCCACCTCCTGGGTTCAAGTGATTCTCCTGCCTCTCCCAAGTAGCTGGGATTATAGGTGCCAGACACCACGCCCAGCTAATTTTTGTATTTTTAGTAGAGACAAGGTTTCACCACGTTGCGCAGGCTGGTCTCGAACTCCTGACCTCAGGTGATCCATCAGCCTCAGCCTCCCAAAGTGCTGGGATTACAGGTGTGAGCCACCGCACCCGGCTGCATGAGGTTATTTATGGTCTTGATTTATCCCAACTACTCTGGATACCCATCGATTTCACTCCAGAAGTGTGTTTGATCACAGAGTGCTTCCCCAAACCCACTGGGGGTAAATCAGAAGATAGCATCTAGGTAGCTCATCGCCTTTCTAAAAGCAAAGATTCCAGAACATATCGGGCCCCAGTGGTATCAGATAAGGGACTGTAAACTGATCATCAAAACCCCCACTTTACAAAATGAGAACACGGAGACACAGAGAAGGTAAGTAACTTGCCCAAGGTCACACAGTCAGTAAGTGGCAGAGCCAGGGTTTGAACCAAGACTCCAGCATCGAACCCCTAACCACCGAACTATCCTTCCTCTCCTACCCTAGAGACTTCAGACTCGCTCCCAGCCCCTCCTTCACTATGGCCACCCCTTTGCACCCATTTAAGTGCCAATGACTACGTTTTCAAAATTAAGGTCCAGAGCTCCAGGTGAAAAGCCTGGGCCTGGCAGCAGAAAGCAGGGACCATGTTTTTTGACCATGTTTTTTCAAGGGAAGCTCTGGAGTTGGAATGCAGGTGAGGGCTAAGGGAATATTCTAAAAACTCTGGCAGCTGGGATCTGCCTGTACCGTTTCCTGCAGACAGGAGACTAGAGTGAGGCCAGCGAGCCGCCTAAGGTGCAACACTTAAGGAGGCGCTCACTCTCAGAGTCCCCAAAGGACTGGCACCCAAGAGTAGGCGCTACCTTATATACTTTGCAACCTAGGAGCCTGCTCTCCCATTTTCTGTCCCACGGGGGTGGCAGAATATTCCCCCCATCCTAGGGTGTCGGGGTTCGTGAAAGGGACACACAGGGATGGAGGAAGATGGATGTGGGCTTTCTGGTCTGGGAGGCGGGAGGTCAGGGGAGACCCAGCCGCAGTAGCAAGGCGGGGCTGGGGCGCCTCCTAGTGGTGGAGTGAGGTAGGGCCACACACCTACTCCCCACCCGGAATCTAACTCTTCCGCCCAGGTGGGGTGGGGGCACCTCTCCCTCCCCCCTCTCACTACCCTCTCTCACCTGGCTTCTCCTTGGCCAGCTGTTTATCCAAGGCAAGGGTGGTCTTCTCCTCCTGAATGAACATTCGGTCGATCATTACCATCTCCGCTGAGGGGCTCACCCTCTGGGGTAGGGGGAAGAGAAGACGTGCGAGTGAACCAGCAAGAAGGCAGAAGGGGCGAGAGCGATGGGGACGATGCGCACAGGGTCCAAACTGTCCTTGTGATCGGAGCTCACGCCTCCCTCCCAACCTCCCTCCCGGGGCTAAAAGGGGTGGAAGGCTCCACCTTGCCCAGAGCGGGCGAGGGAAAGGGGCAGCGTCCCAGCGGGGAAGAGCCCAGAAGCGAGGAAGGCAACTCTGACCCTACCCGGGACTCCTCTAGGAGCAGGAGTCGATATTTATTGAGCATGGCCTGGGTGCGTTTCAGCAGCTGCGTGGAGACCGTCTCAAACTCCTCATCCACTGCAAGGAAGGGAAGAGAGGCAAGGGCGGAGATGTTGGGGGCGGCCACAGACGCGCAGGAAGGACGGCGGGGCAGGGCAGCACAGCACACCGTGCACCTACAACTCTACGCTGGCAGTGCCCCGCCCCACCGGCTGGGGTCCCCCGGGACATATAAGGCTGTGTCCTGGGGAGGCCTCACCTTTGTGGTAGTCATTGGGGGAGGGGAGGGCGCCCTGGTAGACATGGTAGGGCAGAAGGCGATGCAGGGCGTCCTCGAAGGAGGGGAAGGCCGTCTTGTAGTCGGGGTGCAGGACGGAGCCCTGGTGTTTGTGCAAATGCTCCAGGAAACTGCGGGTGGAGAGGGGAGAGACCACACACGGCGGAGGGTCGGGGTGGGGAGGGCGGTGCGCAGGTGAGGGCCAGGGGAAGTCCCTGAACCCTCAGCCCAGACCGCAACTGAACACAACAGAGGGAAGGGGAATACTTGGGCAGCGGTGTTCGCATGTGCTGAACGTGCTTGGTCCGTCTCACTGAGTCCCTGGGGCCGACCAAAGCAGTACTATCGCTATCCCCATTTTACAGAAGGGGAAGGTGAGGTGGAGAAAGTGAAGTGAAGTCACTCCTTCCCAAAGCACATAAAGGAGGAAGAGCAGAGCGGGAGGCCAGAGCCTGGAAGCTGCTATTCTGCCTCCTGCCACCTGGGGCCAGTGTGGCTCCACCCTGCCTCCTCCTAAGTGCAGCCTTCGGGAGGGAGGGAGGGAGACTGGATCCTGTCTTCTCACCGGGCCGCTTTTGTAGCCCATGTTACAGTGGATTATGTCTATTGGCCGTGTGACTGTCTCTCCCACCAGGCAGGCTCCAACTCCACACTTGGCTAAAAACCAGCAGCCTCTCTGTACTATGGGGGCAGGGACTTTGTGTCACTTACACCTGTGTTCCCAACATGGGGCTCAGGCCTGGGCACTGAGTGGGGACTTAATCTACACTCCTAGGCTAGGCAGAGGCTCACGCCTGCAATCCCAGGGTTCTGCGGGGCCGAGGCAGAAGGACTGTCTGAGCCCAGGAGTTCAAGATCAGCCTGGGCAACACAGCAAGACCCTGTCTCTACAAAAATTATTTAAAAATTAGCCGAGTGTGGTGGCACGTGCGTGTAGTCCCAGCTACTCAGGAGACTAAGATGGGAGGATCGCTTGAGCCCAGGAGTTTCAGACCAACCTCGGCCGGGCATGGTGGCTCACACCTGTACTCCCAGCACTTTGGGAGGCCGAGATGGGCAGATCACCTGAGGTCAGAAGTTCAAGGCCAGCCTGGCCAACATAATGAAAACCCATCTCTACTAAAAATACAAAAAACAGGCACCTGTAATCCCAGCTACTCAGGAGACTGAGGCAGGAGAATCACTTGAACCCAGGAGGCAGAGGCTGCAGTGAGCCGAGATTGCACCACCGCACTCCAGCCTGGGTGATAAAATGAGTCTTGGTCTCCAAAAACAAAACAAAACAAAACAAAAACAAAACCAACCAGACTGGGCAACATAGTAAGACCTTGTCTCCACAATATATATAAATATATATATATTTTTTTTGGTGGGAGGATGGAGTCTCGCTCTGTCACCCAGGCTGGAGTGCAATGGCGCAATCTCGGCTCACTGCAACTTCCACCCCACAGCCTTACATGTTTTTAAAAAACATTCATGGTGGGCTGGGCGTGGTGGCTCACACCTGTAATCCCAGCACCTTGGGAGACCGAGGCAGGCGGATCACTTGAGGCCAGGAGTTCAAGACCAGCCTGGCCAACATGCTGAAACCCTGTCTCTACTAAAAATACAAAAATTAGCTGGGCATGGTGGCGGGTGCCTGTGGTCATAGCTACTTGGGAGGCTGGGGTAGGAGAATCACATGAACCCGGGAAGCGGAGGTTGCAGTGAGCCAACATTGCTATTGCACTCTAGCCTAGGTGACAGAGTGAGACTCTGGCTCAAAGAAACCCCCCTAAAACAAAACAAAAAACTCTGGTGGTGGAAGGAGGGCAGGAGAGAGGGCAGACAGGCATCCAGCATTTACCCGTCCATCCACCCAGACTCCCATCCATCCATTCCCAAACACCCCCCATCACCCTCCCGACAGCCATGTCCACCCACTCACTTACCCCACCCAGTAGGGCTCATGCCCCGCCATGTGGGAGATGCAGAGGGCACAGCAACAACCAGGACGGACCAAACTGCTGCCCTCTTGAGCCCCAGCCTGGCGGAGTCACAGCTCACCCTCCCTCCACCACCCTCTGGTCACCCCCATTACCACCCCATTTTCCAGAAGGGGAAACTGAGGGTCTATGAGGGAACTACATTGCTAGCAAGAGGTAGAGCTGGGCTTGGCAACTGGGTCCCCCAACCCCGCTTCTGGAGGGTGGCCCCATGCTCCCCAGGTCTCTGGAAAGTATAGGGCAGGCGTGCAAGGGTGGGGTGTGGACTCACCAGGCTTCCTTGCTGGGCTGAAGTGTTGGGGGCTTCTTCAGGCCACTCAGCTTGCTCTCGTACTGGGAGAAGAAAGGTGAGTGAGAGGCCTTTGCCTCCAGAAGCCTTCCCTCCCCTGACCTGCTTCCCCTTCGCGCCCTGACCCGCTTCCCCTGCAGCCTGGGATAAACACGGGGCAGGGGACCGGTGTCTCACCCGGGTGGGGGCCTGGCCCCAGCTGCAGGATCCCCTACCCATCACAATAAACCCCAGTGGGAGACCTGGGCTGGGCTGGGGAGCGGACAGAGAGGGTGAAAGGCAGGCTGGAGCCCTGGGCATCCTCCACCTGGGTCCCCTCCGTCCCCTCGCCCAGGGCCGCCTCTGTGTGACCTCCCTCCTCTGCTGGATGCCTGCTTCCCACGTCACCGCCCAGCACCCGCCGCCCCTGCCTCGCACAGTCTCTCTCCCCATGCGGCTCCAGTCATTTCGCGCCCCCACCTCCCTTCCTTGCTTCCCCTCTTGTCCTCAGCGTCTGGCCTTTGTTCCGGCATCTCCATCTCTGAGCCTCTCCCGGCCTCTTGGGTCCTGGTCCTCCCATCTGCTCCTCTCCTTGTCTTCCATCTCCCCGTCTTACAGGTGGCCTCGGCCTCAGCTGTCCCTGCCCTCTCACCCTTCCATTCTCGGTCCCTGATCCGCTCTGTCTCAGGTCTGTCTTGTCTCAACCTGCCTTTCCTATCCTGAGTCTTAGCCCTGTCCTCCCCATCCTGTGTCCACGTCACTTGCTCTTGCCCCAGTGACAGTCCCTCACGCTGTTGCCAGTTGTCTTGGTGCCGTCTCTGTCCCACCATCTCCATGCTTCTCCCTCATCTCTGGCTGCCTGTCTGGGTGTCGTTCTGCCCTTCCTGTCCCTGCACGGCTATTCGTGGTCTCAGCTGCCTGATGGTCCCAGCTTCATCCTGTCCCCGTCTTCCCGTGTCTCCCTGCCCCTGCCAGCCCCAGTTCCCAGTTCCCGAAGACTCCTGGTCCTGTCCTGACCCTTGCTCTGAGGGCCCCTTACCTGCAGCCCAGAGGTCTTCCCTGGCCCAGAGGAAGTGGCCTTGGCCACATTCAGGGTCGGGAGGTTGCTGGCAAAAGCCTTGTTCTCAGCCGGAAGCAGAGGAGGGAGGCCTGGGGGTGGGCGGGGTGGGGAGACAGGGCCTGCGGTCACTGCATGAAGGCCCGTTCCTCAAACGGTAGCCCCACCCTGTACCCCACCCCTCTCCTCCTGGCCCTCCGGCCCTTCAAATCTGGGGCCAGCCCTGCCACCTCAAGCCTTCCTGGGTCCCTTGAGTTCTGGCTGATGCCCTGTGCTGAGTCCCACAGCCCTGCCCCAGCCCCGCCCCAGCCCCTCCTCCCTGCTCTCAGCCCCGCTCGCCCATCTTCAGGCCCCGTCTCCCTGGGCACGTGGGCGACCTCTCCCCTACCTGTGGTGGCCATGGGCGCCGGGGCGGGGGCGTGGCTGGGGGCGGTGGGGGTCCCGGATGGGGCCTGCCCACTGACCAGCACAGAAGCAGTGGGGCTGGTGAGGGGCCCCAGGCTGGTGGCGGTCTGCGGGGCGGCAGGGCCCCCCCCAGTCTTGTTCTGGAGAATGATTCCGGACGGCACCTGAGGAGGGGACAGGCGGATGAGGGGTGGGGAACACAGGCTAGGAGTGGGGGTGTCCAGACGCAGCAGGGCTGGGGAGGAACACAGAGCCGTAAGGCAGAGGGGCTCCCATCAGACTGAAGGGGTGGGATGGGATGGGGCTCATGGGGCGGGCGGTCCCTGCCTCCCGTTACCTGGTGAAATCTCTCGAGAAGAGCCTTCGGCTGGGGCAGCGCTGGGAAGGGGGTGGTCACCATCTGGAAGGTCCGAGGAGGCGGTGGGGGGGGTGCTGCCGGCTCGGGGACCAGGTGGAGGGTTGAAGGGGGCGTGGGGGACTTGTGGGGCCCCTGGCCAGGTGGGAACTGGAGCTGGAAGTCGGATGGCGTAGGGGCTGGCAACCTGGAGGACGTCTCGGAGGAGGAGGCCACAGCGGAGGAGGTGGAGGATGGAGGGAGGTGGGGGGCTGGGGGCAGCGGTCCCTCAGGCGGCTGGGATGGGGGGCGGAGAGGTGGCTGGGGCGGGCCTGGGGCAGTAGGGGCCGGGTTGCTGGCAGGTGGGGGAACACCCAGCTGGTTTTGGATGACAAAGATGCCAGGCAGAGTTGGGGGGGCCTGGGGTGGGGGACAAGGGTGCAGGGCTGGTTCTGAGGGAGGACGGGACACACTCTGGGGCCGGGAGGGTGGGCGGGAAGGGGGCCGGGCGGGGTGTGGGGAGGGCAGGTGGGGGCTGTCCCCCAGAGGGGCCTGGTGAGGTAGTGACGGGGACGAAGAGGGGCCTGGGCCCTTCAGTGGAGCCGCTGCCGGGATCTGGGCAGGGGAGGGAGGGAGAGGGGAGGGGCGGGGGTCAGAACCAACCGTAGCTCCCATTGCCCCAAGACACTGGGGTCCCCAGCCATCCCCGCCAGAAGCCCCCTTCCTAGCCCACCCCATCCTAAGAGGGGAGCCCGCCACGGCTGCCCTTCCCTCCCTCGTCTCTCACTCCCCATGGCGCCCCTCCACCTGCCCCCGACCTCTGTCCCCCACCCCAGCTCCTCCACATTTCTCTGGCCTCCAATTTCAAACCCCCTTCTGCCCCATTCCCCCAGCCCCTCGCAGTTCCCCGGACAAAGGCGAGCCCTGTAGGGTTGGGGTGGCAGCAGCGGAGGAAGCAGAGGCAGTGGTGGCGGCGGCAGCAGGGGCACCACACCTGCTGCCCAGCAGGAGGCAGGAGGGCCGGGCGGCGAGCACAGCAGCGGGGAAGGAGGGCGGGCAGGGCAGCGTCCCAGCCGCCAGCCCCCACCAGCCCATCTAGCCAAGTCAAGGCAAAGAGACACCAGCATGATGCTGTGTACCGTGGCTAGGGGCTGATGGCCATGGCACGGGGGCTGCCGAGGATACGGATGGCCACACAGGGACAGGCCTGGGTTCACAGCCACATGTGGACCTCTGGATGTGGGCATGGGAAGGCCCAGACTTCTAAGTGTCCTGGGCACCTGCCTCTGTGTGCCTGTGTGGCCATGGCTGCAGGCCTACCTGGGCGCCACGTGAGCTTGCAGGTGCAAGCGTGCGTGTGTGTGCACAACATACCAGATTGTGATGAAGCCTGTGTCTGCAAGCACACGTGATCTGGTGCTAGTTCTGTCACGCGCACACAGCCACCTTGCCTAAAGCATGTCTCAGACAGAGCGCCTTGCCCCTATGGACCCTCCTCCCAAAGAATCATAACCAGAGCAGCCACTGTGTAACCAGTGGGTACCAGCTGTGTACCCAACACTGGGCTGGCACCGTGACACTTGCTGTCACAGAATCTGCATCCTAGTAACAGCTCATGCTGATCTAACACGAATGGCCGGCCTCCTGCATCCATTTGTGCAATCTCTCCCTAGCCCTGAGAGCAGTGGTAACACTGGACCCATTTCACAGATAAGAAACTGAGGCCAAGGCGCCGAAACTGGTCCAGACTCTCCAGGCTGGGGAAGGCGGAACTGAGGCCTTTACACTGCTCAGTGACTTCTGAGCCGTTTCTCAAAGCTGACTGAGTTCAGGCTTAGACAGCTCAGGAGATCTGCCTGAGGACAGCCAGCGCCACCACACTCCAGAGCCGGGCCTCTCGGCATGACATCAGATTCACCACCAGCTTTGGCCTCTAAGTCCTAGAGCCCTTCCAGCATCCCTTCCAAGCTGGGCCCTGAGTAACTTCTGACAGTTAAAGAACCAAACCAAACCAACCAATCAATCAATTAATCAGTCATCAATCCAGACACCCGAAAGGTTTGCCACCTCTAAGAAGAGATAAGAGGCACAGTCCTTGGCGCTGTGTACGGCTGATGGGGCTGTCCCCTGGAGGGCAGCTTGGTCTGGGGACTTTGAAAGGGTCACGACTTTGACCTGGAAATTCCCCCTCCAGGAATCTGTGATAAAGAATATTCGGCTGGGCACGGTGGCTCACGCCTGTAATCCCAGCCCTTTGGGAGGCTGAGGCAGGCAGATAACCTGAGGTCAGGAGTTCGAGACAAGCCTGGTCAATATGATGAAACCCCGTCTCTACTAAAAATACAAAAAAAAAATTAGCCGGGCATGGTGGCATGCACCTGTAATCCCAGCTGCTTGGGAGGCTGAGGCTGGAGAATCGCTTGAACCCAGGAGGCGGACGTTGCAGCGAACCAAGATCGCGCCACTGCACTCGAGCCTGGGCAACAAGAGTGAAACTCTGTCTCAAAAACAAACATCAAAAAAGAATATTCAAGTACTTGCTCATGGGGATACCCACTGTGGGAGTATTTACAATAGAGGAGAAGGAGAAATGACTCAAATGGCCAATTCTCCGACATCGCTGAGTCGGAGAAAAAAGAACTTGCCCACTCAACAGGTTCCAAGGGCTCAGGGAGGTGGCCCGCATGCAGCGGCACTCTGATGCTACATGAAATAGGAGAATAATACAATACTACAGGATCCCTGGGCACCTGGTGAAGTTGGATTATGGACAGTGGATTTGACAACAGTATCATGTCAATGCTGTCTGCTTTATTTCTTTGCAGTATGATGGTTAAGAAAGAGAATGTCGTTGTTCTCAAAGGTTAAAATATTATACTAAAATATTAAGGGGTAGGCTGGCCGCGGTGGCTCACGCCTGTAATCCCAGCACTTTGGGAGACCAAGGCAGGTGGATCACTTGAGCCCAGGAGTTCAAGACCAGCCTGGTCAACATAGTGAAACCCCATCTGTACTAAAAACACAAAAATTAGCAGGGCATGGTGGTGTGCACCTGTACTCCCAGCTACTCAGGAGGCTGAGGCTTGAACCCAGGAGGAAGAGGCTACATTGAGCCGAGACTGCAGCACTGCACTCCAGACTGGACAACAGAGTGAGACTCAGACTCAAAAATAAATAAATACATAAATAAATAAAATAAAATATTAAGGGGCGAAGGGGTATAATGGTTGCAACTTACTCTCAACTGATTCAGAAAAAAATGTACACAGAATGAGAATGCTAAGGTCAAGGCAAATGCAGCAAAAGGCTGACAATGGGTAGATGTTGGAGGCAGCCACCACCAATCCCCACCTCCTTGTGTTCAGTCCCTTCCCACTGCTGGTCTTTGTGGCCAATAGACTTTGGCAGAAGTGATTATATGACACTTCCAAGATTAGTTATAAAAAGCCTGCTGCTCCCATCCTGAGCATTCTCAGTCTGTTTCTATTGGGTCACTCACTTTGCAGGAAGCCAACCACTGTGTGTCATGTGCTGCCCCTTGGAGAGGCCCACTGAGGGAGCAATTGAGGCCTCCTGCTAATAGCCACACAAGTGAGCATGGGAGCAGGTTCTCCAGATCAGTGGGACCTTCAGATGACTACCGCCCAACTGACATCGTGACTACAACCTCATGGGAGATACAGAGCTAGAACCTCCTAGCTAAGCTGCTTTCAGATTCCTGATGCTTAGAAACTGTGTGAGACATGTGAATACTTGCTGTTTGAAGCTGGTAAGTTTTGAGGGTAATTTACTGCATAGCAATAGATAACTAATACATCTAGTTGAGGAGTAAAGAACTCCTATGAGCTCTCTGTACTAGTCCTGAAACTTTTTATGTGTTTGAAGTCATTTAAACATAAAAAGCTTAAAGATACCAAAAACTTAAAAAGTTTTAATTTCATTCTCATCAAAAGTGCACACACACACAACCCACAAATTAAGTCACATGCCAAATGACTTACTGGGAAAAATACTTGTAACTCCTAGCACAAAGTTCATCTCTCTCATATATAAAGAGCCTCTAGAAATTACTAAGAATTACAACTGGTGAGAAAAAGGGGCAAAGGATATGATCAGACAGTGCACAGAAAAGGAAAGACAAAAGGCTTGAGTATTTCCAGTATTATCACTTGTAATAAGAAAAATGCACAGCAAAACACACCCCAGGGCACTATTTTTCACCCTAGGGTACCATTTATCACCCATCGCATTAGGAATAAAGCCTATGTCTAGTAAAGACGCTTGCATATACTACCCTTGGGGGTCTAAACTGGCATAATTTGCTACAACTCCAGAGGAATGCAATTCAGCAGTAGCTATCCATGTTATAAATGCACACTTGCTTTGGTCCAGCAAACAGGCTTCGAGGAAGTAAACAGACCTGCACACATGGGAAGTAACAGGTGAACGAGTAGGCCAGGCATGGTGACTCACGCTTGTAATCCCAGAGCTTTGGGAGGCTGAGGCGGGCAGATCACCTGAGGTCAGGAGTTCAAGACCAATCTGGCCAACATGGTGAAACCCTGTCTCTATTAAAAATACAAAAATTAGCTGAGCATGGTGGCATGCGCCTGTAGTCCCAGCTACTAGGCAGGCTGAGGCAGGAGAATTGCTTGAACCTGGGAGGCGGAGGTTGCAGCGAGCCAATATCACGCCATTGCACTCCAGCCTGGGCAAAAAGAGTGAAACTGTCTCAAAAACAAAAGCAAAAACAAAAACAAAAACAAAAACAAAACAAGTGAACAAGCTGTTTCCCGCAGCTTCGTGTAGAATGCCAAAATCTGGATGTGGCCTAACATGCATCAATATGGCATTTCCTGGGGAAATGAACTGTACAAAGGAATACTTCAAAACTCTAACAGAAAACAAGCATACTCTCTGTTGCTGTCACAGTAAGTACATAATGAGCTCCCCTTTGGGTACAAATGGGAGAGAAATATAAACCATATTTGCACTAGGTTGTATATACACAAAGAACTGGAAAGGGATACAAAAATTAGGCCAGGTGGCCAGGCGTGGTGGCTCACGCCTATAATCCCAGTACTTTGGGAGGTCAGGCGGACAGATCACCTCAGGTCAGGAGTTCAAGACCAGCCTGGCCAACACGGCGAAACCCTGTCTCTACTAAAAATACAGAAATTAGCTGGCAGGGTGGTGGGTGCCTGTAATCCCAGATACTCCAGAGGCTAAGGCAGGGAGAACTGCTTGAACTCAGGAGGTGGGGGTTGCAGTGAGCAGAGATTTTGCCACTGCACTCCACCCTGGGCGACAGACTGAGACTCTATCTCAAAAAAAATAAAAATAAATTAGGCCAGGCTCAGTGGCTCATGTCTCTAAACCCAGCACTCTGGGAGGCTAAGGCAGGAGGACTGCTTGAGCCCAGGAGTTCAAGACCAGCCTGGACAACAGAGCAAGACCTTGTCTCTAAAAAAAAAGAAAAAAAGAAAAAAATTTTGATGATTGTACCATGTGAATAAAATGCCTTATTTAAAAAATGTTTTAAATAAAATTGGGGTCGGGGGAGTTAAACAGAAACTCCATACCAAAATGTTACAATATTTATCTTAGAAAAAACAAAGCTAGGCCTGGCATAGTGGCTCACGTCTGTAATCCCAGCACTTTGGGAGGCCAAGCCGGGTGGATCACTTGAGGTGAGGAGTTCAAGACCAGCCTGGCCAACATGGTAAAACCTCATCTCTCTAAAAATAGAAAAATTAGCCAGGCGTGATGGAATGTGCCTGTAATCCAAGTTACTTGGGAGGCTGAGGCAGGAGAATTGCTTCAATCCCAGAGACAGAGGTTGCAGTGAGCCAAGATCATGCCACTGCACTACAGCCTGGGCGACAGAGAGAGAAGCTGTCTCAAAAACAAAAAATAAAACAAAACAAAGAAAAAAAATTTTTCTTTCTTTTTTTTTTGAGAGCAATCTCAGCTCGCTACAACCTCTGCTTCCCAGGTTCAAGGAGAATTTCCTGCCTCAGCCTTCCGAGTAGCTGGGATTATAGGCGCACACCATCACACCCAGCTAATTTTTGTATTTTTAGTAGAGATGGGGTTTCACCATGTTGGTTAGGATGGTCTCAATCTCTTGACCTCGTGATCCACCCAACTTGGCCTCCCAAAGTGCTGGGATTACAGGTGTGAGCCACTGTGCCTGGCCAGAAATTTTTTTTTTTTTTACTAACTGCTTCCACACAGTGGTATTATGTGTGACTTATTTTTCTTCTTTGTTCTTTTCTGTATTTTCTACATTCCCTAAACAAGCACCAAATTATTATTACTATTATTATTTGGTCTTCAACTGCTGGCCTCAAGTGATCCCCCCATCTTAGCCTCCCAAAGCAAAAAAATTACCATATGAGTGGATTGTTCACCAAGAGATTCCCTCCTTCTCTTCCTTCCCTTTCTTTCTTTCTTCACAAATGAAGTCTCGCTATGTTGCCCAGGCTGGCCTCAAACTCCTGGGCTCAAGTGATCCTCCTGCCTCAGCCTCCCTCCTGAGTAGCCGGGGCTACAGGCATGAGCCACCGCACCCAGCTTCCAAGAGATTTCAAGAACCCCATGTGGAGGCGGCAAGATGCTCAACTTCACACACAATTAGAGAAAAGCACAGGGGGTGTGTCACTTTCCAGCCTGGCAAAGAGCAGGCCAGCTGCTAATCTCGTGTGTCGGTAAAGCTGCAGGACCAAGCGAAGCCATGACTGGCATGAACTTTTTCAAAAAGGTTTAGCACTTTCCACAAAATGGCTGGAAAGCTTATCCTTTGCGTCTAGTAATTCTATTTTTAGAAATTTACCCTACAAGTACTTTCATACCTGTGTGCAAAGGATGGATGCAAGAATTTTTTTTTTTTTTTTTTTTTTTTTGAGGCAGAGTCTCACTCTGCCACCCAGGCTAGAGTGCAGTGGCATGATCTCAGCTCACCACAACTCCCTCTAGGCTCACTACAACCTCCGCCTCCCAGGTTCAAGCGATTCTCCTGCCTCAGCATCTCAGGTAGCTGGGATTACAGGTGCCCACCATCATGCCTCACTCATTTTTGTATTTTTAGTAGAGATGGGGTTTCACCACGTTGGCCAGGCTGGTCTCGCACTCCTGACCTCAGGTGATTGCCCGACTCGGCCTCCCAAAGTGCTGGGATTACAGGTGTGAGCCACCACGCTCAGCCAAGAATATCTTACAGGAGTTTCGTTTGTTAACAATGACAAATAAACCACCTGAAGTATTCCTGAAGAAGGGGCTGAATAAAGAAATCATGGTATGTCCATATCACAAAACACAATAAAGACATCAAAAGAAAGAGGCAAACTATAGCCCACAAGCTAAGAATAGTTTTTACATTTTTTTTTTTTTTTGAGACGGAGTCTTGGTCTGTCGGCCAGGCTGGAGTGCAGTGGCCGGATCTCAGCTCACTGCAAGCTCCGCCTCCCGGGTTTATGCCATTCTCCTGCCTCAGCCTCCTGAGTAGCTAGGACCACAGGCGCCCGCCACCTCGCCCGGCTAGTTCTTTGTATTTTTTAGTACAGACGGGGTTTCACCGTGTTAGCCAGGATGGTCTCCATCTCCTGACCTCGTGATCCGCCCATCTCGGCTTCCCAAAGTGCTGGGATTACAGGCTTGAGCCACTGCGCCCGGCCCGTTTTTACATTTTTAAATAGTTGAAGAAAAAAAAATCATAAGAATACTATTTTGTGACTTGCAAAAATTACATGAAACTCCAATTTCAGTGCCCTTAAACAAAGTTTTATTGGAACACTCCTGTGCTCATTCATTTGCATATGGTCTGTGGCTGCTTTTGTGCTCTAATAACAGAGACCATATGGCCCTCAAAAGCCTGAAACGTTTACTATTGCCTCTTTCTAGAAAGTTGCCCGGAAAAATAAACAAATAAATGAATAAAAATCAAATTAAGCAAAAAGAAAGTTTGCCTGGCTTCTTTCCCTTCACAGCTCTTTCAACATGCCCAACTCTGTTCTAAAACATTTTAATGTTAATATACATCTATTAATTTACAGATATTACTTTATTTAACCCTTACAGCTGTACGAAGTAGCCGCTGTTCCTATCATTCTCATTCTGCAGGCAAAGACACCATGGTACAACAGAGAGGCAAGCAGCTTGCTGAAGGTCACAGGGCCTGTAAGTGGCCAAGTCCTATTTCCTAACTCCCACATCACAGCAATCCTCCCAGATGGTGGTTTGCAAAAAAAAAAAACCCCAAATAAAAACACACCCCTACACGTAGTAACCACTGATAATGGCTGAAGTCATCTTAGGGGGTTGTGACCAGCACTTAAAAAGAACAGTGGAGGCTGGGTGTGGTAGCTCACGCCTGTAATCTCAGCACTTTGGGAGGCCAAGGTGGGCAGATCACCTGAGGTCAGGAGTTTGAGACCATCCTAGGCAACATGGTGAAACCTCATCTCAACTAAAAATACAAAAATCAGCTTGGCATGGTAGTGCACTCCTGTAATTCCAGCTACTCGGGAAGCTGAGGCAGGAGAATCGCTTGAACCTGGGAGGTGGAGGTTGCAGTGAACCAAGATAGTGCCGCTGCACTCCAGCCTGGGCGACAGAGGGAGACTCCATGCCTCCCCGCTAACCCCAGAAAAAACAGTGGAAACAGAATAGAAAATATTGATGTGTATCACACATTGTAACTTCCGTTTCAGTGATATGTGTATATATACAAATACATGTATGTAGGCGTGTCCTGAGTGGTGACATAAAATGAAATTCTTGTGCCGGGCACGGTGGCTCACACCTGTAATCCCAGAACTTTGGGAGGCCGTGGTGGGCAGATCGCCTGAGGTCAGGAGTTCGAGACCAGCCTGGCCAACATGGAGAAACCCTATCTCTACCAAAAATACAAATATTAGCTGGATGTGGTGGCACGTGCCTGCAGTCCCAGCTACTCGGGAGGCTGAGGCAGGAGAATCGCTTGAACCCGGGAGGTGAAGGTTGTAGTGAGCTGAGATCGCGCCACTGCACCCCAGCCTGGGTGACAGAGCAAAAAAATAAAATAAAAAAGTAATTCTTATCCTGGGTGGTGGGTCAAGGAAAAAAAAAAAAAAAAAAGATTTGAAAGCCAGTGCTCCAAGATATGTTGCTAAATAAGCAAAGCCAGATGCAGAACACAGTCTTTGCTTTTCTGTTTGTGTTAACACAAAGGGAAAATGCACGCACGTGCATACACACATACACAGACACACACACACGGAGGCTGCCAAATCCATCTGGGTCCAGAGAGCAGAGTTCCGAGTGCAGGGGTTGGAGTTCATAACAGTAAGAATCATCCAGATTGGGAACTGCTATTCCGTGCATATACACAGGATAGTGGTTCTCAATCTGGATGATTCTGTCCCCGCCAGGGGACACTTGGCCAATCACCCAGTCACACACCCACCCATGCCATCCATCCGTCCGTCCATTCAGCCATCCATCTGTCCATCCACTTGCCCACTCAACAAACATTCATTGACCACCTTCTGTCATGCTGGCACTGTTGTAGACACAGCTGCTGTGGAGAGTCCTACCTTGTGCCTCCTCGCCTGTGTGTGTGACTAAGAGTCAGCTCAGGTGCACACTTGACTGTGTGCACTAAGCATCCTTCTCAAAGGTCCTCCACATGGCCAGGCACAGTGGCTTACCCCCATAATCCCAGCCCTGTGAGAGGCCAAGGTGGGAAGATTACTGAGCCTAGGAGTTCGAAACCAACCTAGGCAGCATAGTGAGACCCCATATCTCCCCCACAAAACAAAATACAAAAAAAAAAAAAAAAAAAAAAAATTAGCTGTGCGTGCTGACACGCACCTGTAGTCCCAGCTACTTCAGGGTCTGAGGTGGAAGGATCACTTAAGCATGGCAGGCAGAGGTTGTAGGAGCCAATATTGCACCACCGTACTCCAGCCTGGGCGACAGAGCCAGACCTTGCTTCCAAAAAAATAAGTTCAGCTACAGCATAATTACTGCAACTGCTAACAGTAAGTGTCTGTTCACTGAGCACTGGCTCTGTGCAGTGCCATCATGCCAGGTCACTGGCCTTATTCCCATTTTAGATGCAAAAACCATGCCTCAGAGAGCTCCACTAAGCAGAGCTGGATTGACACCCAGGTCTGGCTTTCTTAAGACTTCAGGTGTCTCCAGCAATAAGCCCCCAGGGTTTTAATCCAGGCCCTACCATTTGTGAGCTGGGCAACCTTGGGCAAGCTAATTAATCTCCCTGTGCCTCTGTTTCCTCACCTGCAAAATGAGATGCTACCACCTGCCTGGTGGAGGTTGTGAGGTTTAAATGAGAGACTGCTAGGTGGGTGCGGTGGCTCACACCTGTCATCCCAGCACTTTGGGAGGCTGAGGCGGATGGATCACCTGAAGTCAGGAGTTTGAGACCAGCTTGGCCAACATGGTGATACCCCAACTCTACTAAAAATATGAAAATTAGCCAAACATGGTGGCGGGCACCTGTAATCCCAGCTACTCAGGAGGCTGAGGCAGGAGAATCACTTGAACCCAGGAGGTGGAGGTTGCAGCAAGCCGAGATCTTGCCACTGCACTCCAGCCTAGGTGACAGAGTGAGACTCTGTCTCAAAAAATAGATAATAATAATAATAATAAAAGCAAACATTTATCAAGTGCTTACTTTGCGCTAACTCATTTACTCCACCTACGCGCTCCCTCAGCCTACCTAAGCATCTGCTGATGGAAGGAACAATTGGTTGGTAAAGGTTAAATGGTAAGTGGGAGAGCCCGCAAGTGAAATAACGGCTGTTCAAGGTCAAAGCCCATGCTGACTTCTGCCATCCTGCCCTTGTCACTGTCCCACTCTCCTCTTCCTACCTATCCACTGGTCCTTTCTGAATGAGTACCACATTCACTGCTCTAGAATAAGAGGGTAGCCCTCCCTAACCTGCTATGTGCTTATGACTCATAAGCATAATGCTTATTACTCTTAAGACAAAAGGCTAATTTTCCTAATATGTAAAGAGTTTCTACAAATCTACAACAAAATGACAGTAACCCAGATTTTACAATGGCAAAGGGTATGAGCAGTTTCATAAAACAGAAGGTACATATGGCTCTTACTCTTATGAAAATCTGCCTGAGCTCATTCACAATAAAAGAAATGCAAATGAAAACAAAACAAGATACTATTTTTCACCTATCTAGATCAGCCAAGTTCAACATACTGGTGAGGTTGCGGGCAGGGCGGGGAAGGCATAATCACATATTGCTGATAAAGGTTAAACTCATTTATACTCCACAGGGGCAATTTGGCAATATCTGTCAGAGATAAAAATGAATATGCCTTCAGAGCCAGCAAATTCCTTGTGAAGAACTTACCCTACAAAATGACATACATACAAAGGCATTCTTTGCAGCCTTGTTCACAATAGCTAAAGATCAGAAGTGACCTAAAAATCCAACAATTTAGACTGGCTAAATAAATATCAGTACATGCACACAGTGGAATACCACACAGTCATATAAAAGAATGAAGAATGGGAACGGGCACAGTGGCCAACACTTGTAATCCCAGCACTTTGGGAAGCCAAGGCGGGCAGATCACTTGAGGTCCGGAGTTCAAGATCAGCCTGGGCAACATGGTGAAACCCCGTCTCTACTAAAAATACAAAAATTAGCCCAGCATGGTGGCAGGCACCTGTAATCCCAGCTACTCAGGAGGCTGAGGCAGAAGAATCATTTGAACATGGGAGGCGGAGGTTGCAGTGAGCCGAGATCGCGCCATTGCACTCCAGCCTGGGCGACAGAGTAAGACTCCATCTCATTTTTTTTTTTTTTAAAAAAGAGAGAATGAAGAATGGTCTCCAAGATCGATTTTTAAATAATAAAAAATGCAATACTGCAGGCAGAGGATGCTACCCTTTTTGTAAAAATTGAAGGAAAAGAATCCATATTTGATTGTTTCCCTATCCAGATAACAAATGCAAGAAACCACCCTGGGAAGATGACAGGAGGCTACGGTTCAGGAGAGGGGGGTTCTCCACTATGCATCTTTTTGTACCTTTTAAAATGTGAATTATCTGAATGTATTACTAATTCGGATGTGAAAATTATAATTTTAGGAAAAAACAGATTTCCTTCCATGTGTGTCTTGCATTCCTGCAGCGCATGGGCTCCCCCAGGGCCGGCCCTGGTCTCAGGCATCCATGATCATTGGGGAGACACTTGGGAAACACTTTGTGGGAGTGAAAGAGAGCTCTGTGTTCCAAGTCAGCAGGACAGAGACGCAGGCAGGGCGGAGAGCGAGGAGCGGGAGAGCGGGCAGGAGGGGCGAGGCTGGGTCTGTGCTGTGGACACACGCTGCTGGGGTCCCTCTACCTGGGGGGCCGGAGCCGGGGAAGCCTGGCCGTCGGGGGCCTGAGGGCCGAGGCCAGCTCCTTTGGCGACGGGGGTGGCCGGGGCTGGGTCTTGGGCGGGAGGCGGGGCGCTGACTATGACCGAGGCAGGCACGGAGAGGTGGGGACCCTCTGCAGAGAGGGGCTGCTGGCTCCTCTCCTGCAACGGGCAGCCCGCACAGGGTCAGAAGGCCGCCCCCACGGGCCCTCGACCACCCCACCCGAGACCCCTGCCCCTACTGACGCTCCAGAGAACAGGGTAGTGGGCAGCCTGGCAGGCAGGGTGCCAGGCACAGAGGCCATGGAGGCCAAAACCCAGGCAGCCCGCTCCATTCTGAGCTCCTATTGGCCCCTCTGCCAGCTCCACCTTGCCCTGCCTCTCTCCTGCCCCACCTGCCTGTCCGTCCGTCCCTGTCTTGTCCACTTCCTGTCTAAGATCCCTCTCCTTGTCTGTCAGCAGGCCAGCGAATGCCTGCCTTTCTCTGTCCGTCTGCCAGTCCCTTTCCCTGTCTGTCAGCAGCCCAGCCGGTGCCTGCCCTTCTCTGTCCGGTGCCTGCCCTTCTCTGTCCGTGCACTAGTCCCTCTTCCTGCCAGTCCCTCTCCTCTTCCTGTCTGTCAGCAGCCCAGCCAGTGCCTGACCTTCTCTGTCTGTTCGCAGGTCCTTCCCCTTGTCTGTCTGTCTGCCAGTCCCTTTCGCTGCCTAACAGTTGTCCTGCCCCTCGTCCGTCAGTCAGCCAGCCTGCCAATCCATCTTCCTGCCAGTTCAGCCAGGGCCCTCAGCCCTCCAGCCTCCTCTTAGGGGCCACCTGTGCCATACTGAGACCTTCCCCCACAGCTGCCACAGTGGCATCCACTTTTGGATCTTGGCGCCTCGCCCCAGGGCCCCTCCTCCTCCCAAACCCGCCTCCTCTGGTACCTGCTCCCCTGCCCTGCCCTGCTTACCTGGGGCAGGAACATCTGCAGGGAGTCCTGAGTGAGGATGGCCGTAGGGGTGGCAGACGGCGGCTGTCCCAGGACGATCTTCTCCGGGCTAGACGCCAGGCCAGGGCTGGGCTGGGGGGTGGTGGCCTGAGGCGGGGCAGCAGCCTGTGGGGTGGGGGCCTGCGGGGGCTGCTGCGCCTGCGGCTGCTGGAGGCCCAGGGGCAGGGGTGTGCTGACCGCCGGGGGCGCCTGGGGGGCAGGCTGCACCGTGAGGACGGGCGCGGCCTCCCCGGTGGCGGCGGCAGGGGTGGCCGGCTGCACCAGGCCGTCAGGGGTGTTGAGCATGGCCACGGCGCTGGGGGGCAGGGTGACCCCCTGGAGGACGGTGGTGGCGGCCGGCCCGGCGGGCGCTGGCTGGCTCTGCGTGGGCAGGCTGCCCGCCGCCAGCGACACGGGCATCTGGAAGAGCGCAGGCTGGCCCACCTGGATGGGGGCGGCGGAGAGGATGTGCGCGCTATGGGCCCCAGAGTGGGGGGCCAACACGGGGCCCAGGCTCAGTGGGCCCGCCAGGTTCTGGTTGGTGAGGATGGGATTCGCGATGAGCTGTCCACCCGTGTGGGGGGCAGCGGCTGCCAGGATCTGCCCGCCCACGTTGGCCGGGAGGGCTGAGAGCTGCTGCGGGAGCTGGACCGCGGGGGCGCCAGGCAGTAGGAACTGGTTCTGGCCCGGCAGCATGTGCTGGGCGGGGATGACGATGCTGCTGCCTTGGTTCAGGAGGTGGACGCTCATGGGCTTGCTCAGGGCTCCGGGGGGCTGCGGTGGGGCCGCCCCGGTGGTGGTGGCCGGTGGCTGCTTGAAGACATTTGCCTGCAGCGCAGGCGCGGGGAAGCCCGACAGCACCACGTTCTGGCCCGCCTTCCCCGCCGCCATGAACGTCAGGTTCTGTGGGGCCTTGGGCTGCTGCGGGAGTGCCCCCGGCTCTCCCTGGATGGTGAGCGTGGCGCCCGCGGGCGCGAATGGCTTGGGTGTCAGCTGGTAGAGCTTGGGGGGCAGCACTCCCGCGGGCTTGGGCTGGATGGGCGTGGGCGTACGATGCAGGATCACGTTGGGCGCCGGGACCAGTGGCGACGAGCCGAGGCCTGGGGCCACCGCCAGCGGCTGTCCCGAGGGCGCCCCGCTGGGAGCCGAGGCGGCCCCGGCGCCTCCGAACACAGAGTTCCCATTGAGCGTGGTGGCCACAGCGGCCGGGAGGTTCTTCTGGATGACCAGGCCAGCCCCCTGTGGCGAGACACCGGCCGACGCCAGGGTCACGGGCTCTGAGGGGCCGGCCGCCGAGGCCAGGTAGCCGCTGACGGGCACCTGCTTGGCCAGGAGCTGGGAGGTGGGCGTGTTGAGCGCCATGACGGGCTGGCCCACCACCTGGATGGGCGCCAGGCCCAGTGTGGCCGCTGTGGCGCCCCCAGGGCTGCCATTGGGCAGGCCTTGGAGGCCAGGGATGGGCTGCAGTGTCACGTTGCCCAGGCCCACAGGCTGCAAGAAGGGCTGAACACTCAGGGCTTTGTTGACCACGTCCTGGGGCGGCACCAGGGCCTGGTGGGTCAGCACGGTGGGCGGGCCCTGCAGCCCCAGCAGGTCGGTGCCGCCTGGGAAGAGGGCTTGGGGCCCCGCAGCCACAGCCGCCGCCCCTCCAGCGCCCGTCGGGCCTGCTCCACCATCCGCAGGCTGCAGGGTGGGCAGCTGGAAGGGACCCAGGTCCAGCTCAGCCTCGGCCTCCAGCGTCTGCTCTGTGATGTTGGCCTCTTGGAGGCTCTGCTGGAGGATGTCACAGGGCTGGTCAGCGCCCCCACCGCCCCCGCCGCCGCCCCCTGTCGCAGGAGAGCCCAGGATGTCATCTTCCAGGAAGTCTAGGTCCACACTGGGGGCTGGCTGGTTGGGCTCTGGGTTCAGGTGGTTGCCAGAAGCTTCTTGCACATGGAGCTGAAGGCCAGGAAAGGTGGGAAGGAATAAGCTGAGGTTAGCAAGGGGCTAGGCTCAGGCCACAGCTGCAGCAAAGAATGCTGAGGTGACAGAGCAGCCATGTTCAAGAAAGAACATTCCTGCCTGGCATGGTGGCTCACGCTTGTAATCTCAGTGCTTTGGGAGGCTGAGGTAGGAGGATGGCTTGAGCCAATGAGTTCAAGATCAGCCTGGGCAACATACTGAGGCCCTGTCTCCATAAGAAAATTTTAAAAAAGAAAAATTAGCCAGCGGTGGTACCATGTGCCTGTGGTCTTAGCTACTTGGGAGGCTGAGGTGGGAGGATCACTCAAGCCCAAGAGTTTGTGGCTGCATAGTGGAGCTACGAGCACACCAGCCTGGGCGACAGGGGCAAGACTTTGTCTGAGAAAAAAAGGAAAAAAAAAAAAAAAGAAAGAAAAAAGAACATTCCACCTGCAAGTGGCTGGACCCAGGATCAAATCCCAGCTCTGCCAAGGCTTAGCTGTGTAACCTAGGGCGTGCTTGATCTGACCTCAGTTTCTCCATCTGTACCCATGAGTAAAATGTAATAAAAAAAAAAAAATATTCTTCAAGTCCAGGCACAGTGACTCACGCCTATAATCTTAGCACATTGGGAGCCTGAGGTGAGAGGATCACTTAAGCCCAGGAGTTCTAGGCTACAGTGAGCTATGATTGTGTCACTGTACTGCAGCCTAAGTGACAAGAGTAAGACCCAGTGGGGTGCCCTCAGGACAGCCGCTGGTGGTGGCCCCGGGCCTCAGCTCATCACCACTGGTCCCGGCGCCCAACGTGATTCTGCATTGCACACCCATGCCCATCTAGCCCAAGCCCGCAGGGGTGCTGTCCCCCAATCTCTACCAGCTGATGCCCAGAAACCAAAAATAAAGTCTAGGCACAGTGGCTCACACCTGTAATCCCAGCACTTTGGGAGGCAGAGGCAGGCGGATCACCTGAGACCAGGAGTTGGAGACTAGCCTGGCCAACATGGTCAAACACCGTCTCTACTAAAAATATGAAAATTAGCTAGGCGTGGTGGTGGGCGCCTGCAGTCCTAGCTACTCAGGAGGCTGAGGCAGGAGAATCGCTTGAACCCGGGAGGCGGTGCTTGCAGTGAGCCGAGATTGCACCACTGCACTCCAGGCTGGGTGATAGAGCGAGACTCCATCTCAAACAAAACAAAAATAAATAAAAACAAGCAACTATTGTTTAAATAGTCAATACATGCCTACGACACTTATCTGTAATGACAAAACCCAAAAAGCTCTAAGAACTAAGACTGTTTTCATAGCTCTGTTGGCAGCAAAACCTGACCAGAACCGACATGACACTTTAGGTGGGATCCATTTATCCACATGATGTGACTTCCTAAGTTTGGCCATCGAAAGGCAAGCGTGTGACATTACACACACCACACACATGGCACCACTTTTCTGGAATTTGAGAAATTCGAAATTCTGAAACACACCTGGCCCTAAAGGTTTCCAACAAGCGGTCATAGTCCTGGTGGAGAAAAGCTCACATCAGCCGCTCCCATTTGTGAGCTTCTGTGCCAACCACACTGTGAGTTCAATGCTTTTTGTTTTTTGGGGTTTTTTTTTTTTTTTTTTGAGACAGAGTTTCACTCTTGTTGCCCAAGCTGGTGGAGATCTTGGCTCACCGCAACCTCTGACTGCTGGGTTCAAGCGATTCTCCTGCCTCAGCCTCCCAAGTACCTGGGATTACAGGAATGCACCACCACGCCTGGCTAATTTTGTATTTTTGGCAGAGACAGGGTTTCTCCATGTTGGTCAGGCTGGTCTCGAACTCCCAACCTCAGGCGATCCACCCACCTTGGCCTCCCAAAGTGCTGGGATTAAAAGCGTGAGCCACCGCGCCTGGATTCAATACTTTTTAAGTGCTTTTCATGCTATGCTGGACTGCAACCCAGGACACGCATGGAAAAATATCAGCATGCATATGTGTGGATAGCCCCACAAACAATACTTATCCAGTTTTCCATCTCCACCAATACCTAACCAGATAACCCATAAAAACCTGCAGCTTCCAAGATTCTCAATAAATCCACATGGAGGGTTCACAGTAGCATCCGGCCCCTGGCAGATGCACGAGAAGCATCTATCATCATCACTGTCATTATTATTGTGATTGTCCATGCTGTTGTTGGTGACAGTCCCATGAGGCGGGTGCTGCTCCCTTCCTCATTTCACAGATGAGGGGACTGCCTGGGTCAACCACTGGTGAGTGGAGGGGAGTGGCAGGCAGACAGGGCTCTGGCTCAGCCTCCAACCGACTGAAGACCAGGCAGGCCACTGTGACCCCCTGAGCTCTTAACTGCCAGATGGTCACAACCAACCTGCCTCCTGGGATGCCTGTGAAAATTCACCGACGTCACGTGCAGAGAGTATTTAGAACCTGACCAGGGATCTTAGGGTATACAAAAATGGTGGTCACAGTAAGAAGTGTGATCACAAAAGAGTAACAGGATCACTGCTGTTACTGGGCCTGTAAATGGACCAACGTTATATAATTACTGCATTTCCTCCTCATTTATATTATGAAACATAAGCTATTTGGAATATGATATTATAGCTGTGAGAACTAAATGAAGATGACAAGGAAAGGCCAGTCGTGTAAGTGTTTGGTGAATGCGTGTTCTGATGATGAAGACGGAAGGTGGGAGGGTGAGGAGGGGGAATGAGGAAGGGGAGGCGGGGAGGGAGGAGGCCAAAGGAAGAGTGGGGGAAGAAAAGGTGAAGGGGGAAAAGCAGCAACAGAAGAGGGAGAAAGAGGAAGGAGGTGGCCACCGTGGTGTGGACAACTGGCACTTAGTCATGGGACTGGCAGTCAGGCACACAGTGGGTACTCGATAAACGTCCTCTGCATTGGCCACTCTGGGCTTTGCTCAGCACTTGTCTTCACTGTCCAGGTGAAGACTGAAGTCTGCAGGTGAGGAGGCCCCTCCCCTAGGTCACACCCCGCCATGGCTGAGTTGGGCAGGACCCCAGGTCTCCCCCAGCCCTCTGCTCTCCAGAGGAGTACCCCTGTGAACCCCACAACCCACATCTGCTTCAGCTCCCCAGAACCACTCTGCACCAGCCGCCCCAGGGCCCCAAGGCCTCGGGACCCTCACCTCTTCCCCGAGGGGCCTTGCAAGGCACAGTCAGCCTTACCCATGTTGGCCCCCCCCCAGGGCTCCCCAGCTGTGCTCCATCCTGCACTGCCAGGGTGGTCCAGCCACCCTCAGAGGCCCACCCCCGCCCTCCTCCTGTCAACGGCCCTCAGGAGATGAGCCCAAGCCTCCCCTCTTGCCTTTAGGGCCCCCCTCCCACTGGCAGCCCCAACAGCTCAGGCGAAGATTGGGAGCCACGGCACTTACCCCAGGACCTTCATAGAAGGCACTTTGGGCCTCCCCGGGATTATCCAGGAGGTCATCACTGTCAAGCTGCAACAAGACCCACCCCATCCAAGGTCAAGGGTCAGCAGGGCAGGCCCATGCTCTGGAGCAGAAACCAATTTAGGGTCACTCGGGACAAAAAGACAAGGGTTGGGATGGGAGAGGGCTGGGGGTATGGGAAACTCTGGCCTCCGAGAAGAGGCCCCAAAGGCAGGGGCTTGGGTGCCTGCCTAAAACCCAAGGCATCCCCAGCGCTGAGTCCCCGAGCCTGGCCTGCAAAATGATCCTGCCATGACTGCCTTGAATTCCAGAATCCTGCCTCCACCACGCCTCTGCCCAAGCTGTGCCCTGCCATTGCCCCCAGTCTCTCCAGTAGCACAACCTTCAGGAGCGGTCACCTGTGGTCCAACAGCTCCTGTGCCTTCTCACTAAGTACTCCATTCCCAATGCAGCCTGAGTGCCTGGCACGCCCACCATCCGGGCACCTGACAAGCCCTGCGGTGCCGTCTCTGGCAGGGCAGGGCCTTCTCAGATGCCTAGCACCATCCTTAGTGCCCAGAACAGGCCCTGGCATCCACGTATGTGTCCAGTGAATGTCTGGGTGTGGCTGGGGCTTCCCTAATTTCTTGTTCCAGCTGGACATCTCTCCAGAACCTCAACTTGTACATCCACCAGCACCACCTGGACTTCCAGAATCTTCCCCAAATTTCCAACCTCAGAAAGTGGCACCAGAATCCACCCAGTTGCCCAAGCCAAAATCCAGGAGCCATGGTGAACACTCTCTCCCCCTCAACATCAAGTCCACCAGCAAGTCCAGCTGATGCCACCTCCCAGAGAGATCCCAAATCCAATGCTGCATGCCTCCCCCACTGCCTGCACCATGGCCCAGGCTGCCATCATCCCATTGCTCATGCCTCTGCTCTACAAATTATTTGATACCTCTCCTTTCAAGAGGTGCTCAATTATCCTCCCTCTGAGTGCTGGCCAGACTGACTGATTAGCTTCTAGTGAATACATTGTGATGGGAGGAAGGGCGTGGGACTTTGGAGACTGCATCATTAAGGGCACTGCAGGTTCCTCCTGTGTTCTCTCTCAGATTACGCGTTCTGGGGGAAGCCAGCTGCCATGCTGTGAAGACACTTAAGCAGCACTATGGAGAGGCCCCCGTGGTGAGGAGCTGAGGCCTCCTGCCAACAGCCACGGGAATAAGTCCTGGTGGAAGCACATCTGCCAGCCCCAGTCAAGCCTTCGGATGACTGCAGCCCCAGCCCACAGCTTGACTACAACCTCATGAGAGTCCCTGAGCCTGAACCACCCAGCTAAGCTGCTCCCAGATTCCTGACCCTCAGACACTGCAAGAGCTCTAACAATTGCTGAAGGTACTACATGCTGGGATAATCTGTTACACAGCCAGAGATACTAATACAGCTGCTCAGAGCTCAACAGACTTCTACTTTTCCCCCATTTTGTTCTGTTCTCTGGGCAGCAAATCAAACATGGCATTCTCCTGTTTAAGAGCCCATCAGAGCTGCCTGTCACATTCAGAATAAAAATAACAACTCCTCTATTGGGCTTCCAGGCCTGCATAACCTGGTGGTTTTTACCTACTACAGTCTCACCTCCTACTAGTTTCCCCTTTAGTTTGGCCCCACCAGCCTCCTTTCTGTTCCTCAACCACGCCAAGCTCTCTCCCACCTTTGAACTTGCTGTTCCCCCTGCCAGGAGCACCGGCCCTGGCCACCTTGCTGTGATCCTTCACGTCTCACCTTCAATGTTACCTCCCTCGTGTGACCCTCTCTGACTACACTATCTAAAGGAGCCCCTGGGACCCATTTATTTTCTTTTAAACCTCTTTCATTGTGCAAATGACACTATTATGTTTTTTATCATACTCTACATGGTACTTTTCACCATGACCTTTATTAGTGACTGGTTTCTTTGTTTACCAAGGAGGTGTCCATGGCAGTAGGACAGGGATTTACCATGAGTTTTGCTCATTGCTGTAACTCCAGTGCCTGGCGTTAAAGCCACAAGGCAGATGGCTACTGCATCAAGGGGAAGTGTCTCTCCCTGTCCCTCACTCTCAATTATACAGCCCCCCATATAGGGAATGCCTCTCCCTGCGCCCAAGCTTACCTTCTCAGATCCATGCAAGAAGTCATTGAGGGCCTGTGGATCACTGGAAAAGAAGAGGAAGAGAAGCTGAGGAGGTAAGGAGCTGGGGAGGGGAGGGAGGGGAGGGGTTGAGACAGAGGGCAGGGGGTGGGGAGCCCGTTACTCACCAAATCACGTCTAGTAAGCATCTCCCATCCTCATCATCCATCGCCACTGGATGGGGTGGGGTCAGGAAGAGGGCGAGGGAGACAAGGTTAGATTTTGGCAGCTTGCCTGGCCCCCTCCCTTCAGGGGAACCCCCTGGAGGGGGTCAGAGTTTCTGTTCCCTTGAGTTCATGGAGATAGACGGGGACAAGGAATACCCCCAGGTGCCCTCCTAGCCAGAAACCCCTGACCAGGGACAGGGTCCTTTTCCTCCCGCTCCGACTCTCCCAGCACCTGATGATGATGATGATGATGATGATGATGATGGTATCAACTGAGACTAAGTGGGTCCTGACTGTGCCTCACACACACTAAGCTAATCCTCAGGATATCCCAGGAGGGGCCCCACAGCCCGTACTTTGCAGATGAGAACTGGAGGCACCGGGAGGGTCATCCTCCGTCTCCCAGCAAGCAGGCAGCAGAGCCAGGCCTGGAACCTAGGAGGCCTGGCTCCTGAGCCCTGCTCTTCACCACCCTGCTGTCTTGCCTCCCCAGACATGGGGCGTGTGGTGGGGGTCTGTCCTACATATAAACAGGTGAAGGAGTGAGGGAGCCAGTGTAGAAAACAAGAAGGGCTTTGTGGCTCAAGGCTCTGAGTGGCCCTTGAAGACGTCTGCAGTGTGTTCCCGAGGAAGGGGAGGGTGGTGGGGAAGCTAGGCAGAAGCAAGGGAAAGGGGCTCATGAGGAGGGGAGTTCTGAGTCAGAGAAGCCACCGGGGTAAGGCTGAGCCCCATGGTCTGAATGATGAGGATGAGGATGGCTAACATTTGTCGAGCACTCACTAGGTGCCAGGCACTGTCTGAGCACTTCAGCAATGTTAGCTTGTTCCACCCCCATAGGGAAGGGATCGTTATTCCCACCTGACACCAGGGGAAGCAGGTATTCTCTGTATTTATTTACCCATCCACGCTCACATCCACCTAGCCTTCCCTCCCTTCAAACACCCCTCCAAATATTCCTCCAACCCTCCAAAACATCCCTCCCTTCCCTGCCTCCATCCATTCATTCACTTCTTTATCTTTCCAAACATCCCTCCAAACATCCAACCAGCCCTCAGAAACATTTAACTAGACAACCCTCCCTCCAAAGCTTCCTCCTTCCTCCCTCTAGCCATCAGTCTCTTCTTCCCTCCATCCTTCCATCTACCTACCCATCCTCCATCCTTCCCTCCATCTACCTACCCACCCTCCATCCTTCCATCCATCTACCTACCCATCTTTCCATCCTTCCATCCATCTACCTACACATCCTCCATCTTTCCATCCACCTACCTACCCATCCCTCCATCCTTCCATCCATCTACCTACCCATCCTCCATCCTTCCATCCATCTACCCACCCATCCTTCATCCTTCCATCCATCTACCTACCCATCCTCCATCCTTCCATCCATATACCTACCCATCCTGCATCCTTCCATCCATAACCTACCTACCCATCCCTCCATCTACCTACCCATCCCTCCATCCTTCCATCCGTCTACCTACCCATCCCTCCATCCTTCCATACATCTACCTACCCATCCTCCATCTTTCCATCCACCTACCTACCCATCCCTTCATCCTTCTACCCATATACCTACCCATCCTCCATCCTTCCATCCATATACCTACCCATCCTCCATCCTTCCATCCATATACCTACCCATCCCTCCATCCATCCATCTACCTACCCATCCCTCCATCCTTCCATCCGTCTACCTACCCATCCCTCCATCCTTCCATACATCTACCTACACATCCTCCATCTTTCCATCCACCTACCTACCCATCCCTTCATCCTTCTACCCATATACCTACCCATACTCCATCCTTCCATCCATCTACCTACCCATCCTCCACCCTTCCATCTACTTACCCATCCCTCTATCCTTCCATCCATCTACCCATCCATCCCTCTATCCTTTCATACCTCTACCTACCCATCCCTCCATCCATCCATCTACCCACCAATCCCTCCATCCTTCCATCCATCTACTTACCCATCCCTCCATCCATCCATCTACCCATCCCTCCATCCATCCATCTACCCATCCCTCCATCCATCCATCCATCCATCTACTCATCCCTCCATCCTTCCATCCGTCTACTTACCCATCCCTCCATTCATCCATCTACCCATCCCTCCATCCTTCCATCCGTCTACTTACCCATCCCTCCATCCATCCATCTACCCATCCCTCCATCCTTCCATCCATCTACCCACCCATCCCTACATCCTTCCATCCACCTACCTACCCATCCCTCTATCCTTCCATGCATCTACCTACCCATCCCTCCATCCTTCCATCCATCTACCTACCCATCTCTCTATCCTTCCATCCACCTACCCATCCCTCCATCCTTCCTTCAATCTACCCACCCATCCCTCCATCCTTCTGTCCATCTACCCACCCACCCCTCCATCCTTCCATCCATCTACCCACCCATCCCTCCATCCTTCCATCCATCTACCCACCCATCCCTCCATCCTTCCACCCATCTACCTCCCCATCCCTTCATCCTCCATCCATCTACCTAACCATCCCTCCATCCTTCCATCATCTACCTACCCATCCCTCCATCCTTCCAAGCTTCCATCCAAACACCCCTCCTTCCCTTCTGTCAAATACCCACACAGACCCATCCTTCCAGTCACTCATCCCTTCGTCGCTTCCTGTACCCTCTGCCCCCCTCTCCTCCCAACGACACATACAATACACAATGGAAAAGAAGACCTGATTTCTGAATGGTGGGAATTTACAGCTCAGGACTGTGGAGTTCCCTTACCCTCTTTTTTCGTCAGGGTAGGGGGTCCCAAACCTCACTGATGACGTGACGACTGCCATGGGTCACCATCCCCACCCAAAAACCTCACATATAAAATCTTACATGAACCCTCGGCTGGTGCACAGTCCCTCACCCTGACAGCATACTCTGAACTTCCCTAACAGGGGCCTCCCCAGTGTCACCCCCGAGTCCTCCATCCCCAGTGCTCAGTGACATAATGAAGAGCCCTGGCCAGGGACCTCCCACCGTAGGTTGGGGGGTATTTGCTGAATCATACTCTGAAAAATCTGACGACACATGCATGTTTCACGCCAAAACATGCATGTGGGTAAGAAATGTGACACATACTTTTCCAGGGTTCACGGATCCCCCTCCCTGCAGCACAGACAGATACACATGCATCCCCAGAGCCCCACATGCCAATTACTCTCCCTCTCAGGGGTTGGCTGTGGGGACTGTCCCCAGGGAGGCTCCTCCAGGGCTCTTGCTGCCTTAGGAAGCGGTGAGGACGTGCTCTCACCTGCTCCATATCCCAGCCCCACCAGGCTTCCTCCCGCTGTGTCACCAGATCCATGACCTATGAGCCCCTTCCCTCCCCAACCCGCTCATAGAAGGCACGCAAAGGCATGGTCTGCAAAGAATCTGGAGAAAAGGGGAAAGGGGCAGGGAGAACGATTTTGCCTGCGCTAATGCAGAGGCAGGGTGATGGCCCAGATGATCCAGGGGGCCCAGGTGGGAGAAGAAAGAGCTGGAGATATTGCTTAGCCAGGCTCTTCCAGGAAGGAATGCTCCTTCCTCATCCAGGGGCCAAGGTGGTGCTAGGGAGGTGGAATGAGAGACGGTTGCCCCTCCAGTAATAACAGAGATGCTTCGCTGGTTACCTGCGCTACAAACGAATCATGAAGGGAAGGAGGGGCGTGTCCACTCCAGGTCTACGCGGGGCCCCCAGCTGGGGACTTGGAAAGGGTCCTCTTGGGGGCCAGCTGTGGAGAAAATGAGAGGCAGACAGTGAGTGAGAAAGTCAGTGAAAAGGAAAAAGACGTGGTCAGAGATGGACAGAGCTATGGGAGGTAGGTGGGAGAGGGATGGACAAAGGAGGGGGACGGAACAGAGACGGGAGGCTGAAAAGGTGACATGCAAGAGAAGCTTAAAAAGTTTAAAATCACACAAAATAGCTGGCGCAATGGCTCACGACTGTAAATCCAGCACTTGTGGAGGCTGAAGCAGGAGGATCACTGTAGCCCAGGAGTTCAAGACCAACCTGGCTAGGCAACACAGCAAGATCTTGTCTCCACAAAAAGAAATTTTTTTGGCTGGGCATGGTTGCTTGCCTATAGTTCCAGTTACTCGAGAGGCTGAGGCAGGAGGATTGCTTGAGCCCAGGAGGTCAAGGATGCTGTGAGCTAGGATAGTGGCACTACACTCCAGCCTGGGCGACAATGAGACCCTCTCTCAAAAATAAAAAAATCTGGTGGGCGCAGTGGCTCACCCCTGTAATCCCAGCACTTTGGGAGGCCGAGACAGGTGGATCACGAGGTCAGGAGATCAAGACCATCCTGGGTAACACAGTGAAACCCTGTCTCTACTAAAAATACAAAAAAGTAGCCAGGCGTGGTGGCGGGCACCTGTAGTCCCAGCTACTCGGGAAGCTGAGGCAGGAGAATGGCGTGAACTCGGGAGGCGGAGCTTGCAGTGAGCCGAGACTGCGCCACTGCACTCCAGCCTGGGCGACAGAGTGAGACTCCCTCTCAAAAATAAAAATAAAATAAAATAAAAATAAAAAAATTAAATCGAACAAAACCACGCTACACATACTATTATCCCGTATATATACTACATATGTGTAGCACATACACTATAGCACATAACATTATACTATGTCATTTACTGGTACTTCGGTCTAACAAAATGCAGCCAATTCTTGCTATTTGCAGTAGTGAGGTTCTAGAAAGTCACCGTGAACACCGAGCCGCTGCTCCTGGGGAAAATACAAGGCTAGGTTCCTGCCAGGCTCTGGCCACAGTATTTTCGCCCATCAATCAATACATCACCTTGACTTATATGCGTTTCTGTCTGAAGACATCTTATTTAATCTGTATTGTTGATTCATTCACATTGAACTCACGGCCAACAGGACTATAACTCCTACCTGAAGGAAGCTTCTCTAACACAGGTATTTTCTCCAGAAGGCACATCACAGCCTCACTGCCCTTAGGAACACTAGATTTCTACACCCTGCTTGGAGTCATTTTATTTTATTTATTTGTATTTTTTGTGAGTCTTGCTCTGTCGGAGCAAGCGAGACTCACAGAGTCTCGCTCTGTCACCCAGGCTGGAGTGCAGTGATGCAATCTTGGCTCACTGCAACCTCCGTCTCCTGGGTGCAAGCGATTCTCCCGCCTCAGCCTCCCGAGTAGCTGGGATACAGGCGTGTGCCACTGCACCCGGCTAAGTAGAGACAGGGTTTCACCATATTGGCCAGGCTGGTCTCAAACTCCTGACTTGAAGTGATCCACCCACCTTGGCCTCCCAAAGTGTGGGGATTACAGGAGTGAGCCACCGCATCTGGCCTAGGAGCCATTTTAAACAGAGAAATCACCAATAAGAAGCACAAAGACAGTCGGGCACAGTGGCTCATGCCTGTATCCTGGCACTTTGGGATGCTGAGGCGGGCAAATCACTTGAGGCCAGGAGTTCGAGACCAGCCTGGCCAACATGGCAAAACCCTTTAGTCTCTACTAAAAATAGAAAAAATTAGCCAGGCATGGTGGCGGGTGCCTGTAGTCGCGCCTACTCGGGACGAAAACCACTTGAACACAGGAGGCGGAGCTGCTTGCAGTGAGCCGAGATCGCGCCACTTGCACTCCAGCCTGGGTGACAGAGAGAGACTCCGTCTCAAAAAAAAAAAAAAAAAAAAAGATTCACAAAGATATGAAAACTGTGAACTGTGGCACTAAATCGACTGCAAAAAGGACACTGCTTTGCAATCTGAGCTGAAACAAGACATCAGAGTGCTGCTGGGCCCGACCTCAGCTGGGAACCTGCATGTCAGGCAGCTCAACTTTTCTGGCCACTCTACCCACTTCTGCAAATGACCAGCACCGTTTTGGGGTTACCAATTTTCGCAAGTAGGTGAATTCGCAAATACGGGATCTGTGAAGAACGAGGACCGACTGTGACAATAATAAAACCACTGATTGCGGGCCTCCTATGTGCTGGGTGCTGGTTTAGGTACCCCGCATGTACAACTCATTCGCCTTCCCTAAAACCCCAGAGGCAGGTGCTTCTGTGATCGCTACACAGTAGATGAGGAAATAGGTTCAGAGAGGTTAGTCATCTGGCCGAGATCCTGTAGCTGATAAGGGGTCAGGCTGGGTTTTTTTTTTTTTTTGTTGTTGTTGTTGGCTCTTGTTGCCCATACTGGAGTGCAATGACACGATCTCGGCTCACTGCAACCTCTGCTTCCCGGGTTCAAGTGATTCTCCTACCTCAGCCTCCCGAGTGGCTGAGATTACAGGCATGCACCACCATGCCCAGCTAATTTTTTATATTTTTAGTAGAGACAGTTTCACTATGTCAGCCAGGCTGGTCTGAACTCCTGACCTCAGGTGATCCGCCTCCTTGGCCTCCCAAAGTGCTGGGATTATAGGTGTGAGCCACCGCGCCCTGCCCAGGCTAGGATTTGAGCCCAGGTAGGCTCACTGCAGAGGCCTCGCCCTTAACCAGTACCCCACAGGCGACCATCTCCTGCTACTTCTCTCGTAGGATCTGAAACAAATACAGCAGAATGTTCAGGCACTATTGCGGGGCTGGGTGACGGGGGTATGCGTCTCTGTTATCATTTTATGAATGCCTGGGATGCTTCAGATTGGAAAAGGAGATAAAGGGACTGGCATGGAAGAGGGAGGAAGGAACAGGAATGGCAAGTGGCTTTCTCTCTTCCTCTCAGGTCCTGATCCCAGAAAGATCTAGAAAGCAGATGTCGCAAGACCCTGGAACACAGGATTCTTTTCCTCTGGAATGCGGGTCCTCTGGAATGCGGGTGCCCTGCTCCTGGCCTGGAGGTGTGCATGAGCTCCCAAGACGAAGGGTTCACGTCTGTTCATGCCTCCTCCCTGGCTCTGGTAGGTGTGGCCCAAGCTCTGTGCACGACCTACCTACCAGCAGAATTAGAGACAGGAGGGGGTACAGCTCCCGCGGGGCTTCTGCAAACCAGTCCCGAGGTTGAATTTCGAAGTGGAGGCTGGAGAGCTCTCTGCGGATTCTGTATTTGTGTGCTTTCATTCCAATGACAACATTAAAGACATGAACGGGAATGTCCTGGGGAGAGGGACACGTTCCGTGTTGTGACTAAGCTGTGGTTATGTGAGTGTTCAGAATTTAACAGCTCGGGTTTCTGTGTTTCAACACAGGAAAATGTCACTTCAAAAAACGAAAAAGGAGGGAGGCGTGGGTAGCTCACACCTGTAATCCTAGCCGAGGCAGGGAGGCTGAGGCAGGAGGATGGCTTAAGCTCAGGAGTTGGAGAACCAGCCTGGGCAACACAGCAAGACCTCATCTCTACCAAAAAATTTAAAATTGGCCGGGGGTTGTGGTGGGCCCCTGTGTTCCAAGCTACTCGGGAGGCTGAGGTGGGAGAATCGCTTGAGCTAGAGAGGCCGAGGCTGTGGTGAACCAAGATCGCACCACTGCTCCCCAGCCTGGGCGACACAGTGAGACTCCATCTCAAAAAGAAAAGAAGGCCGGGCATGGTGGCTCACACCTGTAATGCCAGCACTTTGGGAGGCCGGGGTGGGCAGGTCAACTGAGGTCAGGAGTTCAAGACCAGCCTGGTCAACATGGTGAAACCTTGTCTCTACTAAAGTACAAAACTTAGCTGGGCATGGTGGCACACACCTGTAATCCCAGCTACTCAGCAGGCTGAGGTAGACGAATTTCTTGAACCCAGGAGGCAGAGGCTGCAGTGAGCTGAGATTGCACCACTGCACTCCAGCCTGGACGACAGAGCTCCAAAAAAAAAAAAAAAGAAAGAAATTGGGTGAGGGGCTGGGGTTGCTGCCTGCGCACGCTCACAGCAGGAATCAAGTGCATCTTGCCAATTCTGAGGCTCCCATCCCTGGGCTGCCACTTCCCATTCCCAGCCATGTACCCTAAGACAAGTTACTCATCCCCTCTGTGCCTCAGTTTCCCCATCTGGAAAATAGGGGAGGATAACACTACGTCCTCCATGGGACTGTTAAATAGGAACATCTTTAATCCATGTCCTAAAGCACTCTGTAAGCGGTGTGCATGCTAGTCACAATCATTTTAACTGCCACTGTTGATGCTATCTAGTGGTGCAACTCCCAGAACTTTTGGGCCACAGCCCAATGAGTCTGGACAGAAGTCCCTGGCCCCACTTTGGTGCTGTTTGCCACACGTGGCCTATGTGTGTATTTGGAACGGTTAATAGATCCCCTGCTTTAGCCAGGTACCGGGATTCTTTGATCCTTGCAAACACCTGCTATTACCCCCATTTTGCAGATGAGATAAATGCAGTGGAAGAGAGCGGTTTTGGGGGTGCTGCGGTACCTGCACTGTGTGCACCCACACCAGGCCAGCTAGGTGTCTTGTTGCTCTCAACCCAACAGGCAGAGGAAGCCTTTCAAGACACACATGAAGATTAAAAAAACAAAAAAATCAGCCAGACATGGTGTTGCACACCTGTAATCCCAGCTACTCGGGAGACCAAGGCAGGAGAATTGCTTGAACCCAGGAGTTCTAGGCTGCAGCGAGCCGTGATCGTGCCACTGCACTCCAGCCTGGGCAACAGAGCAAGACCCCGTATCCAAAACAAAAACAAAAACAAAACTTTAACATCAAATATCATACATCTGTCTGATGGTTTGGTTGTTTACTGTGTGTCTCCTCCACCAAAATGTCCCTCAGGACAGGAAACTTTGCTTGGTTTGTCCCCTGCAAGATCCTTGGGACTGGCCTGGTATGTGGCATACAGTAGGAGCTCAACAAATATCTGTGGGATGAATGAATGAATGTGCAGAGGAAATTAAACAAATCCTTTCATTTGTTCAAGAGGCAACCTGCTGAAATGTACATTTAGTAGGCACCTACTGTGTGTCTGGTGGGGGGTTGCTAAGGACAGCAAAAGGGCAGAAGCAGACCCCATTCTGGCTTGGGGAGCACGGCCGGTGGTTCTCAGCCAGGGAGGGTGCTGGAGACCCCTCTCCTACCCCCCACAATCAGAAACTTTGGAAGCAGTGACTGAGGTTGCGGGGTGGGGCAGGGGGGTGGGGGGCAGAAGCTTTGGGAGCCATCACATAGTTCCCCTGAGTCCCAGAACCGGGCGGACATGTGGACAGAGCTATAGCCAACCCACCACGGGCACACACAAGAGTGAGAAGTCAGCCTCTGCCACCGGGAGCCATTGCAACCCGGGCTCACTCGTCACTGCGGCATCATGCAGCTGAAGCTGCCTGGCACACCCCAAAGAGCCCGCACTGCCTGAGTGCTTCTGGGTACCAGCCCCTGTGCTCACTCCATATCCACTGATCCCTCCCCATCCCCACGGAAGCACTGCTGACGCACATCTCACAGGAAAAGGAGACTCGGAGGTGTTCGGGACACTTGCCCCAGGTCATACCATGGCACCAGAATTTGAACTCAGACCCTGTGATTCTGAAGACCTCACTCTTCACCACCACGCTATAAAAAGCAGGAAAGGCCGGGCCTGAAAACCACAACCAGCTCCAGAGAACAGCCATGATGCAACAATGACACAGTGTCCTTCCAGAAAATTGTGTGAATTTCTCCTCCACTTGTAATGCAATCGGAGTTTTGCCCTGTCATCAGGAGCTGTGCAGAAGCCAGGCTGCTAGCAGGGTACGGAATTAAAAGGGCCGGCTAAGCTCCACAAACAGGCGGATTTTAATTTCCCAATACAAACTGGAGTAACCCTCAGGTTGCCTGCCAGTAATAAAAAGTCTCCAGAACGATATCAGGAAGTGCAGATGATGTGGCAAAGTCTATCCGTTGCTTTTTAAAACACCATTTCCCCACCTCTCCTCCTCTGCTCACAGAAGCCTGACTCTGTGCAGGGTAACACTTGCCAACGCTAAGATGTAAACAAAGACTGTTCTAGGCCAGTCTCTCAAACTCTGGGTCACGCCTTTGAAGGTTGTGAAATCAAATTAGCAGGTTGTGACCACGAACTGCTTTAAATAATTAAACAGCATGGAAACGAATGGAATGGAATGGAAAGGAATAGAAGATATTAACGCGTACTATGCATAGTAAGAGTGAGTATTTGAGAAATTGGTTTCAATAATGTGTGTGTGTGTGTGTGTGTGTGTGTGTGTACTGCAACACACAGAAACATATTTTGGACTGTCAGTTGTGGTCAAAATAGCCTTAAAATAATTGAACTAAGCCAGCGGCACTCCCACCTCCTTTATCAGACATTCACTTTCCCAGCCTTTCTTTCAGTTAGAGTAAACACAGTTCTGCAAATAGTAAAAACCGAAGTGTACAGACAGGTTCTGCTCAGTGAGACTTTCAGGGAAGATTCAGGGAAAGTTTTTCTTCCAGAATACAAAGACAGAGTTTTTCCAGAAAGACAGTATTTTGCTCCTGCTTCCAGTTTTGAATACAGTTGAGATGACTAGAGCTGTGGCAGCCATTCTGCAACCATGAGGCAACAAACCTGAGGCTGAAAAGCCCACCAGCAGAGGATGGTTGATGGGAGACAAAAAGACCGTGTTCCTTTTTTTTCTTTTGAGACAGAGTCTCGCTCTGTCGCCCAGGCTGGAGTGCAGTGGCGCGATTTTGGCTCACTGCCACCTCCGCCTCCCAGGTTCAAGTGACTCTCCTGCCTCAGCTTCCTGTGTAGCTGGGATTAGAGGCGCCCACCACCATGCCCGGCTACTTTTTGTATTTTTAGTAGAGACGAGGTTCACCATGTTAGCTAGGCTGGTCTCAAACTCCTGACCTCTAGTGATCCGCCCACCTCGGCCTCCCAAAGTACTGGGATTTCAGGCATGAGCCACCGCACCAGCCTGACTGTATTAATAACTTTTCATGGGCTGCCCGCCTCCAAACTTGTTAATCCTTATGGTTTAAGCCATTATTTGGTTTCCCATTATTTGCAGACAAATACAACCTGATGCAAAAGAGCTTTCATTTCTGGATTATCTTTGCAGCCCACGGCAAGGCCTCTTACATGGGTCAAGGGCTGCTCTTTGTGGGTCACTGATTAAGAAGAGAGGCTGCTACTCGGGAGGCTGAGGCAGGAGAATGGCGTAAACCCAGGAGGCGGAGCTTGCAGTGAGCCGAGATCCAGCCACTGCACTCCAGCCTGGGAGACAGAGCGAGACTCTGTCTCAAAAAAAAGAAGAGAGGTCAAACGAAATAGGAGAGGGCTGGTGGAAAAGGGATCTGAAACAAAGGCCACTATGGTTGATCGCAAAGTGGCCAGAAATTCTCCTCCCCTGCCCCACACTCTTTGTAGCTCCTCCTATTAAGAAGTAGGATCTATGACTTCAATCCTTGACCCTGGGCTGGCTTCTTGACTTGCTCTGGCCAACAGCATGTGGTGAAAGTGATGGTGTGTGATTCTTTTTTTGAGATGGCGTCTTGCTTTGTCGCTCAGGCTGGAGTGCAGTGGCACAATCTCAGCTCACTGCAACCTCCACCTCCTGCGTTCAAGCGATTCTCCTGCTTCAGCCTCCTGATTAGCTAGGATTACAGGTGCATGCCACCACAACCACCTAATTTTTGTATTTTTAGTAGAGATGGGGTTTCACCATGTTGGTCAGGCTGGTCTCGAACTCCTGACCTTATTATCCACCCACCTTGGCCTCCCAAAGTGCTGGGATTATAGGCATGAGCCACCGCGCCTGGCCGACGGTGTGTGATTCTGAGCCTGGCAGACTTCCACTCTTTGCCCAGCTGCCAGGTGAAGAAGCCCAGGCTGGCCTGCAAGAGGATGAGAGCCACGTGCCCATCACCCCATCACCCCAGCCAACAGCCAGCCAAGCCCTAGACGCAGAGTCACCAGCTGCCCAACAGCTGACTACAGACACCCAGCCCAGGCCAGAAGCACTTAGCTACACCCAGTCCAAATTCTAACCGTTGGGATCATGGTTTTCCTTTCTCTGTTTATTATTGTTTTGATTTTCTAAGACAGGGTTTCGGTCTGTTGCCCAGGATGGACTGCAGTGGTGCGATCACAGCTCACTGCAGCCTTGACTTCCTGGGCTCCAGGGATCCTCCCACCTTAGCTTCCTGAAGAGCTGGGACTACAGGCGCACGCCACCACGCCTGGTTAATTTTTTGTAGAAAAATTAACTATGCAGCCCAGGCAGGTCTCAAATGCCTGGGCTCAAGTGATCCTCCCATCTGACCTCCCAAAGTGCTGGGATTACAGACATGAGTCACTGTGCCCGGCCAGGGCTGTGTGTTATATAGTGACAGCTCACTGATACAGCTCTTTCTGGGGACTAGGCACCAAGTTTAACCCCACACCTGACTCATCCAAGTTGTATCCCTCCCACCTCCCAAATCTCTCCAATCAGTACCCTCCTGTCCATGACCACTATTCTGGCCCAAATCTAGGCCCTACCGTTTCTTCATCACCCAGCCTGGGTTCACATTTGGCTTATTCACATCTGGCTGCTCCTGCTATTAAAATACTCAAAAGCTTCCCTACCGATTAGTAAATAAATGTTGCCCAAGCAGCCTTGGCTCCTCCTATATGCCTTCCCTGCGCTGGACACCGAGATGCCATGTCCAAACGACCATAGAAAGCCCTCCTCCCAGGCCCGGCTCCCTCTGGCCTCTGCTCCTCCCAGCCAACCCCCTTCCTCACTGGCCACCGGCTAGACCTGCCCGAACTATGAGTCCAACCTCTGCCTGGGCCACGTGGCTACGAGCCCTGGTGTTTGGGAGTCTGGGTGTTTGACTGGGTCAGATTCTGTCCCACGAGCCCTTGACTATGGCCACCTCTGACTTCATCATCTTCGTCACCCCCACCAAGTTTGCTGAGTGCTTACTAAATGCTTCATCTTACTTCATTTCATTCTCACAGCAACCCTATAAAGCAGATGCCATTATCCTCATGCCCATTACACAGATGAGGAGACTGAGGCCAGAGGGTTGGGTACTTGTCCAAGGTCACCCAAGAGCGAGAACTTGAACCCAGCTGAGACTCCTAAGCCCATGGGAACTACATGATGGGTGCCAGCCTGGCCATCTCCCCCTCCCCCCCAGTAGCAGGGGTGTACTGTGACAGGTTCCCCACCTCCGCCAGTCACCCAGGCCAGGTCCTCTACCCCTTTCGTTGTCCTGAAATGCCTCGAATGAGTCATTCCCGTGCACCTTGCTCAGAGAGACAAATGAGGTGATGTGTTTACCTGGTACATGGACTTAACATGCTATGATGCCAAGAAGTTAAGCTCTTAGGATGTATTTCCAAGGTGTTTGTAGTGAGTTGAATGGTGGCCCCCACCACAAAAAAATATGTAAACATCCTAGAACCTGTGGATGTGGCCATCCTTATTTGGAAAAAAGGGTCTTTGTAGATATAATTAGATTAACAATTTTGAAATGAGACTGTCCTGGATTATCTGGGTAGGCTCAAAATCCCATGATAAATGTCCTCTTAACAGCAAAGAAGTCACAGAAGAGCAGAAGGCCATGTGAAGAAGGAGGCAAAGCTCAGTGTCACGTGGCTACGAGCCAAGGACCACCTAGAGCTCCAGGGGCTGGACCAGGCGAAGAAGGCTCTAGGCTCCTCCCTAGAGCCTCCCAAGGGAGCACAGCTCTGACCACCCCAGTGGCCTTGCTAACACCCTGATTTTGGACTTAGGGCCTCTGGAACTATACGAGAATAGCTTTCGGTTTTAAGATCCCGCATCTGTAGTATTTGTTATGGCAACAATGGGAAACTAATGTACACGTAAGTTTCCAAGACAGAGAGGCATATAATATGTACTGAGTATAGAACATATATATGTAGCCTGGGCAACACAGTGAGACCCCATCTCTACAAAAAATTTTAAAAATTAGCCAGGTGTGCTAGTGTGCACCTGTGGTCCCAGCTACTTGGGTAGCTGAGGTGTGAGGATTGCTTGAGCCTGGGAGGTTGAGGCTGCAGGGAGCCATGATCATGCCACTGCATTACAGCCTGGGTGACAGAAGGAGACCCTGTCTCAAAAAAGAAAAAGAAAAGAGAAGAAAATGTGTGTGTGTGTGTGTGTGTGTTTGTATGCACCACCATGTACAGCTGCACAGGTTGTTCACTGCACAAAGGAATCCAAAGGGGCAAGTGGGGCATCAAGTCCAGTCCAGGTTCTGCTCACACCTATGAGCCCCAGAGAAGGGTAGCATCCACATGGAGAAAGGAGTCCCCTTTCTCATTTCATACAAACGACCCACCACAGAGTCATGCCCTCTTAGACAAGCACCATTTTCAATTGCATGCAAAAGCCCTGTAAGAGCTGGCCGGATCCTGGATATGTAGCCTCTTGCATGATGTGTCTATTTCAAAGCTAGAAAAGGAAAACGGGAAGAAAATGTTGATTCTTCACCCACCTCCACCCCTGTTGGGAAAGACAGAGAAAGAGCAATTTGAAGAGCAATTAAAATCTACGCCATCTTTATTTTTAGTGACCTTTAGAGCTCTAAAATCATTGAATTAGTTTAACCAAATAAAGTGGGCTCCATGAAGCTTAGATTGCTCATAAAGCGACTGATGTCTAGCCCCTAAAAGCCTATTTTATACAGGTAGTTACAAACTAGAAACGTTTTGTGTGTCTTCTCTTTTCCCTTTTTACCATTTGACGCTGTTCTAAATACAGCTATAAAGCTGCAGCCTTGCCAAGAAAACCAGGTATCTCAAAAGGGTTTGGATTTTTCTCAATGCTGGCTTATGAGAAACAGGAAAAACCCTGGGAGAGGGTGAAGCACAGGCATGCGGGGTGGGTGACGGGAATACAAAAGAAATGATTATGTTCACCGGACACAGGTCATCAGGCGATGAAGCAGGCTTCGCATTCAGGGAAGAACATGCAGCTAAGAGAAGCAAAGGGGAAACAAACGTTCCCCAAGACGTGCACATGGGTTTGTAGACCACTGGCTCCTAATACAGATTTGGGAATCTGGGAATCAGCAGGTCCCGGTGCGGCCTGAGACTCTGCATTTCTAACGAGTTCCCAGGTGATGCTGATGCTGCTGGCACAGACCACACTCTGTGAACCACTGTTCTAGAAGCTTCTTTTTTTTTTTTTTTTTTTTTTGAGACGAAGTCTCATTCTGTCACCCAGGCTGGAGTGCAGTGGCATGATTTCAGCTCACTGCAAACTCTGCATCCCGGGCTCAAGCGATCCTCCCGCCTCAGCCGCCCAAGTCACTGGGATCACAGGCACCCGCCACCACGCCTGGCGAACTCCTGACCTCAAGTGATCTGCCCGCCTCAGCCTCCCGCAAAGTGTTGGGATTACAGGCATGAACCACCACGCCCGGCCCAGAAGCTTCTGTCTCTTTAATTTTCCTTCTAGGGTTCCTCTTGTTCTTGTATCAAACACAAGCCACCAGCTCCTGGTCAAGGTCCAGGCCCCTGACCAAGTAGTCCCACCAAGTGTTCTCTGAGGCTCGGGAGGGCTAATTTAAAAGTTGCCCAGGGTCTGGTAAACACTTCCAACACCAGCATCCTGGTCAACAGAGGACGGACCATAGTGAGTGAAGATCCCTGCTCCTTGGCCATAAACTTTCTTCCTCGGACCCCCTTGCGGCTCAGAATGGATATGGGAAAGTTTTCACATTTGGCTAAAAAGGCAGAATCTTGTCTTGGGAAGACTGTTTGCTCCTGCTCCTTCTTTTTGCTTGAAAGACTGCTATGAATATAATGACAATGACCGGTGCCGCAGCAGCCATTATGCATTCCTGAGGGGAAGGTCAAGAGAATCAGAGGTTCCTTAGCAAACACACTCAGGGAAAAAAAAAAAAAGAGAGAGAGAGAGTATCAGAGGGACACTGACCTACTGGCCTGACAATCTCAGCTGCCAAACATCCCTGGAATGGCCTTCTCCTAGACATCTTGCCCCAGAGGAGAGAATTAAAGCCTGGATTAAGTAAAGTTAAACATATACCAACTCTATGACCCAACAAATGTCATGCCAAGGTATTAACTCAAGAGAGGTGAAAAGTATATCCACAAAAGCACCTGTACAAAAATTTTTACAGCAGTCTTATTCATAAAAGCCCCTAAATGTAAACAGCACAGACAGCCATCAACAGGTAAATGGATACATTGTTACATCCACACAACAGAATACAGCTTGGCAGTAAAAGGGAATGAAGGACTTCTACATGCAACAACACAAATGAGTCTTAAATGGATCATGCTGAGCAAAGGAAGCATGAGTCCACTTGTATAAAGATCTAGAACATCGGCCCGGCAGGGTGGCTCATGCCTATAATCCCAGCACTTTGGGAGGCCAAGGCAGGTGGATCACTAGGTCAGGAGATCAAGACCATCCTGGCTAACATGGTGAAACCCCGTCTCTACTAAAAATACAAAAAATTAGCTGGGCGAGGTGGTGGGCACCTGTTGTAGTCCCAGCTACTTGGGAGGCTGAGGCAGGAGAATCTCTTGAACCCGGGAGGCAGAGGTTGCGGTGAGCCGAGATCGCCTCTCTGCACTCCAGTTTGGGCGACAGAGCAAGACTCCGTCTAAAAAAAAAAAAAAAAAAAAAAAAAATCTAGAACATCCGGAACTGATTTATAGTGGGGGAAAAAAATCCGACATGTGGCCACTTCAAGGGAGGGATGCAGGAATGTCTGGGAAAGGCTATGAGAGAGCCTTCTCAGATGACAGACGTGTTCTCTAGCTAGATCTGAGTGATGCTTATACAGGTAGTATTTGTCAAAACTCATCAAACTATGCACTTAAGATTTGTGCATTTTACTGCACATAAATTAGATCCCAGTAAAGCACCACTAGCATGTAGAAAAAAATTCCCGGTGCAATTGGTCGTTATTCCAGGTGGCTGTGTTCTATATTACAGAATCTATAAAGTGACTGTGAACACTGGATTAGCAAATACTTAGACATTAGCCATGTCTCCTGGGGGAAATACAAAGTTAGGTTCCTGAAAGCCTCTGGCCACAATGCTTTCATCAACCAATATATAACTTTGGCTTATGTGTGTTTCTGTTTGAAGACACCTTATTTAATGTATAGTTTTTGATTCACTAACATTGAGCCTTCCTCACATCAGCAGCGCCCTAACTTGTGCCTTAATGAAGTTTCTCTAATATGTGTATTTTCTCTGAAAGGCACATCGCAGCCTTCTTGTTTTTGTTTTTTTGAGACAGGGTCTCACTGTTGCCCAGGCTGGAGTGCAGTGGTGTGAAGAGAACTCATGGCAGCCTTGACCTTCCAGGCTCATGTGATCCTCCCAGGTGGGCGCCACCACACTTAGTTAATTTTTAAATTTATTTATTTATTTATCTATTTATTGTATGTGCGTGTGTGTGTGCATCGTGTGTGTGTGTGTGTGTGTGTCGAGACAGGATCTCACCATGTTCCTCAGGCTGGTCTCGACCTCCTGGGCTCAAGTGATTCTCCCACCCTGACCTCCCAAAGTGCTGGGGTTACAGGAATGAGCTACCACGCCCAGTCTCACATTACAGCTTTCCTGGGTTTAGAAACGTTAGACAGCACTTCAGCACTAAACTGGGGACTGTTTTTTTTTTTTTCAGACAGAGTCTCCCTCTGACACCCAGACTGGAGTGCAGTAGTGGTGTGATCTCGGCTCACTGTAACCTCCACCTCCCAGGTTCAAGGGATTCTCCTGTCTCAGCCTTCCGAGTACAGGTACCCGCCACCACGCCCAGCTCATTTTTTTTGTATTTTTAGTAGAGACAGGGTTTCGCCGTGTTGGTCAGACTGGTCTCGAATTCCTGACTTCAGGTGATCCACCCGCCTCAGCCTCCCAAAGTGCTGGGATTACAGGCATGAGCCACTGCACCCGTCTTAAACTGGGGACATTTTATTAATTTTTTTTTTTTTGAGACGGAGTTTTGCTCTTGTTGCCCAGGCTGGAGTACCTGTTGCCCAGGTAGCGTGATCTTTGCTCACTGCAACCTCCACCTCCCAGATTCAAGTGAATCTCCTCCTTCAGCCTCCCAAGTAGCTGGGACTACAGGCATGCACCACCACACCCGGCTACTTTTGTATTTTTAGTAGAGACAGGGTTTCGCCATGTTGGCCAGGCTGGTCTCAAATTCCTGACCTCAGGTGATCCATCCGCTTTGGCCTCCCAAAGTGCTGGGATTACAGGCGTGAGCCACCATGCCTGGCCAAACTGGGGACATTTTAAACAGCAAAATCACAAAGCACGAAAACGTAGAAAACATGGCACTAACTAGATTACAAAAAGGGCACTTGTTTATAGTAAGAGACATAATAAGAAAGCAGGGCGTGGCGTTGCTTGACTGCGGCTGGTGATGTGTGTACCAGGTGACTCAAATTTTTTGCTATCCTGTGAGTGTCCGTAAATGACGGGAATAGCATGGTGTGTTATTGATTTTGGGGTTATGAGTAAGCACTCGCGATTAGATGAATCTGCAAATTTGGTATCCTGGAATAATGAGGACTCACTGCACAGGACGATACCCGTCAAGATCAAGACGCATTCACCCTCTGCCCGACTTCACTTACGGGAACATATCCTGCAGGTGCCAATGACGTGACGAAAAGTATACAGTCAGGGCCTTTAACAGGTGTGTTGTTTTGTGCTTTTTTTTTTTTTTTCCCACAGAGATGGAGTCTTGCTATGTTGCCCAGGCTAGTCGTGAACTCCTGGGCTCAAGTAATCTTCCCACTTCAGCCTCCCAAAGTGCTGGGATTACAGACATGAGCCACCATGCCCTGGCCTTACAGTTATGTTTCTATTAATAATAGCAAGACGGTGGCGGGTGCCTGTGTAGTCCCAGCTACTCGGGAGGCTGAGGTGGGAGAATGGTGTGAACCCGGGAGGTGGAGCTTGCAGTGAGCCGAGATCACGCCACTGCATTCCAGTCTGGGTGACAGAGTGAGACTCCGTCTCAAAAAAATAAAAATAAAAATAAAAATAAGTAATAATAGCAAGATACTGGAAACAACCCACTGGCCATCAGTAGTAAACAGATTGATTTGAGGCCGGGCGCGGTGGCTCAAGCCTGTAATCCCAGCACTTTGGGAGGCCGAGATGGGCGGATCACGAGGTCAGGAGATTGAGACTATCCTGGCTAACATGGTGAAACTCTGTCTCTACTATAAAATACAAAAAAAACTAGCTGGGCGAGGTGGCAGGTGCCTGTAGTCCCAGCTACTCGGGAGGCTGAGGCAGGAGAATGGCGTGACCCTGGGAGGCGGAGCTTGCAGTGAGCCGAGATCGCGCCACTGCACTCCAGCCTGGGCGACAGAGCGAGACTCCGTCTCAAAAAAAAAAAAAAAAAAAAAAGAGTTGATTTTTTTTCTTTTTTTAATTACTTGGGCAGGACTATTGCAGTAGTAAATGGGTTAAATAAACTAGTTTCTCTAAACAGGGGAACAGTATGCAGCTGTACAAAAAAGAAAGAGGTATACAAATGGCCATGAGAAGATACTCAACATCACTGGCCACCAAGGAAGTGCACATCAGAACCACAGGATACCATTTCGCATCCATTAGGATAGCTCCAATCAAGGAGACAGACAAGGGCAAGTGTTCGTGAGGGTGTGGCAGAACATGAACCCTCACTCACTGTTGGTGGGACTATCAAAGGGTGCAGCTGCTGTGGAAACTCGCCTGGCAGTTCCTCCAAAAGTTAAACATAGAGTTGCCACGTGACCCAGCAATTCCACTCCTACTTATAGACCCAAGAGAGGCGAAAACATATGTCCACACAAAAACTGGCCCGAGGCTGGGTGCGGTGGCTCACACTTGTAGTCCCAGCTACTCGGGAGGCTGAGGCAGGAGAGTCGCTTGAACCTGGGAGGCACAGGTTGCAGTGAGCTGAGATTGCACCACTGCCCTCCAGCCTGGGCAACAAGAGCGAAACTCGGTTTCAAAACAAAACAAAACAAAACAAAAAAAAACAAAACAAAGACTGGCCTGTGAACATCGCAGCTCCTTTACTTGCAAGAGGCAAAAGGTGGAAAAGACCCAAACGCCCGTCCATGGATGAACGGATAAATAGATGTGGTGTATCCATATCACAGACTATTACTGCGCCATAAGGAAGGAAGGAAACACTGGCACACGCTCCAACACGCATGAACCTGGAACGCATGACGCCGAGTGAAGGGAGCCAGGCACAAAGGCCATATATTCCATGATTCCATTTATGCAAAATGTCCAGAATAGGCAAACCCAGAGAGATGGAAAGTAGATGCATGGTTGCTAAGGACTGCGGGGAGGGAGAAATTCAAAGCGGCTGCTCATGGGTACCGTTTCTTCTTGAGATGATGAAAATGTTCTAAAATGGATTGTGGTGATGTCTGCACAACTCTATGAATATACTGAAAACCACTGAATTGCTATACTTTAGATGGGTGCATTTTATGGTATGTGAATTATATGTCAATAAAGATGTCATTGAAAAAAAAAAAAAAAGAATGAGGCCAGGCACAGTGGCTCATGCCTGTAATCCCAGCACTTTGGGAGGCCAAGGCAGGAGGATCACTTGAGGTCAGGAGTTCCAGACCAGCCAGGCCAACATGATGAAACCCCGTCTCTACTAAAATATAAAAATTAGCCCGGTGTGGTGGTGTGTGCCCATAATCCCAGCTACTGGGGAGACTGAGGGGGGAGGATCGCTTGAGCCAGTGAGGGTGGAGGTTGCAGTGAGCTGAGATCGTGCACTCCAGCCTGGGGGACAGCACGAGATCCTGTCTCAAAAAAAAAAATAAAGAAAGAACGAGGATGTTCTCTGTGTACTGATAGGGAAAGACAGGGAAAGATCTCCCAGACTGTTGCTACATGGAAAAGTAAAATGCAGAGTGGCATGTTTAAAACGTCACCATCTGATTAAGAAAAGGGTGAAGGAGAAATGATACATATTCTGAATGCTTTTCAATGCCTAAAGAACTTCAGGAAGGGTCTGTATGACACTAAATACACTGACTAACTATGAAGGGACCTGGCAGATGGGAACAGGGATAGGAGGCGTTCCACTGCATAGTTTTCAAAATAATGTTTGCTTTTTCAGCTTTGTGAATGAGCCATCTCAAAAACTAAATTTAGAAATATTTGTTGAAAAAAATAAGAGAGTATTTAAGCCATCAGTGGTCAACTATTACTTGCAGCCGAATGCACACAAGCTAAAAAGCCACTGAGTAAGTAGTAAGAAGCAATGAGATTAGAACCTGGGTTTCATGGACACCAAAGCCTTGGCTGCTTTCCAAGATGCCCCACTGCCTGATTGCTGATGTCTACACAAAGTCTGGACAGGCCAGACGCAGTGGCTGACACTTGTAATCCCAGCACTTTGGGAGCCAAGAGAGCAGGATCGCTTGGGCCCAGGAGTTTGAGATCGGCCTGGGCAGCATAGTAAGACCCTTTTCTCTACAAAAAAAATTAGTTTAAATAGCTGGGTGTGGTGGCACATGCCTCTGATCCCAACTACTCAGGAGGCTGAGGCAGGAGGATTGCTTGAGCCTGGGAGGTCGAGGCTGCAGTGAGCCATGGTCGCACCATTGCACTCCAGCCTAGGTGACCTTGTCTCAAAAAAAAATACTCCAGATGACCTTCCTCCCCTCCACCCTTCCATACCAGAAAGTTTTTTACCTGGATTCTGCATGAGCCTTCCTAATCACTCCCCCATTTTTCTCACATGCCACACAGGCAGAAAAGCCTTAGAGTCCAGAGAAGTGACAGCAGGCCGACATCTGCCCAGGATCTGGCAGGGGTTTGGGCTGGCAGAGTCACAGGCCTGGATCTTAGAGCAAACACCTTCAGATGCTGACCTGGTGCGGTTCAAACGTTCCTGTCCTAAAGCAGGTCCCGGGCAAGCTGTGGGTTTGCAGCCACATCAGAGCCAGGAGTGGGGCTGTCTGTGGGAATCAGCCAACGCTGGTTGGCTCCAAGATGCCACCATTCCTCCTGTCTCTTACATAACTCCAGCCCACCCTTCTCTAGGTCTTGGAACGAGCATCATCTGCCCAACCCTCTCGTGCTCGCTGCCTGGAGGGTAGCAGGGACTTCTAACTGGCCTCCTGCTTCTAAACTCAGTTCCCCACTTGGTGGCCAGAGTGACCTATTTTATTTAAGGTCGTGCTGTTCCCCTTCTTAGGGCTCCCTACTGATCCCTACTGCCCCACAAAGAGAAGCCAAACGCTTTCCTGATGGTGCTGGGAGTGAGGAAGTCATCCCTGCTCTCAAGGAGCTCACGTTCTACTGGCAGGAGTCAGATCCTGAACCTAGAGACAGCACCCCAAAGAGAAGATGAAGGCAAGGACGCCAAGAATGGGTTGGGGAGGGCTGGGGTACATACAGGATGTGCAGGAGGTAAGGGGAGCAGCAATGTGGCCACCCCAGGAGAGGGGGCTCCAGGAAGAAGGAGGAGGACATGCAATGGTCCTGAGGCAGAATCACATGGGTGCCTCAGGGGCCACGAGCAGTGATGAGGGCATGAGCATGAGTAGACACACGGGAGACGCGAGGTCAGACAACAAGGGTGAGGACTTCAGCTTTTATTCCAGGTGAGCCCCGGGCCGCGGGAGGGCTCCAGACAGGGCAGGGACATGACCTGACTTGGGTGTTTACAGGTTCCTTCTGCAGTCCGTTCTGGAGTGGAGAACGGACTGCAGAAGGTGATGATGGAAGCACAGAGAGGAGGCGACGGTAACGGTCCAGGCAGGAGACATGGTGACAGGAGAGGGGACGAGGCACAGTCAAATTCTGGACATAACAGCAGAGCAAGAGGGTTTGCAGATGGATTGGCCACGAGGTGTAAGGGAACAGCAGAGCAGAGAGCCCTCCAGCATTTGAGAAGGCTGGGCGGGCCAGGCGGATGGTGTCAAGATGGGTGGGCCGGGCAGATGGTGTCAGACTGTGCGGGTCAGACGGATGGTGTCAGGATGTGTGGTGCACACAAGCCCACATACATGCTCCTTCCTCTCATCTACTGCCCTCTTCAGGGAAGCCCATTCCCCTCTAATGCATTCCACTGGTCCCAAAGCTACTGATCACCTTATTAAGAGAGGAGATGACCCCAACCCCAACCCAGGGCACAGCAGGGAGGGCTGCCCAGAGCCTCAGAGAAGGAGAGAAATACTGAAGTGGCAGCCACAGGCAAGACCTCCACACCTCCCTCTAAGAGCAACACCTCTTATATTAGGTTGGTGCAAAAATAATTGTGCCTTTTGCCATTAAAAGTAATGGCAAAAACCGGCCGGGCACGGTGGCTCACGCCTCTAATCCCAGCACTTTGGGAGGCCAAGGTGGGTGGATCACTTGAGGTCAGGAGTTCGAGACCAGCCTGGTCAACATGGTGAAATCCTGTCTCTACTAAGAATACAAAAATTGGTCAGGTGCTGTGGCTCAGCCCTGTAATTTGGGAGGCTGAGGCAGGAAGATCACGAGGTCAGGAGTTTGAGACCAGCCTGGCCAACATAGTGAAACCCCGCCTCTACGAAAAATACAAAAAACTAGCCAGGAGTGGTGGCTGGTAGCTGTAATCCCAGCTACTTGAAAGGCTGAGGCAGGAAAATCATTCGAACCCGGCTGGCGGAGTGTTGCAGTGAGCTGAGATTGCACCGCTGCACTCCAGCCTAGGTGACAGAGCAAGACCTTAAAAAAAAAAAAAAATTATCCAGGCATGGTGGCATGCACCTGTAATCCCAGCTACTCGGGAAGCTGAGGCAGGAGAATCGTTTGAGCTCCGGAGGTGGAGGTGGCAGTGAGCTGAGATTGTGCCACTGTACTCCAGTTTGGGCGACAGAGACTCTGTCTCAAAAAAAAAAAGTAATAGCAAAAACTGCAATTACTTTTGCACTAAATGGCAAAAAGTCTGATTACTTTTTACACTAACCTAAATCTCACTTCAGAATCTGTCCCTACCCCAAAGCCTAAGCAGCTTCCAAGTTTATATTTGACTTTGAGTACTCAATAATCTTGGGGTTTGCTTTGCAGTGTGAGGTAGAGATCTGATTTCATCTCCTTCCACCTGTGGACGACCTTTTTACTTTTGATCCCTACCTCTGTTTATTATGAGTCCCTCGTTTCCCCACAAATCTGACCATTGGCCATATCGACCTCATACCATGTCTTCATGTGCCTGGTTCTCCTCCTGGACTCTGTTCTATTCCATTAGTAGGATATCAAGTTCTACTAATTCCCTAACCTCAGAGATAAAATAGATTCTGTTGGACAGGTAATCAATACATTGACACCGAGCAGAAAGTGGCAGGTGAGTGGGGAAGTGAGGTTTCTCCAGGAAGGACACAAGATCTTCGAGGCAGAGACAGTAACATTCCTTTGCTTGTCAATATGTTCCTGTTTGAATTTCTGATTATGCTGACTTATATATTATGAGATCAACTTTTAACTATTAATCCTCACAAAAGATACAGAGGGCATACAACAGTGCTCACAAATAAATGAAAAGATTAACAATAATATTAATAATGTACAGGCCAGGCACAGTGGCTCATGCCTGTAATCAGAGCACTTTGGGAGGCCAAGGCAGGTGGATCACTTGAGATCAGGAGTTTGAGACCAGCCTGGCCAACACAGTCAAACCTCGCCTCTACTAAAAATACAAAAAATTAGCCGGGCGTGGTGGCAGGCACCTGTAGTCCCAGCTACTTGGGAGGCTGAGGCAAGAGAACGGCGTGAACCCGGGAGGCGGAGCTTGCAGTGAGCCGAGTTCGCGCCACTGCACTCCAGCCTGGGCAACAGAGTGAGACTTCATCTCAAAAAAAAAAAAAAAAGCCGGGCGCGGTGGCTCAAGCCTGTAATCCCAGCACTTTGGGAGGCTGAGACGGGCGGATCACGAGGTCAGGAGATCGAGACCATCCTGGCTAACATGGTGAAACCCCGTCTCTACTAAAAATACAAAAAACTAGCCGGGCGAGGTGGCGGGCGCCTGTAGTCCCAGCTACTCCGGAGGCTGAGCCAGGAGAATGGCGTAAACCCGGAAGGCGGAGCTTGCAGTGAGCTGAGATCCGGCCACTGCACTCCAGCCTGGGAGGCAGAGCCAGACTCCGTCTCAAAAAAAAAAAAAAAAAAAAAAAAAAAAATTGGCCTGGCATGGTGGTCCACGCCTGTAGTCCCAGCTACTCAGGGGGTTGAGGGAGGAGAGCTCAGGGCTCACTTGAGCTCAGGAGGCAGAGGCTGCAGTGAGCCAAGATCAGCCCACTACACTCCAGTCTGGGCGGCAGAGCAGAGCAAGACTCTGTCTCCAAAAAAAAAAAAAAAAAAAAAACTCCTGACCTCAGGTGATCCCCGCCCCGCCCCCCCGCCCCCGCCCCCACCCCCACCCCCACCCCCACCCCCACCTCGGCCTCCCAAAGTGCTGGGATTACAGGCGTGAGTCACCGCTCCCAACCATGCCCTTCCTTTCCTCAAGTATCACCAGGGCCATTTGTAGTCAAAAACCCTCGCCCAGTCCATCTGCTTGCTTTCCTGCAGGCACTGATCGCTATCTGACAGGCCATAAATGGGACTTATCTTAGCTCCTGCCCAGCTCCCCCAGGAGCCGTGAGCTCCAGGTTTCTTTTTGTTCGCTTTGTGTAAATACTGACTGACAGGGACTCTTGAAGGAGGATGATTCTCAGTGGCCACAGGTAATGCTGTCGGCGCCTGACCTAGGCCTCACTGGGGCACATCCACAGGCCAACCAGAAACCACAGGGATGGGCCAGCTGGAGGCAGGAGAGGAGGTGAAAGGGCACAGGAGCGGGATGCAGCCCCAACAGCCACTGCGGGCTCAGAGACGCCCAATCTATGGGGGTGGGCAGTTAAATTGGGCATCAGCACAGAAGGCAGGGAGGGAACGAGCAGTTCAGAGACAGAGAGAGGGACGGGGAGACGGGGACAGGAAAACAGGGAGACAGAGAGAAGGGAGATGCTCCACAAGAACTGACGCACCCTCCCCCCATCCCGCACACTGATCCAGGAGCAAGTTAATCCAGTCGATCTACACCAGTGGATCGATCTACACCTGCCCAGGAAATGCCAGGAGCACCCCCACCCCCAATAAACAACCCCAAATGCCAGGGCAAATATGCCAAATGCCCCCCAGGGGGTGACACCGCCCCCTGTGAACTTCGGTCTCCATATCTAGACACTGAAGCCCAACAGGACACCCCTCATGGTGGACAGGCTCCCCACGCAGTGTGGATGAGGACGTGGCAGGGTCTTCACTAACGATATGGACATCTGGGTCACAGGCACCGTGGAAAAGCATGTTTCTCAAGTCCAGAGAGCAAGGGTTAAAGACTAAAACCAGCAACAGAGACAGGTGATGGTGGCTTCCAATCCTCACCCAGGAAGGAGGGTTCTAGAACATGCAACATGGGCCACACACATGTGCCAAGGAGAGATAGGAGCCCACAGATCATTTTTACCGGTTACCTAACAGGTGCTACTCTCTAAGGAATCCCAACTTGATGAAAAACGGGGCAGAGGTGGACCACAAAACACATTCTAGAATGTTCACAGCACCCCTGAACTGAAACAACCCAGATCCTATCAACAGGAGAATGGATGAATCATCAAAATGAGAGAGAAATCAGAGCCCTCCTGCATTGCTGGGCGATACACAAGGGTGCCGCCGCAGTGGAAGAGTCTGGCTGGTCTCAGCAGGTTAACATGCAGTTACCCTGTGACCCAGCAATTCCACGGCCACGTAGACACCAGCAGAAATGGAAACACGTGTCCACACAAAAGCCTGCACACGAATATTCATACGGCATCATTCAGAACAGTGCAAATTGAAAAAAAAAACCCCTCCAATGTCCACCAACTGAACGGATAAACAAAATGTGGCCTATCCATACAAGGGAATATTACTGAGTCAGGAAAAGGGATGAGACAGTGATACATGCATGGATGGACCCTGACAACATCATGCTGACTGAAAGAAGCCAGGCACAAAAGGCCATGTCGTGTAAGAGTGTGTTTCCACGAAATGTCCAAAATAGGCAAATTCACAGAGCCAGAAAGTAGATTTGTGGTTGCTGGAGGCTGGGAGGGGGAGAAGGAGTGGGGATGATGGCTAAGGGATGCAGGGTTTCTTTCTGAGGTGATGAAAATGTTCTATAATAGATTATGGTGATGGCTATAACTCTGCAAACACACTATAAACTGTGGTGAACGATTTACATGGGTGAACTGTATGGTATGTGAATTATATCTCAATAAAGCTGTTAAAAAAAGGAGTAACTGTGTGTGAGAGTGTTACTTTATAATTGCTAGATGAAATGAGCATATTTTACACTTTTCTGGAGGAATCCTCGAGTTACTTCACCTCACTGTGTCTCAGTTTCCACTTCTGATAGTAACCGTCTCACCTTCAAGGGACTATCAGGAGGATTAAACAAATTAATACGGGTGAAGTGTATGACCTGAGCTCCCAGGATGTGCTAGGGAAGTACTCTCAGGAGAAGCTGTTATTCTCAAATCCCCGGGCTAAGGCTCAAAAAGTAAAACACAGGGGAGAAATGTTCTTAAGCATGGTATTTCAGCCGTGTGTGTGTGTGTGTGTGTGGTGTGTGCGTGTGGTGTGTATGTGTGTGTGTGGTGTGTGTGTGGTGTGTGTATGGTGTGTGTGTGGTGTGTGGTGCATGGTGCGTGTGGTGCGTGTGTGTGGTGTGTGTGGTGTGTGTGTGTGGTGTGTGTGTGGTGTGTGTGTGTGGTGTGTGTGTGTGTGGTGTGTGTGTGTGGTGTGTGTGTGGTGTGTGTGTGGTGTGTGTGTGGTGTGTGATGTGTGTGCGTGGGTGTGTGTGTGGGGTGTGTGTGTGGGGTGTGTGTGGGGTGTGTGTGGGGTGTGTGTGTGTTATGTGTGGTGTGTGGTGTGTGTGGGGTGTGTGTGTGCTGTGTGTGTGTGATGTGTGTGGTGTGTGTGTGTGTGTGGTGTGTGTGGTGTGTGTGTGGTGTGTGTGGTGTGTGTGTGGTGTGTGTGTGGTGTGTGTGTGTGGTGTGTGTGGTGTGTGTGTGGTGTGTGTGTGGTGTGTGTGTGTGGTGTGTGTATGGTGTGTGTGTGTGGTGTGTGTGTGGTGTGTGGTGCGTGTGGTGCGTGTGGTGTGTGTGTGTGGTGTGTGTGGTGTGTGTGTGTGGTGTGTGTATGGTGTGTGTGGTGTGTGTGGTGTGTGTGTGTGGTGTGTGTGTGGTGTGTGTGGTGTGTGTGTGTGTGGTGTGTGTGTGTGGTATGTGTGGTGTGTGTGTGGTGTGTGTGTGTGTGTGTGGTGTGCGTGTGGTGTGTGTGTGTGTGGTGTGTGTGTGTGTGGTGTGTGTGTGGTGTGTGTGTGTGGTATGTGTGGTGTGTGTGTGGTGTGGTGTGTGTGTGTGTGTGGTGTGTGTGTGTGGTATGTGTGGTGTGTGTGTGGTGTGTGGTGTGTGTGTGTGTGTGGTGTGTGTGGTGTGTGTGTGTGGTATGTGTGGTGTGTGTGTGGTGTGTGTGTGTGTGTGTGTGTCAGGCTGAGCTGATCCCTTGGACTTGATTAAAAGCCTCCACTCCGAGCTCACCAGGGGCTGGTGATTTCTGGAGATTTTTGCAGATGCTCTGGAGACACAGGGAAGTTTCCAGCAGGGACCCACCTCTGCTCCCCTGAGGACCCTGGTGTCCCCACTGTGAGGCAGAAATCCCAGGTCTGGCGACACAAGCCCTCAGGGGGCAGAGCATTCCCCACCCTGGATGTACCCCCCACCCGGACCCCTTGCCAGTTCCCAAAATGCACCTCCCTGGCTGAGGCTCCCCTGCCCTGAGTTTTCTTTTTCCTTTCTTCCTTTTTCTTTTTCTGGGGACAGGGTCTCACTCTGTCACCCAGGCTGGAATGCAGTGGCACAATCACGGCTCACTGCAGCCTCAATTTCCTGGGCTCAAGAGATCCTCCTGCTTTGGCCTCCAGCATAGCTGGGACTACAGGCACGCGCCACCATGCCCAGCTAATTTTTTTTATTTTTTGTAGAGGCAGGGTTTCACTATGTTGTCCAGGCTAGTCTCGAACACCTGGCCTCAAGCAATCTGCCTGCCTCAGCCTCCCAAACTGCTCAGATTACAGGCATGAGCCACTGCACCTGGAATCTCAGTCTTTAGCTCTCAAAATATGTCTCTCCTGTCAACTGTGCAAACTGAATGCCTGAGGGCAAGAGGAAGAGCCAATCAGAAGGGAGATCAGAAGGAAATATGCCCAAACGTTAACATACTTGCTCTACCCCAGGCGTGACAGGATCACAAGTTACTTTTGTGTTCTCTGCGTTTTTGGAACTTTGTATATTCCAGTTTGTTTTTTGCTCCTTCCCCTTTCCTCTTTTGCTCCTTCTAATGATCCTCTATGACCTTTTCATGTTAAGAGACCATTTTTCTTTAACCTTTTCTTGAAATTATATGACCCCAATATTATGAGTGCAGCGGGCTGTCCAGCTGAACCTGCCAGAACAAGGACAAGATGACGACCAGCCCTTTGGAAAGGAACCAGAATGTCCCTTTCAAAGGCAGAACCTCAGGGTGCTTAAGAACGCAAGCTCTGGAAATTCCAACCGGCCATGTGTAGCCTGGATCTCACTGAGAGGAAACAACCAACAAACTGAAAGTGAGGGACATTTTACACAATAACTGGCCTGGACCCTTCCAAAATGTCAACATCATGAAACACAAAGAAAGGCTGAGGAAACCTTCCAGAATGAAGGCACTGAAAGAGGCCAAATAAATGCAACTGGTGTGATTCCAAACCTCATCCTACATCGGGGTGGGGAGAATATGGCTCTGAGGGACATTTTAGCATCCAGATTTTTAGCATCCAGATAGAACTGACAGAGCCAGAATACGGAGAGTGGCTGGGTTAATGGTGGTGTATCAATCAATGTTCAACAAGGTGCGTTTGATAACTGTCCTGTGGTTACATAAGAGAATGGTTCTTTGGAAATGCACGTTCGTGTCATTCCTACTCTCAAATGGTTTAGGAGAAACACAGGACAGAGAGAGAAAGAGAAAGTGTGTGCATGTAGAGTTCAGGTGAAACTGGTTCATTTTCCTTAAGAGTAAACTGAGATCTGCAGACAGAAAACCTTTTGCTCTAGTGGCCTGTAGAAAGAAAAACAGATGGAATGAAATCTGGGTGTGGTGGCTCACGCCTGGAATTCCAGCACTTTGGGGAGGCCAAGGCGGGCAGATCACTTGAAGCCAGGAGTTTGAGACCAGCCTGACTAACATAGCAAAACCCCATCTCTACTAAAAACACAAAAATTAGCTGGGCATGTTGGCGGGTGCCTGTAATCCCAGCTGCTCTGGAGGCTGAGGCAGGAGAATCACTTGAACCCAAGAGGCAGAGGTTGCAGGGAGCTGAGAATGCGCCACTGCACTCCCCCCTGGGTGACAGAGTGAGACTCTGTCAGAAAGAAAAGAAAGAAAGGGGAAGGGGAAGGGGAAGGGGAAGGGGAAGGGGAAGGGAGGAAGGAAGGAAGGAAGGAAGGAAGGAAGGAAGGAAGGAAGGAAGGAAGGAAGGAAGGAAGGAAGGAAGGAAGGAAGGAAGGCAGGCAGGCAGGCAGGCAGGCAGGCAGGCGAGAGAGAAAGAAAGAGAGAGAGAGGGAGAGAGAGGAGAGAGAGGAGAGGAGAGGAGGCAAAATATTAAAAGTTGGTGAATCTGGGCCAGGTGCAGTGGCTCACACCTGTAATCCCAACGCCTTCAGAGGCTGAGGCAGGAGGATCGCTTGAGGCTGAGGACTAAGAGTTTGAGACCAGCCTGGGCAACATGGCCACATCTAGTCTCTGCAAAAAAAAAAAAGAAAAAGAAATAATTAGCTAGGCATGATGGGCACACCTGTAGTCCCAGCCACCTGGGAGACTTGAGGTGGGAGGATCCCTTGAGTCCAGCAGGCAGAGGCTGCAGTGAGCCATGATCTCCCTACTGTACTCCAGCCTGGGCAAGAGAGCAAGACACTGTATCAAAAAATAAAGAAATAAGTAAAAGGTTCGTGAATGTAGGTAAAGGTCTCTCTATATCACGCTCTGTGCCTCCTGGCTGTGCAACCTGGAGCAAGTGACTTCCCTCTCTGTTGTTCAGTTCCTAGGTCTATAAAATGGTCATCGGAACAGAATTCACCCCCTAGGCTGGTGGTGTTCTGGCTGAACATGCATCTGGTAGTCTCGCAGCCAACCTGGGTTCTGGTGGGGCTCTGGACGCTTACATATGCTCAGCATTGCCCGTGCTTCCAGGGCTGTTTCAGGATTTCATGAGTCCAGAGCCTGATACAGCAAACAACCGATGTTAATTGTTAGAACCACCATGAGAAAAGCAAAACCATGAAAATGTATGCCTCGTTTTCTCAGCTAACCTACAGGCTGTTCGAAGTCAGAGAGTGCGGCTTCTGCTGGGCTCTTCTGTCCACAGCCACCCAGTGGGAGGCTGGTGTCCCTCATCACAGCCTGTCGAAGGCCAGAGACCCCAGGGACAGCACCGTGAGCAGCCCTGGCGTGAGAAGGGATGATCATGGCTGGATGCCAGGGACTCTGCGACAGGGCCAGTATCCCAGGTGACAGATGCCCCTCCAGGGCCTGGACTGAGCCGCTAGGATGCAGAAAGAGCCACATTCAAAGCCTTCGCTTTGTCAGTCAGGGGCAGCACACCAGGGCCCCAGATGTATTTGGGTTGGTTACAGAGTCACTTTTGTAGGTTAATTTTTAGCATCCAGAAAAAGGGCTTTTAAAAATAATTCCAGACCAAGCACAGTGGTTCACGCCTGTAATCCCAACCCTTTGGAAGGCTGAGGCAGGAGGATCACTTGAGGTCAGGAGCTCGAGACCAGCTCAGCCAACATGGCGAAACCTTGTCTTTACAAAAAATACAAAAATTAGCCAGGCATGGTGGAGGGCACCTGTAATCCCAGCTACTCAGGAGGCTGAGGCAGGAGAATCGCTTGAATGCAGGCGGCAGAGGTTGCAGTGAGCCAAGATTGCGCCACTGCACATCAGCCTGGGCAACAGAGCAAGACTGTCTCAAAAGAGACAACAAACGATCCAATTTAAAATGAGCAAAAGAAGGTATGCAAACAGCCCATAAATCAATGCAATGTTCAACATCTCTAGTCATCAGGGAAATTAAAACTACAACCATAATGAGATATTACTACATACCTGTTAGAATGTCTGACATTATAAAGACTGACGATGGCAAGTTGGTGGGGAGGATATGGAGCAACTGGAATGCTTATCCATTGCTGGTAGTAAACAACTGCTTTGAAAAATATTTAACACTTTTTTTCTTATTTTCTTTTTGAGACAGGGTCTCACTTTGTCATCCAGGCTGGAGTGCAGCAGCACGATCTTGGCTCATTGCAACCTCCGCCTCAAGAGGTCCTCCTGCCTCAGCCTCCCGAGTAGCTGGGACTACAGGTGCGTGCCACCATGCTTGGCTAATTTTTTTGTATTTTTGAAGAGACTGGGTTTTGCCATGTTCCCAGGCTGATCTCAAACTCTTGGGCACAAGCAATCCTCTCGCCTCAGTCTCTGAGAGTGCTGGGACTATAGGCGTGAGCCACTGTGCCCGGTTGGGCAGTTTCTAACAAAATTAAACATACCCTTATCATCCGACCCTGCCATTCCACTTCTAGGTATTTGCCTGAGAGAAATGATAGCATAGGTCCACACAAAGACTTGTACCAGCATGTTCAAGCAGCATCATCTACAGCAGCCAAACACTAGAAATAACCCAAAGGTCCATCAGCAGGTGAATGGATGAAAAAAATTATATATCTGCATAATGGCATATTGCCAGCAAAAGAAGGAATGAACTAATGGTTCACACAACATAGATGAATTTCAAAATCACGATGCTGAGCGACAGAAGCCTGATACAAAAGAGTATGTGCTGTGTGACGGTATTTATGTCAAACTCTAGAACAGACAAATTGAAACTTCAGAAAGCTGCAAAATCAGCATGGAAAAAATCAGTTATGTCTCTATACACTAACGGTAAACCTATCCAAAAAAGAACTTAGGAAAAAACCGCATTTACAATAGCATCTAAAAGAATAAAATAAATTTAACCAAGCAAGTGAAAGATCTGAACTGAACACTGACAACTATGACACATGGCTGCAAGAAATTATAGAAGACACAAGTAATGGAAAGATGGCGCATGTTCATGGATTGGAATACTTAATATTGTGAGGAAAAATATATACATATTACTCAAATTGGTCTATAGATTCAAGGTAATCACTATCAAAATTCCAACGGCATTGTTCACAGGAATAGAAAAAAAATCCTAAAATTCCTATGAAACGACAAAAGACCCTGCCTGAATAGCTGAATTTTTTTTTTCTTTTTCTTTTTTTTTTTTTTTTTGAGGAGGAGTCTCGCTCTGTCGCCCAGGCTGGAGTGCAGTGGCATGATCTTGGCTTACTGCAAGCTCCACCTCCTGGGTTCACGCCATTCTCCTGCCTCAGCCTCCCGAGTAGCTGGGACTACAGGGGCCCACCACCACGCCTGGCTAATTTTTTTGTTTTTTTAGTAGCGACGGGGTTTCACGGTGTTAGCCAGGATGGTCTCAGTCTCTCGACCTCGTGATCTGCCCGCCTCAGGCTCCTAGAGTGCTGGGATTACAGGTGTGAGCCACCGCGCCCGGATGAATTTTTATTTCATTTTTTATTTTTTGAGATGGGGTCTCGGTCTGTCACCCAGGGTGGAGTGCAGTGGCATGATCATAGCTCTAACTGCTGGGCTCAAGTGATTGTCCCGCCTCAGTCTCCCAAGTAGCTAGGACCACAGGTGAGATTCTAAGAAAAAAGAAAAAAGCGGCCGGGCGCGGTGGCTCAAGCCTGTAATCCCAGCACTTTGGGAGGCCGAGACGGGTGGATCACGAGGTCAGGAGATCGAGACCATCCTGGCTAACACGGTGAAACCCCGTCTCTACTAAAAATACAAAAACTAGCCGGGCGAGGTGGCGGGCGCCTGTAGTCCCAGCTACTCGGGAGGCTGAGGCAGGAGAATGGCGTAAACCCGGGAGGCGGAGCTTGCAGTGAGCTGAGATCCGGCCACTGCACTCCAGTCCGGGCGACAGAGCAAGACTCCGCCTCAAAAAAAAAAAAGAAAAGAAAAAAGCTGGAGGCATCACACACTCCCTGAATTTGCTGATTAGAAAAGACAAGCTGAATCTACAGTTACAGAAAGCAGAGATTTTTATATTGTCTGAGCCAGGGGGTAGGAAGGATTGATTATAAAAGGGCATTATTGATCCTTTTGGGGTAACAGAAACATTCTGTACCCTGATTGTGATGATGGTTAATAATGGTACACATTTATCAAATTGTATCCAATAACACTTTTTAAATGGATGTGTCCCATTGTACATAAATTATACCTAAGTAAAGTTTACTAAAAAAAAAAAAAAAAAAAAATCTGGCCAGGCACGGTGGCTCACATCTATAATCCCAGCATTTTGGGAGGCTGAGGCAGGCAGATCATAAGGTCAGGAGATCGAGGCCATCCTGGCTAACACGATGAAACGCGAACTCTACCAAAAATCCAAAAAAAAAAAAAAAAATTAGCCGGGCATGGTGGTGGGTGCCTGTAATCCCAGCTACTCAGGAGGCTGAGACAGGAGAGTTGCTCGAACCTGAGAGGCGGATGTTGCAGTGAGCCGAGATCGCGCCACTGCACTCCAGCCTGGGCGACAGAGCGAGACTCCAGCTCAAAAAAAAAAAAAAAAAAAAAAAAAAAATCCGACTCTGACTCCAGACTACCCAGTTCAAACCCCAGCTCCACCACTTACTGGCTGTGCCACTGGGCAAGTGTTTTCAAATCCCTGCCTCAGGACCTTTGCACCTGCTGTTCTTGCAGCTAGGAACTCTGACAGGGCTTTACACTGACAGGGCTTGCTCCCTCACCTCCTTCAGGTCTTTGTTCAAATGTCACCTTTTCAGCAAGGGCCGGTTACAACGACCACTCGCATTGCCAGCCCTCTCCACCCCCATTCCCTCTCTTTTCCTCCACAGCACTCAGCACAGTCTGATGAGCCCGACTGTGAGTCTCCTCCACCAGCAGGTCAGCTCCCCAAAGGCAGGGATTTTTTTTTTTTTTTTTTTTGAGACAGAGTCTCGCTCTGTTGCCCAAGCTGGAGTGCAATGGTATAATCTCGGCTCAATGCAACCTCCGCCTCCTGGGTTCAAGTGATTCTCCTGCCTCAGCCTCCTGAGTAGCTGGGATTACAGGCATGCACCATCATGCCTGGGTAGTTTTTCTCTTTTTAGTAGAGACAGGTTTTTGCCACATTGGCCAGGCTGGTTTCGAACTCCTGTCCTCAAGTGATCTCAGCCTCAGCCTCCCAAGGTGCTGGGATGACAGGCGTGAGCCACTGTGCCCAGCCAGGGATGTTTGACTTGTTCATGTCACATCCCCACTCCCAAAACTGCCACGTATACAATACAATAGGAGCTCAGTAAATTACTGTCAAATAAGTTAACAAAGGAGGATATATGTTACTCTCATTTTTGGATGCAAATCACAGACATGCTCAATAATGTAGCCTTATGACAGAGTGACGCTAACCTAGGTGTCCAGCCAAGCAGGACTGGCCCAAGAGGTTAGGGCCTTCCAATGGAACACCACGCCACTGTGAAAGAGGCTGAGTCTGGTAAATCAGAACCTGCCGATACGTTGTTAGAAAGAAGAGCAGGCTGGGCATGGTGGCTCACGCCTGTAATCTCAACACTTCGGGAAGCCCAGGTGGGAGGGTTGCCTGAGACCAGGAATTTGAGACCAGCCTGGGCATCATAGCTAGACCCCATCTCTACAAAAAAATGTTTAAATTAGGTAGGCGTGGTGGTGCACACCTGTAGTCTCAGTGACTTGGGAGACTGAAGGTGGGAGGATTCCTTGAGCCCAGGAGGTCAAGGTTGCAATGAGACATGATGGTACCACTGCACTCCAACCAGGGCAACAGAGAGAGACACTGTCTCTTAAAAAAGAAAAAAAAAAAGAAAAAAAAAAAAAAAAGGCAGGGTGGGGGACCAGGCGTCATGGCTCACACTTATAATTGCAGCACTTTGGGAGATAGAGAGGGGTGGATTGCTAGAGGTCAGGAGTTCAAGGCCAGCCTGGGCAGTATGATGAAACCTCAGCTCTACAAAAAATATGAGAACAAAATTAGTCAGGTGTGGTGTTGCACACCTGTAGTCCCAGCTACTCAGGAGGCTGAGACGGAAGGATCACTTGAGCCCAGGAGGTGGAGGTTGTAATGAGCTGTGATCACACCGCTGCACTCCAATCTGGGTGACAGAGTGAGACCTGGTCTCAAAAAATTTTTTTAAATGGTAAAAAAGAAAAACAAAGGTCAGAATGGTATTAGAGTAACCTGCTGTTGGCAGGGCGTGATGGTTCCCGCCTATAATCCCAGAACTTTGGGAGGCCGGGGCAGGCAGGTAACTTGAGTTCAGGAGTTCGAGACCAGCCTGGCCAACATGGTGAAACCCCGTTTCTACTGAAAATACAAACACTAGCCGGGCATGGTGGCAGCCACCTGTAATCCCAGCTACTTGGGAGACTGAGGCAGGAAAATCACTTGAACCTGGGAGTGGGGGTTGCAGTGAGTCAAGATTGCGCCATTGCACTCCAGCCTGGGCAACAGAGCGAGTCTCAAAAACAAAACAAAACAAAACAAACCTGCCTTAAAAAGTGTGTGTGTGTGTGTGTGAGCGAGCGAGCGAGATGCTGACACATGCACAGAACATCTCTTTGAAAGGAGGTCCAAAAATCCTAACCATGTTGCCTCTGGGAAGAGAACGTGGGTATAGGTGGCTGGGAGTCGGGGGAAGAAGGAGGCTTGTCACTAGAAATCCTTGGTACCATCTGAGTATTATACTTGAGCATGTGTTCCCTATTCCAAAAAAAAAATCAAATAAATGCACACAATTTTTAAAGCCCCAGAGAAAAGCTGTTTCCCAGGCTTGGCCCCCTCCCTACCCCTTCCCTGGGGCCGAAGAAGATGCTGGCTGTCCCTTCTGTCCCTTCCCTGGGGCTGGTGTTCAGGGCAGGCTGAGGCCTCCCTGCAGGGGGAGCAGAGCTGCCCCAGGGCCTACCCGGGGCTCCCTGGAAATTACTTCCAGACTCACTCTCTCTTGGCTGAGGCTGTGGGAGGGGGAGATACACAAAGAAAGAGCAGGAGGAGGAGGGAGGAGGGAGGAGAGGAAAAGAGGGAGGAGGAAGGAAGAGACCCGTGGGCACTGTGAGAGCAGTGAAAGAGCAGCCCCGGGCAGAGAGGGGCTGGAAATGCCACCTTCCACCCGGCTAAAGAAACGGCCACCAAGCAGCTTCTGTAACAGCCAAAGGGGAATGGACTTAATGCCCATCCACGGATGAATGGATCAACAAAATCTGGTCCTTCCATCCAGTGGAATATTATTCAGCCATAAAAAGGAATGAGGCACCACCACAGCAGGGGTGGACCCGGAAAACATGACGCAGAGAGAAAGATACCAGATACAAAAAGATCGGCTAGTGTACGATCATGTTTATGTGAATTACCCACAACAGGCAAATCCATGGAAACAGGAAGCTAACTAAAGGCTGCTGGGGCTGGGAGAAGCAGGGGATGGGGAGTGGCTGCATAGTGGGTATGAGGTTTCCTTTTAGGGTGAGAAAAAATGTTCTCAAACTAGACAGAGGTGACCATTGCATAACTCTGTGGAGATACTAAAAACCACTGCATTGTACACTTTACATGGCTGGATTTTACGACATGTGAATTAGGTCTCTCAGCAAAGCTGTTTTAAAAAGTTAAGCAAGAGAAAATAAAGTCACCATGCGGTGGACCCCACTACCCTTACCTCAACTCTTAACTCCAACCTGCATTTCCCAGGCTGTAAATTCACTCAGAGCATCCTCTCTCAGCACAGGCCCCATGGGCCACCCCCAACCCCCAAACCCCCTGCCTGTTCTGATCAACAGGCAGAACCAGGCCCCGCCTCCAGTCTTGGCTGTACCGCCTGGGTCCCCCACGTGATTCACGTGGCCCCCAGTTCAACCCGGTTCCCTCCCTTCTGCACGCGCAAGGGGAGGAGGGCGCCCAGCTCGGCTTCATGTTCCCCCACCACACCGCCCACCCCCACCCCAAGCCAAAATTGAGCCCAACAAGACGTAGAAACCACAATATGCCGGGTGTGCAGAATTTCCTAAGTGATGTAAAGTGCTGACTTCAGAAGCATAGACACCTCTATACTTCAAAAAACAAAACCCAAAATGTAGAAACCTTTACACATCCATAAAAACATACACACATGGCCGGGCGCGGTGGCTCAAGCCTGTAATCCTAGCACTTTGGGAGGCGGAGACGGGTGGATCACGAGGTCAGGAGATCGAGACCATCCTGGCTAACACGGTGAAACCCCGTCTCTACTAAAAAATACAAAAAACTAGCCGGGCGAGGGTGGTGGGCGCCTGTAGTCCCAGCTACTCGGGAGGCTGAGGCAGGAGAATGGCATAAACCCGGGAGGCGGAGCTTGCAGTGAGCTGAGATCCGGCCACTGCACTCCAGCCTGGGCGACAGAGCGGGACTCCGTCTCAAAAAAAAAAACAAACAAACAAACAAAAAAAACATACACACATACGTACATACACACACACAGAGAGAGAGAGAGAAAGAAAGAAATCCACACTGGAGGGGTTAAGGGAAAGGCTAGGTAGGGGCCCTGCCATGGGCTTTGTGGTGCCTCAGGAGGCTACACTGATCAAGTGAGATTTAGGACTAGTATTAAGCAGGGAGGAGAGAAAAACCTAAGGTGTTCCTAAGCAATAATTTTTTTTTTTTTTTTTTTTTTAAGAGATGGAGTCTCGCTCTGTCGTCCAGGCTGGAGTGCAGTGGCGCGATCTCAGCTCACTGCAACCTCTGCCTCCCGGGTTCAAGCGATTCTCCTGCCTCAGCCTCCCGAGTAGCTGGGACTACAGGCGCCCGCCACCACGCCCGGCTAATTTTTGTATTTTTAGTAGAGACGGGGTTTCACCGTGTTAGCCAGGATAGTCTCGATCTCCTGACCTTGTGATCCACCCGCCTCGGTCTCCCAAAGTGCTGGGATTAGAGGCATGAGCCACTGCGCCTGACCAGCAATTCTTTTGTGAAATAGTAATCCTGGCCAGGCACGGTGGCTCACTCCTGTAATCCCAGGACTTTGGGAGGCCAAGGCGGGTGGATCACCTGAGGTCAGGAGTTCGAGACCAGCCTGGCCAACATAGTGAAACCCCATCTCTAATAAAAATAAAAAATTAGCTGGGCGTGGTGGCGTATGCCTGTAGCCTCAGCTACTCAGGAAGCTGAGGCAGGAGAATCTCGTGAACCTGGGACGCGGAGGTCGCAGTGAGCCAAGATCACGCCACTGAACTCCAGCCTGGGGACTCCATCCCAAAAAAAAAAAAAAGGAAATAATAATCCTGACCAGGCGTGGTAGCTCACGCCTGTAATCCCAACACTTTGGGAGACCGAGGCATGCAGATCACCTAAGGTCAGGAGTTCAAGATCATACTGGGCAACATGGTGAGACCCCATCTTTAAAACAACAACAACAAAAATAAAATAAAGAAATAATAATCTATAGACATATGTTTTTGCTTTCAAGCAACCAAGCTATTGATTCCATAGAATTCCTGGGAAGGGCCTTCCCAGCTCCAGCTTCTCTTGCTCCCATGCCACCCTGACCTAGCCCCTCCAAGACAACACCCCTATACGATTCACCTTCCCTTCCCAAAATGCTGACTGGTAGAAACTGCTTTCCAAGTAGACAAGGGAAAAAACAAAAAAACTTTGATTCATTCATTCAACAAATATTTAGTGCTGCACCTACTAGGCCCCAGGCCTTAAGAAAATCCTCATGGAACTAAATTCTTCTGAAAGCAGCAAACACAAATCAGGAAACACATTAATCTTGAATGTAACATTGTCTAGTGGTGAGTGGCTTATAAACCCCCGTGGCCATAAATGAGGAACTGGACTGGGCACTTTAATCATCTTTTCAGGACAGCCTTGCATAGTAGGTTCTTCATCCCCATCTTGCAGATGAGGACAACTGAGGACTACGGCAGCTGCCCTGATGATGAGAACTGCCATTCACCACGGGCCTGCCAGGTGTTTCAGTGCTTAATTCACATGTCAGCCCCAGGAAGTGGGAGTCTAGAACTGAAACCCAATGGGGGCAGGAACGATGCCCACCACACCTGCCACGGTGCCTGGCACATGGAAAGTAGGCAATCGATAGTTGTTGAATCAATGAACCCACAGACACTTTTTTCGCTTTTTACAGATGAGGCCGTGAGGATCAGAGAGGGCAGGTCACTGACTCGAGGTCACTCAGGAAGCGAGTGACAGAGCTGGACTGCAGACGTGCTCTGGACCCCAAGCACTCCCCCCGCCTACTCAGCCAGCCTGTCCCCAGAGCCCTCGCACCCACCTAAAGCCCGACTGGCCCCAGCTTTCAAGCCTCTGGGCGTTTTTTGGAGATGTTCCTAACTCTTCCCACCCTCCGTTCCCAATGCTCTTTCCTTTGGTTCACTCAAATCGTCCCAAGTTCCTCATTCAATAAATAATCACGCACTCAGCAATGAAGGAGAGAGGCAAGAGCTATGTGCGGGCTCTGCTCTAACGCTGAGGGACAGTGGTGAAGAAAACCAAGATGTTCCTGAGCTTGCGTTCCTGAGGACGGTAAGGGTGAAGACAGGAAAGAACAATAATATAACATATTAAATATTTAATTTGCATGTATTTGATTTATAGCCACTGAATACAAAAGTTACGTATTTATGATTTATATTTATATTAAAATACAAATGATATCTATGTAAAAGTTATTTTCTAAATATTAAAAATACTTATGGCTGGGCACAGTGGCTCATGCCTGTAATCCCAACACTTTTGGGAAGCCAAGGCGGGAGGATCGCTTAAGCCCAGGAGTTTGAGACCAGCCTGGGCCATATCGCGAGACCCTATCTGTACAAAAAAATAAATTTATGAAAAAATAAAACTATTTATAAATATTACAAAATATGGCTATATATAAAACCAAGGCCGGGCACCGTGGCTCATGCTTGTAATCCCATTACTTTGTGAGGCCAAGGTGGGTGAATCACCTGAGGTCAGGAGTTCAAGGCCAGCCTGACCAATATGATGAAACCCCATCCCTACTAAAAACACAAAAATTAGCCAGGCATGGTGGCACGCGCCTGTAATCCCAGCTACTCAGGTGGCTGAGGGAGGAGAATCGCTTGAACCCAGGAGGCAGAGGTTGTAGTGAGCCAAGATCGCACCACTGCACTCCAGCCTGAGCAACAGGGCAAGACTCTGTCTCAAAAAATAAAAATAGGCCGGGTGCAGTGGCTCACACCTGTAATCCCAGCACTTTGGGAGGCCAAGATGGGCGGATCACGAGGTCAGGAGATCGAGACCATCCTGGCTAACAAGGTGAAACCCCATCTCTACAAAAAATACAAAAACTTAGCCAGGCACAGTGCTGGAGCCTGTAGTCCCAGCTACTTGGGAGGCTTAGGCAGGAGAATGGCATGAACCTGGGAGGCAGAGCTTGCAGTAAGCCAAGATTGCATCACTGCATTTCAGCCTGGGCAACAGAGCAAGACTCCATCTCAAAAATAAATAAATAGGCCGGGTGCAGTGGCTCACGCCTGTAATCCCAGCACTTTGGGACGCTGAGGCAGGCAGATCATGAGGTCAGGAGATCGAGACCATCCTGGCTAACACGGTGAAAACTCATCTCTACTAAAAAATACAAAAAAATTAGCCAGGTGTGGTGGCAGGCGCCTGTAGTCCCAGCCACTTGGGAGGCTGAGGCGGAGAACCCGGGAGGCGGAGCTTGCAGTGAGCCAAGATCACGCCACTGCACTCCAGCCTGAGTGACAGAGCGAGACTCTGTCTCAAAAAAATAATAAAAAATTTAAAAAAATAAATAAATAAAAATAAATAAAAATAAAATCAATGTAAAATAGATGGCATGTCAAAAATGAAGTGCTATGAAGAATAAGCAGTGAGAGAGATGCGCAAGGGAGTTGCAATTTTAAACAGGGTGACAAGAGCAGGCTTGGCTAAGGAGGGCCACACAGCAGGCAAACAGCAAGTTCAAAGGCCCTGGGGTGAGATTCATGCCTGCCTTGAAGGAAAAGGTTGGCGTGGCTGAAGTGAGTAAACGAAGAGGACTCAGTGGGAGGTGAGGTTAGAGGGAGAAATTAAGAAGCCAGGTTGCATATTAAATACAGTTAATACAGGCTGGGCGCAATGGCTCATGCCTGTAATCCCAGCACTTTGGGAGGCTAAGATGGGAGGATCACCTGAGGTCAGGAATTCAAGTCCAGCCTGGCCAACATGCTGAAACACCATCTGTACTAAAAATAGAAAAATTAGCTGGGTGTGGTGGTGCACACCTATAATCCCAGCTATTCAGGTGACGGAGGCAGGAGAATCACTGGAACCTGGGAGGCAGAGGTTGCACTGAGCTGAGATCACACCACTGAACTCCAGCCTGGGTGACAGAGACTCCGTCTCAATAATAATAATAATACAGCCTGGGCGCAGTAGCTCACACCTATAATTCCAGTACCGCTTTGGGAGGCCAGGCAGGAGGATCGCTTGAGCTCAAGAGTTGGAGACTAGCCTGGGCAACAAAGCTAGATCCCAAATCTACAAAAAGATTTTAAAGATTAGCTGGGCATGGTGGCACATGCCTGTGGTCCCAGATCCTCAGGAGGCTAAGGAGGGAGGATCGCTTAAGCCCAGGAGGTCAAGGATGCAGTGAGCTATGATTATACCACTGCACTCCAGACTGGGCAACAAAGCAATACTCTGTCTCAAAATAATAATAATACAGGTTGAGCATCCCTTAACCTAAAATAATTGGGACCAGAAGTGTTCCAGGTTTTAGATTTCGTATGTATATTTGCATATACATAATGAGATATCTGGAGATGGGAACTGAGTATAAATATAAAATTCATTTATGTTTCACATACACTTTATACACATCTGAAGGTAATATTATATTTTGAATAATTTTGTACATGAAAAAGTTTGTGTACACTGAACCATCAGAAAGCAAAGGCTTCATGCCAGTGATCAAAAAGTTTCAGATTCCAGGGCATTTTGGATTTTTAGATTAGGGGATGCTCAACTTGTAGTTAAAAGGTGGAAACAATCCAAGTTTATCCATTTCGGCAGAAAAGTGGGTAAACAAACTGTGGTATATCCGCACAATGGAGTATTACCCAGCCTTAGAAAGCAATGAATTCTGATATGTGCTATAGTATGTATGAGCCTTTACTACGTTAAATAAAATAAACCAGACACAAAGGGACAAATATCACATAATTCCACTTAGATGAGGTGCCTAGAGTAGGGAATTCAATGAGACAGACAGCAGAAGAGTTGTGCAGGGGCTGGGGGCCAGTGAGAATGGAGAGTTATTGTTCAATGGGCATCGAGTTTCTGTTTGAAAAAATTCCTAGAAATAGAAACAGGTGCATGGCTCATGCCTGCAATCCCAGCACTTTGGGAGGCCAAGGCAGGTGGATAGCTTGAGCCCAGGAGTTCAAGACCAGCCTGGGCAATACAATGAGACCCCCGTCTCTACAAAAAGAAAGAAAAAATTAGCCAAGTGTGGTGGCATACTCCTGTAGTCCCAGCTACTTGATAGAGTGAGGTGGGAGGATCACTTGAGCCCAGGAGGCGGAGGCTGCAGTGAGTCGAGATCCAGCCACTGTACTCCAGCCTGGGTGACAGAGCCAGATCCAGTCTCAAAAAAAAAAAAAAAAAAATCCTAGAAATGGACTGTGGTGATGATTGTACAACATTATGAAGGTACTCAGTGCCACCAAATTGTACACTGAAAAATGGTTTAAATGGTTCAATTTTATGTTATGTATATTGTACCACAGTAAAAGTATAATAATAGAAGCTAACATTTGTGTTGCTTTTGATGTATCAGGTGTTATTCTAAAAGCTTTACATATGTGGCCGGGCGCGGTGGCTCACACCTGTAATCCTAGCACTTTGGGAGGCTGAGGTGGGCGGATCACGAGGTTAGGAGATCGAGACCATCCTGGCTAACATAGTGAAATCCCGTCTCTACTAAAATTACAAAAAATTAACCGGGTGTGGTAGCTGGCGCCTGTAGTCCCAGCTACTTGGGAGGCTGAGGCAGGAGAATGGCGTGAACCCGGGAGGTGGAGCCTGCAGTGAGCTGGACTCCACTGTACTCCAGCCCAGGCGACAGAGCGACACTCTGTCTCAAAAAAAAAAAAAAAAAAAAAAAAAAAGCTTTACATTCTTAATTCATTTGTTCTACCAACTCTGCAGGCGAAGTACCTTCTTGACTGCACTGCCCAACAGAAATACCAACACAAATACAGTAGTCCCCCTTAGGGCAGGGAGCACACTCCAAAACCCCAGTGGCTGCCTGACACTGAGAACAGCACTAAAACCTGTACATATCATGTTTTTTCAATCTGATAACCAAGACAGCAACTAAGTGACTAATGACGGGTAGCAAGGACACTGTGGATATGCTGGACAAATGGGTGACTCAGGTCTCCAGCAGCACAGCAGGGGTTTTCATCACACTACTCAGAACTGCGTGCATTTTAAAACTTAGGAACTGAGTTGGGCTTGCTGCCTCGTGCCTGTAGTCCCAGCTACTTGGGAGGCTGGAAGGATGTGGAGGCTGCAGTAAGCTACGACCACCACTGCACTCTAGCCGGGGTGACACAGCAAAGCCTTGTCTCAAAAGAAATTTTTTAAAGGGTTACAATGGTACATTTTGTTTTTTTACACACACACAAAATAAAATTTAGGTTGGGCATGGTGGCTCATGCCTGTAATCCCAGCACTTTGGAATGCCAAGACAGGTGGATCACCCACGGTCAGGAGTTAAGAGACCAGCCTGGCCAACATGGTGAAATCCCATCTCTACTGAAAACACAAAATTAGCTGGGTGTGGTGGCGTGAGCCTGTAGTCCCAGCTACTCAGGAGGCTGAGCCAGGAGAATCGCTTGAACCTGGGAGGCAGAAGTTGTAGTGAACCGAGATCGTCCACTGCACTCTAGCCTGGGTGATAGAGTGAGACTCTGTCTCAAAAAAAAAATTTTTTTTAATTTTAAAAGAGAGAGAGAGGAGAGTTGAGGATGGTGCCGAAGTATCTGGCCCAGGTGGTTGGAAGCTCGGAGCTGCTGAGATGGTTTACTGAGATGGTGCCGTTTACTGAGATGGAGAGAAGTAGGCTTTGTTTGTTTTGTTTTTTATGGGGTTTTTCCCAGGGAGGAGAACCGTATCAGGAGCGCGGTGTTGAACACATTAAGTCTGAGGTGTCTCTCAGCAACCTAGTGAGTTTAGCAAAGTGGTACAGGCTGCGGACAGCGTGCTAGTGACCAAGGGGGAAAGAGAGTGAGTGAAATCCCTTCCGGCACACTCTTCCTGAATTCTTTCCTCTACTTGGCCACTTTTAAGGCCCGGCCTCCCTCCTGGTTTCCACCAAAGTGGGCATAGCCAACACGGCCTCCTCCCGGTCAGGCAAGGCAGATCCCATGTCAACGGCACGTCCAGGTTAGTCCATGATGCTGTTCCCCCTTCCTCCCTTGTCCCAGCCATGGCCTTGCTCTGGGCTCTGGGCTCCGGGCTCTGAGCCTTCAGAGAACGGGTTCCAGAAGCTGCACTGCCCACTCCTCCCGCCCACCCTGCAGAGCCAGTCAAGGCCTGACGCCACTGCTCATTCTCACTCGTCTGGCAAGGACTGGAGAGCTGAGTGGTAAATACAATAAAACACAGGGCTGGGAGATGCCAAACGGTGTGTGCAGTATGCAGCCTGGGGTGTATGAAGAGGGAGAAACGGAATTTACATTCACATGGCTCCACAACCTTTTACTGTAAACCTGTGGAGTGAGATGTGTTCTGAAATGCGGCGTTTTTCAGGCTTTGCAAGGGGACGGGGTGAATGCACAAAACAGCCCCAGCGGGCTCTGAGACACCCGGCAATCCAATGTTAATATTTCTGAGCTAAACATATGAATATTCAGACGGAGCTCAATAAAGACAGGTTATAAATAGCCTGGCTTCAGGTCAGGGCTTGTCACCCGATAAGTCACTGCAGGTGAGGTACCATTAGCATGACTGATGCTGCTGGTGGTGTTTTCATATCGTGTCTTGTTCACTGGCCATTATAACAGGGGAAGAGACTTTGCTCCCTCAATCTGGAAGCTCTCCAGAAATGGGGTACCCCAAAAACCCTGGGTCAGAGGAACTTGGCTTCCAATCTCTATTATTTCCTGACCCTGAGCAACTGCCCCACACCTCTCTGGGGCTTTAGTCCTAGAGGAAGACTAAGGATCTGGCTGTTGCCTATTAGGCCTTAAATTTAACATAACGACAATGGCTGGGCATAGTAGCTCACGCCTGTAATTACAGTACTTTGGGAGGCTGAGGTGGGAGGAATACTGGAGTCCAGAGTTCAAGACCAGCCTGGAAACCACAGGGACATCCCATCTTGGAAAAATAGGCCGGGGCATGGTGGCTCAGGTCTGTGATCCCAGCATTTTGGGAGGCCAAGGCAGGAGGATCACTTGAGGTCAGGAGTTCAAGACCAGCCTGACCAACATGGTGAAACCCTGTCTCTACTAAAAATAAAAAGATGAGTTGGCTTGGTGGCGGGCACCTATAATCCCAGCTACTTGGAGACTGAGGCAGGAGAAATGCTTGAACCTTGGAGGTGGAGGTTGCAGTGAGCTGAGATTGCACCATCGCAGCACTCCGGCCTGGGTGAGAGTAAGACTGTCTCAAAATAAAAAAAAGGAAAGAAAGAAAGAAGGAAAATCAAATAAAAATGATGACAACAACAAAGCGACAGCAATATTAATAAGAGCAGCTAAACTTTATCAACCCTTACTGTGGTCCAGGACAGATACTGAACTTTGCTGCCATCATCTCACTGAGCTGAACCCTCGCACCACTTCGGGAGGCAGACTCTGCTTTCATTTAACCTCATCTAACAGGGGAGAACTTGCCCAGAGAAGGATAGAGCTGGGGATCCAAGCCCAAGTGCAACTGACAGAGGCCTTAAACACTGTCCAAAACTTGAGTCATGCCCTTCCCTAGGCTGGGTGGGCCCGTGCCTGAAGGTGGTCCCCTCCCACCGTGCAGATCATTTGGTCAAATGACAACCTGGATCCTTAAGTTCTGACTGTGTGCTCTCTGCCCTCTCACTGAATCCTCCCAAACAAGTCCCAGAAGGGAGGTACTATTATTTGACCCCTCAACTGCATCCCAACATGGCACACAGTGATGGGAGCCCACACGTGTAGTTCCCAGTCCAACACACTCCACCTCCTGGTCACGCTCCCTGTGGTGGTACCATTGGATGCACCAGTTCTCATATCACCTGGGATGTGCCAGGCCGCCTTCTGCCACCCACAATCATCTCTTGCTTCTCCTTTTTTTTTTTTTTTTTTTTTTTGAGACGGAGTCTCGCTCTGTCGCCAGGGCTGGAGTGCAGTGGCCGGATCTCAGCTCACTGCAAGCTCCGCCTCCCGGGTTTACGCCATTCTCCTGCCTCAGCCTTCCGAGTAGCTGGGACTACAGGCGCCCGCCACTTCGCCTGGCTAGTTTTTTGTATTTTTTAGTAGAGACGGGGTTTCACCGTGTTAGCCAGGATGGTCTCGATCTCCTGACCTCGTGATCCGCCCGTCTCGGCCTCCCAAAGTGCTGGGATTACAGGCTTGAGCCACCGCACCCGGCTGCTTCTCCTTTTTATGGCCCTCACCTTTCAGAGGATCTGAAATCCTCACCTTTTCTTGAGATCGGAGGTAGGACTCGAGGACCGAGAATTAGGAAGCAGCCAGCCCCGGGCTGACTCCTGCCAAGGTCCCCAGAGTCCAGCACAGGCCTGGCATGGAACAGCCACTCAAAAGCTCCGGCTGCCGTTTGCCAGCAGTGAAAATGGTGAAGACTTTCTGGAATGCAACTTGGCGGGGCTACCAAAGTCTAAATGCTTGCTCCCTTTTGCCTCAGCAATTCCTCTTCCAGGAATCTGGCCGGTAGAAACATTCTTGCATAAGCAACCCAAGGTATGGATATAAAAATGTCAGGTCGGTCACTCCCCAGCTCAAAGCCCTCCCATGGCTCCCATCTCACTCAGATTCAAAGCCAAAATCCTAGTCAAAGACAGAGAATGGAAACACTATAGCAATAAAAAGGTAGCGCTACCAGGCTAAAAACAGAGATAAAATGGAACACCAAAATATTCCATTTAGAAGAAGCAGGGAAAGGCCAGGCACGGTAGCGCACGCCTCTAATCCCAGCACTTTGGGAGGGCGAGGCGGGTGGATCACCTGAGGTCATAACTTCGAGACCAGCCTGGCCAACATGGCGAAACCCTGTCTCTACTAAGAATACAAAAATTAGCCAGGTGTGGTGGCGTGCACCTGTAGTCCCAGCTACTCGGGAGGGCTGAGCCAGGAGAATTGCTTGAACCAGGGCAGAGGCTGCAACGAGCAGGGATCACACCACTGCCCTCTAGCCATACCAACAATTATAATAAACATAAATCAGCCAAGTGCAGTGGCTCATATCTGTAATTCCAGAACTTTGGGGGGCCAAGGCATGCAGACCACTTGAGGCCAGAAGTTTGAGACCAACCTGGGCAACATAGTGAGTTCCCGCCTCTACAAAAAATGTTAAAAATTAGGCTGGACGCAGTGGCTCACGCCTGTAAACCCAGCACTTTGGGAGGCCAAGGCAGGAGGATCACTTGAGTCTCGGAGTTTGAGACCAGCCTGGGCAACATGGCAAAACCCTGCCTCTACAAAAGAATACAAAAATTAGCTGCGTGTGGTGGCATGTGCCTGTGGCCCCAGCTACTTAGGAGGCTGAGGCGGGAGGATCACCTGAACCTGGGATGTTGAGACTGCAATGAACTATGATCACGCCACTGCACTCCAGCCTGGACAACAGAGAGAAACCATGAACCCCAAACTCCCCACAGAGGTCACCTTTGGAAAAGGAAGGAAGAGGGGATGGTGCAAAGACTTTCGCCATGTTATATGACTTTTTTCCATATGTAATGATTAATACAGACCTGGCTGCAAATTGGCAAATCCCAAAGCTAAGAGCTAAGGAATCTTATTTTGACCTTGGCATCCAATGCCTCCCCTCCATTTGCAGAATCCTTGAAAGCAACTCAGAAACGCCTGGAAAACCACTGGACACCTGGCTACTCAAGAGGGCAGGCCCCTGACCACAGCAGCCAAACCTGGGAGTTAGAAATGCAAAGTGTCTGCACCAGCTGACTCAGAACTCACATGGTAACAGGATCCCCCAGGAACTGGTGTGCACGTTAAAGTCCAGAAAATTGGGCATCACAGCCCAATGTGTCGGCACCAGCCCATACAGACTGAAGAGGGGTTAGTAATAATGATAGCAACAACAGTCGATAGTAATAGCAACCAGCAATGACAAAGTCCTTGTTATGTGCCAGTCACTCCACAACATATCATCTCATTTAAACCCCATACCGTGGCTGGGGTGCAGTGACTCACGCCTGTAATCCCAGCACTTCGAGGGCTGACATGAGTGAATCACGAGGTCAGGAGTTCGAGACCAGCCAGGCCAACATGATGAAACCCCGTCTTTACTAAAAATACAGAAATTAGCCAGACATAGTGGCATGTGCCTATAATCCCAGCTACTTGGGAGGCGGAGGCAGAAGAATCGCTTGAACCCAAGAGGTGGAGGTTGCAGTGAGCCAAGATCGTGCTGCTGCACTCCAATCTGAGTGACAGAGCAAGACTCCGTCTCAAAGAAAAATAAAAACAAGAAAAACAAACCCACATCCATCCTACCCGATAGGCATTTGAGGTCTGTGGCCCCTAATCTGCAATTCCAACCTCCAAAAATCTCTAAAGCCATCCTTTTTCTTTCCCCCGGCTCATTGTGGGATACAGCAGAACTGCAATGACTATCCTTAGATCTCCCTCTTAGTATCAACAGCCGCAGATATATTTGCTGCAGAAATATTATTTGCAGAAGTGCTAGCATATGTGTTGACAGGGAGCTGCCTGCCTTGCTGGGGGTGTCCCACATCATCCTGTGTGTGCTCTGGTCTGAACCAGCCTGAATTTTGAAACACCTTCGAGGTCAGTCACTGCCATAAATGCAGCATTTCTGTTGACCTGTGAATGTCATCTATTTAACCTCCAAAGAGGCAGTAGGCCTCTCTAGCTGATTAGGGAAACTGAGGCTGAACAAGGTAGGGGCCTTGTTCCAGCGCCACAGTTGACTCCAGGCCTACACCATACCCCCCAAGTCCTGACTCCAGCCAGTCACCTATCCTCTCTAGCTCAGGAACACATTGCTCTCTGAAGGAAGCTGGGGTGGCCATGATTATGTTAAAGAAGACATCAGAGAGGGTAAAAGGAGAGAGGCTGTGCCTCAGCCTGTAATAGCTCAGCAGCAACCCAGGTTGGCTCTCGGGGCAAGGGGAAGGGAGCTTCCCAGCTGTGGTCATGGCCCCTGTGCCAAGGGGGCAGCGAGGCTTGATGAATAAAAACCCAGGGTGGACCAAGCGCGGTGGCTCATGCCTGTAATCCCAGCACTTTGGGAGGCCAAGACGGGTGGATCACTTGAAGACAGGAGTTCAAGACCAGCCTGACCAACATGGTGAAACCCTGTCTTTACTAAAAATACAAAAAATAGCCAGGCGTGGTAGTGGGCACCTACAATCCCAGCTACTCCAGAGGCTAAGGCAGGAGAATTGCTTGAATCCAGGAGGTGGAGATTGCAATAAGCCAAGATTGCACCATTGCACTCCAGCTTAGATGACCAAGCTAGACTCCATCTCAAAAAAAAAAAAAAAAAAAGAACAGGGTGCACCTGGGCGTGGTAGTTCATGTCTGTAATCTCACTACTTCGGGAGGCCAAGGCAGGCAGATCACCTGAGCAAGGTCAGACTGGGCAACATGGCAAGACCCTGTTTCTAAAAAAAAAAAAAAATCCAAAAAATTAGTGGGGCATGGTGGCACATGACTGTAGTCCCAGCTACTCGGGAGGCTGAGGTAGGAAGATCGCTTACGCCTGGGAGATTGAGAGGTCGGGGCTGCGGCAAGCCAAGATCACACTACTGCACTCCAGCCTGGGAGACAGAGTCTCACTCAAACAAAACAAAACAGAAACAGGCTCCAGGACCAGACCATCCAGGGAAGAGAGTGGGGGCTCTGCCACTTAGCAGCCGTGGGGATCTGGGCAAGTCACTTAATCGCTCTGTGCCTCAGTTTACTCATCTGTAAAATGGGGGTGTTCCCTGCACCTACCTCCTCCAGTCCTTCTGTAAGTGAAGGAGTTGATGCTTGTAAGTGGCCAAGACCAGGGCCCGGGCCGGGGCGAGCCAAGGTAAGTGCTGGCTGCTATTATCATGGTTATTACCACCACCATCCACGAACAGCTTTTTTTTTTTAGACAGAGTCTCAGAGTCTTGCTTTGTCGCCCAGGCTGGAGTGTGGTGGCACGATCTCGGCTCACTGCAAACTCCGCCTCCCAGGTTCACGCCATTCTCCTGCCTCAGCCTCCTGAGTAGCTGGGGCTACAGGCGCCCGCCACCACGCCTGGCTAATTTTTCATATTTTTTAGTAGAGACGGGGTTTCATCGTGTTAGCCAGGATGGTCTCGATCTCCTGACCTCATGATCCGCCCACCTCGGCCTCCTAAAGTGCTGGGATTGCAGGTGTGAGCCACCGCCCCCGGCCCCGTGGACAGCTCTTAGCTGGCTCCCCCACCCTCCTCAAACCCTTTGCCAAACTTTGGGATATAGTCAAGTGTGTGTTTCTCTGGGGAAAAGTCTGTGGCCTCTGAGCAGATTCCTAAAAGGACTGGAGCTCCCTCTTACCCCAAATTAAGAACCATTTGCTCATAAGACCCAGGGGCCAAGAAACAAAAGGCGCCTCTCTACGCCGAGCAGGGCAGCTGCCAGAGCTCTCCCTAACTACAAGCTCCCCGTGCCCCCAGCCCCCACACAGCCCCACAGCCTCCCTCTCCTCCTGTGTCTCTCAGCTCGTCCACACTGGCCTCCTGAACACCTTCCCAATTGTACACGCACCCTCTGCCTTCACACCCTCTCCTCTTCGCAAACTGTGAGCGAACCTCACTCCTGAGCCCAACCCAGTACCACCTCCTCCAGGCTCTTCTAGAACCTTCCCTCACCTTCTTTCCTTTTGTCTCCTAAGCTTCCAACTCAGCTCAGAGACTCAAAAACCCAATCCAAGTCCAATCCAATCTCCTCACCATCTGTGTAAAGGTCACCTGGCTCCTCAATCATTCAGTAAGTTATCAGTCAGGGCTTTCGTCAGTCCTTGTCAGACCCTGGGAACGTCACCTAACATGGAAATAAACTGAGTGAAGTTAAGGAAATTGGACGAGAGAGTCAAAGAGGGCTTCCCCGAGGAGGGAGCATTTAAGCAGAGACCTGCGAGATGTGGACGCAAGAGAGTTGGAGGCCGCAGTGAACCATGATCGCACCACCGCAATCCAGCCTGGGCACGAGTGAGACCCTGTCTCTTAAAAAAAAAAAAAAAGTCCGGCCAGGCGCGGTGGCTCAAGCCTGTAATCCCAGCACTTTGGGAGGCCGAGACGGGCGGATCACGAGGTCAGGAGATCGAGACCATCCTGGCTAATACGGTGAAACCCTGTCTCTACTTAAAAATACAAAAAAAAAAAAAAAAAAAACTAGCCGGGCGAGGTGGCGGGCACCTGTAGTCCCAGCTACTCAGGAGGCTGAGGCAGGAGAATGGCGTAAACCCGGGAGGCGGAGCTTGCAGTGAGCTGAGATCCGGCCACTGCACTCCAGCCCGGGCGACAGAGCAAGACTCCATCTCAAAAAAAAAAAAAAAAAAAGTCCAGGCACAGTGGCTCACGCCTGTAATCCCAGCACTTTGGGAGGACGAGGCGGGCAGATCACGAGGTCAGGAGATCGAGACCATCCTGGCTAACATGGTGAAACCCCGTCTCTACTAAAAATACAAAAAAATTAGCCGAGCGTAGTGGCAGGCGCCTGTAGTCCCAGGTTCTCGGGAGGCTGAGGCAGGAGAATGGTGTGAACCCGGGAGGCAACGGAGCTGGCAGTGAGTGGAGATCGCGCCACTGCACTCCAGCCTGGGCGACAGAGCAAGACTCCATCTCAAAAAAAAAAAAAAAAGGCCAGGTCAGTGGCTCACACCTGTAATCTCAACACTTTGGGAGGCTGAGGAAGGCAGATCACTGGAGGTCAGGAGTTCAAGACCAGCCTGGCCAACATGCCAAAACCCTGTCTCTACTAAAAATACAAAAATTAGCCTGGCATGGTGGCACACCTGTAATCCCCGCTACTCGGGAGGCTAGGGAGAACTGCTTGAACCCAGGAGATGGAGGTTGCAGTGAGTCAAGATCATACCACCACACTTCAGCCTGGGCAACAGAGTGAGACTCTGTCTCAAAAAAAAAAAAAAAAAAAAAGCGGCCGGGCGCGGTGGCTCAAGCCTGTAATCCCAGCACTTTGGGAGGCCGAGACGGGCGGATCACGAGGTCAGGAGATCGAGACCATCCTGGCTAACACGGTGAAACCCCATCTCTACTAAAAAAATACAAAAATCTAGCCGGGCGAGGTGGCGGGCGCCTGTAGTCCCAGCTACTCCGGAGGCTGAGGCAGGAGAATGGCGTAAACCCGGGAGGCGGAGCTTGCACTGAGCTGAGATCCGGCCACTGCACTCCAGCCTGGGCGACAGAGCGAGACTCCGTCTCAAAAAAAAAAAAAAAAAAGCCAGGTGCAGTGGCTTATGTCTATAATCCCAGCACTGTGGGAGGCCGAGTCAGGAGGATCATTAGAGCCCGGGAGTTCAAGGTCAGTCTGGGCAACATAGTGAGACCTCAGTTGTACAAAAATGTATAAAATTAGCCAGGTGTGGTAGCGCATACCTGCAGTCCCAACTACTCAGGTAGCTGAGGTTGGAGGATTGCTTGAGTCTGGGAGGTCAAGACAGGAGGGAGTATGATCACACCACTGCATTCTAGCCTGGGCGACAGAATGAGACCCTCTCTCCAAAAAAAAAAAAAAAAAAGTGAGGGCGTGGCGGTGGGAGGTACAGGCATACCTTGTTTGACTGTGCTTTGCTTTACTGCACTTCAAAGACGCTGCGTTTTTTTAACAAACTAAAGGTTTCTGGCAACCCTTTGTCCAGTGAGTCTATCTGCATCATTTTCCCAGTCACGTGCTCACTTCATGTCGGTATCAGCATATTTCAGCAATAAAGCAATTTTTAATTAAGGTGTGTACACTGTTTTTTTTAGATATAATGTTACTGCACACTTAACAGACTGCAGTATCGTATAAACATAACTTTTATATCCACTGGGGAATCAAAAAACTTGTGTGGCTCGCTCTATTGTGATACTCACTTTACTGCACTGTCTAGAACCTAACCTGCCTCCTGTCTCCAGGGTATGCTTGTAGCAGGGGAAGGTGACTCTGGGCAGAGTATGGTGCAGGCCGAGGTGGGAACAAGCTTGGTGTGTGAAAGACAAGATGAAAAGGGTGGGAGATAAGCCAGGCCAGATCAGGCAGACTTTGTATGGGGAGCTCAAGGGGTTTTACCTGAGGGCACGAGGGAGTCACAGGGGGTGGCAAGACTGTTTTTTCAAAATCAGCAGCGTGAGCACTTTGGGAGGCCGAGGCAGGCAGATCATCTGAGGTCAGGAGTTCAAGACCAGCCTGGCCAACATGGAGAAACCCCTACTCTACTAAAAATACAAAATTAGCCGGGTGCAGTGGTGCATGCCTGTAATCCCAGCTACTTGGGAGGCTGAAGCAGGAGAATCGCTTGCACCAGAGGTAGAGGTTACAGTGAGCCAAGATCGTGCCATTGCACTCCAGCCTGGGCAACAAGAGCGAAACACCGTCTCAAAAAAAAAAAAAAGAAAGAAAGAAAGAACACTTCCTTCTACCCAGCTGCTCAGGGCAATGACCTTGGATTATGCTAGATTCCCTGTTTTTCTTACCTCACCCTAAACCCCAAAACCTGCCCCAGAAACTCCCTCCTCCAGGAAGCCTACCCTGATGTCTCCCCGCCTGACCTCCCCAGGCTCAGCTGGCAATCCTGATACTGATCTGGCTTTGCAGGGGAATGGGTGTGTTCCTGCCTCATCACCCTCCCCAGTCCCTGAAGGCACAGCACTGGTTATTTGTGCTGGAGGCAAGAACATGGGCCACAGTCCAGGCAGTAGGAAGCCTCAGGTTGAGTTTGAATAACCAGAAGGACGAAAATCCTAGCTCAGGTGGCAGCTCCCTGTGTGCCCTTGGGCAAGTCATTTTACCTCTGTGCCTCTGTGACAGGGAGATGGTGGACACCTGGGTGGTCTAACCCTCGGGAGGATTTGAAGTGAACTGTGCTATCTGCGGCCCATGGAGCGCACAGCAGGAAGGAGCAGCAGACTGGAGGGACAGGTAACCAACAAGGCGACCCTGTAAACACAGCACTGGGAGGAAAAGCAGCAGGAGAAACAGAAGCAATATCCTTTCTGTAAAGCAAAAATCCACAGCACAAAGCAAGCAATTCACTCCAGCACAGGAGGTCGCTGACAGGGAGAGGAATGAAAATAAGAAGGAATTTTATAATAAATAGGAGTATATATTTTATATATTATAATGTGTAGTTTTATATTTCTATTATGTATTATGTAATGTCTAATGTATGAGAGTATGCACACACACACTCACACTTCTTTTTTTTTTTGGAAACGGAGTCTTGTTTTGTCGCCCAGGCTGGAGTACAGTGGCACTATTTCGGTTCATTGCAACCTCCGCCTCCCGGGTTCAAACAATTCTCTACCTTAGCCTCCCATGTAGCTGGGATTACAGGTGCCTGCCACCATGCCCAGCTAATTTTTGTATTTTTAGTAGAGATGGGGTTTCACCATGTTGGCCAGGCTGGTCTTGGACTCCTGACCTCGTGATCCATCCACCTTGGCCTCCCAAAGTGCTAAGATTACAGGCGTGAGCCACGGCACCCGGCCCACTCACACATATTTTTAAGCAGACTTTTGTCAGAAACCAAGTTACAGTTGGGCACAGTGGCTCATGCCTGTAATCCCAACACTTTGGGAGGCTAAGGCGGGAGGATCACCTGAGGTCAGGAGTTCAAGACTAGCCTGGCCAACATGGCGAAACCCCATCTCTACTAAAAAAGTATAGCCAGGCGTGGTGGCTCACACCTGTAATTCCAGCACTTTGGGAGGCTGTGGCGGGCAGGTCACGAGGTCAGGAGTTTGAGATCAGCCTGGCCAACATAGGGAAACCCCATCTCTATTAAAAATACAAAAATTAGCTGGGCATGGTGGTGCAGGCCTGTAGTCCCAGCTACTCAGGAGGCTGAGGCAGGAGAACTGCTTGAACCCAGGAGGTAGAGGTGGCAATGGGCCGAGACTGCACCACTGCACTCCAGCTTAGGCAACAGAGTGAGACTTCATCTCAAAAAAGAAAAAAAAAACATACAAAAAGTAGCTGGGTGTGGTGGTGCGCACCTGTAACACGAGCTACTCGGGAGGCCGAGGCAGGAGAATCACTTGAACCTGGGAGGTGGATGTTGCAGTGAGCCAAGATCGCACCACTGCACTCCTGCCTGGACGACAGAGCAAGGCTCCATCTCGAAAATAAAAAGAAACTGAGTTAAATAAGTCTATCAATTCAGGCCGGTGCAGTGGCTCACGCCTGTAAATCCAGCACTTTGGGAGGTAGATGCCAGTGATCACCTGAGGTCAGGAGTTCAAGACCAGCCTGACATGGTGAAACCCCATCTCTACTAAAAATACAAAAATTAGCCGGGTGTGGTGGCATGTGCCTGTAATCCCAACTACTCAGGAGGCTGAGGCAGGAGAACTGCTTGAACCCAGGAGGCGGAGGTTGCAGTGAGCCGAGATAGCGCCATTGCACTCCAGCCTGGGCAACAAGAGCAAAATTCCATCTCAAATTAAAAAAAAAAAAAAAAAGGCTAAAAAATTTTAAATACAAAAGCAGGACCATGGAAGGGGACACGCTTGAGAAGGCACAAAGCACTGGGCAGATGTCAGGGGATTTTGTTCCTTTGGCTAAAGAGACAGAAATTTGACAGAAAAAGGCAACCCTGCACAAGACAGCCTTGAGACAGCAGGCAAACTGCAGGGTAGGAGAGGACTTTTCCTGAATTTTATCAACTCCACGATGCGCATTTTTCATACTTTTGTCTCTGAAAAGGAAGACGCATCTTACAACTGATGGCTGCTTAGCCAAGGAAATACCTTATGTCTGGCTTCCACTCCCAGGTGAACTGCAGGAAAACACCTGAACTCGTGGAGCCTCAGTTTCCCCGCTGAGCAGTGGGGAGGTCGATAATCCTGACCTGCCTCCCAGGTTCCCATTCATTCCCTCTTTGAACAGCACTTACGGAGTGAGTACAGGACTCCAGGCTCACATGGAGGCACTGGGGAGGCAGCCAGGGTCAGGACAAGCAAGGACCATAGACAGAGGTCGGGTGGGGCTCCAAGACGCATGGCCGCCTCGACAGAGTGAGAGGCCTGCTGGGGAGCTCTGCTGCTGCCAGAAGAGACCTAGGACTTAGGGCTGGACTACCTGTGCAAAAGAACTGCTCAGAGATGGGGCTTGATGAAAAGGCTGTTTCCTGGACTCCACCCATCAGGATTCCCAGGAGTCTGGTCTGTGTGAGGCCCAGGGACGGTCATTTTTCACAAGCATCCCTGGTCATTTGGAAGTAGGTAGGTTTTTTTTTTTTTCTTTTCTTTTCTTTTTTTTTTTTTTTGAGACAGAGTCTTGCTCTGTCGCCCAGGCTGGAGTGCAGTGGCGCAATCTCGGGTCACTGCAAGCTCCACCTCCCGGGTTCATGCCATTCTCCTGCCTCAGCCTCCAGAATAGCTGGGACTACAGGCGTCTGCCATCACGCCCAGCTAATTTTTTAATTTTTAGTAGAGACAGGGTTTCACCTTGTTGGCCAGGATGGTCTTGATCTGCTGACCTCGTGATCTGCCTGCCTCAGCCTCCCAAAGTGCTGGGATTACAGGCATGAGCCACCGCGCCTGGCCTTTTTTTTTCTTTTTTTTTTTTTTTTGAGACAGAGTCTTGTTCTGTTGGCCAAGCTAAAGTGCAGTGGTACGATCACAGCTAACTGGAGCCTCAACCTTCTGGGCTCAAGTGATCCTCCTACCTCTCAGCCACCCGAGTAGCTGGGACTGTAGGCATGTACTGCCATGCCCAGCTTCTTTTTGTATTTTTTTGTAGAGATGGCGTTTCATCATGTTGCCCAAGCAGGTCTCAAACTCCTGACCTCAGGTGATCCACCCACCCTGACCTCCCAAAGTGCTGGGATTAGAGGTGTGAGCCACCGCACCCTAGCCAATGGGACACTTTTTGGGAAACATACAGGAACTCCAAAGACAGGGTCTCTGCTCCCCTTTTTCCATCCCTGGGACATGCCTGTCATCCACCCATCCATTCATTCAATAAGCGTCTACAGAGCACCTACTGCATACCAGGAGCTGAGAACACAGGAAACACAGCCCTCCCTCTCATCTTCTGCAGTTTGGAGCCTCGTGAGAAAGCCACGCTTGAAGAAATACTCACGGGAAAGAATCTCTTAAAGGAAGGCCCTCCCAATACACACACCAACATGCCTGCCTGCATCTCAAAAGGATGATGCTGAGCCAAAGATGCTCAACCCAAAGGGCAGGTCTCCACCTCTGTGAAATTCTAGAAGAGGCAAGTCTTCTAGACTTGCCACAATGGCAAGGCAGGTCAGTGACTGCTTCTGGGAGCAGGTACTGACCAGGAAGAGGCACAGGGCAACTCGCTGGCATTGACGAGAATGTGCTGTATCTTGATAGGGGTTGGGACTCATGGACAAGCATGCTTAAGCTATGTGCATTTTTTTTTTTTTTTTTTTTTTTTTTTTTGAGACGGAGTCTTGGTCTGTCGCCCAGGCTGGAGTGCAGTGGCCGGATCTCAGCTCACTGCAAACTCTGCCTCCCGGGTTTACGCCATTCTCCTGCCTCAGCCTCCCGAGTAGCTGGGACTACAGGCGCCCACCACCTCACCCAGCTAGTTTTTTGTATTTTTTAGTAGAGACGGGGTTTCACCATGTTAGCCAGGATGGTCTCCATCTCCTAACCTCGTGATCCGCCAGTCTCGGCCTCCCAAAGTGCTGGGATTACAGGCTTGAGCCACTGTGCCTGGCCAGCTATGTGCATTTTAATGAAGGGCTCTCTGCAGCCTCAGCCTCCTGGGCTCAAGTAATTCTCCCACCTCAGCCTCCAGATTAGCTCCAGGCAGGGGCCACCACAACTGGCTAAGGTTTTTATTTGTTTTTTGGAGCAATAGGGCCTTATTGTGTTACCCAGGCTGATCTCGGACTCCTGGCCTCAAGTGATCCTCCCACCTCGCCCTTCCCAAAAGTGCTGGGATTACAGGTGTGAGCCACCGTGCCTGGCCCCTCTGCGGATTTTACTGTATACGAATTACACTTCAGTGAAAAAGGATTGGGAGAGGCCAGGAGCAGGAGCTTATACCTGTAATCCCAGCACTTTGGGAGGCCGAAGCAGGCAGATCACCTGAGGTTAGGAGTTCGAGACCAGCCTGGCCAACATGGCGAAACCTCATCTCTACTAAAAATACAAAAATTAACTGGGCGTGGTGGCAGGTGCCTATAATCCCAGCTACTCGGAAGGCTGAGGCAGGGAGAATGTCTTGAACCTAGGAGGCAGAGGTTGCAATGAGCTGAGATAGCGCCACTGCACTCCAGCCTGGGCAACAGAGCGAGACAGTGAGACTCCGTCTCAAAAAGAGAAAAAAAAAAAAAAAGGATTGGGAGGGAAAAGAAAAAAATGTATATATACATACACATATACATATACACACACACACATATATACGTATACACACTGTCCATGAAAGGGTAAGTATACACATAAAAGTAGGAGGTTGGCCGGGCGCGGTGGCTCACGCCTGTAATCCCAGCACTTTGGGAGGCCGAGGCGGGCGGATCACGAGGTCAGGAGATCAAGACCATCCTGGCTAACACAGTGAAACCCCGTCTCTACTAAAAATACAAAAAAAATTAGCCGGGCATGGTGGCGGGCACCTGTAGTCCCAGCTACTTGGGAGGTTGAGGCAGGAGAATGGCATGAACCCGGGAGGCGGAGCTTGCAGTGAGCTGAGAAGCTCCACTGTACTCTAGCCTGGACAATACAGCGAGACTCCATCTCAAAAAAAAAAAAAAAAAGTAGGAGGTCACCACGTACATTCTAGGGAGAGAAACTCCGCCAGTATAGCAAGGGCTTGCTAAGCTGTGAGCTAAGACTTCTCCCAGGGAGACCTCCCTCACCCAGGCTGGGTGTCAAGTGTCGGAGGTCAATGAAACGCTATGCATGCCAGGTGACGGAGGTTATAGTCCAGCGAATTGTCACAGCCACCCTGTGAGGCAGGGGCTATGGACATCTGCCCGCCCAGCCTCACACAGTGGACAAGAGTTGGCATCCAGCCTCTGGAAAGCTGGCTCCGGGGAGCTTCACCTGCAGGCGTCCCTGGACACTGAGCCATCCACTGCCTCCAGGCAGCAGAGGCCACCAGGCACTCCCTCAAGGACCCCAAGGGTCATTAGCAAAGGTCTCACAGCCTCAGACAGATATTCCCGCTCACTCCGTTCTCAAGGAACGGGACTGGGACACAGAGGACATAAGAGGCTGACAGGGGCCATACAGAAGTTGGCAGCCCCCTAAACAGGCAAGCACTTCAAAGGGAGAGTGCAGAGGGACAGGGTGGGCATGGCGAGAGAATGAAGGCAGCGGGGCTGGGCTGGGGGGTCCAGAGGCATCAACCCTTCCTCTGCAATCCTAGAAAGGGCATTTTGTCCCCAACCTCAAGAGTATACACAGAAGCAATAACTAACAGCACTAACAACAGTGACCGTTTACTCTGAACCAGGCACTTGCAAAACATCTTTTCCACGCTAGACCTTATTTAACAATAAGGTCATCCAAAGAAGTATTTATTATTTCTCCTGTACTTCCGGTTCTCTAACCTGGCCTAAAGGAGGGAAATAGCTTGCCACCAAGTCACAGGGTTAGAAGGAGCAGAAACAGGACTTTTACCCACACAGCTGACCCAGTTGCCCGTCACCTCCAGGGTCATCCTAGGGGTCCACCCCCTGCTGCCAGCCCCACTCTGACTCTTCCTTTTTGAGAACGATTTCTGCACAGAGTAACAGAACCTGTACACTGCATGCACCCAGGTGTGACCCCCAAACCTGTGTAATCAGAAACAACCCACAGGGTTCGAGGCTTGGTGTGGCCAAGACAGGGAATTCACCACAGTCCCAAAGAGGGGATCACAGAAAAAGGACAACCTGATCAAGGCCCACTCCCTGCTGCCTCAGTTTCCCATCCTATGAAACAGGCCTAATGCCACTTTCTTCACAGAACAGGACAGACTCCGGATGTGCTGAAACAAATTCTGGATCCCAGAAATCACAACACCGTAAATAACAATAATAATATAATGGAAATGATATGATATCTGGAATTTGCTTTAAAATACCTTGGCAAAAAAGAAAAAAATATATGTTCACGGTAGGAAAGGGGATAATGTTCAAAAAAAGATCAGATCAGCCGAAAATTCTTGCAGAAGCTGGTGATAGTTACACAGGGGTTGGTTGTGGTATTCTCTCAACTCTCAGTGAGCGCTTTAAAATTTCCTTAACAAAAAGTTAAAAAGGCCGGGTACATGGCTCATGCTTGCAGTCCCAGCACTTTGGGGGGCCTAGGCGGGCAGATCACCTTAGTTCAGGAGTTCGAGACCAGCCTGGCCAACATGGTGAAACCCCTTCTCTATTAAAACTACAACAATAAGCCATGTATGGTGGCATGTGCCTGTAATCCCAGCTACTTAGGAGACTGAGGCATGAGAATTGCTGGAGTCTGGGAGACAGAGGTTCAGTGAGACGATATGGCACCACTACACTCCAGTCTAGGGTGACAGAGTGAGAGCCTGTCTCAAAAAATAAAAAATGTTAAAATAACAATAAATAAATCTGCCAAGCCGAGTCGACATGGCAAAAAAAAAAAATAAATAATAATAATAATAATAATAATAATAATAAGCAAAGACGGCCAGGTGCAGTTGCTCATGCCTACAATTCCAGGACTTTGGGAGGCCAAAGTGGGAGGACTGTTGAGCCCAGAAGTTGGAGACCAGCCTGGATAATATAGCAAGACCTTGTCTCTATAAAATAAAATAAAATAAAATAAAATATTTAAAAATAATAGGCCGGGGCCGGGCGCGGTGGCTCAAGCCTGTAATCCCAGCACTTTGGGAGGCCGAGACAGGCGGATCACGAGGTCAGGAGATCGAGACCATCCTGGCTAACACTGTGAAACCCCGTCTCTACTAAAAAATAGAAAAAACTAGCCGGGCGAGGTGGCGGGCGCCTGTAGTCCCAGCTACTCGGAGGCTGAGGCAGGAGAATGGCGGTAAACCCGGGAGGCGGAGCTTGCAGTGAGCTGAGATCTGGCCACTGCACTCCAGCCCGGGCGACAGAGCGAGACTCCGTCTCAAAAAAAAAAAAAATAAAATAAAAATAAAAATAAAAATAATAATAATAATAATAGGCCGGGTATGGTGGCTCACGTTTGTAATCCCAGCACTTTGGGAAGCTGAGGCGGGTGGATTGCTTGAGTCCAGGAGTTCAAGACTAGCCTGGCCAACATGGCCAAACACCATCTCTACAAAAAAAAAAACAAAATTAGGTGGGTGTCGTGGCCCACATCTGTAGTCGTAGCTACTCGGGGGGCTGAGACATAAGAATCACTTGAACTCGGGAGGTGGAGGTTGCAGTGAGCCAAGATCACGCCACCGCACTCCAGCCTGGGCACAGAGAAAGACTCTTGTCTCAAAAAAAAAAAAAAATTAAATAAATAAAAAATAATAAGAATCGAAGTGAAGCTTCACTGAACATTCCCGAGAGCCAGGTCCTATTCTAAAAAGCTTCCCAAGTCTTCACTCATTGAAACTTCACAACACCCAAAGCAGGGGAAGCTCTGTTACAGAAGAGGAAATTGTGGCCCAGTGGGTATTTGGGCACTGTCTTCCCTTTTTTTTTTTCTTGAGATGGAGTCTTGCTCTGTCACCCTGGCTGGAGTGCAATGGTGCAATCTCAGCTCACCACAACCTCTGCCTCCCAGTCTCAAGCGATTCTCATGCCTCAGCCTCCTGAGTAGCTAGGATAACAAGCATGTGCCACCACGCCTGGCTAATTTTTTGTATTTTTAGTACAGACAGGGCTTCACCATGTTGGCCAGGCTGGTCTTGAACTCCTGACCTCAGGTGATCCGCCGGCTGGCCTCCCAAAGTGCTGGGATGACAGGCATGAGCCACCAATGCTGGCCCTGTGCCTTCCATTTAAAATGCCAAAACTGGCCGGGCGCGGTGGCTCAAGCCTGTAATCCTAGCACTTTGGGAGGCCGAGACGGGCGGATCACGAGGTCAGGAGATCGAGACCATCCTGGCTAACACGGTGAAACCCCGTCTCTACTAAAAAATACAAAAAACTAGCCGGGCGAGGTGGTGGGCGCCTGTAGTCCCAGCTACTCGGAGGCTGAGGCAGGAGAATGGCGTGAACCCGGGAGGCGGAGCTTGCAGTGAGCTGAGATCCGGCCACTGCACTCCAGCCCCGGCAACAGAGTGAGACTCCGTCTCAAAAAAAATAAAAAATAAAATAAAATAAAATAAAATGCCAACACTGATTGCCTAGGGTTTGAGGGAAAGGCCATAGCGACTTGGGTATCTAATCCTATGGGAGACTCTGCTACTTAATAATAATTATTCCAATCACAGCCACTCACGTTTTTGGGGCACTTGCTATATACCCCAGGCACTGTGCTGAACACTAAGCATTCCTGAGGTGGGTGGTGGGTTTCCTCTCATGCCCACTCTTCCAGTTGGGGAAACTGAGGCACGGTACAGGGAAGCCCTGTGTGCCTCATGCCGGAGCAGCCTGCTGCGTGCCCTCTGCTGCCATGCAGTTTAGAATGCCAACATTGTTCCTCGTGTGCCTTTCAGGAAGACAATGGGGACCTTTCAGAGCAGAGGAGTCAGTCTGAGTCCCGTGGGAGAACAGTAATCATAGTGAAAACAACAGCAGCATCATTTGCTAGTTCCTGAAAGCAACTGCCTGCCCAGCTTGGCAGAACATGGCTTCGTTCAGCCTCACAGCAGACCCTACGAGGGAGGCATCATGGGCCCATTTTATAGACAAGGAAACCGAGGCCATGCAAAGAAATCGCTTGCCCAGGGTCACACTGCAATTAAGCAGAGAAGTCAGCATTCCATCCGACGCCTGCCAATTAAGGGGGTCACAGTCCCCAGGAGAAATAAACTGTCTAAGAATGACAGGTGACACCGACACTGACGGACAAGGCTACCTTGGCACTTTATGGGTGTTTGGGGACCCTCACAAGAGCTTTACCAAGTAGGTACTGAGATGAACCCACTTAATAGAGGGGAAAACCAAGGCCCCAACCAAGCCCCCTGTCCACAGCCATTCAGCCAGCAAGCAGCAGAACTGGGATTATAACCAACAGGCAGGGCCCAGAGCCCACGCTCCTGACCTCCACACCAGGTGGCAAGCACATGACACAGGCCATAAGCAGGAGGAAGAGGTAAGGAGGTCATCAGACACAAGGAGGTCACCCAAAGCAAAGACACGTGCAGCCTGGAGACGCTGCCTGGGCGACAGGTGGGATCACATTGAACAGGAAAGAAAGAGAACAACTTTCTGCAAGGTGCAGCATGAGGGGCCGGGCACGGTAGCTCACGCCTATAATCCCAGCACTTTGGGAGGCCAAGGCGGGAGGAGTGCTTGAGCAGGAGTTCGAGACTAGCCTGGGCAACACAGTGAGACCTCGTCTTCACAAAAAATACTAAAACTCCCTGGGTGTGGTGGCATGCACCTGTAGTCCCAGCTACTGGGGAGGCTGCGATGCGAGGCTCACTGGAGCCCAGGAAGGATAATGCTGCAGTGAAAAGTGATGGCGTCACTGCACACCGCCTGGGTGACACAGCAAGATTCTGTCTCAAAAAAATTACAAAGATGCAACATCAAAGGTGCTCCCTAAGAGCTACCAAAAGGCAAATCACTGGCCCTTGATCTAGCAATCCCACTTCCTGCAGTCGATCCCACAGGCATACTTATTTCACTTTAACATGTGTGGACATGTGCCTTCCCACGCTTCACACAGAAATATCTGGAAACACCTCCACGTCCATTACAGTAAACCAGGATTCGCCCACAGAGGAATACCATGCAGCCAAGAAAAAGATGGAGAAGACCTACATGGTAGGGTCTCCCAGGGAGATGAAGTGGGAAAAAAAGCAATGGATAGATCAGACTACCATCTGTGTAAGATGAATAGTTTTTTGTTTGTTTGTTTGTTTTAGACAGAGTTTCACTGTGTCGCCCAGGCTGGAGTGGAGTGCAGTGCTACAACCTCCGCTTCCTGCGTTCAAGCAATTCCCCTGCCTCAGGTTCCTGAGTAGCTGGGATTACAGCCACGCACCACACCATGCCCAGCTAATTTTTATATTTTTAGTAGAGACGGGGTTTCACCACGTTGGCCAGGCTGGTCTTGAACTCCTGACCTCAGGTGATTTGCCCACTTCAGCCTCCCAAAGTGCTGGGATTACAGGCGTGAGCCACCGTGCCCAGCCTGAATAGTTTTAAAGACATACATCCATATATAAAAGTACATGCACAGAACATCAGAATGGAGGTGCTGTCTCCAGGGAAGAGAGCTAGGGGACCAGGGATTCTGGGGAGGTTAGAGGGAGAGACACCATCTTTAGCGTTCTGAATTTGCCCCATGTGCATGTATCACTTAGAAAAAAAAGAATGAAAGGCAGAGGGAGAGAAAGATGATGTCTCAGGCCGGGCGTGGTGGCTCAAGCCTGTAATCCCAGCACTTTGGGAGGCCGAGACGGGCGAATCACGAGGTCAGGAGATCGAGACCATCCTGGCTAACACCGTGAAACCCCGTCTCTACTAAAAAATACGAAAAACTAGCCGGGCGAGGTGGTGGGCGCCTGTAGTCCCAGCTACTCGGGAGGCTGAGGCAGGAGAATGGCGTAAACCCGGGAGGCGGAGCTTGCAGTGAGCTGAGATCCGGCCACTGCACTCCAGCCTGGGCGACAGAGCAAGACTCTGTCTCAAAAAAAAAAAAAAAAAAAAAGATGATGTCTCAGACCACCCAGACAGAATAAATGAAACCCCACAGCGGCTAATCCAACCTTTCTCTCTCCTCCTCCTGGACTGCGTCCCAAGGTCTTAACTGATCCCCAGGGCCCTGCCACACAGTAGGCCCTCAGGAAGTTTAATTGGGAACAATTAAAGAAACAAAGGCCCCCTCTGCTTTTGCCAACACTCCCCCCACCCCCAATGAATACATGCACTCTTACACAAAACTAATTGTCACCAAACTAGAAATGCCTTAGAAAACTCTCCCTCTCCACTGGGGAAACTTGCATGTCACTGAGACACAAAAGCTTCAGTCAACTGGGACAAAACTCTAATGGTGGTACTCCAGGAGGAGGAGAACGCGAGGGACAGAACCAGGAGACACTCCCTGAGGACCCCTCAATCAAACGCTCCCCATGCGTCTCTGGTGTGGCCTAAGGTGCATCCTACCAGGGAGCTAGCTCAGGCAAGACAGGGGACAAAAAAGCAGAGGGATATGAAGGGGTGAGTAAGGAGGGGGCAATTCATTCTGCTGGGGAAGCGGGCAGCAGTTGTCACCGTGGACACGGCGCGGGTGATTGCTCTTGTTTCTACTAAGTGAGGGTGCCTGGTGGGGGAAGAAAGCTCAAATATGACCAGGGCAAGATAACCATACTCCCCACCCCTCTCCCCTGCAGGGCGGGAGAAGGGGAAATGGCAGCCCCTCTGCCTTCCAAGCCCAGGCGGCCTGGAAAGGAATGCCATGTTTTCCTGTTTCCAATTAACTTCCCCTACCAGCAGCCTTCTGCATTCTTGAGACCTGGAGTCAAGGCAGCCTGGCGGGTGGGGGTTGAGAGCTGGCGGGGGAACTGGGCTGCTGGCTAGACCTGGGCTACAAGGTGGCCCACGGGAATCGGGGGAGTCCTACACACCCCCCGGGAACTCCCCCTTCATAGGTGCTCTGGGTGCTGATCCCCTGGCCCTTCCACAGCCTGGGGCACACCCCACCTCCTGAAGGAAGGTTAGGGAAGGACCAAGGACCTCTGGGAAGGAAGTCAGCAGGGAGACCCTCTTGGGCCTCACTCAGACTTCTCTCACCACCCCGCAAAAATCAGCTCCTACATTCAGCCAGCACTCAATCTTGAGAGATCTGGGTGTTCCCCACAGCCTCTCTCCTCCTGCCCACCTCCCCCGTCATCTCACCAAGGGAAATACCTGCACTTAAAGGAGGGGACAGTGGCTGTGGGGATCAGGGGTCCCTTAAAGCTCCTGGGATCCAGATCCCATGAAGCACCATCTCCCCAGTTCTGTTGACAAATATGAAGTGCCCACCACTAGTCTCTGCCATCTGGTTTGGAGTCCCAGCTCAGCCATGGAACATGCTTCCCCTGGCCTCAGTTTCCCCATCTGTAAAACGGCAAGATCACCTATATTACCTCCTACACGGGGTGAATTGGGCCCAGTCCTTCTCCCTCAGCCCCCAGGCCCTCTTCCTCAGCCCCCTGGCCCCTACAGCTAAACATGTATTCCGCACGGGTAAAGTGCTGAAGGGGTAGGGGCCTAGTCCCCAAAGCGCTCAGAGCGTGGGTGTTGCTGAAGGGGAATTGTTTGTTTGCAGTTGGCCTTCCCCAACCACAGGGAATTCTTCTGGGGCAAAGGTCTTCTGCTACTCACCTTTAAATTTTTTTATTTTATTTATTATTATTTTTGAGACAGGGTCTCACTCTGTTGCCCAGGCTTGAGAGCAGTGGCACAATCATGGCTCACCCCAGCTTCAAACTCCTAGGCTCAATCGATCCTCCCGCCTCAGCACCCCTAAGCAGCTAGGACCGCAGGTGAGTGCCACTATGCCCAACTACTTTTTTCATTTTTTGTAGACACAGGGTCTCACCGTGTTGTCTAGGCTGGTCTTGAAATCCTGGGCTCAAGCGATCCTCCAGCCTTGGTCTCCCCAAGTGCTGGGGTTACAGGCGTGAGCCATGGCACCCGGCCTTAAATTTAAATGCCAGTCAGATCACCCGAGATTAGGACCTCAAGACCAGCCTGGCCAACATGGTGAAATCCCATCTTTACTAAATATACAAAATTTAGCTGGGTGTGGTGGTGGGTGGCCTGTAATCCCAGCTACTCAGGATGCTGAGGCAGGAGAATCACTTGAACCTGGGAGGCAGAGGTTGCAGTGAGCCGAGATCACGCCATTGCACTCCAGCCTGGGCAACAGAGCAAGACTGTCTCAAAAAAAAATTAAATGCCAGCAGCTGACATTCCTCCCCTTTGCCCACACTGCGTACTCTGCCTGGTGAATGATAAATATAAATGACACGTTTGGATAATACTTTTACCCACCTCCAGGTCACTTAAAGGAACCATAATTATCCCCACTTGCAGATGAGAAAACAGGACCAGCAGTTAAATGACCTGCCTAAGGTTATACAGCGGATGAGGCCAAGGGGAGAAAAGGCAAGAAAGTTCTCTGCTAGCTGCATCAAAGGGCCATGGTGTGGCAAAGCGACAGCAGGTCACAGGGCATAGGAACAACCAGACATCAACAGTCTCAAACAGTTCAGCTCCTCTCGAGGCAGCGCTGAGTAGCAGCAAATGGGGCCAAGTCCCCCGCTCAGGTAGAGAAGGGAGAGGATGACAGTGGGGCCAGCTTCCAGGTACCCCGAGCCCATCACTGGCCAGGCCTGGGGCTCCCCTTCCGACTCCTTACACACCTCCAATTCTCAGTTCCTGCAGGCAATTCTCCATTCCAGCCACAAGTGAAACGATCCCGCCCTCAGTCCAACTTCGAAGTGCATCATACCCCTTCCCAAAACCAGCTCCCAGGGAAAAAAAATCTGACCGCTTCTCTAGGTATTATCTACACTTCTGAACCAGGTCCACTGAAGTCAGAGGGACAAAGTGCCAAAGGGTGGGACAGAAGAAGAGCTTAACAGTTTTTCAGTTTTTGAGCTAAGCTGGAAAAACTCCAGGAGGTTACAAATTGGGGCTCTGTGTGACCCAGGGCTGTGTGACCCTGGGCAAGCTTCTTAACCTCTCTGAACACTCCATGAACCTGTCTGGAAAATGGGAATAATGTCGGTCCCTTGTCTATTTCCTCCTTGGACTGTGGCCAGTGTGTAATGTACTTAGCAGCAGCGGAATAAGGCTCCCTGGTTAGAGATATTGTTATTAATATTTCCCTCTTGAGGGGGGAGCCATGGGAGAAGGCAAGGGAGGTCAACATGCCCCAAGAGTCCTACCAGTGCATGGGCAGGGGGTGCTTCCTGAGTTGTCCCCCCCTGTTTTCTCATGACCCAGGGCAGGGCAGAGTTGACAGAGCCCCCCACACCCACCCCAGGTGCTGGGAGAGGTTAAAAGCACAGAGAGCTTATCATAAATCTCAGGCCTTGATGCCTTGGATGCTTCTAGTTTCCCTTTCAAGTGTCCTCTGTAAAGAGGTGTAAGAGAAAGGCACCCCTAGATCTGTATTATACTATGGGTGGGTGGGTAGGTGGGTGGGGGGGACAAAAGGGGACGATGGTCAGGACATGGGCCTGGGCACAGACTGCAGCCCGCAAGGCTAGGGACACCAGAGAGCTAGGACCTGTCACCTGGGCCTCCCCGGGAGAGCTGACACGGCGGCCTCTGACCCCACCTCCCGGGAAGTTCAGCTGCTTAGAACCACAAAGCAAAACAAAGGGGCGCGGAGAGGAAGGAGCCGCAGTGCCTTCCAATCACCGCCGGCGCCCGAGCCCGAGCCGAGCCCTCCCGCGGCTCCTTGCCCGGTCCTCCCGGCTGGCCGCGCACCAAGGCCCAAGCAGCCCCTGGTCCCTCGTCTCCCCGCGGCCGCCCGTGACAGGAGTCGGGGAAACAGCCGAGGGGCAGCCAGGGATGGGAAAACCAGATGGCTCCATCCCTCCTCCCTCCTCCTCCATCCCTCCCTCCGGGTGCCCGCGGCCTGGCTGCCCTCCGCAGGGGCCCGAGGAGGCCGCGGGCCCAGCTCGTCCGGGCTCACCCCGGGGAAAGGGCTGCCTTTGTCTAAAGGTCACCACCCCAGCGCGGTGCCCCGGCCGGGCCTGGTGCCTCCAGTTCTCAGGCCGAGGGGGAGGAGATGAGGGGCCGCCCCGAACCTCGGGAAGTGACAGGAGGCGCTCACCCCCCCACCCCCGTAACGGCCCCCTCCGGGATGAGCCTCAGCTGGGGGTGGGGGAGGGGGTCACCTCCCTCCACTGCCGGGGGCTGGGGGTCAAGTCAACTCCTTTCATTGTTTAAGGGCAGTGCGGAGGGGGAGCCCCAGTGGCCTCCTTCCCCATCCATCCCTCCCCAGCTTTCCAGGGGCCCCCCGTGTCCGCGACACCCACGGGAGGGATTTGGGGAGGGGGCGCAGGGGCCGAGCGAGGCGGGGAGATGCAGGCTCTCCGCCTCCGGCCGGGAGATCACCGATCGCTGCCCAGCCCGGTGGCCCTCGCCTTCCCCGAAAGGCGGGGAGCGGGGCGAGGGGAGGGGGCCGGGCCGGGGAGGGGGTCTCCGCGCCCCTCCCCCCGTGGAACGTTAGGTCTCCTCTCTCCGCCGCTCCATTGTATCCCCGGCAGCCGGCGGGAGGGCCGGGGAGGCACCGGGCGCCGGGTCTGGGCAGGGAAGCCGGTTGGGGGGGTCCCCGTAGGATCAGGGCGGCGGCGGTGGTGGAAGAGACGCTGGGCTGGGGGGTGCCGGTGGCGGTGGGCGCCGAGCAGAAAAAAAAAAAAAAAAAAGGAGGCAGCGGGCGCTGCGCCCCGGCTGGGGGGCTGAGTGTGTGAGTGTCGCGGGGGTGGGTTCGGCCCCGGCTCCGGCTCCCCCCACACACACCCTCGCCGCCAACCCCCACTCCCCCCTCGCTTTTGCGCCCTGTCACAGCCCCGACTCGCAGGTAGAGAGAGTTAAGAGATTTAAAGAGAAATTGCTACATTGTGAGAAACTCACCCTGATGTTTGAGCAGCCGTCGGCGCGGGGTCTCCGAGACGGCCCCGCACGGGCTGCAAAGGGAGGACCCAGAAGGGGCCGGCCGGCCGGGCCGGTCAGCGCACTGCCTGATCGCATGGCGGCCGCTCGGCAGCCGCCGACGGGGCCCCGCCGCCGCCCCGCGCCCAGGCCCGCGCGCCCCGGGCCCGCGCCCGTTCCGGGGAGGGCCCCTCGGGTATGCAAAAAAAAAAAATTTTTTTTTTAATTAAATGCAAACGGAAAAAAAAAAAACCTCGCAGGTTTTGTGTTCCGCCCCCCCTCCTCTTCCTCCTCCTCCTCCTCCTCCTCTTCCCTCCGCCCTCGCCGGAGGAGGGGCTTCAGGAATCCCCGCCCCGCGCCCGGGCGGACCAGCCCCGGCCCAGCCAGGCCGAGCGGCGGGCCCCGGAGCCAATGGGAGGCTGCAGACGTCCGGGGACGGGGCCCTCCGCGCTGGCACCGCCCCCGCCCCAGCCCCAGTCCCGGGGGTTCGGGGCGCGCCTGCTTGGGCCACGGTGTAGTTTGTCTCCTGCCTCGAGCCGCGATCCGGGTGCTGGGGCGCGGGGGAGCTGAAGGGATCTGCGCTCCCAGACCCCCAGTCCGGCTGGGGAGGGGGCGCCGTGCGTCCTGGGCGCGTCCCCCGAGGCGGAGGACGGTCGTCCGGCGGGAGGACGCGTCCAGGGGGAGCGCCGCAGGTTCGAAAAGATAGCGGGAGTCGAGGATGAAGGAGATGGAGGGAATAGAGGGGAGTCCCTCCAGAGGTGGGACCGCGCCGGAGCCCGGAGACGGAGCCTGGCAGGGTGGAAGGCGGCGGGGACTTCGGAATGACAGGCCGGGACCCCGGGCGTGGCTTGATCACTCACCCTAGTCGGTCTCGGCCGAGCCACGGCGGCGCCGGGGAGGCGGGTCGGGCCTGCCTCGGAGCCTGTCCCCGGCGCGCTGATGGGATTCCCAGAAGCCCCAGGACGCCGCGGTGGTGTCGGGTCCGTTTCCGCCCCACCAGGCCGTAAACGCCCTGCTGGCGGGACACGGATTCACGCGTTCCCTTAGCGAGGGCTTGATGAGCGCCTACTGTGTGCGCTGCTCAGTGCTGGGGGCCCAGCGGGGACACAGAGCCCCTGGACCTGCCCTCCCGAGGCTTGCAGCCCAGGGAGACTTATATTTTGTTATCTTAGTCCCTTCTGCCTCCCCATTGCCCTAGAAAAGCTCGTGCACACAGTAGGTGCCCAGTGAATGCGTGTTGAATAAATGAGTAATTGAGACAGATGCTGATTTTGTTGTTGTTGTTGTTGTGTGATATTTGGTTTTGTTTTGAGATGGAGTTTCGCTCTTTCGCCCAGGCTGGAGTGCAGTGGCACGATCTAGGCTCACTGCAACCTCCGTCCCCCGGGTTCAGGCTATTCTCTTGCCTCAGCCTCCCGAGTAGCTGGGACTGTAGGCGCGCACCACCAGGAACTCCCAACCTCAGGTGATCCACCTGCCTCGGCCTCCCCAAGTGCTAGGATTACAGGCGTGAGCCACCGCACCCGGCCTCTGTTTTTTTAAACCTTGACATGTATTCTAGTATCTTGGCGGTACTACCCATTATATTTACTCCAGCGTATTTTTTTTTAAAGAATTTATTGGCCAGGCGCGGTGGCTCACACCTGTAATCCCAACACTTTGGGAGGCCGAGGAGGGTGGATCACCTGAGGTCAGGAGTTAGAGACCAACCTGGTCAACATAGTGAAACCCCGTCTCTACTAATGATACAAAACTTAGCTGGTTATCAGTTCCACAAGTGAATATGCAATGTCCCAAACATAAAAACGTAGTAGATCTATAACTTAATACAAGGGTGTTCATTGCAATGCTGTTTACAATAGCAAAGACATGGAATCAACTCAGGTGCCCATCAACAGTGGATTGGATGAAGAAAATGTGGTAAATGTACACCATGGAATACTATGCAGTCATAAAAAAGAATGAAGCCCGGCGCAGTGGCTCACACCTGTAATCCCAGCACTTTGGGAGGCCGAGGCAGGTGGATCACTTGAGGTCAGAGTTCGAGACCAGCCTGGCCAACAAAGGGAAACCCCATCTCTACTGAAAATACAAAAATTGGCTGGGTGTGGTGGTGGGCACCTGTAGTCCCAGCTACTCAGGAGGCTGAGGCAGGAGAATTACTTTAGGCTGGGAGGCAGAGGTTGCAGTGAGCCGAGATAGTGCCATTGCACTCCAGGCTTCCCAACAGAGCAAGACTCTCAAAAATAAATAAATAAACAAATCTAATAAATAAATAATGAATGTCCTTCGCAGCAACACAGATGCAGCTGGAGGTCATTATCCTAAGCAAATTAACACAGGAACAGATAACCAAATACCTCATCTTCCATTTATAAGTGGGAGCTAAACATTGGGTATGCATGGACATGAAGATGAGGTAGATAAACACTGGGGACTACCAGAGCAGGGAGGTAGGGATAGGAGACAACAATTGAAAAATTAACTTTCGGCCGGGCGCGGTGGCTCAAGCCTGTAATCCCAGCACTTTGGGAGGCCAAGACGGGTGGATCATGAGGTCAGGAGATCGAGACCATCCTGGCTAACACAGTGAAACCCCGTCTCTACTAAAAAAATATATAAAAAACTAGCTGGGCGAGGTGGCGGGCGCCTGTAGTCCCAGCTACTCCGGAGGCTGAGGCAGGAGAATGGTGGGAACCTGGGTGGCGGAGCTTGCAGTGAGCTGAGATCGCGCCACTGCACTCCAGCCCGGCGACAGAGCGAGACTCCGTCTCAAAAAAAAAAAAAAGAAAAAGAAAAATTAACTTTCCGGGGCAGGCGCGGTGGCTCATGCCTGTAATCCCAGCCCTTTGGTAGGCTGAGGCAGGCGGATCACAAGATCAGGAGTTCAAGACCAGCCTGGCCAACATAGTGAAACCCTGCCTCTACTAAAAATACAAAATTTAGCCAGGCATGGTGACATGCGCCTGTAGTCCCAGCTACTCGGGAGGATGAAGTGGGAGAATCGCTTGAACCCGGGACACAGAGGTTACAGTGAGCCGAGACTGCGCCATTGCACTCCAACCTGGGCGACAGAGTGAGACTCTGTCTCAAAAAAAAAAAAAAGAAAAATTAACTTTCAGGTACTATTCTCAGTACCTGGGTGACGGGCTCATTCATACCCCAAACCTAGACATTATGCAATGAAAGAAAAGAAAAAGCCACCATGGCCCGGGTGCGGGGGCTTATGCCCATAATCCCAGAGCTTTGGGAGGCCAAGGCAGGCGGATCACTTGAGGGGAGGGGTTCCAGAGCAGCTTGCTCAATGTGGCGAAAATACAACAATTACAACATCTAATGTATTAAAAATCCAAAAATTAGCCCGGCATGGTGGCATATGCTGAGACACGAGAATTGCTTGAACACCAGAGGTCGAGGCTGCAGTGAGCCAAGATTGTGCCACTGCACTCCAGCCTGGGCGACAGAGCAAGAGTCTGTCTGAAAATAAAAACAAACAGTCCAGGCACGGTGGCTCACGCCTGTAATCCCAGCATTTTGGGAGGCCAAGGCGGCTGGATCACCTGAGGTCAGGAGTTCGAGATCAGCCTGGCCAACGTGGTGAAACCCCGTCTCTACTAAAAATACAAAAATTAGCCGGGCGTGGTGGCGCATGCCTGTAGTCCCAGCTACTCGGGAGGCTGAGGCAGGAGAATCACTTGAACCCGGGAGGCAGTGGTTGCAGTGAGCTCAGATTGCACCACTGCACTCCAGCTTGGTGACAGCACGAGACTCCATCGCAAAAATAATAATAATAATAATACAAAAGAAATTAGGCAGACATGGTGGCTCACACCTGTAATCCCAGCTTCTCTGGAGGCTAAGGCAGGAGAATCGCTTGAACTGGGGAAGCGGAGGTGGCAGTGAGCCGAGCTCACGCCATTGCACTCCAGTCTGGGTGACAGAGTGAGACTCCGTCTCAAACAAAAACAAAAACAAGCAGTGATCATCCACCACTCAATGGAGGTGTGTGGACCCTCTGAGAAGCAGCAGTATACATGTTTTTTACTTTATGTTTGTATAGTCTGCGTCTTCCTAACTCTGCACTTCCACAGCCACTGATGGAGCTACACTTTTAGAGTGTGAACTGGGTGGTGAGCAGAGTTTCTGATGAGAACCGCCCACAGGGGAGAGACCTTTAGTTACCCCCATCCTACAGTGTAGAAAACTAAATTGGCTCTGAGAAGGGAAGTGTTTTGCCCAGTCATGCACCCAGGAAGTGAGACGCAGCCCTCATCTGAAGGCTTCACTGTACAATGGGACCTGATTGTAGCACTTGCGTTTATCTGTCATAGCTGCCAGCCGTGGGGGACTCAGAACTAGGGGACTCACTAGAGACTTCGTCAGAGTGTATTCATTCATATATTTTTAGTATCTAGTGTGTCAAGGATTCTGTGATGACCCACGCCACCCTGGTTCCTGCCTCCCGCATCTATTAGGCAACACAGCCAACAAGCAAGTAAGCAAATAAGTCGCTTAGCCTCGGTTTGCAGGCCTCAGTTTACCTCCCTTGGTCATGCCCTTTGTGGCAGTTCCCAGGTTCCTTTGGTACATTGTAGAATATCCACTGCCCTTAAAACAGTGCGTGGCACTTAGTAAATGCTCAATAAAAGTTTGCTGAATACATATAACAACATCCACCCACCTCATACGCACACCTGACCTCTTAGGGAGATGGTCTTGGGGCCATGCCATTTGGAATGGCTCTGGCAGGGTGCAGAGGACACCAACAAGAAGCCAGCCCTGGCCCCGTGCAGTGGCTCACGCCTGTAACCCTGGCACTTTGGGAGGCTGAGGCAGGCGGATTGCCAGGGCTCAGGAGTTTGAGACCAGCCTGGACAACATGTTGAAACTCCATCTCTACGAAAATAGAAAAAATTAGCTGGGCATGGTGGTGCGCATCTGTAGTCTTAGCTACTTGGAAGGCTGAGGCAGGAGAATAACTTGAACCTGGAAGAAGGAGGTTGCAGCGAGCTGAGATCGCACCACTGCACTCCAGTCTGGGTGACAGAGAGAGACTCCCTCTCAAAACAAAACAAAACAAAACAAAACCCAGGCTGGGCATGGTGGCTCATGCCTATAATCTCAGCACTTCGGGACGCTGAGGCAGGCAGACCACCTGAGCTCAGGAGTTTGAGACCAGCCTGACCAACATGGAGAAACCCCGTCTCTACCAAAAATACAAAATTAGCTGGGCATTGTGGCACATGCCTATAATCCTAGCTACTCAGGAGGCTGAGGCCGGAGAATTGTTTGAATCTGGGAGCCGGAGGTTGCAGTGAGCTGAGATCGCGCTATTGCACTCCAGCCTGGGCAACAAGAGTGAAACTCCGTCTCAAAAAAAGATAAAAAGAAGCCAGCCCCATGCCTAGCCATGGCTGATAGCCGTTAGTCCCTGCCCTGCCTGGGTGGCCCTGGGACAAGTCGCTGAACCTGTCTGGGTCTGACTGCTCAGCTCAGTTACTTCTTTCTTTCTCTCTCTCTTTTTTCTTTTCTTTTTCCTTCCTCCCTCCCTCCCTCCCTCCCTCCCTCCCTTCCTTCCTTTCTCTTTTCTCCTTCCTTCCTTCCCTTCTCTCTCTCTGTCTCCTCTCTTCTTTTTTTTTTTTTTTTGAGATGGAGTTTCGCTTTTGTTGCCCAGGCTGGAGTGCAATGGCACTATCTTGGCTCACTGCAACCTCCGCCTCCCGGGTTCAAGCAATTCTCCTGCCTTAGCCTCCCAAATAGCTGGGATTACAGGTGTGCACTGCCATGCCCAGCAAATTTTTTTTTTTTTTTTTCAGTAGAGACGGGGTTTCACCATGTTGGTCAGGCTGGTTTTGAACTACTGACCTCAAGTAATCTACCTGCCTTCGGCCTCCCAAAGTCCTGGGATTACAAGCGTGAACCACCGTGCCCGGCCCTTTCTCTCTCTCTCTCTCTCGTTCTTTCTTTCTTTTTCTTAGACGGAGTCTCACTCTGTTGCCCAGAATGGAGTACAGTGGCTCAATCTTGACTCACTGCAACCTCCATCTCCCGGGTTCAAGCAATTCTCGTGCCTCAGCCTGCCAAGTAGCTGGGACTACAGACAGGCACGCACCACCATGCCCATCTAATTTTTTGTATTTTTAGTAGAGATGGGTTTTCACCATATTCGTCAGGCTGGTCTTGAACTCCTGACCTTGTGATCTGCCCACCTGGGCCTCCCAAAATTCTGGGATTACAGGCATGAGCCACTGCGCCCTTCCTTCCTTCCTTTTTTTCTTTTTCTTTCTATTTCTTTCTTTCTCTTCCTTCCTTCCTTCTCTTTCTTATCTCTTTCTTTCTTTCTCTTTTTCTTTCTTTTTCTCTCTCTCTCCCCTCCCCTCCCTCCCCGCCCCCCCCCCCCCCCCCGCCTTCTTTATTTCTTGACAGTCGCAGGAGCTGGAGTGCAGTAGCGCAATCTCGGCTCACTGCAACAGCGCGCCTCCAGAGCTGAAGTGATTCCAGGTAGCTGGGATTACAGGCACCCACCACCATGCCCAGCTAGTTTTTGTTTTTAGTAGACAAGGTTTCATTATATTGGCCAGGCTGGTCTCGAACTCTTGGCCTCAGGTGATCCCCCCATCTTGGCCTCCCAAAGTGGTGGGATTACAGGCACCAACTCAGTTCTTAATGTGGGACTCATAACTTGCATATGATTCTTTTTTTTTTTTTTTTTTTTTTGAGACAGAGTCTCGCTCTGTTGCCCAGGCTGGAGTGCAGTGGCGCGATCTCGGCTCACTGCAAGCTCCGCCTCCCGGGTTCACACCATTCTCCTGCCTCAGCCTCCCGAGTAGCTGGGACTACAGGCGCCCGCCACCTCGCCCGGCTAGTTTTTCATATTTTTTAGTAGAGACGGGGTTTCACCGAGTTAGCCAGGATGGTTTCAATCTCCTGACCTCATGATCCGCCCATCTCAGCCTCCCAAAGTGCTGGGATTACAGGCTTGAGCCACCGCGCCCGGCCGCATATGATTCTTAAATGGAATTCTTTACACGATCCCTTGGTACATTAGCATCTGGGTTTTAGCTACCAGGCAGTGGAATTAAGGGGGTGGATCAAAGGGCATTGATTCCCTGGCAATCCCTGCCCTGGGAGAGCAAATGTCTGTTTTTCTTGCTCTGCCCTATCTGTCCCCTGGCAACCTGGAAAGCCTGTCCAAGATTCAGAGTGAATGAGTGAGTGTTGTCCACACTGTTCTAGAAGCAGTGAGGAAGGTCAGAGGAAGCCAAAGGGATGACCAAAGACTAGTGTTGGGGGTCAATATGGGCCCAGATCGAAAGAGACCTGCTGTCCTTCAGGGGTGACAGGCCCCTTCTATTTGAGGATCAGGTGCAAGTTACGAGTCCTAGGTTAAGCATTGAGTTAGGCAGTCAGACCCAGACAGGTTCAGCGACTTGTCCCAGGGCCAGCCAGGCAGGGTGGGGACTAAATCAGTACACTCAGGTGTTCTGTGGTTGAGTCACCAGAAGAACCTAGGGCAAGTCACTTCTTCAGTTCCTCCATTTTCTCATCTCTCCAATGGGGGTGGATTGTCAGGCACCCAAATCTGCCCCTGTCCCGAAACATTTTATTATGAAAATATTCAGGCCAGTCACGATAGCTCACTTCTGTAATCCTAGCACTTTGGGAGGTCAAGGCAGGCCGATCACCTGAGGTCGGGAGTTCGAGACCAGCCTGACCAACATGTTGAAACCCCGTCTCGGCCGGGCGCGGTGGCTCAAGCCTGTAATCCCAGCACTTTGGGAGGCCGAGACGGGCGGATCACAAGGTCAGAAGATCGAGACCATCCTGGCTAATACGGTGAAACCCCGTCTCTACTAAAAAATACAAAAAACTAGCCGGGCGACGAGGCGGGCGCCTGTAGTCCCAGCTACTCGGGAGGCTGAGACAGGAGAATGGCGTGAACCCAGGAGGCGGAGCTTGCAGTGAGCTGAGAGCCGGCCACTGCACTCCAGCCTGGGCGGCAGAGCAAGACTCCGTCTCAAAAAAAAAAAAAAAAAAAAAAAAAAAAAAAAGAAACCCCGTCTCTACTAGAAATACAAAAATTAGCCAGGCGTGGTGGCGCATGCCTGTAATCCCAGCTACTCGGGAGGCTGAGGCAGGAGAATCGCTTGAATCCAGGAGGCGGAGGTTGCGGGTGGGCCGAGATCGCGCCATTGCACTCCAGCTTGGGCGACAAGAGCGAAACTACGTCTCAAAAAAAAAAAAAAAAGAAAAAAAAGAAAAAGAAAAAGACAAGAAAGAAAGAAAAGAAACGAAAAGAAAATTTCGCCAATCCAAGTTGTTTCTCGACCTGGGAGGCTGACTGGTGCTACACGGAATTTTAGTTTTCTGTAGAGCGGCGCACCAGATACGTGCATTTTTCCTTAAGCAGGTAACACTTCAAGAACCAGGGGAAAGAAATGAAAAGCGTTGCCCAATCCAAAAACACCTCTCCGTCCCCTCCAGGTTTCGTTAAATAGGGGCGAGGGGAGCAAGTTTCCATCGGAGACCTTTCCGGGTCCGGATTTTAGCAGCCAGTCGGTGGAAATAAGCTGGGGGCATGGAGAGGGCATTGATGCCGGGGCGATCTCCGCCCTCTGACCGCTTCCTTCAAATGCAGCTGGGACCCTGGAGTGCGCCGCCCCAGCTCCTGGCCCTGCCAGCCCCCACCCCCGAGCGCCCGGAAACCGCCCAGACCGCGATCCGCGGCGAAATCAGGCAATTGTGCGCCCAGCCCGGCCTCGGGTCCTCAGCGCGGCAAGTGCCGGGGGCGGAGCCTAGCCGCCTATTGGCCCAGGCCTGGGGGCGGAGCCACGACTCCGCCGCCGTCCCGACCCCAACCCCTCCATCGGGTTAAATGGGCCTCTCTCCGGTCAGCGGATTATTCGTCGGGGGGTGGGGCCTGGGTTTGTTTACACACTATCATTGGCCAGATTTGAATCGGGCCTACTGTGGGCGGGCCATAGGGCGGGGCTACAGCGGGCCGCGGCCGCCGCCTGACAGCTTCAGAGAGGCCCGACCAGCCCTGGACGCGCGGTCCTTGGAGCTGGGGTACCGTCGGCGGATGCGGGGAGTCGGACGTTGGGGGGCGCAGGTTGAGGCTTCTGTCTGTCCGTTTCTTGACAAACACTAACCAAGGCGTGAGGTTGAGTAGCATTGTTTTTTGTTGTTGTTCTTGTAAAAATTAAAAAAAGAAAAAAACCCAAAAGACCAGAAACAACCTAGTTGTCCATCGATGGGGGACTCATTAGGTAAGCTGTGGTCCGGCCTACAATGGGATGCGGAGTCGCCGTAAAATGAGGAAGGGATACTTGAACTGACACGGTATGAGCTATGTAGCCTGACAAGGTAGGAGAGGAGAAAAAAAAAGGTATAAAAGTGTAAAAGGTGGAGATGAAAAAATACAAGATTTTGCTTGTTAAATACACAGAATGTCTTGAAAAGCAGAAGCAAACTGCAGCCTGACGCGGTGGCTCACGCCGGTAATCCTAGCACTTTGGGAGGCCGAGGCGGGCGGATTACATGAGGTCAGGAGTTCGAGATCAGCCTGGCCAACATGGCAAAACCCTGTTTCTACTAAAAATACAAAAAATTAACCGGGCATGGTGGTGCGCGCCTGTAATACCAGCTACTGGGGAGGCTGAGCCAGGAGAATCGCTTGGTCCCAGGAGGTGGAGGTTGCGGTGAGCCGAGATCACGCCACTGCACTCCAGCCTGGGCGACAGAGCGAGACTGTCTAGGAAAAAAAAAAAGCAAACTGGTCACCAGCAGTTTTCCGTGGGGAGACGGGTGGTTGGATGTTAGGTCTTTTTCTACCTTTGTAAAGTTTGAGCCTAGTGTCACCTATTCGAAGAAATACACACAAAATATTCAAATACATGCACACACACAAAAATCAAATACACAAAAACCTTCAAAGAAACGCACCAAAAAAATCCAATAAATACACAAAAAAAATAAGTTCTAAGAATTTCCCGTTTTCATCCACGTGTCCCTTTGCTCTTGACCTTGCCCTAGGGGCTGTGGACCTTCGACCTGCAACCTCCGCAGCCCCTGCACCCCGCAGCCTTTGGGGGATAGAGAATACGCTAAGAATGTGTCTTCATTTATCGGGTATTGTTACTCATGCACCATCAGATAAAATATCCTGACTCAAGGGAGTGGCTTTATTTGTTGCTTTTTTTTTTTTTTTTTTTTTTTTGGAGACAGAGTCTCGCTCTGTCACCCAGGCTGAGTGCAGTGCACTGCACTGGAGTGCAGCACTCACTGCAAGTTCTGCCTCCCGGGTTCAGGCCATTCTCCTGGCTCAGCCTCCCGAGTAGCTGGGACTACAGGCGCCCACCACGCCCGGCTAGTTTTTTGTATTTTTTAGTAGAGACGGGGTTTCACCGTGTTAGTCAGGATGGTCTCGATCTCCTGACCTTGTGATCCGCCCGTCTCGGCCTCCCAAAGTGCTGGGATTACAGGCTTGAGCCACCGTGCCCGGCCCTATTTGTTGCTTTTAAGCCTTGTAGTCATCACTGAGATATTTAACATTCCAACTATGTGGGAGGGGCCGCTTCCTTGGCGACACTTGGGGGAGGGTGATAGGAGAAACACACCAGGCCATCTTAGGAAAGAGAAGAGAAAGTCGAAACTAGGAAAGGCCCCTTTAAGAAGGGAAGCGGCCTCCGCTGGTCAACACCACTGACAGGAAGAGTTGGCTGGGTTTTGATTTTTATTATTACTCTGTTCCCGAAGATCTGGAGGAGAGAATGAGAAGACTGCTTGCAAAGCCAATGAGACTGAGGCGAGATTTGGAGTCTGTTACCAGATCTCGGCTGGGTGCGGTGGCTCACGCCTGTAATCCTAGCACTTTGGGAGGCTGAGACAGGTGGATCATCCCGTTTTGCTACAGGGTTTGTGAAACATTGTTTAGATGGCTATGAAAGTCACCCATGGCTAAAGGGGGATTTACAATGTAGTTGTAAGTAATGCTTAACCAGGCTTCTTTCTGTATTTGGATGCTCTCATTGAATGACCCCAACAATCCTAGCAGATGTTCATATCATCTCCTGTTGATATGGAAACTGAGTCATAGAGAAGTTGCAAAATTGTCAGAGTCAGGGGGCACAGGGATTTGAACCCAGGCAGCCCTGTTCCAAAATGTATACTTTTTTTTTCCGAGCCAGGGTCTCGCTGACTGGATTGCAACAACGCGTTCACCGCTTGACTTCCTGGGTGCAAGTGATCCTCCAACCTCAGCCTCCACAGTGGCTGGGACCACAGGTGCCACCACCATGCTTGGCTAATCTATTTTTATTTTTCTGTAGAGATGAGTTCTTTTCCTGTTTCCCAGGCCGGTCTCAAACACATGGGCTCAAGAGATCCTCCTGCCTTGGCCTCCCAAAGTGCTGGGATTACAGACGTGAGCCACTGCACCTGGCCCAAAATTCATACTCTTTTTTTTTTTTTTTTTTTTTTGAGACGGAGTCTCGCTCTGTCGCCCAGGCTGGAGTGCAGTGGCCAGATCTCAGCTCACTGCAAGCTCCGCCTCCCGGGTTTATGCCATTCTCCTGCTTCAGCCTCCTGAGTAGCTGGGACTACAGGCGCCTGCCACCTCACCCGGCTAGTTTTTTTGTATTTTTTTTTAGTAGAGACGGGGTTTCACCGTGTTAGCCAGGATGGTCTCGATCTCCTGACCTCGTGATCCGCCCGTCTCGGCCTCCCAAAGTGCTGGGATTACAGGCTTGAGCCACCACACCCGTCCAAAATTCATACTCTTAACCACCACATTACACTGTGCCATGTAAACATTTTCTGTCTTTAGATGTATTGTTTTAAAAGTTAAAGCTATAAGAATCTTAAGCAGATTATTTTTTTTTCACCATGTTGGCCAGGATGGTCTTGATTTCTTGATCTTGTGATCCACCCACCTCAGCCTTCCAAAGTGCTGGGATTACAGGTGTGAGCCACCACGCCCAGCCTATTTATTTATTTTTTTGAGATAGAGTTGCCCTCTGTCACCCAGGCTGAAGTGCAGTGGTGCAATCTTGGCTCACTGCAACCTCTACCTCCCAGGTTCAATCAATTCTCCTGCCTCAGCCTCCCAAGTAGCTGGGACTGCAGACAATCATAGTTCACTGCAGTCTCAACCCCTTGGACTCAAGTAATCCTCCTACCTCAGCTTCCCGGCTAGCTGGGACTAAAGGCACACACCACCACACCTGACTAATTTTTGTATTTTTTGTAGAGACAGGGTTTCACCATGTTGCCCAGACTGGTCTCAAACTCCTGGGCTCCAACGATGCACCTGGGCCTCCCAACACTTCTAAGCCCTTTATATATATTAGCTGATGGAATCTTCACAGCCACCTTGAAGTAGGAACTGTTGTCATCTTCGTGTCATTTCACAGATGAAGAACTGAGGCATAGAGAAGTTAACTAACTGGCCTAAGTTCTTACATTTCTCTCTGGAAAAGGAAGATGAAGACCAAGAATGAGTGGCGAGGGAGGAAGTGTCCAAAGTTGCTATAATCTCTGCCTCCCGGATTCAAGCGATTCTCCTGTCTCAGCCTCCCCAGTAGCTGGGATTACAGGCACCTGCCACCACACCCGGCTAATTTTTGTATTTTTAGTAGAGATGGGGTTTCACCACGTTAACCAGGCTGGCCTTGAACTCCTGACCTCAGGTGATCCGCCCACCTAGGCGTCCTAAAGTGCTGGGATTGCAGGTGGAGCCACTGCACCAGGCAACTGTCAGGTTTTTATGAACACTTCATTATGTAGGTATGGCTGATTCAACACTTGCCTATTGGCGATCCACTCAACCTTCAGCAGCTCCCCTCTCCCCAGGGGTTGGTGGATAGGGCTGAAAGTCCCAACTCGCTAATCCTGCCTTGGTCTTTCTAGTGACCAGCCCCATCCTGAAGCTACCTAGGGGTGGCCAGCCAGCAGTCATCTCGTTAGCATACAAAGACACTTACCGCTTTGGTAATTCCAACGATTTTAGGAGTTGTGCTCCAGAAAACAGGGAAGACCAAATGCATGTTTCACGATAACACAGGAGCACTGTTGGATTTCTGGGCCCAGAGTAGAGAGGGAGCCTGGGGTTTTTTGTTTTGTTTTGTATTGTTTTGTTTTGTTTTGAGACAGAGTCTCACTCTGTTGCCCAGGCGCTGGAGTGCGGTGGCACGATCTCAGCTCACTGCAGCCTCCACCTCCTGGGTTCAAGCGATTCTCCTGCCTCAGCCTCCCAAGTAGCTGGGATTACAGGCATCCACAACCTCACCTGGCGAATTTTTGTCTTTTTTGTAGAGACAGGGTTTTGCCACGTTGGCCAGGCTGGTCTTGAACTCCTGACCTCAAGTAATCCTCCCGCCTCAGCCTTACAAAGTGCTGGGATTACAGGCATGAGCCACCATACCCGGCCAAGCCTGGGGTTTCTAAAGCACAGATCAACCTTGACACTTTCCAGATTAAAACCCCCCTATGGGCCGAGTGCTGTGGCTCATGCCTGTAATCCCAGCACTTTGGGAGGCTGAGGCAAGAGGATCACTTGATCCCGGCAGGTGGAGGCTGCAGTGAACTGTGTTCAGCCTGGGCGACAGAACAAGATACCATCTTAAAAAATAAAAATGAAATAAAATAAAACCCTCCTGTGCCTCTCCAGTGCCCTTGGGGGGAAAGTCCAAACCTAGCAGCTTGGCATTTCTTCATTCAACACATACTTCCTGGGCACCTGCACTGAGTCTGCCCTGTGAGGGCAGCGCTTGGGACATAGCAGTGACTGAAATAGTCCGAGCCCTGCCCTCTTAGGGCTGACACCCGAGTCAGGGAGACAGACTTTAAAACAAATCACTGCCCTAGAATAGGTAAAAGCCCCCGTGGCTGCTTTGGAAGTTCAGGCAGAGTTAACCCTGCCACGGGGACCTCCCAATTTCTATTACTCCTGAAAGGCTATTTCACAATTTTGGCAGCGTGTTGCCTTTACCTTTAATTTGGTCTTCCAACCAACTTATTTTTTTTCTTCCTTCAGCGGGTTCCCACGGGACTACCTTAGACTCATCCTAATCAACAACAGCCATGAAATCACTGGTATGATGGGCTGTTTACTTTTTTGCTAATGTGCATTAAAATAAATGCATGACCATTAAAACAAGCCACTTGGAAATCATCTCAAATACTACTGTGGGAACCAGTGACCTAGACGCTGGGGGCTGGGGGAGTCCTTCCTGGAGGAAGTAAATTGTCTGCTAAGACTTATTTTAAATTGTAGTTGTATTTATTTATTTATGTTTGAGACAGAGTCTCCCTCTGTTGCCCAGGCTGGAGTGCAGTGGCACGATCTCAGCTCACTGCAACCTCCGCTTCCCGGATTCAAGCGATTCTCTGCCTCAGCCTCCTGAGTAGCTGGGATTACAGGCGCCCACCACAACGCCTGGCTAATTTTTGTATTTTTAGCAGAGACCATGTTGGCCAGGCTGGTCTCAAACTCCTGACCTCAAGTGAACTGACCACTTTGGCCTCCCAAAGTGCTGAGATTACAGATGTGAGCCATCGCACCCAGCCTAATTTTAATTTTAATTTTAAGACAGAGTCCCACTCTGTCACCCAGGCTGGAGTGTAGTGGTGTGATTATGGCTCACTGCAGCCTTGACTTCCTGGGCTTAGGTGATCCTGCCACTTCAGCCTCCCGAGTAGCTGGGACTACAGGCACGTGCCACCATACCTGGCTAAATTTTTTGTATGTTTTGTAGAGATAGGGTTTCACCATGCTGCCCAGGCTGGTCTTGAACTCCTGGGCTCAAGCAACCCTCCGGTCTTGACCTCCTGAAGTGTTAGAATTACAGGTGTGAGCCTCTGCTCCTGGCCAGTCATCTAAGACGCGAGATGAATAGAGTCATCAGATGAGGGTGGAAGGGAAGAGCAGATGCAAAGGCCCAGCACTGGGGAAAGAGGAAAGGCAGGCGGCTAGAAAGTCAGCAGTTTGGCTGAAATGGTCTGAGGGACAGGGCAGACTTGCAGGTGCACCAGGGATTTGGGGTTTGACCCCAGAGGTAATCTACAGTCATTAAAGTGTTTGCTGTTGTTTTTTAATTATTACATAATTCGGTCATGTGCAGTGGCTCATGCTTGTAATCCCAGCAATTTGGGAGGCTGAGGAGGGAGGATCACCTGAGGTCAGGAATTTGAGACCAGCCTGGCCAACATGGTGAAGCCCCATCTCTACTAAAAACACAAAATATTAGCCGGGCGTGGTAGTGGGTGCCTGTAGTCCCAGCTACTTGGGAGGCTGAGGCAGGAGAATCACTTTCACCCGGGAGGCAGAAGTTTTGGTGAGCTGAGATTGCACCACTGCACTTCAACCTGGGCAACAGAGCAAGACTCTGTCTCAAAAAAAAAAAAGAAAAGAAAAATTCTGATATAATTTACCTACCATAAATCTTATTTATTTATTTATTTTTGGGGGGACAGAGTTTCACTCTTGTTGCCCAGGCTGGAGTGCAATGGCGTGATCTCGGCTCCTCGCAACCTCCGCCTCCCCGGTTCTCGATTCTCCTGCCTCAGCCTCCCGAGTAACTGGGATTACAGGCATGCACCACCATGCCGGGCTAACTTTGTATTTTTAGTAGAGATGGGGTTTCTCCATGTTGGTCAGGCTGGTCTCGAACTCCTGACTTCAGGTGATCTGCCCACCTTGGCCTCCCAAAGTGCTGGGATTACAGGCATGAGCCACCATGCCCGGCCAAAGTACTGATACTTGAATGGATGAACCTTGAGAATGTTATGCTAACTGAAGGAAGCCTGTCATAAGAGACTACACACTGTATGATTCTATTTTTATGAAATACCCAGAACAGACAAATCCATGGAGACAGAAAGTAGATTGGTGGTTGCCCAGAGCTGGGAGATGGCAGATAGGAAGCAACTGCTAATGGGCCCATGGTTTTGTGCTGGGATACTGAGATGTTCTGAAGCTACATGATGATGATGGTTGCACAGCACTGGGAATATATGAAAAACCATTGAATTCTACAGGTTGAGACCAGTCTGACCAACATGGAAAAACACCATCTCTACTAAAAATACAAAATTAGCTGGACATGGTGGTGCATGCCTGTAATCCCAGTTACTCGGGAGGCTGAGGCAAGAGAATCGCTTGAACCTGGGAGGTGGAGGTCACGGTGAGCTGAGATCGTGCCATTGCACTCCAGCCTAGGCAACAAGAGGGAAATTCTGTCTCAAAAAAAAACGTATCAGTACTTCATTCCTTTTTATGGCTGAATAACATTCCATAGTATGGATAGACTACGTTTCATTTATCCATTCATTTGTTGTTGTTGTTGTTTTTTTTTTTTGAGACGGAGTCTCGCTCTGTCCCCCAGGCTGGAGTGCAGTGGCCGGATCTCAGCTCACTGCAAGCTCCGCCTCCCGGGTTCACGCCATTCTCCTGCCTCAGCCTCCCGAGTAGCTGGGACTACAGGCGCCCGCCACCTCACCCGGCTAGTTGTTTTGTATTTTTCAGTAGAGACGGGGTTTCACCGCGTTAGTCAGGTCTCGATATCCTGACCCAGTGATCCGCCTGTCTCGGCCTCCCAAAGTGCTGGGATTACAGGCTTGGGCCACCGCGCCCGGCCTCCATTCATTTGTCGATAGACATTTTGGTTGTTTCTCTCTTTTGGCTGTTGAGAATAGTGTTGCTATGGACATTTATGTACGAGTTATTGTTCGAACACCTATTTTATTTATTTATTTATATTTATTTTGAGACAGAATCTTGCTCTGTCCCCCAGGCTGGAGTGTAATGTCGCGATCTCGGCTCACTGCAACCTCTGCCTCCCAGGTTCAAGCGATTCTCCTGCCTCAGCCTGCCGAGTAGCTGGGATGACAGGTGTGCACCACCACACCTGGCTAATTTTTTTTTTTTTTTTTCGCATTTTTAGTACAGACGGGGTTTCACCATGTTGGCCAGCTGGTCTCAAACTCTTGACCTCAACTGATCTGCCAGCCTCAGCCTCCCAAAGTGCTGGGCTTACAGGTGTGAGCCACCATGCCCACCCATTACAGGTTTTTTGTGTCAATATATGTTTTCATTTCTCTTGGATGTCTACCTAGGAGTGGAATGAAGGTTTTCTTTGTTATTGTTTTGTTTTTTACCAGCAATAATTTCAAGCTTACAGAAAACTAGCAAGAAGGGTAAGTAGATCTTTTCTGGATTCGCAAGTCAGTAACATTTGGCCACCTCTGCTATGTGTTTCTTTTCTGAACATTTGAGAGGCAGTGGAACACGTCATGTCCCTTGATCCCTAAATCCTTCAGCATGGCATTACTAAAAACAAAGACATGCTCTTTAAAAAATCCAAAACAAGAATCAAAAACAGGAAATGAAACATTGATACAATAATACAATTGTTGGTAATCCATAAATTCAAATCTGTTTGTCTCAATAAAGTCCTTTATAGCAATGTTTTCCCCAGCCCAGGATTCAACACAGGATCATACATTGCATCAAGTCACATGGCCGAAGGATCTTAGGAAGGAAAAATCTTAATCATCTTTGCCCCTTCTTCGAATCCCTTTGGCTGACGTGGGAAGAATAGATCGGAGGGGGAATAGGAGGGCAAGCAGGGAGACCAGGGAGAAAGCCGGTGCTTGCAACAGGAAAGAGAAACTTAGGAGTCAGAAGGATCTCGGTTCAAGTCTTGGCCCAACTCTTCAGGAACTGTGACCTTGGGCATGCATGTGACTGAACTTTTCTAAGCCTCGATTACTGCATCAGAAAAATGGGACTAACTCGTAGGATTGGTGTGAGACCAGGGATGTGCTGAGCACAAACCCTGCCCATCACTCAGAATCAATTTCCCAACACCATCCCATCCACCATTTCAGTCTATTACACAACAACCCAGGACAGTCCTGAGTGCTTCAGATATGGTTACTTTCCGGATCCTCCCAAGAAACAACCTTACAAGTAGGTGTTATCCTCATCCCCCCTTTATTTATTTTTATTTCCATTTCTTTATTTCTTTATTTTGAGACAGAGTTTCTCTCTGTCATTCAGGCTGGAGTGCAGTGGCATGATCTCAGCTTACTGCAACCTCTGTCTCCTGGGTTCAAGTGATGCTCATGCCTTAGCCTCCCAAGTAGCTGGGACTACAAGCACCCACTACCATGCCCTGCTAATGTTTGTATTTTTGGTAGAGATGTGGTTTCCCCATGCTGGCCTCAAACTCCTGGCCTCAAGAGATCTTCCTGGCTTGGCCTTCCAAAGTGCTGGGATTACAGCAGGAGCCACAATGCCTGGCCTACTTGTGGGTTTTTGTACCCCACACCACACCATGTTAATGATTATAGCTCTAGTGTATGTTTTGTTACTTGAGAACAAAACTCTCCTTATGGCAAACAGGAAATACATTTATGGCGTGACAACTGTGTGCCAATCACTGTTCTTTTTGTTTTATTTATTTATTTATTTTGAGATAGAGTCTCACTCTGTCACCCAGGCTGGAGTGCAGTGGTGTGATCTCAGCTCACTGCAACCTCTGCCTCCCAGGTTCAAATTATTCTCGTGCCTCAGACTCCCAAGTAGCTGAGATTACAGGTGTGTGCCACCACATCTGGCTAATTTTTGTATATTTTAGTAGAGACAGGGTTTCACCACATTGGCCAGGCTGGTCTCAAACTCCTGACCTCAAGTGATCCACCCATCTCAGCCCCCCAAAGTGCTGGGATTACAGGCATGAGCCACTGCACCTGGCATATTTATTTTTACTTTTATTTTACAGACAGGGTCTCACTTTGTCACTCAGGCTGGAATGTGCAGTGGTTCAATCATAGCTCACTGCAGCCTCAACCTCCTGGGCTCAAGCAATCCTCCTGCATCAGCCTCCTGAGTAGCTGGGACTACAGGCACCTTCCATCACGCCCAGTTAATTTTTTGTATTTTTAGTAGAGACAGGGCTTCGCCATGTTGGTCAGGCTGGTCTTGAACTCCTGACCTCAGGTGACCCACCCTCGTTGGCCTCCCAAAATGCTGGGATTATAGGCATGAGCCACTGCACCCAGTCCCACCTGGGTCTTTCAAAGCTCTTGGAATACAAGTGTGAGCCATCATGCCTGGCCAATTTTTTTTTTTTAAGGCAGTTTCTTGCTTTGTCACCCAGGCTGGAGTGCAGTGGCGCAATCATAGCTCACTGCAACCTCCTGGGCTCAAGGGATCCTCCCACCTCAGACTCCTGAGTAGCTAAGACTACAAGCATGCACCACTATGCCCAGCTAATCATCCCCACTTTATGGAGGAGGAAACTGAGGCACAGAGAGGTAAAGTCACTCCCCTGAGGGCACTCAGCTACTACACAGCAGAAGCAGGACTGAAACCCAGGGCCAACACCCACCCCATCACCTCCACCTCCACCCCTTATGTGTCATTGTCATTGCCGGTCCAGGCGAGAGGTGATGATGGCCTGGACCAGCGTGGAGGTTTGGGGATGGAAACCAGAGGACTGACTCACAAATAGGTAGAACGGTGACTGACTAGGAAGAGGAGTGAGAAAGTAGAAGTCCAGGCCGGGCACGTGGCTCACACCTGTAATCCCAGCACTTTGGGAGGCTGATGCAGGTGGATCACTTGAGGTCAGGAGTTGGAGATCAGCCTGGCCAACATGGCAAAACGCCATCTCTACTAAAAACACAAAAATTAGCCAGGTGTGGTGGCACACGGCTGTAATCTCAGCTACTCGGGAGACTGAGGCAGGAGACTCACTTGAACCCAGGAGGCAGAGGTTGCAGTGAGCCAAGATTGCACCATTGCGCTCCAGCCTGGGTGACACAGCGAGACTCTGTCTCCAAAAAAAACAAGAACGTACCAGCTTCATGAACAGGCCTCAGGCTTTGCGTATTTCTCTTCTCTGTCTTGCTCCTCTGCCCTCACCATGAGAACATGCCTGGGCCAGCTTGCTGGAGGAATGTGAGAGAAAGGTAGGGAAGAACTGAGTCATCCCAGCTGAAGGCATTCCAAACCAGCCAGTCTCTAGTCAGCCTGCCAGAGGACCACAGATGCATGAGTGAGCCAGCCAAGGTCATCTGAGCCTGGCCCGGGTCACCAGGATAATCTTGAGGACCCAAATACATGTGAGGAAAAAAAATATATGGTTGTTTTATGCCATGACGTTTTCAGGTGATTTGTTACACAGCTGTAGCTAACTGATACAAGGGAGAGGCTAAGATCAGATATAGAAATATGGCCACTTCAGCATCTCATAATTTAGTACTTATTGAATGACAAAGGAAATCCAAAATTATTTCTTTTTCCTTCTCTCTCTCTCCCTTAATTTTCTTTCTTTCTTTCTTTTTTTTTTTTTTTTTTTTTTTTTTTGAGATGGAGTCTCACTCTGTCGCCCAGGCTGGAATGCAATGGCCAGATCTCAGCTCACTGCAAGCTCCGCCTCCCGGGTTTAGCCATTCTCCTGCCTCAGCCTCCCGAGTAGCTGGGACTGCAGGCGCCCACCACCTTGCCCAGCTAGTTTTTTGTATTTTTTTAGTAGAGACGGGGTTTCACAGTGTTAGCCAGGATGGTCTCGATCTCCTGACCTCGTGATCCGCCCGTCTCAGCCTCCCAAAGTGCTAGGATTACAGGCTTGAGCCACCGCTCCCGGCCTCTTTTTTTTTTTTTTTTTTTTAGAAACAGGGTCTCGCTCTTGGCCCGGCACAGTGGCTCATGCCTGTAATTCCAGCACTTTGGGAGGCCAAGGCAGGAGGATTGCTTGAGTTCAGGAGTTTGAGACCAGCCTGGGCAACATGGTAAAATGCTGTCTCTACCAAAAAAAAAAAAATTAGCCAGACATGGTGTCATGAGCCTGTAGTCCCAGCTACTCAGAAGGCTGAGGTGAGAGGATCACCTGAGCCTGGGAGGCAGAGATTGCAGTGAGCTGAGATTATGCCACTGCACTCCAGCCTGGGTAACAGAATGAGACCTCATCTAAAAAAGAAAAAAAAAAAGAAACAGGGTTTCACTCTGTCACTGAGGCTGGAGTGTAGTGGCATAATTGTGGCTCACTGCATCCTTGAACTCCTGGGCTCAAGGGATCCTCCTGCCTCAGCCTCCCAAGTACCTGGGACTACAGGCGCATGTCACCATGCCTTGCTAACTTTCAAAAAAAATTTTAGTAGAGATAAGGTCTTGCTATGTTGCCCAGGCTGGTCAGTCGGCCAGTGGCTAGAGGCTACCTGGTGAAGCCTCCCAGGAGAGGTGGTTTGGCTGAAGGAAACTTGCGTTGGAGGGACAACTGGGAGCCACTAGCAGCTGGGGGACAGGAGAGTGGAGCTGGGTGGGGATGTTACCAACAGCAACTTCTTCCTAGGAGGACAGACTTGTGTGGCAGCAAGTTAGCTTAGAGGAGACTGCTTTAGGAAGGACAGGGCCAACAAAGACCCCTGCTACCAAGGGTCTCGTAAGAACCTGTCCCCTCCCATATGAGACCCTTTCAGTCCCCCAGCCCCTGGGTTCCATACCCTACCTCAGTGTTACAGGAACAACAGGTTTGATGCCTGCTGTGCAGCAGCAGACCAATTGCACAGAGACAGCAGGGTTTGCAGCAGAGAAAGGATCTGCAATTGCGGGGCACTGAGGGAGGAGATGGAAGCAGATCCTCAGTTCATCTCCCCAAGGAGTTCTGGGCTGGAGTTTTTGAGGAGATCCTGAAGGGCAAAGGACTGGAAAATTGGCCTTGTTGATTGGTCAGGGAAAGGGGCAAAATCATCCCAAACGTGGAAATCGCATGCTTTGGTGAGTCAGCATCTCATGGGGTCCCTCAGATCAGCTGGCAGAGTTGTTTCATCAGCATACAGGACCTGAAGGAATATCTCAAAGAGAAATCTTTTATCATGTTTAAGTTGTCATTTACAGGCCGGGCGCGGTGGCTCAAGCCTGTGATCCCAGCACTTTGGGAGGCTGAGACGGGCAGATCACGAGGTCAGGAGATCGAGACCATCCTGGCTAACCCGGTGAAACCCCATCTCTACTAAAAAATACAAAAAACTAGCCAGGTGAGGTGGCGGGCACCTATAGTCCCAGCTACTTGGGAGGCTGAGGCAGGAGAATGGCGTAAACCCGGGAGGCGGAGCTTGCAGTGAGCTGAGATCCGGCCACTGCACTCCAGCCTGGGCGACAGAGCGAGACTCCGTCTCAAAAAAAGAAAAAAGTTGTCATTTACAGAGCAGTTGAAGGGAAGCAGAATCTGGTGACAAGGTCTACATGATTCTAGGACAATAGGCACAAAACAATTATGGGAAAATAGGTCAGAGAGCCACCTGGCCTCACGATTAATGCTGAGTGTACAGAAGCTGGGTTTCTTTTCTTTTCTTTTCTTCCTTTCTTTCTTTTTTTTTTTTTTTTTTTGTTTTGTTTTGAGACAGACTCTCGCTCTGTTGCCCAGGCTCGAGTGCAGTGGCACAATCTTGGCTCACTGCGACCTCTGCCTCCTGGGTTCAAGCGATTCTCCTGCCTCAGCCTCCCAAGTAGCTGGAACTACAGGCTCATGCCGCCACACCAGGCTAATTTTTGTATTTTTAGTAGAGATGGGGTTTTACCACATTGGCCAGCCTAATCTCAAACTCCTGACCTCAAGTGATCCTCCTGTCTGGGCCTCCCAAAGTGCTGGGATTGCAGGTGTGAGCCAGCTTGCCCAGCCAGCTTCTGGCTTATTTTCATTTGTCCCCATCCTGATTAACTTTATAAAATGTATAGGAGTGGTTTCATCAAGGATTGAGATGATCTCCCCCCGCCATTGGACATAAACAGAGGAGTGGTGTGACAGAAGCCATGTAGACTGAGCTGAAGATGGAAGACGGTGTTTTATCTATGTATGTTTTTATTTTTTATTTTTTTATTTTTATTTTCATTTTGAGGCAGAGTCTCGCTCTGTTGCCCAGGCTAGAGTGCAGTGGTGCAATCTCGGCTCACTGCAAGCTCCACCTCCCGGGTTCACACCATTCTCCTGCCTCAGCCTCCCGAGTAGCTGGGACTACAGGTGCCCGCCACCACGCCCGGCTAATTTTTTGTATTTTCAGTAGAGACGAGGTTTCACCATGTTAGCCAGGATGGTCTCGATCTCCTGACCTCGTGATCTGCCCGCCTCGGCCTCCCAAAGTGCTGGGATTACAGGCGTGAGCCATTGCGCCCGGCTGTTTTTATTTTTTTTGAGATAGAGTCTCACTCTGCCACCCAGGCTGGAGTGCAGTGGCGCGATCTTGGCTCACTGCAACCTCTGCCTCCTGGGTTCAAGTAATTCTCGTGCCTCAGCTTCCCGAGTATCTGGGATTACAGGTGTGTGCCACTACACCCAGCTAATTTTTGTATTTTGGGTACAGACGGGGTTTCACCATGTTGACCAGGCTGGTCTCAAACTCCTGAGTCTTGAACTCCTGACCTTAAGTGATCCGCTCACTTCGGCCTCCTAAAGTGCTGGGATTACAGGCATGAGCCACCATGCCCGGCCACATCTCTTTTTTTTTTTGAGACAGGGTCTCACTCTGTCACCCAGGCTGGAATATAGTGGTGCGATCTCAGCTCACTGCAGCCTTACAACCTCCACCTGCTGGGTTCAGGCGATTTTCATGAGTACTCAGCCTCCTGAGTAGCTGGAATTCCAGGCGCACGCCACCACACACAGCTAATTTTTGTATTTTTAGTAGAGATGAAGTTTCACCATGCTGGTCAGGCTGGTCTTGAACTCCTAACTTCAATTGATCCACCACCTCAGCCTCCCAGAATGCTGGGATTACAAGCATGAGTCATTGTGTCCGGCTCTGTCTGGGTAAATGCTGGGTAATGCTCTGTCTGGATAAATCCACCGCACCCAGCCTCTTTTATGCATGTTTTTACATCCAAAGCAACTGTGGCCAAATAAGACCAAAATAACTGTGGCCAGATTCAGAGACTGGCAGGTTTCAATTAATTTATTTTAAAAGTCATATTTGGGAGGCCAAGGTGGGTAGATTGCTTGAGCCCAGGAGTTTGAGATTAGCCTGGGCAACATGACGAAACCCTGTCTCTACAAAAATCACAAACAATAGCTGGGAATTGTTTGCATGCCAGTAGTCCCAACTACTCAGGAGGCTGAGTTGGGAGAATCACCGGAACCTGGGGAGGTCGAGGCTGCAGTGGGCTTTGATTGTGCCACTGTACTCTAGCCTGGGTCACAGAGTGAGACCCTGTCTCAAAAAAAAAAATTAAAAAGTATTAATTATTGGCTGGGTGCAGTGGCTCACGCGCTTTGGGAGGCTGAGGTGGGGGGATCGCTTGAGCTCAGGAGTTTCAGACCGGCCTACGCAACAGAGTAAGATGCCATCTCTAAAAAAAAAAAAGTGTAACTTATCTACTGTTTTGTGCCAGGCACAAAACAGACAAAGCTCCTGCCAGCATGGAGCTTACATTCTAGCAGAGAGACTGCCAGTCAACAAACAACCAGATATGACGTGATGTCAGGTAGAGATGAGCTTCCCGGAGAAAATAAAGTTGGAGAGAATAATCAGTGGAAGGAACCTCCCAACAGGGGACAGTTGAGCACAGACTGAGGAGGAGAGAGAAGAAGCCAGGTGAATCTTCTGGAAAGAGGGAACAGCATATAGGAACTTGCTCGGTTGGTGTGCTTGGAGGAGAGCAAGCCTGGACAGAGAGTGGAGATGAGGCCAGAGGGTGGACAGACCAGACTTACAGGATGTGGCGAGGGATGTTGGATTTTATTGTGTGATTTTGTTGTATTTTATTTATTTAGGAGACAGAGGCTCGCTCTGTCGCCCAGGCTGGAGTGCAGTGGTGTGATCTTGGCTCACTGCAACCTCCACCTCCCGTGTTTGAGCAATTCTACTGCCTCAGCCTCCCGAGTAGCTGGGATTACAGGCATGTGCCAGCATGCCAGGCTAATTTTGTATTTTCAGGAGAGACAGGGTTTCTCTATATTGATCAGGCTGGTCTCAAACTCCCGACCTTAGATGATCCGCTCACCTCGGCCTCCCAAAGTGCTGGGATTACAGGCGTGGGTCACTATGCCCGACCTATTGTGTGGATTTTAAAATTCTGTTTTGTTTTTTTAGAGATGAGGTCTCATTCTGTTGCTCAGGCTGGAGTGCAGTGGTGATCATAGCTCACTGCACCCTTGAGCTTCTGGGGGTAAAGTAATCATCCCACCTTGGCCTCCTGAATAGCTGGGACTAAAGGCACACACCACCACACCCAGCTAATTTTTAAATTTTTTTGTAGAGACTGGGGTCTCACTCTGTTACACAGGCAGGTCTCGAACTCCTGGCCTCAAGTGATCCTCTCGCCTCAGCCTCCCAAAGTGTTGGGATTACAGGCGTGAGCCACTGTGCTTAACCGTGTGACTGTTATTGTTATTAATTTCTGTACCGCTCTGTAAATTTGACACATTTCATGATGAAACTAAAAGAGTCAACAAGAGATGAGGTAGTAGAGACAGCAAATGCAGACGATTCTTCCTGGAAATTTGGAAAGGAAAAACAGCTGGGAGGAGGTGGAATGAAGATAGGGATTTTTGTGTTTTTTTTTGAGATGGAGTTTTGCTCTTGTCACCTAGGCTGGAGTGCAATGGCGTGATTTCAGCTGACTGCGACCTCCGCCTCTGGGTTCAAGTGATTATCCTGCTTCAGCCTCCCAAGTAGCTGGGATTACAGATGTGTGCCACCACACTCAGCTAATTTTTGCATTATTAGTAGAGACAGGGTTTCACCATGTTGGCCAGGCTGCTCTCGAACTCCTGACCTCAGGTGATCCACCTGCCTCGGTCTCTCAAAGTGCTGGGATTACAGGCATGAGCCATCATACCTGGCCTTTTTTTTTTTTTTTTTTTTTTTTTTTTTTTAAGATGGAGTTTGGCTCTTGTTGCCCAGGCTGGAGTGCAATGGCGCAACGCAACCTCTGCCTTCTGGATTCAAGTGATTCTCCTGCCTCAGCCTCTTGAGTAGCTGGGGTTACAGGCATGCACCACCATGCCCAGCTAATTTTGTATTTTTAGTAGAGATGGGACTTCTCCATGTTGGTCAGGCTGGTCTTGAACTCCCAACCTTAGGTGATCTGCCCGCCTCGGCCTCCCAGAGTGTTGGGATTATAGGCATGAGCCACCACACCCGGCCTTTTTTTTTTTTTTTTGAGACAGTCTCGCTCTGTTGCCCAGGCTGAAGTGCAATGGCATAATGTCGGTTCACTGCAAACTCTGCCTCCCAGATTCAAGTGATTCTTGTGCCTCAGCCTCTGGAGTAGCTGGGACTGGAGGTGAGTGAGTACCAGCATGCCCAGTTATTTATTTATTTATTTTTTAGTAGAGGTGGGGTTTCACCATGTTGGCTAGGCTGATCTCGAACTCCCGACCTCAAGTGATCCACTTGCCTCCATCTCCCAAAGTGCTGGGATTACAGATATGAGCCACCGCAGCTGGCCAAAGAGAGGAATTTGTACAACACTTTTAAATAAGCCCATTTTCAAATATATATAAAAATAAAAGTATGATTAACTCCACATGCCAGTACTGGGCCTCACCAATTATCAACTCATGGCCAATGCTGTCCCTTTTCTACCCTCTCTTATTGCCCCCACCCTCACCCCACTACATAATTTTAAAACACATCCCAGACATCACATCATTTCATGTACAGATTATTCATTTCATATCTCTGAAGATAAGACTTGTAGAAATATAACCACAATCCCGTGATCCATCTAAAAAATGCACCATAATTCTTTCCTATCGTCGAATATGCAGAGTTCAGATTTCTCTACTTGTCTGATAATTTAAAAACCAAACGAAACAAAACATTGGTTTATTCGACTCAGCATTCAAAGTCCTTGGGTTGCATGTGGTTGATTTGTCGCTACAGTCTCTCTTATCTCTCGGTTCCCTCAAGGGAGGAATTCTTTAAAAAAAAAATGAATGGGAGAGGCAGGAGCATTTGAGGATAGTGATGGGCATGGTTTGGCAGAAGGTGAGAGAGATGATGGATGATATGGGAGAAAGGAAAAGATAGGGGAAGAGGAGGAGGAGGAGGGGAAGAGGAAGAGGAGGAGGGGAGGAGGAAGAGGAGGAGGGGAAGAGGAAGAGGAGGAGGGGAGGAGGAAGAGGAGGAGGGGAGGAGGAAGGGAGGAAGAGGAGGAGGAGGGGGAAGAAAGGAGGAGGAGGAGGGGAGGAGAAACTTCAATGGAAGAGGAAAGAGGGAGAGAAGGAGGGCGGTGTAAGGGAGCAAGGAAGGAAGGAAGGGAGGTGGGGGGGGAGGGAGGGAAGGAAGGAAGGAAAGAAGGAAGGAAGGAAGGAAAGGAAGGGAGACCCCAATCCTTGAGAGAGGGAATCAGAGGGACAGGTGACAAGGGGATTCCCTTCTGATGGCTTCTATGTGCACAGGGAAGTGTGGGACCTAGTCATGAGCTGGAGGGCAGGGGGGAAATGCAAGCACACTAGAGACACAGAGAGTGCCCTGCGCCCCTCAGAGGCCTGAGATTTCTCTGATTCAGGTAAAACCCGTTGGGCTGGCTGGGTGGTTTCCTTCTGCTGGGCTCGGCTGGCACAGAGAAGAGGATGGCTGGAGTTTGGCCAGGTGAGTCCTTTAGAGCCCGAGAGGAGTGAGGAGTGTGAGAATCCTTGAAGGATGTGATTCAAAAGATGAATCACGGAAAGCAGTGCTGAACAAAGTGAATAGATGGAGACGACAGGAAAAGGTGGCAGAGAAGAGGAACCTGCGGCCAGGGTGGACCCCTCTCCTTCTGAAGAGTATCTTTTCCCTTAGCTTCTCGGGGGCTTCCATTTTATTTTGTTTTGTTTATGAGAGATAAGGTCACGTTTTGTAGACCAGGCTGGAGTCCAGTGGTACAATCATAGCTCACTGCAACCTCGGGCTCCTGGGCTCATGGGATCCTCCCACCTCAGCCTCCTGAGTAGCTGGGACTACAGGCACATGCCACCACATCTGGCTAGCTTTCTTCTTCTTCTTCTTCTTTTTTTTTTTTTGAGACGGAGTCTCGCTCTGTTGCCCAGAGCTGGAGTACAGTGGCCGGATCTCAGCTCACTGCAAGCTCCGCCTCCCGGGTTTACGCCATTCCCCTGCCTCAGCCTCCCGAGTAGCTGGGACTACAGGCGCCCGCCACCTCACCTGGCTAGTTTTTTGTATTTTTTAGTAGAGACGGGGTTTCACCGTCTTAGCCAGGATGGTCTCGATCTCCTGACCTCCTGATCTGCCCATCTCGGCCTTCCAAAGTGCTGGGATTACAGGCTTGAGCCACCACGCCCGGCCGCTTTCTTCTTTTTTTTAAGAGATAGGGTCTCGCAGTGTTGCCCAGGCTGGAGTGCAGTGGCTATGCGCAGGTATGATCCCACCAGTGATTAACACAGGAGTTTTGACCTGCTCCATTTCCAGCGTGGGCCAGTTCACCCCTCCTTAGGCAATCCGGTGGTCTCCCGCCCTCAGGAGGTCACCAAATTGATGCCAAACAGTGTGGACACTGCATTGGCATAGGGTACTATAGCCCAGAACTCCTGGTCCCAAGTGATCCTCCTGCTTCAGCCTCCCAAGGATCTGGGACTACAGGTGTGTGCCACCACGCCTGGCTCTCTGACTTTAAAAAAAAAACTCTATCTGTGTCCCTAAACTGTTTATTGTTTAGCTTTGCTTGCGTTTTGAAATGATATTTATTTTCGAGACAGGGTCTTACTCTGTCGCCCAGGCTGAGTGCAGTGGTAGGATCACAGCTCACTGCAGCCTCGACCTCCTGGGCTCAGGCAATCCTCCCACCTCTGCCTCCCGAGAAGCTGGAACTACAGGTAGATCATGCCACCACACCCAGTTTATTTTTAATTTTTCTCCCCATGTGGCCCAGGCTGGTCTTGAACTCCTGGCCTCAAGCAATCCCCCCAGCTCGGCCTCCCAAAGTGCTGGGATTACATACATGAGTCACCACACCCTGTTGAAATTTTATATGTAAATGGGAGCACATCTGTGTTGTGTGTAATGGAAATTGACTCATTTTCACTGCTGTATAATACTCCATTGAATAAATATACCACAATTTATCCACCTGTATCCACCTGTGGTGGGATTACAGGTGCCCACCACTGTGCCTGGCTAATTTTTTTTTTTTTTTTTTTTTTTTTTTTTTTTTTTTTAAAACGGTGTCTCGCTCTGTCCCCCAGGCTGGAGAGCAGTGGCGCCATCTCGGCTCACTGCAAGCTCTGCCTCCTGGGTTCACGCCATTCTCCTGCCTCAGCCTCCCGAGTAGCTGGGAGGCTCGGTGGCTCATGCCTAAAATCCTCACACTTTGGGAGGCCGAGGCAGGCGGCTCACCGGAGGCCAGGAGTTCCAGACCAGCCTGGCTAATACAGCAAAACCCAGTCTCTACCAAAAAATACAAAATGTATAAGCCAGGCATGGTGGTGCACATCTGTAGTCACAGCTACTCGGGAGGGTGAGGCAGGAGAATGGCTTGAACCTGGGAGGCAGAGATTGCAGTGAGCCCAGATGGCACCACTGCACTCCAGCCTGGGCGACAGAATGAGACCCTGTCTCAAAAACAAAAAAATAAAATAAAAAACAGGCCAAGTGCAGTGGCTCACACCTGTAATTTCAGCACTTTGGGAGGCTGAGGCGGGCGGATCACCTGAGGTCAGGATGAGTTCTAGACCACCCTGGCCAACATAGTGAAACTCCGGCTCTACTGAAAGTACAAAAATTAGTCGGGTGTGGTGACAGGCACCTGTAATCCCAGCTACTCTGGAGGCTGAGGCAGGAGACTCACTTAAACCCGGGAGGTGGTGGTTGCAGTGAGTCAAGATCATGCTACTGCAGTCTGGGAGACAGAGCCAGACTGCATCTCAAAAAAAAAACACAAAAAAACAAAACAAAAAAAAGTGGATACATTACTATTAACTAAATTCCAATCTTTGTTGAGATTTTTTCTTTTTTTTGAGACAGTCTTGCTCTGTTGCCCAGATGGGAATGCAGCGGTATAAACACGGCTCACTGCAGATGCAAAGTCCTGACCTAAAGCAATCCTCCTGCCTCAGCCTCTGGAGTAGCTGGGACCACAGGCGTGTGCTACTATGCTTGGGTAACTTTAAAAATTTTTTTTATAGAGACAGGATCTCACCAAATTGCCCAGGGTGGTCTTGAACTCCTGAGTTCAAGTGATCCTCCTGCCTTGAGGTCCCAAAATGCTGGGATTATGGATGCCTGGCCTTTGTTGGAGATTTCACTAGTTTTTTTAACTGATGTCTTTTTTTTTTTTTTTTTTTTTTTTTTGAGACGGAGTCTCTCTCACTCTGTTGCCCAGGCTGGAGTGCAGTGGCGCAATCTCAGCTCACTGACTGCAACTTCCACCTCCCAAGTTCAAGCGATTCTTCTGCCTCAGCCTCCCAAGTAGCTGGGATTACAGGTGCCCACCACCACGCCCAGCTAATTTTTTTTTTTTTTTTTTGAGATGGAGTCTCACTCTGTCCCCCAGGCTGGAGTGCAGTGGAGTGATCTCAGCTCACTGCAAGCTCCGCCTCCCGTGTTCACGCCATTCTCCTGCCTCAGCCTCCCGCATAGCTGGGACTACAGACGCATGCCACCACGCCCGGGTAATTTTTTGTATTTTTAGTAGAGACGGGGTTTCACTGTGTTTGCCAAGATGGTCTCAATCTCCTGACCTCGTGATCCGCCTATCTTGGCCTCCCAAAGTGCTGGGATTACAGGTATAAGCCACCACACCCGGACTTTTTTTGTTGTTGTTGTTCCAGGATTATTCAATCCAGACTCCAGGATCCCATCTGTTTCTTTATTTTCTTTTCTTTTTTTTTTTGCTATTACAAACATTGCTGCTTATTCTTCTGTGACATCTCTTGGTGCACATGATCAAGAACTTCTCTAGAGTCAACCCCTGGGTTTGCCAGTGTGGCTGTACCAATTTTACCCATTAATAGTCCTGTATGAGTTCCTCTTCTTCAGCAAACAGAAAAGAAAATTTTTTTTTAATTCACCAAAATGGTAGGTGTGCCGCGGTATCTTTGGTTTTAATTTGCATTCTCTTGTTTTTGTGGTTAGTCCTCATTTCACGTTTCCTCTTGTATATTCTTTTTTTTTTTTATTAGGTTGTCACCTTCATTTGTAGTCCTTTAAAATAAATTGTAAGTGCTTTTTTTTTTCTTTTTTTTTGAGACAGAGTCTCGCTCTGTTGCCCAGCCTGGAGTGCAATGGTATGATCTTGGCTAACTGAAGACTCAACCTCCCAGGCTCAAGCAATTATCCTGTCTCAACCTCCTGCATAGCTGGGATTACGGGGGTGCACCAGCACACCTGGCTAATTTTTGTATTTTTAGTGGAGATGGGGTTTCACCATGTTGGCCAGGCTGGTCTCGAACTCCCAACCTCAGGTGATCCACCTGCCTTGGCCTCCCAAAGTGCTGGGATTACAAGTGTGCTTGACCAATGCTAATTTTTTGTTTATGTGTTGCATTTATCTTCTTTGTCCATGAAGTGTTCAATGTCTATCAATGACAGAAGATGTTAATTTATTTCAGAAGCTTAAGCCCTGTTTTTTAACTAAGTTCTCATCTGTGCAGTGGCTAGGATCCTTATTTCCTCCATCAAGAAGAGAGATTACATGGCTGAAACAAGGTTTTTTTTTTTTAATGTGTGCTAAATAAACTAAAAAAAAAAAGAAAAAGAAAAAGAAAAGGAGGCCAGGCATGGTGGCTCACACCTGTAATCCTAGCACTTTGGGAAGCCAAGGCAGGTGGATCACGAGGTCAGGAGATAGAGACCATCCTGGCTAACATGGTGAAACCCCATCTCTACTAAAAATACATAAAATTACCCAGGCGTGGTGGCATGAGCCTGTAATCCCAGGTACTCAGGAGGCTGAGGCAGGAGAATCACTTGAACCTGGGAGGCAGAGGTTGCACTGAGCCAAGATGGTGCCACTGCACTCCAGCCTGGGCTACAGAGCGAGACTCTGTCTCAAAAGAAAAAAGAAAAAAAAGAAAAAAAGAAAGAAAATAAAAGAAAAAAACATACAAAAAAACCCCACAAAACAACAAAAAAGTGTTCTAAATAAAGGAAGAATCTCTCTGAAATTGTTTCTAGGTGTTTAATTTCTGCCTTAGCATGACCTGTAAGACCCTACACCATCTGCCCCTATTTTCTTCACTCACGTGTCACGTGGTTCTAGCCACACTGGTCTCTCTTCTTTTTTTTTTTTTTTTTTGAGACAGTCTCACTCTGTTACCAAGGATGGAGTGCAGTGGTGTGATCTCAGCTCACTGCAACCTCTTCTTCCCTGGTTCAAGAGATTCTTGTGCCTCAGCCTCCCGAGTAGGTGGGACTACAGGTGTGCACCACCACGCCCAGATAATTTTTTGTATTTTTAGTAGAGATGGGGTTTCACCATGTTGATCAGGCTGGTCTCGAACTCCTGGGCTCAAGTGGTCCGCCCACCTGGGCCCCCCAAATTGCTGGGATTACAAGCATAAGCCACCATGCCTGTCCTCTCTGCTGTCTTTCAAAAGGGCTCCACATCTTCCTGCCTCAGTGCCTTTGCACTTGCTATTCCCTCTCTTCTTCCCCCAGATATTTTCATAGGCCCCTTCCTTACTTCCTTCAGATCTCTGCTCAAAGCAGTCTCACAAGAGAAGCCTTTACTGACCTGTATAAAACAATACCCTCTGACTCTATCCTCTTTCCTTTGTTTTTCTTCAAGGTATAACATACTGCATTATAAATGTATTTGCAGCCAGGCACGGTGGCTCACTCCTGTAATCCCTGTTGGGAGGCCGAGGCAGGAAGAGTGCTTGAGCCCAAGAGTTCAAAACCAGCCTGGCCGGCCGGGCGCGGTGGCTCAAGCCTGTAATCCCAGCACTTTGGGAGGCCGAGACAGGCGGATCACAAGGTCAGGAGATCGAGACCATCCTGGCTAACACGGTGAAACCCCGTCTCTACTAAAAAATACAAAAAACTAGCCGGGCGAGGTGGCGGGCGTCTGTAGTCCCAGCTACTCGGGAGGCTGAGGCAGGAGAATGGCGTAAACCCGGGAGGCGGAGCTTGCAGTGAGCTGAGATCTGGCCACTGCACTCCAGCCTGGGCGACAGAGCGAGACTCCGTCTCAAAAAAGGAAAAAAAAAACAAAAACAAAACCAGCCTGTCCAACATGGCAAAACCCTGTCTCTACTAAAAGTACAAAAATTTAGCTGGATGTGGTTATGTGTGCCTATTGTACCAGCTACTCAGGAGGCTGAGGTGGGATAATAGCTTGGGCCCAGGAAGTCGAGGATGCAGTGAACTATGATTACAACAATGCACTTCAGCCTAGGCGACATAGCGAGATTGTTTATCAAAAAAATACAACAAAAAAGGTAAATGCATTTGCTTGTCTCCCTGCGGAGGTATGCTGTCCAGTACCAGAGCCACTAGCTACAAGTGACCATGGGGCCCTGGAAATGTGGCTGGTCTGAATTGAGATGTCCCGTGAATGTAAAATGCTGTATGTGTGGGGTTTTAAAGACAGCCCCAAAAGTGTAAATTATCTCTTAGTTTTTATACTGATAACATGTTGAAATATTTGGGATTAAATATTACCAAATTAATTTCACCTGCTTTTATTTGATTTTATTAAATTTTATTTATTTGATATTATTATTTGATTTTTAGGTTTGGGTGTGTTGCCCAGGCTGGTCTTGACCTCCTGAACTCAAGCAATCCTCCTGCCTCAGCCTCTCAAAGTGTTGAGATTACAGGTGTGAACCACCACGCCCATCCCGACCCATTTTTTTTTTTTTTTTAAGAGAGTAGGTCCCACTGTGTTGCCCAGGCTGGTGCAGTGGCTCTGCACAGGCAAGGCAGTAGCTCACGGCAGTCTCCAAGTCTTGGGTTCAAGTGATCCTCCTGCCTCAGCCTCACAAGTAGCTGGGCTACAAGTGCCAGCCGCCACACCTGCGTTCTTTACATTTTGTTCCTTTTTTAAAACATGGCTACTAGAAAATGTAAAATCACGGCCGGGCGCGGTGGCTCAAGCCTGTAATCCCAGCACTTTGGGAGGCCGAGACGGGCGGATCACGAGGTCAGGAGATCGAGACCATCCTGGCTAACACGGTGAAACCCCGTCTCTACTAAAAAATACAAAAAACTAGCCGGGCGAGGTGACGGGCCCCTGTAGTCCCAGCTACTTGGGAGGCTGAGGCAGGAGAATGGCATAAACCCGGGAGGCGGAGCTTGCAGTGAGCTGAGATCCGGCCATTGCACTCCAGCCTGGACTACAGAGCCAGACTCCGTCTCAACAAAACAAAAAAACAAAAAAAAAAAAAAAGAAAATGTAAAATCACGTATGTGGCTGGTGCCTGAAGTTTGCATTTTATTACTACTGAACAGCACTGCTCTAAAACATAAGCTCCAGGAGGAGAGGGATGTCTGTTTGACCCAAACACTGTATCTGAGCACCTAGAACGGAGACCCAATAAAAACTTGCTAAATGAAGGGATCCTAAAGCAAGATGCCAGGCCCTCTTCTTTGCTCTGTTTCCTCCCCCAGTAGTCAATTAAAAAAAAAAAAAAAAAACTTTGAGGTATAATTTACGTAAAAGTCACTCACTTAAGTGTATACTCAATGATTTTTAGAAATTTACTGAGTTGTGCAACCATCACCATAACCCTTTTTTTTTCCCCACCAGAGTCTCACTCTGTCCCGCAGGCTGGGGTGCAATGGCCCAATTATACAGCTCACTGCCGCCTTGGACTCCCAGGCTCAAGCGATCCTCCTGCCTCAGCCCCCGCAAGTAGCTGGCACTACAGACACAGGCCACCATCTCCAGCTGATTTTTTTTTTTTTTTTTTTTTTTTTTTTGAGACGGAATCTCGCTCTGTCCCCCTGGCTGGTGTGCAGTGGCGCGATCTTGGCTCACTGCAAGCTCTGCCTCCCGGGTTCACACCATTCTCCTGCCTCAGCCTCCCGAGTAGCTGGGACTACAGGCGCCCGCCACCTCGCCCGGCTAGTTTCTAGTTTTTTGTATTTTTAGTAGAGACGGGGTTTCACCATGGTCTCGATCTCCTGACCTTGTCATCCGCCCACCTCGGCCTCCCAAAGTGCTGGGATTACAGGCGTGAGCCACTGCGCCCGGCCGATTTTTTTTTTTTTAAGAGACGGAGTTTCACTAGGTTGCCCAGGTTGGTCTCAAACTCCTAGGCTCAAGGGATCCTCCTACCTTGGCCTCCCAAAGAGCTGGGATTACAGGCGTGAGCCACCACACCTGGCCCATAGGCCAGTTTTAGAATATTTCCATCACCCAGATAAGATCCGCCATGCCCCTTTCCCCCCCAGGTAACCACCAATCTGCTCTCATTCTCCACAGATCTTCAGCGCTCCGTTTCTAAGGAATGAATTATCCGCCTCAGTTGTAGGGCAGTTCAAGCTACTTGGTCAGGCCCGGCACGGCGGCTCACGCCTGTAATCCCACCACTTTGGGAGGCAGAAGCAGGCGGATCACCTGAACACCTGAGGTCAGGAATTCAAGACCAGCCTGGCTAACATGGTGAAACCCTGTCTCTACTAAAAATACAAAAAAATTAGCCGGGCGTCGGGGTGCGTGCCTGTAATCCCAGCTACTTGGGAGGCTGAGGCAGGAGAATCGCTTTAACCCGGGAGGCGGAGATTGCAGTGAGCTGAGATAGCACCACTAAACTCCAGCCTGGGCGACAGAATAAGCCTCTCTCTCAAAAAAAAAAAAAAAAGAAAAAAGAAAAAAAAGAAAAAAGGAGCCGGGCGCGGTGGCTCAAGCCTGTAATCCCAGCACTTTGGGAGGCCGAGACGGGCGGATCACGAGGTCAGGAGATCGAGACCATCCTGGCTAATACGGTGAAACCCTGTCTCTACTTAAAAATACAAAAAACTAGCCGGGCGACGAGGCGGGCGCCTGTAGTCCCAGCTACTTGGGAGGCTGAGGCAGGAGAATGGCGTAAACCCGGGAGGCGGAGCTTGCAGTGAGCTGAGATCCGGCCACTGCACTCCAGCCTGGGTGGCAGAGCAAGACTCCGTCTCAAAAAAAAAAAAAAAAAAAGAAAAAAGAAAAAAGAAAAAAGAAGCTCCTTGGCCAGTAGGCACCAGGGCCCACCGCCCTTCCCAACACAGCTCAGCCCAGAGCAGGCACCCCAGATGGTTCAGCCTTTCCCCCAAAGAAGGGAGGAACAGGCCGGGCGCAGTAGCTCTCACCTATAATCCCAATGCTTTGGGAGACTTAGGCGGGAGGATCGCTTGAGCCCAAGGGAACCAGACCAGCCTGGGCAACATGGCGAGACCTTATCTCTAAAAAATGTAAAAATTAGCAGGGTGTGGCTGCGCCCGCCTGTGGTTCCTGCTACTCAAGAGACTGAGGCAGGAGGATCTCGTGAGCCCAGGAAGGGGAGGGTGCGGAAGCCGTGATCGCAGCCTGGGGGACTGGGAGAGACCCTGTCTCTGAAAAAAATTAATTAAAAAAAAAAAGGGAGGAGCAGCTCGCCCCACATCTCCTCGACCCGCCAGGCAGAAGAGACCCCCAGACACTCCCGCGCTCGCTACAGGGTCCTGGGAAACAGACTATACGTCCTCCCCAGCACCAGGACGCTGCTCAGAGAGGCCCCTCCGGACTGGAGGCCGCCACCCAGCGGCCGCCACCGCGTTCTAACACCGCCCACCAGGAACAATGGCTGGAGCAGAGGCTCCCGGGACTCGGCCTCCGGGTGCGGATCCTGGGGGACTGGCCCCTCCCCCCCGCCCCTCCCAGGTTCCCTCTTCTCACTCTCCGCCCTCAACCGCCCTCCTCCCAAAATGGCGACCAACCGCCTCCTTTCCCGCCCGCGGCAAGCCCCGCCCCTCGGAGGAGCAGCCCAGAGCGCGCGGCCAGGAGGCACGCGCCGGGAGCCCGGGCGGTGCGCGGCGGGCGCGAGGCCGCCCTGGGAGGCGTGAGGTGGCCCGCGGTCACGTACGCGCGCCCGCGCCGCGTGTGAGCGAGGGCATCCGGGGGTGGGCCGGCCTGCGCGTGCGCTCCGGGCGGCGCGGGGAAGGCGGGAGGCCGCTGGGAGCCCCGCGAGGCGCCAGGCGCGAGGCCCGGCGCGCGAGCCCCCGGGGGCGGGTAAAACCCGGTTGCTGCTGCCCCTGCCCCTCCCTTTCCTCCGTATCCCCCATTCTTATTCTTTCCTCCTTTTTCAGTCCCTCCCCCTTTTTCCAATCTCATTCGTTTCTTTATTTCTTTTTTTAGGGGGCCCCGTCTGCCTTTCGAGGGGCGCAGCAGGAGCGGCGGGCGCCCCTCACCCGGCGTCACGCACGCACCTTCTGCACCCCAACAGCTCCGGGCCCCGCTGCACGCCACAGGCCCTTCCCCCTTGGAGAAGACCCTCCTCAGGAGCCCCTGTCCCGCTGCACCCCCTTTTCTTTCCCACTCCGTCCCCCCGGGCCTCAACTGCCCCCTCGCAGCCCCCAAGCTCGCGCCGCGGGCCCTACCCGACCTCCTCACCTTCTGCATCTCGGCCTTGCATTCGCTACCCCCTTCCAGGCCCCTTGTGCTCAAAACCCCCCTTCCTCCTCTATAGTCCCACTTTGGGGCACAGAGATTTGTCCCGTTTTAGGATCTTCCAGCAAAACTCCAAATCTCTCCTCCCTTCCTTGACGTGCCCCTCCCCCTCCTTTAAGAAACTTCCTGTAGCGCCAAAAAAAGAAAAAAAATTAATCCAGTTTTTTTTTTTTTTTTAAACCATTCGGGATCACTTTCCAGCAAAATTTTTTTCTTCACACCTGGAGTGCCCCTTTTTGGAATATCTTTTCCCTTAGAACAAACCAACTCATTCCTTCCAGTTTCTCTTTCGTCTAATGTTTATATTTCCAGTCCTCCTCCCTTACCCCCAACTGTCCAGCAGATATCCTCCTTTTATCACCAGTTCTGCCCTAATTAAGCTTCTCCCAGTAAAATTCTCTAGGTCTCTTCCCGGGGGGAAAAATAAGGAAAGAAGGAATAATTATTTCCTCTTATCAAAAAAACCTTTCCTCCCCACTCACATCTCCCCTGTTGATACTGCTTTCTGCCTTCTTCCAAAAATTGTTACTCTTCTCCAATTTCACATCTGTGTTCTTGTTTCTTTGCGACCCAAGTCCTGACTGCTTCTTCCTTCCCACCACCTGCTTTCAGGGCAAAAGAAACTGAGAGTGGCCTTCATTTACCACTCAGCATTCCAGGAGGACATATCCAATGGTCTGCTTGTCACCTGAACCCTCTCCCTGTGGTGCCTAAACGGGAGTCCTCCTGTTCCCTGGAGATTCATTCACTTGCTCTTCTGGTGAGTTGCCTTCCTTTGCACATCTGCTTTGTTGGATAGATGTCTTTCTTTTTCAAGAGGGTTTCTAAGCAATCCCAAAGTCGGTACTAATGGTGAGATCATAGAAGTTACTGCTTTGGAGAAGTCAAATAGGGAAAAGGGCTGTTTATTGTGAATGTTGACCAGTTAGGAGGAGTGCAGACAGATTGATGTGTGTTTCTTTATTGACATTTGTTGCAAAAAACATTTTTCCTTCCCTAGCTCAGGGTAGCAACTCCGATACTTACAGGTAAGGCACAGGTAAAGGGAAGAAGTAAGGATTGTTGTGAACCAAAGATTGTATGTCCCATCCAAGTGATGCCAGCCAGTGGAAATGCCAGGCCAGTGTTGCCAGAACTTTTGATTTCTTTGAGAAAAGGCCAGAAAACTATCCTTAGATGAAACCTTCTGATTTTTGTTTGTTTTTTTTGAGACGGAGTCTCGCTCTGTCACCCAGGCTGGATTACAGTGGTTGATCTCAGCTCACTGCAACCTCCACCTCCTGGATTCAAGCAATTCTCTGCCTCAGCCTCCCTAGTAGCTGGGATTACAGGCACCTGCCACCAGGCCCAGCTAATTTTTTTTATATTTTTAGTAGAGACAGGGTTTCACCATGTTGGCCAGGATGGTCTTGAATTCCCGACCTTGTGATCCACCCACCTCGGCCTCCCAAAGTGCTGGGATTACAGACATGAGCCACTGTGCCCGGCTGAAACCTTCTGATTTTTAAATGCTAGTAACACATTTGGTAATTTAAGAATCAAATAAGACAGTGTAGGCGGGGCACAGTGGCTCATGCCTATAATCCCAGCACTTTGGGAGGTGGAAGCGGGCAGATCACCTCAGGTCAGGAGTTTGAAAGCAGCCTGGTCAACATGGTTAAACCCTGTCTCTACTAAAAATACAAAATATTAGTTGGGCGTGGTGGCAGGTGCCTGTAGTCCCAGCTACTGGGAAGGCTGAAGCATGAGAATTGCTTGAACCTGGGAGACGGAGCTTGCAATGAGCGGAGATCGTGCCACTGCACTCCAACCTGGGTGACAGAGCGAGACTCCATCTCAAAAAAAAAAAAAAAAGGCAGCATAGGGAACTTATAACATATGCCTGCCGGCCACCACTTTGGAATTTTCAGTTTCGGTTTACTTTCTGTTAGATGCACGTCTGCTTGGGCATATGTGTACATGCAGGACTTTAACTTATTGGAACAGCAGTTCTCAAACTTTTGTTTTTTTTTTTTTTTGAGATGGAGTCTCGCTCTGTCTCCCAGGCTGGAGTGCAGTGGTGCAATCTCGGCTCACCACAAACTCTGCCTTTCGGGTTCAAGCAGTTCTCCTGTCTTAGCCTCCCAAGTAGCTGGGACTACAGACGCATGCTACCACGCCTGGCTAATTTAAAACTTTTGCTCTTAAGACCCCTTTACACTTAAAAATTATTGAAGGCTGTAGAGAATTTTTGTTTATGTAAATTTTATCTGGTTGCATTTCCTGTGTTAGAAGTTTAAACTAATAAACTTTCAAAATATTTAATTCATTTTAGAAGGGCAATAATAAACCCATTATATATAAACAAAATAACAAAATGAGCTTTTTTTTTTTTTTTTAAAGACAGAGTCTTGCTCTATCGCGCAAGCTGGAGTGCAGTGGCATTATCTCAGCTCACTGCAAACTCTACCTCCCAAGTTCAAGCGATTCTCATGCCTCAGCCTCCTGAGTACCTGGGATTACAGGTGGCTACCACCATGCCCGGCTAATTTTTGTATTTTTAGTAGAGATGGGGTTTCACCATGTTGGCAAGACTGGTCTCAAACTCCTGGCCTCCAGTGATCTGCCTGCCTTGGCCTCCCAAAGTGCTGGGATTACAGGCATGAACCACCACCCCCAGCCAAAATGGACTTCTGTCGCCCAGACTGGAGTGCAGTGCACGATCTAGGCTTGCTGCAAGCTCCGCCTCCCAGGTTCATGCCATTCTCCTGCCTCAGCCTCCCAAGTAGCTGGGACTACAGGTGCCCAACTCCATGCCTGGCTAATTTTTTGTATTTTTAGTAGAGGCGGGATTTCACATTGTTAGCCAGGATGGTCTCAATCTCCTGACCTCATGATCCACCTGCCTTGGCCTCCCAAAGTGCTGGGATTACAGGTGTGAGCCACTGCGCCTCGCCCAAAATGGACTTTTTAAATTAAAAAACTGTTTCAGAAAAATTTAGAAGAGTGGCATTGATTTATATTTTCACAGTCATCTGGATTCTCCTCTCTACCTCTTCATTCAGTCTCTTGAGATACCACATGTCTTGTAGCCTCTGGAAAGCTTCACTGAGAGTGAAAAAGGCAGATAATGTCTGAATGTAATTATGAAAATAGTTTTGATATGGCAGACTCCCCAGAAGATTCTTGAGGACCCCAAAGGGTCCCTCCATTCACCTAACCATGAAAATTGCTCTTCTAGGTTTTAGGGTTTGTTTGCATATTCTGCTAGGATCAATATGGGCAGAAACTTTGATGTGTCTTTTCCTACTTCAGTTAACTGTGTATGGATTTTCCTTTGAAAGTATCCTTCTGATTTTTCTTTTTCTTTTTGAGATGGAGTCTCACTATGTCACCCAGACTGGAGTGCAGTGGCATGATCTCAGCTCACTGCAACCTCCTCCTCCTGGATTTAAGGGATTCTCCTGCCTCAGCCTCCCAAGTAACTGGGATTACAGGCGCACCATCACGCCCAGCTATTTTTTGTATTTTTAATAGAGATGAGGTTTCACCATGTTGACCAGGCTAGTCTTGAACTGAATTGCCCGCCTTGGCCTCCCAAAGTGCTGGGATTAGAGGCATGAGCCACGGTACCCGGCCAGAGAAAACAACTTTACCTTCTGGTTAAGATTAGATATTGGTTACATGACTGTAGGAGGGAGTCTTTGTGCTTTGCTTTGCTTTGCTCTTTTCTTTTCTCCTTTCTTTTCTTGAGACAGGGTTTTGCTCTTTGCCCAGGCTGGAGTGCTGTGATGTGATCATGGCTCACTGGAGCCTCCACCTCCCAACATCAAGCAATCCTGCTTCAGCCTCCCGAGTAGCTGGGACCACAGGTGTGCACCACCACATCTGGCTAGTTTTTAATTTTTTTGTAGTGATGGTGGGGGAGTCTCACTTTGTTGCCTGGGCTGGTCTTGAACTCCTGGACTCAAGCAATCCTCCTACCTAGGCCTCAGAAAGTGCTGGGATTACAGCTGAGAACTGTCTTGTCCAGCTGAAAGTCTTTATTGATTGTTCTACTTAAGAATGTAGGCACGGAGTGTGAAGCAGGAGTCCCAGTCTCAAGTGTGTAATAATAGCATAGTAGAGTAGCCAAGGGTAAGGGTTTCAAAATTAGACTACCCAGGGTTGAATCCTAATTCTGGTTTGGGGCAAGTTACTCAACTTCTCTGGACTATTTACCTCATTGGTGAAATAGGGTTAATGATATAGTATAAGCCTCAATGAAGTATTGTGGGAATTAAATATGATGATATGTAAGTGATTACAGGAATACCTGGCATGTCATAAAGCCTCAATAAATGTTCACTGTTATTATTCAATGATGAATATTATAAGGGCCAGGCAGGAAGATAAGTGAGGGCTGGGAAAACTGGAGACTGTAAGCCCTTTCTAGAGATGCCATTCGTCCCTCAAGTCTACCTTGTTGTTAACTGTGAAGGAATGTCAAATCTAATCGTTTTCAAGAGAAACCAGAAATCCATATAGGAAGGTGAAATCTCCCCATTTAAAAAAAAAAATGGTGACTACTCCAATTTGTGGAAACACGTGTAGGCCAAACAAAATGGGTCTATAGTTTACAATAATATTTGGACTGGAGGCAGGACACAGTGGCTCACGCCTGTAATCCCAGCACTTTGGGAGGCTGAGGTGGGTGGATCATGAGGTCAGGAATTTGAGACCAGCCTGGCCAACATAGTGCAACCCTGTCTCTACGAAAAATATAAAAATTGGCTGAGTGTGGTGGTGTGCGCCTGTAGTCTCAGCTACTCGGAAGGCTGAGGCAGGAGAATCACGTTAACCCGGGAGGCGGAGGTTGCAGTGAGTCAAGGCCATGCCGTTGCACTCCAGCCTGAGTGACAGAAACAGACTCCGACTCAGAGAAAAAAAAAAAAATGGAGTGGGAAAATAAGGAAGGAAATTGCAGGCCGGATGCAGTGGCTCTAGCCTGTAATACCAGCACTTTGGGAGGCCGAGGAGGGTGGATTGCTTGAAGGCAGGAGTTCGAGGCCAGCCTGGCCAACATGGCGAGACCCTGTCTCTATTAAAAATACAAAAATTAGCCAGGTGTGGTGGTGCATGCCTGCAAGCCCAGCTACTCAGGTGGCTGAGATGGGAGAATCGCTTGAATCTGGGAGGTGAAGGTTCAGTGAGCCAAGATCACGCCACTGTACTCCAGCCTGTATGAAGAGTGAGACCCTGTCTCAAAAAATAAAATAAAATAAGAACACATAAGATAAAATAAAGGAAATTGCATAGCTAGGGTGAAAGCTGCAAGTCTCTCTTCTCAACTCCCAAGCGCCTGCTGTTACTCAGACTTGATGACCCTCTCCTTGGTAACATGGATGCAGAGAGAGAAGGTAGAAGGTGGTGCTTGGGAGGTGGGGGAAATGGTGGCAGAACAGTGGTTGGAGCTTTTCAAAGAGGAAAAGAGGTGGCACAATGGTATTCTGTCACTCATGAATGAAAAGGATGCTGAGAGCCTTCGGTGATCAAAGTTCTGTGCTAGGCAAGATACTGTGAGAAGTTTAGACACCTAATGCCGAGTCCCAGCCATCCTAGAGCTCAGAGTCTGGGAAAAATAGAACTTTAAAGATGATTAACTTCTTAGATAATTTAGAATAAATGTTAAGTGGATTGTTACACAAGTGCTTGTCAGGGTTTAGAGGAGGGAGAAATTAATCTCAGACTTTGTTATGTTGGGAGTGTTCTCTATAGTGGAGGTGACATGTAAGCCTGAGTTTGGAGGGTTTCATTTGGAGGGTCATAAACTCAGATGCCTCCAGAGGCCTGGCAGGGCACAGAAATCAGTGAGCTGAGAGACTGTGGGAGAACAGGGAGTGGTGGGGGCTGTGGCAAAGTGGAGCATTGCATGCCCTGTCTAAAGGTGGCTGCAGCTTCTCAGCTCAACCAATTGTTGCCTTGCAGGAATGTGGACTCAGCATTGACAGATCTTCTGATTTTTTCTTTCAGATTTTTTTTTTTTTTTTTTTTTTTTTTGAGACGGAGTCTCGCTCTGTCGCCCAGGCTGGAGTGCAGTGGCCGGATCTCAGCTCACTGCAAGCTCCGCCTCCCGGGTTTCCGCCATTCTCCTGCCTCAGCCTCCCGAGTAGCTGGGACTACAGGCGCCCGCCACCTCGCCCGGCTAGTTTTTTTTTTTTTTTTTTTTGTATTCTTTAGTAGAGACGGGGTTTCACCATGTTAGCCAGGATGGTCTCGATCTCCTGACCTCGTGATCCGCCTGTCTCGGCCTCCCAAAGTGCTGGGATTACAGGCTTGAGCCACCGCGCCCGGCCTGGATTTTTAAGTAGACGTTAGAAAGCCTAACTTGAATGAGAAATCTCTAGATTTGCAGCATCTGATGTGGTAGCCATTAGCTGCTTGTACCTGTTTAAATTTAACTGGCCGGGTGCGGTGGCTCACGCCTGTAATCCCAGCACTTTGGGAAGCCGAGGAGGGCTGATCATTTGAGGTAAGGAGTTCGAGACCAGCTTGGCCAACATGGTGAAACCCCATCTCTATTAAAAATACAAAAGTTAGCTGGGCATGGTGGCAGGCGCCTGTAATCCCCAGCTACTTGGGAGGCTGAGGCAGGAGAATCACTTGAGCCCGGGAGGTGGAGTTTGCAGTGAGCTGAGATTGCACCACTACACTCCAGCCTGGGTGACAGAGTGAGACTTCGTCTCTAAATAAATAAATAAATTTAACTAAAATAAAATGAAGAGTTTAGTTCCTCGGGGTGTTAGCTGCATTTCTGTGCTCACCTGCTGCACGTGGCTAAAGACTGCAGTATTAGGCAGTGCAGGCTGAGTAACACTGCATTTCTGTGCTCACCTGCTGCACGTGGCTAGAGACTGCAGTATTGGGCAGTGCAGGCTGAGTAACACAGGAAGTGCTTTTGGATAGTGATGCTCTAGTGCTCTCTCCATCTATTTTTCTGTTTTTTGTTTTATTTTATTTACTTACTTATTTTTGAGATGGAGTCTGGCTTTGTCACCAGGCTGGAGTGCAGTGGCATGATCTCGACTCACTGCAACCTCCGCCTCCCGGGTTCAAGCAATTCTCCTGCTTCAGCCTCCTGAGTAGCTGGGACTACAGGCAAGCGCCACCACGCCCAGCTAATTTTTGTAGTTTTGATAGAGACAGGATTTCATTATATTGGTCAGGCTGGTCTTGAATTCCTGACCTCGGGTAATCTGCCCGCCTTGGCCTCCCAAACTAGTGGGATTACAGGTGTGAGCCACCGTACCTGGCCCCATCTGTTTTTTAACTGAATAACTAATTGAAACATATTTAAATATATTGCAGACTAAATGAAATGTATTTGTAAATCAGATGGGCATTCAGATTGATCCCTCCCCTCCAAACAACACCACAGTAAATATTATTTATCTATTGTGGATTTACTTCTACAGTCTAGAATCTTATGGTAGGTTACTTTCCCAAAGGGTCGTAGCATTTCGTAGGAGAATCCTTTGATTCCCCCCCACCCCCACCAGTCATGGAATAATGGCCTTTTTTTTGAGATGAAGTCTCACTCTGTCACCCAGGCTGGAATGCAGTGGCACAATCTTGGCTCCCGGGTCCAAGAGATTCTTGGGCCTCAGCCTCCTGAGTAGCTGGGGTTACAGACACTCGCCACCATGCCCGGCTAATTTTTGTTATTTTTAGTAGAGACGAGGTTTCACCATGTTGGCCAGTCTGGTCTCGAACTCCTGACCTCAAGTGATCCGCCCACCTCAGCTTCCCAAAGTGCTGGGATCACAGACGTGAGTCACTGCGCCGGGCTGATAGCATTTCTTTAAAAGAAAAAAAATTAAAAATTGCTTCGGTTCCCCAATGTTGACTTAAATTGTTTTAAAACTATTAAGGCATCAATGATGATAGAACAAGGCATAAGTTCCTAAAGCATACATCTCCTGTGCAGCTATAAAGCCAGAATCAATTTGTAAATTAAATACAAACAAATCTACCAAATCAATGTAATTTGAATTACAAACATTAATTTAATGAGAGGGATACCATTTCCTAAAACTTAACTGCCCCTTGAAACAATTGCTTTGCTGACTGCCACCCTGGGCCCTTTTGGGTTTAGCAGGCCCTGTGAGGTCTCAATTCTCCCATCCCTTGTCTCAATTTGAACTGCAGCAAAACCTCCGTTTGTACTGTGATGCCAGCTGGCCTCTAGTAGAGCCCAAAGGCCTTATTATGAGCTAAATCATCCTCCATCCTCTTCTTGTTAGCCTGAAGCAATTAAAGTAGTCCTTTTTGGCATGAGTGCAATCATAAACACACCCAGGCATTGAAACCACACGGTAGTACTCAGTTACAAGGGAGTCCTCTAATGATCCAGATGTACTGGGTTTTTCTTTTTTTAATTTTTTATTTCCATAGATTTTGGGAGAATAGGTGGTATTCAGTTATATGAGTAAGTTCTTTAGTCATGACTTGTAAGATTTTGGTGCACCCATCACCCAAGCAGTATACACTTAACCCAATTTATAGTCTTTTATCCCTCACCCCCTCCCACCCTTTCCCCCCTGAGTCCCTGAAGTCCATTGTATCATTTTTATGTCGTTAATCCTCACAGCTTAGCTCTCATTTATAAAGTGAGAACATACGATGTTTGATTTTCCATTCCTGAGTTCCTTCACTTAGAAGAATAATAGTCTCCAGTTCAATCCAGGTTGCAAATGCCATTATTTCGTTCCTTTTTATGGCTGAGTAGTAGTCCATCATATATATATATTTCTTTTTTTTTTTTTTTTTTGAGATGGAGTCTTGCTCTGTCGCCCGGGCTGGAGTGCAGTGGCCAGATCTCAGCTCACTGCAAGCTCCGCCTCCCGGGTTTACACCATTCTCCTGCCTCAGCCTCTGGAGTAGCTGGGACTACAGGCGCCCGCCACCTCGCCCCACTAGTTTTTTGTATTTTTTTTTTTTTAGTAGGGACGGGGTTTCACCGTGTTAGCCAGGATGGTCTCGATCTCCTGACCTCGTGATCCGCCCGTCTCGGCCTCCCAAAGTGCTGGGATTACAGGCTTGAGCCACCGCGCCCGGCCCTATATATATTTCTTTATCCACTCCTTGATTGATGGTGGGCATTTGGGCTGGTTCCATATTTTTGCAATTGCAAATTGTGCTGCTCTAAACGTGTGTGCAAGTATCTTTTTCGTATAATGACTTCTTTTTCTCTGGGTAGATACTCAGGAGTGGGATTGCTAGATCAAATGGTAGTTCCACTTTTAGTTCTTGAAGGAGTCTCCACACTGTTTTCCATAGTGGCTGTACTAGTTTACATTCCCACCAGCAGTGTAGAAAGGTTTCCTGTTCACCGCATCCATGCCAACATCTGTTATTTTTTGACTTTTTGATTATGGCCATTCTTGCAGGAGTAAGGTGGTATCATACCACTGTGGTTTTGATTTGCATTTCCCTGATCATTACAGATGTTGAGCATTTAAATGAAAACACAAAGTGATAAAATTCTTGGAAAGAGTATTTGGGTCCGTGGGAATGTCTGCCGGGTTGCAGGAGACCGTAAACTCTGCCTCGCAAGGACTAGCAGGGAGTTTTGTACCTAGAAGGTGCTAAAACTCTTGTTGAATTGATTTGTTGACAGAATAAAAGGAAGCTCAGTATCGGCAGAGGGGATTTTGCTTTACTGTCTGGAGAAGGATATAAATATCAAAGCATGGCTTTTGGATTTTTGGCTTGCCTGTCTGAGGTAGTAACCCGACCAATTTGTTCTATGGACTATGGGAGTATATTGGAAAGCAGGTGATACGGCCTTGGGGAGTCCAGAGACATTCTTCCCCTGACCCAGCACCTTATGTGTTTTGTAGTTTAATAGGAGCAGTGCAGTATACAGTTTAGTTTATAGGGAATCAGTACTGTGTTATGGGCAAGACCATTAGTGCTAATGTCAAAATATCTGGGTTTAAGATCTGGCTGTTAGGTTTTGACTTTGGACAAATTAATCTCGCTTTCCTTATTTGTAAAAGGGAAGTAACACTACAACCTGGGTTTTTGTGAGAAGTAAAGTTAATGCATATAAAGCACTTGGTATGATACCCAATGTGGAGAAAGTGCTTAATAAATACGATTTTTAGGCCAGGCGCGGTGGTTCATGGCCTGTAATCCCAGCACTTTGGTCTTGAGCAACTGACCTCAAGTTATCCACCCTCCTGGACCTCTCAAAGTACAGGGGTTACAGGCTTGAGCCACTGCGGCCGGCCTGTTTTTGTTTTTTTTTGGAGACACAGTCTTACTCTGTTGCCCAGGCTGGAGTGCAGTGGCATGAACTTGGCTCACTGCAGCCTCCACCTCCCGAGTTCAAGCGATTCTCCTGCCTCAGCCTCCCATGTAGCTGAGATTGCAGGTGCCTGCCACCACAGCCAGCTAATTTTTATTTATTTATTTATTTATTTTTGAGATGGAGTCTCGCTCTGTCTCCCAGGCTGGAGTGCAGTGGCCGGATCTCAGCTCACTGCAAGCTCCGCCTTCCGGGTTTACGCCATTCTCCTGCCTCAGCCTCCCGAGTAGCTGGGACTACAGGTTCCCGCCACCTCGCCCGTCTAGTTTTTTGTATTTTTTAGTAGAGACGGGGTTTCACTGTGTTAGCCAGGATAGTCTCGATCTCCTGACCTCGTGATCCGCCCATCTCGGCCTCCCAAAGTGCTGGGATTACAAGCTTGAGCCACCGCGCCCAGCCGCTAATTTTTATATTTTTAGTAGGGACGGGGGTTCGCCTTGTTGGCCAGGCCAATCTTGAACTCCTGACCTCAGGTGATCCACCCGCCTCGGCCTCCCAAAGTGCTGGGATTACAGGCATGAGCCACTGCGCCCAGTGTTTTATGCAATATTGCATATTGCAATCTGGTCACTCTGGGAATGGGATCTTTCCTTTCTTCCCTGTCCTCAGGCTTGGTTGTTGCTGCTTATTGTGGGTTGTAACTGTTTGTTTAGTGGCTTTTCTAAGCTATTTTTGTAAAGACTGTGTTCTTTGTGGGGTGTGGTCAGTAGACTGTTCTGTTAGTTTAGTGGTCAGCTAGTGACTTAGCAGAGATCGCCTTAAACTCCTGGAGCAAAAAAAAAAACAAAACATAAAACAAAACCAAAAAACTTCCAGTACTTGCAGCACGGCACTCCTTCCACACTCAGGCAGGCGGTTAACAACCCTACCTTCGCCTTCACTCTGCCTGCACAGAGCGAAGGTCAGCGAGAGGTGAGAGTTTGGAAGCCTTCTCTGGTCCTTTCCAAATATGTGCCCACCCTGAGATGACGCCTTCTAAATTCCTAGGAATATGTGGAAGCTCTTTTTTTATTCGTTTGGGTTTTTAAATTTTTTTTAAAATTAATTAATTATTTTGAGACAGGGTCTCGCTGTGTTACCCAGACCTGAGTGCAGTGGTGCAATCATAGCTCATTGCAGCCTCCAACTCTCAGGCTCAAGCGATTCACCCTCCTCAGCCTCCCAAGTAACTGAAACCACAAGCACGTGCCACCATGCCCGGCTAATGAAAAATTTTTTTTTTTCGTAGAGACAGGGTCTGACTTTGTTATCCAGGTTGGTGTCAAACTCCTGGGCCAAAGTGCTGGGATTACAGGTGTAAGCCACCACACCCAGCCAGAGCTCAGCCTCTGTGTTGTATAGTTTTGTGGGTTTTGACTATGGTATAATGTCAGATATGTGCCATTAGATTATCATGCAAAAATAGTTTCACTCCTCACCCGCCAAACCACACAACTGCCGATCTTTTTATTGTCTCTATAGTTTTCCTTTTTCCAGAATGTGGTATAGTTGGAGTCTCACAGTATGTAGTCTTGTCTTTTTTTTCAGTATGTCATGTTTTCATACTGGCTTCCTTCACTTAGCAATGTGCATTTAAGGTTCCTCCATGTCATTTTGTGGCTTGATAGCTTATTGCTTTCTATTGCTGAAGAACATTCCATTGTCTGGATGTTCCACAGTTTGTTGATCCATTCACCTATTCAGGGATGTCTTGATTGCTTCCAGTTTGGGGCAGTTATGAACAAAGCTGCTCTAAACATGTGTGTGCAGGTTTTTGTGTGGACTGAAGTTTTCAGCTCAGTTGGTTGGATGCCTAGGAGTATAGCTGCTGGATTGCATGATAAGATTTTATACATATATATATTACAATCATCAAATAGATGCAGAAAAAAATACTATATTTAGCTTTATAAGAAACTGCCAATATGGATTTTTTTTTTTTTTTTTTTGAGACAGAATTTTGCCCTTGTCTCCTAGGCTGGAGTGCAGTGGCACAATCTTGGCTCATTGCAACCTCCGCCGCCCAGGTTCAAGTGATTCTCCTGCCTCAGCCTCCCAAGTAGCTGGGATTACAGGCACCTGACACCATGCCCAGCTAATTTTTGAGTTTTTAGTAGAGATGGGGTTTTGCCATGTTGGCCATGCTGGTCTCAAACTCCTGATGTCAGGTGATTCACCTGCCTCAGCCTCCCAAAATGCTGGGAAAACAGGCATGAACCACTGCACCTGGTTTACTTTTCAAAGCCTTTATTTCTAACTTCCCAGCTTTTCCTCCCTGGCTTTTAGCATGTCAATTGTTTGCCCCAGTCAATATCTTTTGTGCCAGGCTGCAGCGTCTAGTTCATTTGACTTTAATGTTTGTAACAAACGCCCTACACGTAGCCACACTGCACCCCAGAGAGTTCCAAGTTAGGCACAAAAAAGGCAAGATCTTTGCATTAGGCTTTCAGGGAGCCACTGACAGGTCAGACAGACAACCACTGTTCAAGTGATTCCTGTGCCTCAACCTCCTGACCTCTGGTGATCTGCCCACCGCGGCCTCCCAAAGTGCCGCGATTACAGCCATGAGCCACTGTGCCTGACCCAGTCTTTTATTTCTCACAGGTCTATTCAGAAATTCTGTTTCTTGGCTGGGCGTGGTGGCTCACGCCTATAATCCCAGCACTTTGGGAGGCTGAGGCAGGTGGATCACAGTGTCAGGAGTTCAAGATCAGCCTGGCCAAGATGGTGAAACCCATCTCTACTAAAAATACAAAACAGAATTAGCTGGTCGTGGTGGTGGGTGCCTGTAATCCCAGCTACTCGGGAGGCTGAGGCAGAGAATTGCTTAAACCCAGGAGGCGAAGGATGCAGCAAGCCGAGATTGCGCCACTGCACTCCAGCCTGGGCAACAGAGCGAAACTCCATCTCAAAAAAAAAAAGAAAGAAATTCTGTTTCTTCTTGAGTCAGTTTTGGTAATTTGTATATTTCTAGCAATTTGCCCATTTTAATCTGTTATCTAATTTGTTGTATCTAATTTAAATAACTAAGTTAATGTATCTAAGTTATCTAATTTTTTAATTGATACAGTTGTTTATAGTATTCTTTTATAATCGTTTTTGTTTTTGCTAAGGTGATTAGTGATGTGTTTCCTCTTTAATTCCTAATTACAGTACTATGAGTCTTTTCTCTCTTTTCCCTGCAGTATTTTGAAGTAAACTCTGCTCTCCCAGCCCCTGCCACCCATTTTGGGGGGAATAAATTCTACTAGTTTAGATGTTCATGTGGTTTATTTTTCTTCTCTTGGTGGTTATACTTAGATTCTTTTAGTGTGCAAACTTAAAAGTATGACATTATCATCATCTCTTTTTTTTTTTTTTCCCAAATGACTCAAAACTTTTAGTCATTTTTTGGACCAGCGTCTATAAGGTAGATTCTTAGGCCTTGTGTGTAAAAGTCTATAGGCTCCCAGGCTGAAGTGATGGTCCTGCCTCAGCCTTCTGAATAACTGGGACTACAGATAGATGCCCCCACGCCTGGCTATTATTTTAATTTTTTATAGAAGCCAGTCTTGCTGTGTTGCCCAGGCTGCTCTCAAACTCTTGGCCTCAAGCAATCGTCCCTCCTCTGCCTCCCAAAGTGTTGGGGTTACAGGTGTGAACCCTGGCACCCAGCCTCCTGCCTCCCTCTCTCATGCCTGTATGTTGAGCTCAGTGCTGGCTGACTTGTCCTTAGTCCATTGATGATATTCTTATCTTCGAGGCTTGTTTCTGTTGAGAAGTTTGCCATCAGGGTAATTATCATTCTTTTGTAGACTCATAGAATGTTCGGCTTTGTCATCTCTCACTGTGCTATTTTTTTCTAGTTCTTGGGGGTGCTTTTCTAGGCTTGCGTGAAGCTTTTCTTTTCATTTATTTAGTTTTCCTGTGGATGGTTCAGCTCTTCCAGGGCGCCAGGCCTCCGTTTCCTGGGAACTCAAGGCCCTGTTTCCTTCTCTCACATGTCTGTTATCATCCCAGGTCCCAGCCTCCAGGGCAGCATTCGATAATACAGAATATGAGCCATATATAATCTAAATTTCCTAGAAGCCACATTAAAAAGATAAGCAGATGAAGTTAACTTTAATAACATGTTGCATTTAGCCCATTATATAGAAAATATTATCATTGCAGGCTGGGCGCAGTGGCTCACACCTGTAATCCCACTACTTTCGGAGGCCAAGTCACGTGGATCACCTAAGTTCAGGAGTTTGAGACCAGCCTGGGAAACACGGTGAAACCCCATCTCTACTAAAAATACAAAAATTATCTGGGTGTGGTGGCGTGTGCCTATAGTCCCAGCTACTCAGGATGCTAAGGCAGGAGAATTACTTGAACCTGGGAGGCGGAGGTTGCAGTGAGCCGAGATCCCGCCACTGCACTCCAGCTTGGGCGACAGAATGAGACTCCATCTCAAAAAAAGAAGAAAAAATATTATCATTTCACATTTAATCTATATAGAAACTTATTAAATTGACATTTTTTTGGTACTAAGTTTTCCAAATCCAGGTTATATTTTACACTCACAGCCTGTCTCAATTCGGGCCAATCACATTTCAAGTGCTTCACAGGGCCATGTGTGTTGGTTCACGCCTATAATCTCAGCACTTTGGGAGGCCAAGGTGGGAGGATCGCATGAGCCCAGGAGTTCAAGACCAGCCTGGGCACCATAGTGAGACCCCGTATCTTAAAAAAATATATTATCCATTTTTAATTTGATATCAGTAAAAAATGAAAAGAAAAATCAAGTACTTCAGAGCCACATGGAGCTAGTGGCCACCATATTAGACAAATGGCTCTAGGCCCTGTATCTGATTCTGATTTTCCCCTGGGGCCTACATGAGCTTACACTTCCAGCATTGAGTTTTCTTGTTGCTGCTGGCACTTGGGATTTTTCCTGTCTTTTGACCGAGGCTATGTGTTAAAAAATTACACATGTAATTTTTTACACAAGCCTTTTGTTACACATGTAAATGTTTATAGCTGGAGGAAGAGGTCAGTTCAGTCCACCATGTTGCTGGAAGTACTTTTACTTATTCCTCACAACAACCTTATGAAGGAGGTACTCTTACACCCAGTTTACAGATGAGACACCTGGGGCTCGTGGAGCTTAAGTGACTTGCCCAAAGCCACATGACTGTTATGGGGCAGAGAACAGACCCAGATCGAGGTCTGCTTGAATTGCAAGTCCGTGCTCTGCCCATAATGCTGTTTTGCCACCTAATAACCTTCATTCTTCCTGCTTCATTTTCAGGAATTAGTTGCCATCAAGGGCTCTCTCCTCCCTGTCTCCTTACATGGTTCTGCTTATCCAGAGAGTAGCTCTTGGCCAAGACCTGGCAGTGGAGAGCCATGGACCAGTACAGCCTTGGAGACGAGGGTGCCCTCCCGTCAGAAATGCACCTCCCTTCATTTTCAGAGAGCCAAGGGCTCAACTGCAGTGACACCCTCAACCGGGATCTGGGTCCCAACACGCGAGACCTGCTCTATGCTGGCCTGAGTGGTTTGGACCCGGACGCCAACCTCCCAACGCCTAACATGTCCAACGAGGTGCTGGAGGACAACTTAGACACCCTGTCCCTGTACTCAGGAAAGGACAGTGATTCTGTGAAGCTGCTGGAGGAGTATGCAGATTCGGAGTCTCAGGCATCCTTACAAGGTGAGGCTGTCACCTGGGTAGAAAGGCCCTGCAGGATGTTCGACAGTTTCTGTGGCCAGCTAGGGACTGATTCTGCATGGATTGGTTAAGAAAATTTTTCCCTCCTACAGGTGACTTAGGGAACAGTCACCTTTTTTCCTACTTGGGAATTGTTCCCCAATTCTTTTTTTGTTTGTTTTAGGCAGAGTATAGTGGTACAATCTCGGCTCACTGCAACTTCTGGCTTCCGGGTTCAAGTGATTCTCCTGCCTCAGCCTCCTGAGTAGCTGGGATTACAAGTGTGTGCCACCGTGCCCAGCTAACTTTTGTATTTTTAGTAGAGAAGGGGTTTTACTGTGTTTCCCAGTCTGGTCTCAAACTCCTGAGCTCAAGAAATCTGCCCACCTTGGCCTCCCAAAGTGCTTGGGACTACAGGTGTGAGCCACCATGCCTGACCTCACTTGTAAATTTTTAAACACATAGGTGAAGTCAGACATACATAGTCTTGCAGAGATAATATTAAGTATGTAATTTCATTTAAATTGTAAGAGTTGGTGTATTTGCTTTCATACTGAAGGTAGACCTTCATACTGAGGGTCACTGAAATAGCTATTCCACAGACCATATTCTTGCTGTTTGGACTGTTAAAGTGTTTCTGTGAACAACTTTGTACATGTTGAGTTTTCTTTTGCATTAGTTCTTTGAATATTTTCCTCAAAGTCAGTTTACCCAGACGGAGCATTAAATATTTTTTTTTTTTTTTTTTTTTTTGAGACGGAGTGTCGCTCTGTCACCCAGGCTGGAGTGCAGTGGCCGGATTTCAGCTCACTGCAAGCTCCGCCTCCTGGGTTTACGCCATTCTGCCTCAGCCTCCTGAGTAGCTGGGACCACAGACGCCCGCCACCTCGCCCGGCTAGTTTTTTGTATTTTTTTTTAGTAGAGACAGGGTTTCACTGTGTTAGCCAGGATGGTCTCGATCTCCTGACCTCGTGATCCGCCCGTCTAGGCCTCCCAAAGTGCTGTGATTACAGGTTTGAGCCACCGCGCCTGGCCGCATTAAATAATTTTATAGCTCTGGCCAGACATGGTGGCTCATGGCTATAATCCTAGCACTTTGGGAGGCTGAGGCGGGCAGATCACACCACTGCACTCCAGCCTGGCGAAAGAGCAAGACTCCGTCTCAAAAAAAAAAAAAAAAAGCCGGGCGCGGTGGCTCATGTCTGTAATCCCAGCACTTTGGGAGGCCGAGGTAGGCGGATCACGAGGTCAGGAGATCGAGACCATCCTGGCTAATATGGTGAAACCCCGTCTCTACTAAAAATACAAAAAATTAGCCGGGCGTGGTGGCGGGCGCCTGTAGTCCCAGTTACTCGGGAGGCTGAAGCAGGAGAATGGCGTGAACCCAGGAGGCGGAGCTTGCAGTGAGCCGAGATCGTGCCACTGCACTCCAGCCTGGGCGACAGAGCGAGACTCCGTCTCAAAAGAAAAAAAAAGAATTAACCTGACATGGTGGCGGGCGCCTATAATCCCAGACACTCAGGAGGCTGAGGCAGGAGAATTGCTTGAATCTGGGAGGTGGAGATTACAGTGAGCTGAGCCACTGTACTCCGGGCTGGGCAACAGAATGAGACTCTGTCTCAACAAATCAATAAATGTTAAAAAACTGTAGAGCCCTTATAACACTGTTTTCTAAGAAGATGAAGTGACTTCCCCAGCTAGTGCCTCTGTTTGCCTGTTTTTCAGTGTCCAAGCCAATTTTTAAAAAATTTATTTTATTTAATTAATTAATTAGTTAATTAATTAACTAATTAATTTTTTGAGATGGAGTCTTGCTCTGTCACCAGGTTAGAGTGCAGTGGCGCAATCTTGGCTCACTGCAACCTCTGCCTCCCGGGTTCAAGCAATTCTCCTGCCTCAACCTCCCAAGTAGCTGGGATTACAGGCGTCCGCCACCGTGCCTGGCTAATTTTTGTATTTTTAGTAGACATGGGGTTTCACCATCTTGGCCAGACTGGTCTCGAACTCCTGACCTCATGATCCACCCTCCTCGGCCTCCCAAAGTGCTGAGATTACAGGCATAAGCCACCATGCCCAGCCTCCTTGCCAATTTTTAGAAATGTTTTGTTTTCTAGTTTAATAGTTGCTTTAATAGGCATTTTAAAGTGACTGAATAGGGCTAAGGACTTTCGCCTGAGGGAGCCAGGTTTTTCCTTGTTTGAACTGTTGGAGTTATTTGATTACTCATTATAGTAATTGCTCAGAGGTCAAAGATGAAGGCCAAGCAAGTTCCATGACAAATGGCCATTGGCAGGATTGGGAGGAGAGTCTAGGCCTCAAGACTCCCAGCCCAGTTTCCGTTCTGCTGTGTCTGTCACACTGTATCTCATGAGCCACAGAGAATTTGCACATTTGGATCCTTTAGAGCAGCCTCCTGCTTTTCCCATGCCCTGGCCCATTGAATTCTTGGGTCCCATCTCCATAGCATCCCTGATAAACGATTATTTCTAAACTTGCCGCCTTGGCTGAGTGCAGTAGCTGCACTGGGATACTTTGTAATCCCAGAACTTTGGGAGGCTGAGGTGGGATGATTGCTTGAGGCCAGAAGTTTCAGACCAGCCTGGCCAACATGGCGAAACCCCGTCTCTACTAAAAATACAAGGATTAGCCTGGCATGGTAGCAGGCGTCTATAATCCCAGCTACTCAGGAGGCTGAGGCAGGAGAATCACTTGAACCTGGGAAGCAGAGGTTGCAGTGAGCCAAGATGGCACCATTGCACTCCAGCCTGGGCAACAGAATGAGACTCCATCTCAATAAACAAACAAACAAACAAACAAACTTGCCATCTCATAAGGCAGTTTAAACCAGGTGTTATGTATGGTTCACGCCTATAATCCCAGCACTTTGGGAGGCAAGTCAGGAGGATTGCTTGAGTTCAGGAGATTGAGACCAACCTGGGCAACATAGTGAGACCCTGTCTGTACAACAAATAACAATTTAAAAATCAGCTGGCAGTGGTGGTGGCCCGTGTAGTCCCAGCTGCTCAGGAGGCTGAGGTGGGAGGATCACATGAGCCCAGGACTTAGAGACTGCAATAAGCTGTGATCGCACCATTGTACTCCAGCCTGGGTGACAGAATAAAACCCTGTCTCAAGAAATAAAATTAAAAATTAGCTGGGCATGGTGGTGTGCACCTGTAGTCTCACCTGCTTGGGAGGCTGAGTCAGAAGGACTGCTCACGCCCAGGAGTTCAAGGCTGCAGTGAGCTGTGATTTCGTCTGTGAATAAACCCTGCACTCTAGCCTGGACAACATATTGAGACCCCCATCTCTATTAGGAAAATAATAAGAAATAAGAAATTAAAAAGGCAGGCCGGGCACGGTGGCTCACACCTGTAATCCCAGCACTTGGGGAGGCCGAGGTGGGTGGATCACCTGAGGCCAGAAGTTCGTGACCAGCCTGGCCAACATGGTAAAACCCCATCTCTACTGAAAATACAAAGTTAGTTGGGCGTGGTGGTGGGTACCTGTAGTCCCAGCTACTGAGGAGGCTGAGGCTTGAACCTGGGAGGCAGAGGTTGCAGTGAGCCGAGATTGCGCCACTGCACTTCAGCCTGGGCAACAGAGTAAGACTCAGTCTCAAAAAAAAAAAGCGGGGGGGGGGGGCAGTCTAATGCACCTTTCAGATCAATCTAAAAAGTAGAAAAATCTTTTATTATTCCTTCATCTAACATACAGTTATTGAGTGCCTATGGGTGCCAAAATGGGAACTCTAGCACTTGAGAACACAGCCGTGAGCGAGGCTAAGTCCTTGCATCCATGGCCGTATGTTTCCAGTGGTGTGAGGTCAGCTTCCCTTTAATTTTCATTCACCAAGCCTAGCTCTGTCCCTTGGAGCAAGATAGAAGCAATCTGCCGTCTCCTGTGTACACTGGCCCTTCAGGTATTTGAGGACATCTGCCCTCTCCAAACTGAATATTCCCAGTTCCTTTAGCTATTCCTTGGGCTATGTGATTCATAACTATATATTTTATCATTTTATCCAAGGGATACATAAAATGTAAACAATTTACCTATACAAAAAGAGGAAAATAAAACCAGCTCATAATCCTGCTAGTCCATCTGATTCTCTTTCTTTCTTTCTTTCTTTTTTTTGCTTAGAGTCCCGCTGTGTTGCCCAGGCTGGAGTGCAGTGGTGCGATCTCAGCTTACTGCAGCTTCTGCCTCCTGGGTTCAAGCAGTTCTCGTGCCTCAGCCTCCTAGATAGCTAGGATTACAGGCACATACCACCATGCCCAGCGAATTTTTGTATTTTTGGTAGAGACAGGGTTTCACCTTGTTCGCCAGGCTCGTCCTGAACTCCTGACCTCAAATGATCCACCTGCCTCGGCCTCCCAAAGTGCTGGGATTACAGGTGTGAACTACCATGCCCAACCCAGATATTAGGTTGTTTATAAAATTTCACCAGGAAAAGCAATATGACAGTTTACTCCCTTGCAGCTAGATCTTTGTACAAAGCTACATTTATTTCCTTATGTGAAAACCCAAAAACAGAATTGGGTGTGTGCAAGGATTTCCACTTTTCCAAGGTTTTGGATAATGTATTTCTAATTGCCCTTCCAAAAGTACCAGGTGATGGTGTGGTCGTAAAGCCCAGCCCACTGCGGTCACAATGCTCTGGAAGGGCTTCAGCCTGCAGTCATCCCTCCACGCATGGCACCAGGTCCGGGTGCTGTCCTGCAGGGCTTCTGTTCCCCTCACCTGCTCCTGAACCTTGTTTACTTTGTGTGGAGCAAGAGTTCCTGTGCGACACTTACAAGGCCACCATGGCTCTAAGAGGTGTGGAGTGCCTTAGCCGCGCTTTTCGCTTGGTTTCCTTGGCTGTGTATAACCTGTGCTTTCTCCCTCTGTTTAGACCTGGGGCTAGGTGTGCTTAAGGCTAAAGAGGCTGACGAAGGAGGAAGAGCCACCTCGGGGAGTGCCAGGAAAGGAAAGCGGCAGCACAGTTCCCCTCAAAACCCACTTCTGGACTGCAGCCTGTGCGGGAAGGTTTTCAGCAGTGCCAGTTCTCTGAGCAAGCACTACCTGACGCACAGCCAGGAAAGGAAGCACGTCTGCAAAATCTGCAGCAAGGCCTTTAAGCGCCAGGACCACCTGTATGTAGGAGTCTGGTCAGAAAAACGTCTGTTCAGGGGCTGGGGGTGGGGATGTGTTCCTGGGTCTTCTTCCTGTCCTCCCAGATCAACCTGTCTCGTCCTCTGTTGGGTTTTCCAGATGTGTATAACCTCTGCTCAGCTGCAGCCACAGCCACTCCATTCTCTTTTTTTTTTGTCTGTCATCCAGGCTGGAGTGTAGTGGCATGATCTCAGCTCAGTGCAACCTCCGCCTCCTGGTTTCAAGTGATTCTTCTGCCTCAGCCTCCTGAGTAGCTGGGATTACAGGCTCCTGCCACCATGCCCGCTAAATTTTGTATTATTTTTAGTAGAGACAGGGTTTCGCCATGTTGGCCAGGCTGGTCTTAAACTCCTGACCTCAAGTGATCCTCCTGCCTCAGCCTCCCAAAGTGCTGGGATTACAGGTGTGAGCCACCACACCCCACCCACTCTGTTCTTCTCATACTATCAGAGCGCGGGGAAGAGAGTGGGTGCCGTTCCAGTCCCTAAATTCATACCTGTGGGGAAGCCACTGCTTCTGTTTGCAGACGGGCCCCTTGTGGGTTAAAAACACCTAACAGCTGGCTCCTGAGTCAATTGTGTTATGGGAGGAGTTGGGCTAACTTTATAGAGCTATGTCCTTACTGTCTGGTAGGTGTCTGAGGAAAGGGGATCAGCGTTGTCTGTGTTGGGATAGCACAGGACATGAAACATGAGACACCTGCTTCTAGAACATGGCAATGGAGCATTAACCCTTGTTTTTCTTTTCTTTTTTCCTTTTTTTTTTTTTTTTTTGAGACAGAGTCTTACTCTGTCACCCAGGCTGGAGTGCAGTGGCTTCATCTCGGCTAACTAAAACCTTTACCTCCTGGGTTCAAGCGATTCTCCTGCCTCAGCCTCCCGAGCAGCTGGGACTACAGGTGCTCGCCACCCTGCCCAGCTAATTTTTATATTTTTAGTAGAGATGGGGTTTCACCATATTGGCCAGGCTGGTCTGAAACTCCTGACCTCGTGATCCACCCGCCTCAGCCTCCCAAAATGCTGGGTTTACAAGCATGAGCCACTGCGCCTGGCCCTAGCCTTGTTTTTCTTTTTTTGTTTTTTTGTTTGTTTCTTTTTTAAAAAACTCATTCTGTTCCTTTTTTTTTTTTTTTTTTGAGACGGAGTCTCGCTCTGTCGCCTGGGCTGGAGTGCAGTGGCCGGATCTCAGCTCACTGCAAGCTCCGCCTCCCGGGTTACGCCATTCTCCTGCCTCAGCCTCCCAAGTAGCTGGGACTACAGGCGCCTGCCACCTCGCCCGGCTAGTTTTTTGTATTTTTTAGTAGAGACGGGGTTTCACCATGTTAGCCAGGATGGTCTCGATCTCCTGACCTCGTGATCCGCCCGTCTCGGCCTCCCAAACATTCTGTTCCTTTTAACTTAAAAAGCGTCAGGAGCAAATTTCTGTTTTTTTTTTTTTAGACAGTCTTGTTCTGTCACTCAGGCTGGAGTGCAGTGGTGTGGTGTGATCTCAGCTCACTGCAGCCTCTGCCTCCTGGGTTCAAGCGATTTTCCTGCCTCATCCTCTTGAGTAGCTGGGACTACAGGCATGCACTACCATGCCTGGCTAATTTTTGTATTTTTAGTAGAGACAGGGTTTCTCCATATTGGCCAGGAGTCTAGAACTCCTGGCCTCAAGTGATCCTCGTGACTCAGCTTCCCCAAAGTGCTGGGATTACAGGTGTGAGCCACCGCTTAATGTCTTGGAAATGATAAGCTTGTCTTGCCTGTGGGGAAAGGAAACACGTTTTCAAACCAGGAGACCTGCAAGTGGGAGATGAAAGTACCTTGCATTCTTACTGTGCTCCTCCCTTTCACAAGGGGCTTTGACTAATCCATCTTTCATCTTATCCTCTCACCCACACCTACCCCAGGAAAAGGAGCCGATTTGCTCATGTCACCAAGTTGGTAACAGCTGGGGGTAGAATCAGTCTCCTGATTCCCTCTCTGTTGCTTCCCTCAGACAGAGGCCGAGGGTGAGCACATTTGGTTGGTTGGCTGTATAATGTTTTTTTTTTTTTTTTGAGACGGAGTCTCGCTCTGTCGCCCAGGCTGGAGTGCAGTGGCCAGATCTCAGCTCACTGCAAGCTCCGCCTCCCGGGTTTCCGCCATTCTCCTGCCTCAGCCTCCCGAGTAGCTGGGACTACAGGCGCCCGCCACCTCGCCCGGCTAGTTTTTTGTATTTTTCAGTAGAGACGGGGTTTCGCCGGGTTAGCCAGGATGGTCTCGATCTCCTGACCTCGTGATCCGCCTGTCTCGGCCTCCCAAAGTGCTGGGATTACAGGCTTGAGCCACCGCGCCCGGCCGGCTGTATAATGTTTCTATGGATTGGGCTTTCTTTGCTGTGCGGGGTTCCAGGTAGCATCTTCTTAGGGGTCTCCTATGGTAAGGCACAGATTCCTTTGTTAAAGGAAGGATCATACCCAAGTTAGCATCTCCTCCAGTCTATTCTGCAGAATTCTGGTTCTCAGGAATGCTAATAGGGGCTTTTTGAAAACAAAACCAAAAAACAGTACTCTGGGCAAATAAGTTTGAGAGACACTGAAAGTTAAACAGGTCTCTCTCTGTGTGGCTTTTAAATTTGCTACTGTGCACTGGGCACAGTGGCTCACGCCTGTAATCCCAGCACTTTGGGAGGCTGAGGCGGGCAGATCACTTGAGGTCAGGAGTTCGACACCAGCTTGGCCAACAAGGCAAAACCCCATCTCTACTAAAAATACAAAAATTAGCTGGGCGTGGTGGCACGCACCTGTAGTCCCAGCTACTTGGAGCCTGAGGCACAAGAATTGCTGGAACCTGGGGGACAGAGTTGCAGTAAGCCAAGATCGTGCCATTGCACTCCAGCCTGGGTGATAAGAGCAAGACTCCGCCTCTAAAGCAAAAAATTAATTAAATTTGCTACTGTGCATTGTGAACCTCCAAGGAGTGAATGGTGTTTTTTCAAAACTTATTTATCAGCTGTGCCAAAGTCCTCGAGGAGCAACTCTGGAGCTCTGTGTGTTCCTTGGGAACCCACTCTGGAGAAGTCTGATCTGGCCTCAGTGGATTTATTTTTCTTTTTTAAAATTTTATTTATTTATTTATTTATTTATTTATTTATTTATTTATTTATTTATTTATTTACTGAGATAGAATCTTACTCTGCCACCCAGGCTGGAGTGCAAGTGGTGCGATCTGGGCTCACTGCAACCTTCACCTACTGAGTACAAGTGATTCTCTTGCTTCAGCCTCCCCAGTAGCTGGGATTACAGGCATGTGCCACCACACCCAGCTAATTTTTCGTATTTTTAGTAGAGACGGGTTTTACCGTGTTGGCCAGGCTGGTCTCAAACTCCTGACCTCAAGTAGTGATCCACCCACCTCGGCCTCCCAGAGTGCTGGAATTATAGGCATGAGCCACTGTGCCCCGCTGGATTTTTTTACTTTTCTGTAAGGGGTTTGCTTAAAGGTGAGGGAGAGGAACGCCCCTGCCAGATGGCTTTGACCAAAGCAGGGTTTGCTGGGTGGTCTTTCCTCGTGGGGGCTAAGTACAATTTCTGAATTGTGGTGCAACTGTACCACAGACTCTTTGGGGCCTCCAGGGTCCTACAGCAGAAAGCCCGGTCCCAGGTGCCCCGGTGACGCCCCTGCTTGTGTCTGTGGCTCCAGGACCGGGCACATGCTCACCCACCAGAAGACAAAGCCCTTCGTGTGCATCGAGCAGGGCTGCAGCAAGAGCTACTGCGACTACCGGTCTCTGCGCCGCCACTACGAAGTCCAGCACGGCCTGTGCATCCTGAAGGAAGCGCCCCCGGAGGAAGAGGCCTGCGGGGACTCCCCCCACGCCCACGAGTCGGCCGGCCAGCCTCCCTCTAGCAGCCTGCGGTCTCTGGTGCCCCCGGAGGCCAGGTCCCCCGGCTCCCTCCTGCCCCACCGGGACCTCCTGCGCCGCATCGTGAGCAGCATCGTCCACCAGAAGACCCCTTCTCCTGGCCCGGCCCCAGCGGGGGCTTCAGACAGCGAAGGGAGGAACACGGCCTGTCCCTGCCCCGCCTCATCGGGGTCCTCCTCCTGCACCCCAGCCGGTCCCCCCGCGGCCTCAACAGCGCTGTGTGACACCAAGCTTCCCGAGGAGCCTCGTCTCTCACAGAAAGAGTTGGCCACTGACGTGTTCGCAGCCCCTAATTCCAGGGCCGCCGAGAATGGCGCCTCCGACCCGTCAGAGCCTGAGCCGGATCCCGCGCTGCTCCAGGCCCGGTCCACCGCGGAGGGCTGGCCCGAGGGCGGCTCCGTGCCCGCCTGCCTGCCTCTCTTCCGAGGCCAGACGGTCCCTGCCAGTTCCCAGCCATCGAGCCACAGCTTCCAGTGGCTCCGGAACCTGCCGGGCTGCCCCAAAAGCAAAGGAAACAACGTGTTTGTTGTCCACAAGCCCCCGGCCGTGCCGTCGCGGGAGGGCTCCGAGTCTGACCCAGGACCCAGCAGCGCCGCCCCCTCGGAGGAGTCCCCGCCCGTCCCCGGGGGCGGCCTGGAGGACGCGCTGCCCTTCCCTCCCGCGCTCCTCGGGGAGGCCCTGAGCGACCCCAGGTCGGCCAGCGGAGAAGATGACCCCTGCGCCCCCAGGAAGGGCAAGCTCGACTGCGACTCCTTCCTGTGCCAGAACCCCGGGGAGCCCGGCCTCCAGGAGGCCCAGAAGTCTGGGGGGCTCCCTGCGGATGCCTCGCCGCTCTTCCGCCAGCTCTTCCTCAAGTCGCAGGAGCCTCTTGTGAGCCACGAACAGATGCAGGTGTTCCAGATGATCACCAAGTCCCAGCGGATCTTCTCCCACGCCCAGGTGTCCGCAGCCGCCTCCCAGCTCCCGGCGCCTGAGGGCAAGCCGGCAGCCCTGAGGCCGCTGCAGGGGCCATGGCCGCAGCAGCTTCCGCCACTGGCTCCTGCTGTGGACTCTCTCAATGCCGGCCCTGGAAACCCCGAGGCAGAGGGCTCCCCAGCCCGCAGGAGAAAAACCACACCCGGGGTTTCCAGAGAGGCCTCCCCCGGCAGCACGAGACGAGACGCAAAGGGGGGACTGAAAGTGGCCGCGGTTCCAACGCCCCTTGCAGCGCCGTCTCTGGACCCTTCCAGGAATCCAGACATCTCTTCTCTGGCCAAGCGGTTGCGATCCTCTAAAGGGACCTTGGACCTGGGGAACATCTTCCCCTCCACAGGCCAACGGCAGACCCAGTTAGGTGGGGAGGAGCCGCCGGGAGCCTCGCTGCCCGGGAAGCAGGCCCCAGCCGAGAATGGCACGGCTTCAGGGACCACGAAATGTGAAAGGGGCCCACCCTGCTCCCGGGGTGGAGGCTACCGGCTCTTGGGCAACCCCAGGGCCCCGCGATTCTCCGGCTTCCGGAAAGAAAAGGCGAAGATGGATATGTGCTGTGCCGCTTCTCCGAGCCAGGTAGCCATGGCCTCCTTCTCATCGGCCGGGCCCCCCGCAGATCTCTCCAAGTCCAAGCTGACAATATTCAGCAGAATCCAGGTACCAGCTCTCTCTCACGTGGCCTGACCAGAGTGGAGTGAGTTTCCTTTGCATTTATTAGTTGTCCAGGCATTTTATTTCATTTCAGGGAATCGCTAGATGCAGTTTTACAAAGGAAGGAATTCAGGTTCCGAAAGTTTGTGGTTTTCCCCACTAAAAAAAAAAAAAGGCCAAAATGAGGCCAGGTTAGGTGGCTTAGGCCTGTAATCCCAGCCCTTTGGGATGGGAGGCCGAAGTGGGGAAACGGCTTGAGCTCAGGAATTCGAGATCAGCCTAGGCAACATGGCGAAACCTTGTCTTACCAAAATTTTTAAAAAATTAGCTGGGCGTGGTGGCGCACACCTGTGGTCTCAGCTACTCGGGAGGCTGAGGTGGGAGAATCGCTTGAACCTGGGAGGTGGAGGTTTCAATGAGCTAAGATTGTGCCACTGCACTCTAGCCTGGGTGACAGAGCGAGACCGTGTCTCAAAAACAAACAAAAAAGATCAACATGAGGATATTCCAGAGTTGTTCAAAACACTTACCTCACTAAGCCTTTTTTGCTTTTTTTTTTTTTTTAATCTTGTTTCCCTTTGGATTTACCTTTTTAGAATCGTCAGAGGATATGAAGGTAGATGCCTTCTTTCCTTTAAAGATTCCTGCTTGAAATGGCCTTGTGTTTTCTGATTGTGACTCATGGTTTCCACGAGCACAAGTGGGCACCTGCATCGTGCCCCACACTTCAGCACGTTGACAATTATTCACTGGTTCCTCCAGACATTGTGCTTGGAGGGCCTGGTCCCAAGAGCTCATCCAGGTCTCCAGACTCCAGGTCCAACCTGGGCAACATGGCGAAACCCCGTCTCTACCAAAATTTTAAAAAATTAGCTGGGTGTGCTAGTGCACGCCTGTGGTCCCAGCTACTCAGGAGGATGAGTAGCTTCCCATCATACCACAACTACTTCATTTTTGTTTTATTAACAGCGTTATTATTCAGGTGCCATGTAATGCACCATTTTATTTTTTATATACTTTTTAGAGATGGTGGGGTCTCACTATGTTGCCCAGCCTGGTCTTGAACCCCTGGGCTCAAGCGATAGTCTCAGCCTCCTAAAGTGTTGGGATTACAGGCATGAACCACCATGCCCAGCCGAATCCGCCACTTCACTTTTTAAATTTATTTTATTTATTTATATATGATGGAGTCTCACTCTGTCGCCCAGGCTGGAATGCAGTGGTGCTATCTTTGCTCACCGCAACCTCTGCCTCCTGGGTTCAAGCAGTTATCTGCCTCATCCTCCGAGTAGCTGGGATTACAGGCATGTGCCACCACGCCTGGCTAATTTTTTATTTTTAGTAGAGATGAGGTTTTACCATTTGGCCAGTCTGGTCTTGAACTCCTGACCTCACGATCCACCCACCTCCGCCTCCCAAAGTGCTGAGATTACAGGCGTGAGCCACTGTGCCCAGCCAAATTTATTTTTGAGACAGAGTCTCACTTTGTTGCCCAGGCTGGAGTATAGTGGTACAGTCTTGGCTCACTGCAACCTCTGCCTCCCAAGTTCAAGCAATTCTCCTGCCTGGGCCTTCCAAGTAGCTAGGATTACAGGCACATACCACCATGCCCAGCTAATTTTTGTATTTTTAGTAGAGCTGGGGTGTCACTATGTTGGCTAGGCTGGTCTTGAACTCCTGACCTCAGGTGATCTGCTTTCCTCGGCCTCCGAAAGTGCTGGGATTACAGGCTTGAGTCACAGTGCCCGGCCTGAATACACCATTTTAAAGCGTAGCATTGGGTAATTTGTAGTATATTCACAAGATTGTGCAACCATCCCCACTCTGCCAGAACAGTTTCATCTCCCCAAAAGGAACCCCACATTTCTTAGTTGTCACCCACAGTCTCACACTCCCCCCAGCACCTGGCAACCACGAGTCTCCTTTCTGTCTCTGTGGATGTGCCTGTTCTGGACATTGCATGTGAGTGGAATCATGCACTCTGTGGCTTTCGTGTCTGGCTTCCTTCACTTAGCATGACGTTTTCCAGGCTCATCTGTGGGGTGGCAAATGGCAGAGCTGCATTCCTTTCCATGACTGAGTGATCCTCTGTTGGATGGATAAGGCCACATTTCATTTGTCTGTTCATCAGTGGATGGACATTTGGATTGTTTCCACTTTTTGGCTATTTTGAATATAGTGCTGCTGTGAATATTCATCCATGTACAAATTTTTATGGGGATTTATGTTCTAGGAGTAGAATTGCCAGGTGGTACAGCAGCTCCCTGTTTCAGGTCTGAGGAACTACTAGGCTGTTTTGCTTGTTTCCTCTTCCCACCCACAGTGTATGAGGGCTCCACATTCTCCACATCCTCACCAACACTTGTTATTGTCTGTGGTTTGTTCAAATTATGACTACCCTAGTGGGTGTGAAGCAGTATCTCATTGTAGTTTTGATTTGTATTTCCCCGTGACTGCTGATGTTGCACTCCTTTCTGTGTGCTTATTGGCCATCTGTGTATCTTTCTAGAAGAAATGTCTGTTTAGGTCCTTCGCTTATTTTTAAAAATCAAATTACTATTTTTTGAGTTCTCTATATATTCTGGATGCAAGACCCTTATCTGACACATGACTTGCAAATATTCTCTCATTTTGTGGTGTGTGTTTTCGCCTTATTTATGATACCATTTGCAGGACAAAAGTGTTTTTGTTTTTGTTTTTTTTTGAGACGGAGTCTCGCTCTGTCGCCCAGGCTGGAGTGCAGTGGCGCGATCTCCACTCACTGCAAGCTCCGCCTCCCGGGTTCACGCCATTCTCCTGCCTCAGCCTCCCGAGTAGCTGGGACTACAGGCGCCTGCCATCACGCCCGGCTAATTTTTGTATTTTTAGTAGAGATGGGGTTTCACTGTGTTAGCCAGGATGGTCTCGATCTCCTGACCTTGTGATCTGCCTGTCTTGGCCTCCCAAAGTGCTGGGATTACAGGCGTGAGCCACCGCACCCAGCAGGACAAAAGTTTTTATTTTTATTTTTACTTTTATTTTTTTGAGATAGGGTCTCACTCTGTCACTCAGGCTGGAGTGAAGTTGTGTGATCATGGCTCACTGCAACCTTGAACTCCTGGGCTCAAGTGATTTTCGCACCTCAGCCTCCTGAGTTGCTGGGACCTCAGGCCCACGCCAGTATGCCAGGCCAATTTTTGTATTTTTGGTAAAGATGGGGTTTCACTATGTTGCCCAGGCTAGTCCCAAACTCCTGGGCTGAAGCAATCCTCCCACCTCGGCCTCCCAAAGTCCTGGGATCACAGGCGTGAGCCACCATGCCTGGCTAAAAGTTTTACATTTTGATGAAGTCTAATTTGTCTGTTTTGCTTTGGTGTCTTATCTAAGAAACCACTGTCTAATCCAAGGTCATGAAGATTTACTCCGATGTTTTCTTCTGAAAGTCTGTAATTTGAGCTCTTCTTGACTCTTCATTTTGGATGTGTTGGTTCAGATGCATTTTCATCTTCAGGGTGGAAACATCTACAGGCTCCCTCATCCAGTGAAGGAAGAGAACGTGGCAGGCGGAGGGTAAGTTAAGAAGCCTCCCGATCCTGCATGCATCCCGACAGGAGTCCTCTGGCCTTCCTGTGCTGGCCCTGGACAAGTGAGTGGGGAGGATGCTTTCAGTCCTAATGGGATTAGGGTACAGCCTCCATTTTTTAGGGTTTATCAAGAGTAGTCAGGCTGGGCACGGTGGCTCACACCTGTAATCCCAGCACTTCAGGAGGCCAAGGAAGGGGGATCATTTGAGGTCAGTAATTTGAGACCAGCCTGGCTAACATGGTGAAACTCTGTCTCTACTAGAAATACAAAAATTAGCCACGTATAGTGGCACACACCTGTAATCTTAACTACTTGGGAGGCTGAGGCACAAAAATCACTTGAACCCAAGAAGCAGAGGTTACAGTGAGCCGAGATAGCGCCACTGCACTCCAGCCTGGGCAACAGAGTGAGACTCCATCTCCAAAAAAAAAAAAAGAATAGTCAGTGGATTGGAGTTGTAGACAAAAAAGATAAAAAAACCCAAAAAATCAGTGATCAAGGATGGAGTTCCAATCTCCCACCCTTCTTTCCTGCCATGTCTACCTATAGTAACCAGCAAAATGGCGGTCCCACAGACTGGACGGAGCCCAGGAGCACTTTCATCTGCAAGAACTGCAGTCAGATGTTTTATACGGAGAAAGGGCTGAGCAGCCACATGTGTTTTCACAGCGACCAGTGGCCGTCACCTCGAGGGAAGCAGGAACTGCAGGTGAAGGGGGACGACCAGTGGCTTTGTGGTTACTGGGTTTCTGGCAGGCCTATGGGGAGTAAACGAGACTGGTGTCACTTATCTCAGGATGGTGACGTCATTCTGGGTTGGGGGCTGGAGTTGGGCTGTGTGGCTCTCCAGGGGCAGGCTGTCACTATGGGCTGCAGCAGCTCTGCAGCTCAGTCCGTGCCACAGACTCACTGCTGTTTTCTATGACAGCTTTTTTTGCTGAAGCAGCTCTTTCTTTCCCCACCTACCTTCTCTCTTAAAGAGCCATCTCTTCTCTTCTGTGTTTAGGTGTTTGGCACAGAGTTTTGCAAGCCGCTAAGACAGGTGCTGAGGCCAGAAGGGGACAGGCATAGTCCCCCAGGAGCCAAGAAGCCCTTGGACTCCACAGCTGCAGCCCCTTTGGTGGTCCCCCATTCGATCCCCGTGGTTCCAGTGACCCGACACGTAGGGAGCATGGCCGTGGTGGGTGCTTGTCGGTCTGCCTCCTTCCTGCCACTGCCCCCAGCTGCTAGGGGAAGCTGTAGGAAAAACCCAAACCAGATACCACAGAAAATCTTTGACTCCAGGCTGGGCGTGGTGGCTCATGCCTGTAATCCCAGCACTTTGGGAGGCTGAGGCGGGTGGATTGCCTGAGCTCAGGAATTCGAGACCAGCCTGGGCAACATGGTGAAACCCCGTCTCTACTAAAAATACAAAAAAATTAGCTGGGCATGGTGGCAGGCACCTGTAAACCCAGCTACTCGGGAGGCTGAGGCCTGAGAATCACTTGAACCCGGGAAGCAGAGGTTGCAGTGAGCTGAGATCGCACCACTGCACTCTAACCTGGGTAACAGAGTGAGACTCTATCTCAAAAAAAAAATATATATATATTGATCCAGAAGAAACTGGTTTGCATGTTAATTCAGTCATTCAGCATTCACTGAGCCCCTCTGTGCCGGACCCTGTGCTGGGTGGTGCTAGGGACACAGAGGTGACCACAGTAGCCTGGGCCCTGCCTCCCAGGGCTCCCAGTCCAGTGGAAGAGAGAAGCCTGTCCCCAGACAGTGACAACCCAGAGTGGGCAGAGCTGGGAGCAGAGGGAGCCCAGGGAGTTCCCAGGGGGCTCCTACCCAGCCTGAGGAGGTAAGGGAGGGCTTCCTGGAGGAGGTGTGGGAGCTGAGACCTGGAGGATGAGGAGGAGCAGGGCTGGCAGAGCGGAGAGGAGATTTTGTGGAGGCGAGAGAGAGCGTGGTGAGTTACTAGTGATCAGTCTCGTAGGGCTTGTCTCTGCAGCCTGTACTGGAGGACCCCCTACTGGAGAAGCTCCTGCTAGACTCCAGGACAGGGTCCATGGACCTGAAGGTCCCCTGAGTCAGTGGCTGGGTCTTTTGGGTGCTTGTCATTTGGGTGGAGCTGCATTTCTTTCTTGTCACTGTCACACTGTATCTCTGGGGATCTCTCTCTTTTTAAGGGCCAGCCATCTTAACGATTGAGGCCATTCTCACACAGAGTCAGGGGCTCTCCTGGGGCAGTGGGTACAGGAGAAGGCTGCAGCCGTATCATCACCAGGCTCTGTACCTCAGGTGTGGCCCAGGTGTGGCCAGCCTCCTTCGCTGGGCGTGCATGTCCAAGTTTCCTGTCTCTGGCCAGTCTCCTTTTCCTGCTCTCTTTCCATCCTGGAGATGGAGTGGTGCAGTAGGCGGCTTCAGGCGACCACCTGTGGTTCTAAACTTCTTCTTCAGGAACAGGATAAAGACGGGGAGGAGCGAGACAGCAAGGAGAGCAGCCAGCAGAGAAAGCGGAAGAAGCGGCCCCCACCCAAGGGGCTGTTCATCCCTCCTCCACCCTCCACGGCTGGGGAGCCCAGCCCTGCAGGAGGCCACCAGAGTCGCTTGCGGTCGCCCATGTTCCTGGTGGACCGCCTCCTGAAGGGCTTATTCCAGTGCTCCCCCTACACACCGCCCCCAATGCTCAGTCCCATCCGGGAGGGCTCTGGAGTGTACTTCAACACCCTCTGTTCCACGTCCACTCAGGCCAGCCCTGACCAGCTCATCAGCTCCATGCTCGGTGAGTGAGGCTGGGGCACTCACTCTGTGATCCCAGGGTGGATCGCCTGCAGACCATGGCCACTCTCCCTTGTAGCATTGGGTTCAGTGATTGTCTCCTGCCTGGGTGTACCTAGTCTCAGGGTTCCTTTGGTATTCAGATGTGCACCAGAACTGAGCTAAGTGCCTTCTAGTGCATAGAATTTTACAGACCGAAAGAAAACGTAGAGGCCGTTTATCTTACCATGCTTCTGCCTGCCCTTCTGTGTCATTATCATTTTCTTTATTGAGGCAGAGTCTTGCTCTGTCACCCAGGCTGGAGTACAGTGGCTCGATCACAGCTCACTGCAGCCTCGATCTCCTGGTCTCAAGCAATCCTCCAGCCTCAGACTCCCAAATAGTTGGGACTACAGATGCGCGTCACCACACCTGGCTAATGTTTTATCTTTCGTAGAGATGGGGTCTTGCTGTGCTGTCCAGGCTGGTCTCGAGTTCCCAGACTCATGTGATTTTGTTGCCTTGACCTCCCAAAGTACTGGCATTAAATGTGTGAGCCACCCTGTCTAGCCTGTGTCATTTCCTTTTTTTTTTTTTTTTTTTTGTTTTTGAGACAGAGTATCACTCCGTCACCCAGGCTGGAGTGCAGTGGCGCGATCTTGGCTCACTGCAACCTCCAACTCCCAGGTTCAAGCGACTCCTGCCTCAGCCTCCCAAGTAGCTGGGACTACAGACATGTGCCATCATGCCTGGGTAATTTTTGTATTTTTAGTAGAGATGGAGTTTCACCATGTTGACCAGGCTGGTCTCGAACTCCTGACCTCCAGTAATCCACACTCCTCAGCCTCCCAAAGTGCTGGGATTATAGGCGTGAGCCACTGTGCCTGGCCTGGCCTATGTAATTTTCCTAACAGCTTTATTGGGCTGTACTACACATGCCTTGCAAATCACCCATTTAGAGTATGCAGTGGTTTTTAGGATATTCACAAGGCCGTGCACCCATCACACAGTCTCATTTTAGAGCACGCTTAGCATCCTCGAAGAAGCCGGAACTCATTACCAGTGACTCCGCTCATATCCCCACAGTCCCTTCTTCCCCAGCCTGGGCACCCACTCATCTGCCTTCTCTCTTTGGATTTGCCTATTTGGGACATTTCATGTAAGTAGAATGATACAATATGCAGCCTTTTGTGTCTAGTTTATTTCACTTGGCATGTTTTCAGAGTCCCTTCGTGTTGTAGTGCATATCAGTGCTCAATTCCTTTTTATGGCTGAACATTTTTCCCTTGTACAGATGGGCCCCATTTTATTTATTCATCAGTTGATGGACATTTGGGTTGTTTCCACTTTGGGCTATTATGAATAATGCTGCCATAAACATTCGTGTAGAAATTTTTTGGGTTTTTTTGGGAGACAGGGCCTCACTCTGTCACCCAGGCTGGAGTGCAGTGGTGTGATCACAGCTCACTACAGCTTCAACCTCCTGGGCTCATCTGATCCTTCTGCTTTGGCCTCCAGAGTAGCTGGGCCTACAGGCGTGCGCCCCCATGCCCGGCTAATTTTTGTAACTGTTTTTATGTAGGGAGGGGGATCTTGCCATGTTGCCCAGACTGGTCTCAAACTCTGGGGTGGGCCAGGCATGGTGGCTCATGCCTGTAATCCTAGCACTTCGGGAGGCTGGGGCGGGTGGATCACGTGAGATCAGGAGTTTGAGACCAGGCTGGCCAACATGGTGAAACCTCGTCTCTACTGAAAATATAAAAATTAGCCGAGCATGGTGGCAGATGCCTATAATCCTGGCTACTCAGGAGGCAGGAGAATCACTTGAACTCAGGGCAGAATGTTGGGAACAGGCCCCCAAAAATCTGGCCATAAACTGACCCCAAAACTGGCCATAAACAAAATATCTGCAGCACTGTGACATGTTCATGATGGCCATGACGCCCACGCTGGAAGGTTGTGGGTTTACCGGAATGAGGGCGGAAAACCGCTTAAAGTCGTTCTTAAACCACAAACAATAGCATGAGTGATCTGTGCCTTAAGGACATGCACCTGCAGCAGGTAACTAGCCAGACCCATCCCTTTATTTCGGCCCATCCCTTTGTTTCCAGTAAGGAATACTTTTAGTTAATCTATAATCCATAGAAACAATGCTTATCACTGGCTTGCTATCAATAAATATATGGATAAATCTCTGTTCAGGGCTCTTAGCTCTGAAGGCTGTGAGACCCCTGATTTCCCACTCCACACCTCTATATTTCTGTGTGTGTCTTTAATTCCTCTAGCGCCGCTGGGTTAGGGTCTCCCGGACCGAGGTGGTCTCGGCATCGGAGGATACAGTGAGCCGAGACCGTGCCATTTCACTTCAGCCTGGGGAAAAGAGCAAAACTTGGTCTCAAAAAAAAAAAAAAAAGGCCGGGCGCGGTGGCTCAAGCCTGTAATCCCAGCACTTTGGGAGGCTGAGACGGGCGGATCACGAGGTTAGGAGATCGAGACTATCCTGGCTAACACGGTGAAACCCCATCTCTACTAAAAAAATACAAAAAAACTAGCCGTGCGAGGTGGCGGGCCCCTGTAGTCCCAGCTACTTGGGAGGCTGAGGCAGGAGAATGGCGTAAACCCGGTAGGCAGAGCTTGCATTGAGCCAAGATCCAGCCACTGCACTCCAGCCTGGGCGGCAGAGCAAGACTCCGTTTAAAAAAAAAAAAAAAAAAACCTCTGGGGTGAAACAATCCTCCTGCATTAGCTTTCCAAACTGCTGGGATTATAGGCCTGAGTCACCATACCCAGCCCTATGTACAGGTTTTTGTGTGGATTTATGTTATGCAGTGAGCAAAGATGGCACCACTGCACTCCAGCCTGGGCAACAAGAATAAAAAAAGTTTTGTAATTCTGACTGTTAGGTTTAGGTCTGTAATCAATTTTAAGATAACTTTTATATATATATATATTACATGAAGTAAAGGTCCAAATTCATTTTTTTGCATGTGTATATCCAGTTCTTCCAGCAGCATTTTTTGAAGACTTCCCATTGAATTGACTTAGCACAATTCAATGTTAGAAATCAATTGACCATAAACATGTGGGTTTATTTCTGGGTGTTCAATTCTATTGCATTAATCTGTATACTTATCCTTATGCCAGTATCACACTGTCTTGATTACTGTAGCTTTCAACTTTTGATTACTGTAGCTTTTAAGTTTTGTTTTTTTTTTTGTTTTTGGGGGGTGGTTTGGAGGGGTTTTTTTTGAGACAGAGTCGTGCTCTGCCGCCCAGGCTGGAGTGCACTGGCCTGATCTCGGCTCACTGCAGCCTCTAACTCCCAAGTTAGCCTCTCACTTCAGCCTCCTGAGTAGCTGGGATTACAGGGGTGCACCACCATGCCAGGCTAATTTTTGTATTTTTAGTAGAGACGGGGTTTTCTTATGTTGGCCAGGCTGGTCTTGAACTCCTGACATCAGGTGATCCACCCGCCTCAGCCTCCCAAAGTGCTGGGATTACAGGTGTGAGCCACTGCGCCAGGCCTGTTTCTTTAGATATTTCTTTCTGTCTCTTTCTCCTTTCTATCTGGTACTCTTGTTACATGTAGTTGCTGTACTTAATGGTATCCCACATTTCTCTGAGGCTCTATTTCTCTTTATTCTTTTTCTCTTTGTTCTTCAGATTCCACAGTCTCTCTTGATCTGTCTTCAAGTTTACAGATTATTTTCTTCCTGTTGACTCAAACCTATTGAGCCTCATTTTGGTTATTTTTTTTCCTCAACAGCTTCACTTGCCAATATTTTACTTTCTAACCCCAGAATTCCCATTTAGTTCTCTCTTTTTAATAATTTCTATCTCTTAATGATATTCCGTCTATGATGAAAAATTGTCATTATACCTCCCTTTAATTCTTTAAGCATGGGATCCGACAGGAGAGGCAGCCCCTGTCTGGGCTGCACCTACCTGGAGTAGAACCCTTGGAGCTGGGAGCTGGCTGGGTAAGGGAGCAGGTCACAGCTCAGATGCAACAGCCTCTTGTTCTTAGCAATATTCAGTTGATTATTTTTTATTTTTTGAGATGGAATCTCACTCTGTTACCCAGACTGTAGCACAGTGGTACAATCTTGGCTCACTGCAATCTCCGCCTCCCAGCTTCAAGTGATTCTCCTGCCTCGGCCTCCCAAGTAGCTGGGATTACAGGCACCTGCCACCACGCCCAGCCAGTTTTTGTATTCTTAGTAGAGATGGGGTTTGCCATGTTGGCTAGGCTAGTCTTGAACTCCTGACCTCAAGTGATCCACCCACCTCAGTGTCCCAAAGTGCTGGGATTACAGGGATGAACCACCACACCCGGCCTAGTTGATTTTTTTTAATAATATTTCTCCAAGTGCTGAATGACCTTAGGACAATTTCCAGAGACTTTAGTGTGCTGTTTTTATATATACGTATAATTGTCATGAGTTAATTTGTTTGCTGAGTTCCTTCCTCTACCTTTTCTGAAGTGCTGCCCTCTCCCATGGGATTTTTTTTTTTTTTTTTTTTTTTTGAGATGGAGTCTTGCTCTGTCGCCCAGGCTAGAGTGCAGTGGTGCCATCTTGGCTCACCACAAGCTCCACCTCCTGGGTTCACACCATTCTCCTGTCTCAGCCTCCCGAGTTGCTGGGACTACAGGCACCCGCCACCACACCCGGCTAATTTTTTTGTATTTTTAGTGGAGATGGGGTTTCACTGTTTGTTAGCCAGGATGGTCTCAATCTCTTGACCTCGTGATCCACCCACCTCGGCCTCCCAAAGTGCTGGGATTACGGGCATGAGACACCACGCCCGGCCAGCCCGTGAGATCTTCAAGAGCCTGTTTTCAGCTTCGTCCACACAGGCAGGCAGAGGACGCTGTGGGTTACCTGCTGTCTCTTTTTGAGCCTTTTCACTCTGTGTTTTCTAGATCAAGTGGATGGGTCTTTTGGCATCTGTGTGGTGAAGGATGACACCAAGATCAGCATTGAGCCGTAAGTTGGGTCCTTCCCAGTGAAGCTGCTTTTACCCCACCTTGAGTTCTAGTGTCACTTTTCCCAAGTGTTCCTTCTTTCCGTGGGGGGGTTCAGGTTTACTCACATAGGCTCCCTAGGCGTGAAGCGGTCGATTTTTCCAAGTATATGTAGGAAGACCCCCCAAAATTATTCCTTCTAGAAATTGTTTATATATATACCTGGAACCCCACGGGGTTCCAGGTAGAATTGGTTACGGCACAGAGCGGGACTCCAGCGTGCCTGAGGGATGTGGCTGGATGGCTGTGGTGTGGAGTGGACGTAGACACATGCCGGGTGTCAGCTTGTACCTCCACTGCCTTGATCCTGAGAGAGAAATGTGACAATGAAGGAAAACAGAGGAAGGGAGGAAGTGTCCCTGCAGAAGTTTCTGAAATGCCTGTGTGCGTCTGTCGGGGACAGCATGTACCTGATGCACCTGAGACAGCAGAGGGTTTCCACAGAGCAGGCTGTAGCCCAAGAGCAGGGCACACAGAGCATCTCCATTTCACTTCCCATCTCAGTCATGTTTGTACATCTCCCTTATCTGTGTGTGTGGCCTCGTTTCAGACATATCAATATAGGAAGCCGGTTTCAGGCAGAGATCCCAGAACTTCAGGAGAGATCCCTGGCTGGAATTGACGAGCATGTAGCTTCTCTGGTCTGGAAGCCATGGGGAGATATGATGATCAACCCAGAGACACAGGATAGAGGTGGCTGAGGCTTTGGGGCTAAATTCCTAAGGGCCCTTCTTTCCCCTCCATTTCCAGTGTGTTTTTCCTCTTGGGTCTCGAACTCCTGACCACTGGATCCAAGAAGCAGTGTGCCCTGGGCGTGGGAGGGAGCTGGCCCTTGGCCAGTGTTGCTTCTTCCCTGCTGCATTCTCCCTCCCCTACCTCTTTTGTCATATGGTGGCTGGTCAGGCCATCCAGAGCGGGTGCTGGGGACAGGGTTCTCCTCTTCCTCCTTGTCCCTCCCTGAGATGCAGGAGAGAGAAGGGGAAGGCGCCCCTCTCTCCTGTCTCTCGGGAAGGGTTCCTCCCTAGCAGCTGATGATTCCTGTGTGCCTCCTCTTCCTCATGTCCTTCTTGGAAACAGTGACTGAGCTCTGCAACGTGGCGTGCTCCAGCGTGATGCCAGGAGGGGGCACCAACCTGGAGCTCGCTCTGCATTGCCTGCACGAGGCTCAGGGCAACGTTCAGGTGAGGCACAGCAAGGGGACCCTCCCTGCTTTCCTGGGACCCAGGGTTTTAGGTGCATGTGACATGTGTCTGCTTCGGGGTTCAGAGCGGATGGAAACTGGAAGAAGGCCGTCCATCCTTCTCCACAGCAGCTTTGAGATTGCAGTGGTCCTTGTGCACGGACTGTAGGGGAATGCTAAGACATGGGCCCAATTCGTAGCTAATTGGGGCAACAACCAAGTGCAGTGTTTCCTCTAAGATCTCGGGGCACTGGAGAAAGGAAGCCCCGAAGACCCAGCTCAGGCCCTGCATCTGCTTCATTCCTTGAATTTTAGCTTTCAACTGAACACTCATATATACAAACCTCTGATGCAACATAAATGCCTCTACCTACTCCAAGGACCCCCCGCCTCACAATTCTGGGTGTTAGAAAGTAAATTAAAAAGTCTCACTGTGAGGAGCGGGAGAGGAAGAGCCACATTGCCTGTGTTCGGAATCTAAGAGTCATGCCATGGTCTTGCTTTTCACCAAGCTGAGAGGCAGTGTCTGGCATATAGCAGGTCCTCAGCAGAGTGGCAGTACATACTTATTGGGTGCCTGCTGGTTGCCTGTACTGTAGGCACTGGGGCCAGGGCCAGCTGAGGGACTCCATGCTTGGTTAATGCTCTGCTGTCTCTGTCTTGAAATTCTTGGCCAGGCGCGGTGGCTCACGCCTGTAATCCCAGCACTTTGGGAGGCCGAGATGGGTGGATCACCTGAGCTCAGGAGTTCAAGACCAGCCTGGATAACATGGTAAAACCCCATCTCTACTAAAAATACAAAAATTAGCCAGGCACGGTGGTGGGCGCCTGTAATCCCAGCTACTTGGGAAGCTGAGGCAGAAGAATTGCTTGAACCTGGGAGGTGGAGGTTGCAGTGAGCCAAGATTGCACCACTGCACTCCAGCCTGGGCAACAGAGTGAGACTCCGTCTCAAAAAAGAAAAAAAAAAAACCCAGAAATTCTTAATGCTTTTTAAACAAGGAGCCTGCATCTTCATTTTGCAACAGGCCTCACAAATTATGCAGACCCTGCAATGATGGCTTACACTAGTGATCGACATAAAATCCCTGCCCTCAGGGGGCTTACATTTTAGGAAAGTCAAAAGGAAATTTAGTTTTAAAAATTGTTAGCTAGGCTGGGCACATGGCTCACACCTGTAATCCCAGCACTTTGGGAGGCCAAGGCAGGCGGATCACTTGAGGTCATGAGTTTGAGACCAGCCTGGCTAACATGGTAAAATACCGTCCCTACTAAAAATACAGAAAAAAAAAAAAATTAGCAGGGAGTGATGGCAGATGGCTGTAGTCCCAGCTACTTGGGAGGCTGAGGCAGAAGAATCGCTTGAACTGGGAGGTGGAGGCTACAGTGAGCCAAGATCATGCCACTGCACTCCAGCCTAGGTGACAGAGCAAAAGACTCTGTCCCAATAAAAGGAAAATTGTTAGCTAGCTGGGTACAGTGGTACCCACCTGTATTCCTGGCTACTTGGGAGGCAGAGACTGAAGGAACCCAGGAATTGGAGCTCAGCCTGGAAAACATAGTGAGACCTCATCTTTAAAAATAAAATAAAATGTTTTTAATTGTTAGCTATTGACTAGAGCTATGAAGAAAATAAAAATGGGGCCCTAGACAAGGGTCGTACTCCTCAAAATGCCATTCCCTAAGGAGCTTGTGCCAGAATAAATCTACACACAGTCTCCTTCATCAAGATAGGCTTACTGTGAAAAAATAACTTCAGCTGCATTCGGTGGTATGCCTGGTGTCATAGTTGATGCGCCCACAGACAGTTACAGGCTGGTGGCCCATCCAGGGCTACTTTGAATAACCCTGGGACAGGCAGTGACTTTAGGGACAGCCACAAGTGTTTTTCAGATGAATGGGAGGATGCTGGTGGTCCTCTTCCCCCACCTGGTCCTGGGCAGCCTGCCGTTCCTCTTGTTCCAGGTCGCCCTGGAGACTCTCCTGCTCCGAGGGCCCCACAAGCCACCGACACACCTGCTCGCTGACTATCGCTACACAGGTGATGGGGAAAGGCTGCCGGGCTGGTTTGGCCCAGCTGAGACCCCTATGAATCGGCCAGTTCTGTTGCAAGCTCTGCCTCTGCCTCCTGGAGTTCTCTTCGGGGCCTTTGCCTGCCTTTCAGGAGGGCCTGTCCTTGTCAGGATGACTCAGTGGGCGCCACATTCTGCTAGTGGGATCCTGCTTCACCCTTTCCCAGTGGTTTCCTTACAGACTCTGCCCAGCCACAAAGGGAATGATCCTGGCCAGGGGGAGGGGAGATGGGCTTAGGTTCAGTGGTTGAATCCATCAGCTCTGGAGACAGGCTGCCAGGGCCCCCACCTGCCCTTAGGAAGCGACTGAAGCCTCGTTGCCACATCTGTTAAGTGGGGCTAGTAGTGGTCCCTCCCTTCTGGAGACTCTTTGAGTTTTTTTATGAGTTTGGCACATAATTGGTGCTCAGTAATGGCAGCTGTTAAAGGGAAGGTGGTCTGCATTTCAGCCGTGGCTGTGGTCCCAGGACAAATGGCCTTCCCCCTGTCGGCTGTGTTCTTTGATAGGTTCAGACGTCTGGACTCCTATAGAGAAGAGGCTTTTTAAGAAGGCGTTCTATGCCCACAAGAAGGACTTCTACTTGATACACAAGACGGTAAAGTGAATGTGGGCTGGTGTCCAAGGCCCCGCCTCACACAGCTGAGACAAGCTCGAGCCGCAGGGCTGGTCGGGGTCGGAGGGCCCCACCCTCACCTGCCTATGGCAGCGCTCTTAGTGTAGACAGTTTACAGTGTCAAAAAGCCATCCTCGTGAACAGCTCCAAATGGTAGAGACCTGCATCACCTGCACAGAACAGTCTTCCATGTCCCTCCTCGCAGTCCTGCTTCTGATTGGTGACCTCTGTTATGTATTCCACCAAGCAACAGGCGTTTCTGTCTGTACAAATTTTATATGTACAGGTATGCATATACTTTTAAAAAGATAAGGGCCATCCATGGTGGCTTATGCCTGTAATCCCAGCACTTTGGGAGGCCAAGGTGGGAGGATCACTTGAGGTCAGGAGTTCCAGACCAACCTGGCCAACATGGTGAAACCCCATCTACTCAAAATACAAAAATTAGCCGGGCATGGTGGTGAGTAATCCCAACTAGATGGCAGGCTGAGGCATGAGAATCATTTGAACCCGGGAGGCAGAGGTTGCAGTGAGTGGGGATTGTGCCACTGCACTCCAGCCTGGGTGACAGAGTAAGACTCTGTCTCAAAAAAAAAAAAAAAAAAAAAAGGCCAGGTGTGGTGGTTTACACCTGTAATCCCAGCACTTTGGTAGGTCGAGGTAGGTGGATCACCTGAGGTTGGGAGTTCAAGACCAGCCTGACCAACATGGAGAAACCCCGTCTCTACTAAAAATACAAAATTAGCCGGGTGTGGTGGTACATGCCTGTAATCCCAGCTACTTGGGAGGCTGAAGCAGGAGGACTGCTTGAACCTGGGAGGTGGAGGTTGCGGTGAGCCAAGATCCCACTATTGCACTCCAGCCTGGGCAACAAGAGTGAAACTCCATCTCAAAAAAAGAAAAAAAGGATGAGGTCAGGCACAGTGGCTCATGCCTGTAATCCTAGCACTTTGGGAGGTCAAGGTGGGAGGATTGCTTGAGCCTAGGAGTTCAAGGCCAGCCTGGGCAATATAGTGAGACCTTGTCTCTACAAAAAAGTTAAATACTAGCCTAGCTTGGTACCGCATGCCTGTAGTCCCAGCTACTCGGGAGGCTGAGGTGGGAGGATTGCTTGAGCCTGGGAGGTGAAGGCTGCAATGAGGCAAGATTGTACCACTGCACTCCAGCCTGGGTGACAAAATGAGACTGTCCCCCCAAAAAAACCCAAAGGATAAGATCTCACTACATATAATGTCCTGCTGCTTATTTTCTGTTCAAAAATAAAAAAATTAAAAAACTTGGATGTACACAAAATTGCACATAATTGAAGTATAATAAGATTTGCTAAGTTTTGACATATTGATACTACACCTGGGAAACCATCACCACAGTCAACATAATAAGCATGTCCCTCAGCCCTGAATCTCCTCCTGCCCCACAGTAATCATTCCCCATTGCACCCCCTGTCCTCAGTCAGCAGTGATCTGCCAGGGCACTGTAAGTTCGTTTTCATTTCCTAGAGTTTGCTATAAATGGAGTAGTCACACAGTATGGACTCTGCTTGGTCCAGCTTCTCGCACTCAGCATCATGAATTTGAGTTCATCCATGTTCCATGTATTGACAGATCTCCCCTTTTCACTGCTGAATAGTATTCCACTGGATGGACGTACCACGGTTTATGTAATCATTTGCCTGTTGGTGGACATTTGAGTGGCTTCCAGTTTGGGGTGACTATAAATAAATTTGTTATGAACATTCAGGTACAATGTTGGTATTGACATGTACTTTGTTTTCTAGAGGAGTAAATACCAGGAATGGAATGACTTAGTAGGTGTACACTTAACCTTTTAATAAACCGCCAAACAATGTTCCGAAGTAGTTGTATCATTTCACATTTCTACCGGCAGGAAGTGAGATGTCTAGTTGCTCCACAACCTCGCTAGCCCTGGGTAGGGCCAGTCCTTTTAATTCCAGCCATTCTCATGACAGTGTGGTGGCATCGCATGGTGTTTCCTTCATGACTGACAATGCTGAGCATCTTTTCATGGGCCTGTTTACTGTCTGTATGCCTTCTTTGGTGAGGTGTCTGTTCATATCTCTTGCCTATGTTTTTATTGGGATGTCTGTGTTTTGTTTTGTTTTGTTTTTGTTTCTGTTTTTGAGACGGAGTACTCACTCTGTCGCCCAAGCTGGAGTGCAGTGGCACAATCCATGCTCAATGCAACCTCTGCCATCGCTTGAACCAGGTTCAAGCGATGCTCCTGCCTCAGCCTCCTGAATAGCTGGGATCACAGGTGCCCACTACCATGCCTGGCTAATTTTTGTATTTTTAGTAGGGACGGGGTTTTGCTGTGTTGGCCAGGCTGGTCTTGAACTCCTGACCTCAGGTGATCTGCCCACATCAGCCTCCCAAAGTGCTGGGATTGCAGGCGTGAGCCACCGCACCCAGCCATCTGTGTTTTTATTATTAAGTTGTAGCAGTTCTTTATCGGTTCGGGATACATGTCATTTATCCAGATCCATGCTTTGGGAATGTTTTCTCCCAATCTGTAGCTTTTTAATCTCTTAACAATGTCTTTTAAAGAAAAATTTTGTCATTTTCATGAAGTCATTAATTAATTTTTCTTTTATGGACTGTGCTTTTGGTGTTGTATCTAAGAATTATTTGCCTAACTCAACTGCAAAGATTTTCCCCTTGTTTTCTCTAGAAGTTTTTTGTGTGTGTGTGAGAGACGGAGTCTCGCTCTGTCGCCCAGGCTAGAGTGCAGTGGCGAGATCTCGGCTCACTGCAAGCTCCACCTCCCGGGTTCACGCCATTCTCCTGCCTCAGCCTCCCAAGTAGCTGGGACTACAGGTGCCTGCCACCACCATGCCCGGCTAATTTTGTGTATTTTTAGTAGAGACGGGGTTTCACCGTGTTAGCCAGGATGGTCTTGATCTCCTCACCTCGTGATCCGCCCACCTTGGCCTCCCAAAGTGCTGGGATTACAGGTGTGAGCCACCGCTCCCGGCCTTATCTAGAAGTTTTATAGTTTTAGGTTTTACATTTAGGTTTACAATTCATTTCGTGTTAATTTTTGTATATGGTGTAAAATATGAGTTAAAGTTCATGTTTTGCACCTTTTGTTGAAAAGACAAAAAGTACTACCATACTGTTTTTACTACTGTAGCTTTATAAGTCTTGAAATCATGTATTACCATATGAACTTTCTAAGTAGCTTATCCATTTTTACCAAAAAAAAAAAAAAACCTGCTACGATTTTGATTGGTACTACATTGACTCTATTGACTCTATAAGCCAATTGAGGAGAGTTGACTTTTTTTTTTTTTTTTTTTTTTTTTGGAGATGGTGTTTCACTCTTGTTGCCCAGGCTGGAGTGCAGTGGCACGATCTTCACTCACTGCAACCTCCGCCTCCCAGGTTCAAGCGATTCTCGTACCTCAGCCTCCCAAGTAGCTGGGATTACAGGCACCCACCACCATGCCTAGCTAATTTTTTTATTTTTAGTAGAGACAGGTTTTACCATGTTGGCCAGGCTAATCTTTTGAACTCCTGACATCAGGTGATCCACCTGCCTCAGCCTCCCAAAGTGCTGGGATTACAAGCATGAGCCACCGCACCTGGCCAAGGAGAGTTGACATTTTAATAACACTCAGTTTCTGACCCATGAACAGGGGCTGTGTCTCTATGCATCATCTTTAATTTCTCTTAGCAGTGTTTTCAAGTTTTTATTTGTTCTTATTTCTTTTAAGATCTAGGATCTCACTCTGTCGCCCAAGCTGGAGTACAGGGGTGTGATCATAGTTCACTGTACCCTTTGACCTCCTGGGCTCAAGTGATCCTCCAGCTTTGAGTAGGTGGGACTACAGGTGTGTGTCATCACACCTAGCTCTGGTATAACTTTTTTTTTTTTTTGAGACGGAGTCGCCCGCCACCTCGCCCGGCTAGTTTTTTGTATTTTTTAGTAGAGACGGGGTTTCACCGTGTTAGCCAGGATGGTCTCGATCTCCTGACCTCGTGATCCGCCCGTCTCGGCCTCCCAAAGTGCTGGGATTACAGGCTTGAGCCACCGCGCCCGGCCAACTTTTTTTTTTTTTTTGAGACAGAGTATCGCTCTGTCACCCGTCTGGAGTGCAGTGGTATGATCTCGGCCCACTGCAACCTCCACCTCCTGGGTTCAAGCGATTCTTCTGCCTCAGCCTCCTGAGTAGCTGGGATTACAGGTGCGCACCACCACGCCCGGCTAAATTTCTTGTATTTTTAGTAGAGATGGGGTTTCCCCATGTTGGTCAGGGTGGTCTCAAACTCCTGACCTCTGGTGATCCTCCTGCCTCCCCCTCCCAAAGTGGTGGGATTACAAGTGTGAGCCACCGTGCCTGGCCTCTGGCATAACTCTTTGAACATATATTAAACAATTACGGTAACCTTTCACGTCCTTCCTTGCTCATTCTAACATCTGTGTCTGTGGTGGGTTGACTTTGACAGATTGGGTTTTCTCCTCCTGAGTGCCATGTTATCCTGCTTCTTAGCATACATGGTGATTTTCACCAGATCACAGGCATTGTGAATGTTAGCTGTTGGATGCTGGATATTCTTGCAGCCTTATAAATATTCTTGAGTTTTGTTCTGGGACACAGCTACTTTTAGATTCAGTTTTAGATTTTTTAGATTGGTCCAGCATGGCTCTTCTCTAAGGCTGATTATTTCTCCTTACTGAGGCAAGACTGTGTCACTGCCCTACCCAGTGCCCCCTGAATCACGAAGTTTCCCACTCTGGCTGTGGGAACGGGCACTCTTCCTGGCCCTGTAGGAGCAGCAGGCACTTTTCCCTCTCATCGTTTTGGATGGCTCTTTTTGGCTGGTCTGTTCCCATGCATGTGCTGGGCAGTCTTGGGCTGAGTCCTTGGGGGAAATTTGCTCCCCATCTCTGGAGTGTTCTGTGTGCAGCTCTTTCCTCTCCCATCCTCTGTCCTGTGGGCTCTACCGCCGTGGTCTCCAGGGGCACTGTGCTCCACCTCAGCTCCCTAAGTCCTGCTGGGTTCTGTCTAAATTGCCCCTGCCTGGGTGGTGGCCTGGAAACACAAGGTGATAAGCCAGAGCAGTGGCAGCTTGCTTCCTGTCAGGGTTCACTGGCCTTTGCTGAATGATGCTTGGTGTCTTGCCAAACATTGTTTATATTTTGACTCTGTTTTCATTGTTTGGGACGAGAGGGTAAATCTGGTTCTGTTGCTCCATCTTGTTCAGAAGCAGAAGTCCAACTTTTTTTTAAACTTAGTGATGTTTCTTAGGCAGAGTTTGTGCTGTTTTGACTCCTCGTTTGTGAATACTTAAAAAGCTGAAAAACATTTGGGTGGAGAATGTCTTTTCTGGAGTGAGCTCAGTAGCCAATTTTATTTCCTGAGAAATTTTCTTCCTAGAGCAATTAAACTTTTCCTTTTTTTTTTTTTTAAAAGAGACGCTCGCCGGGCATGGTGGCTCATGACTGTAATCCCAGCACTTTGGGAGGCTGAGGCAGGCAGATCACGAGGTCAGGAGTTCGAGACCAGCCTGGCCAATAAAGTGAAACCCTGTTTCTACTAAAAACACAAAAAATAGCTGGGTGTGGTGGTGCGCACCTGTAGTCCCAGCTACTTGGGGGGCTGAGGCAGAAGAATCGCTTGAACCCAGGAGGTAGAGGTTGCAGTGAGCCGAGACCGTGCTACTGCACTCTAGCCTGGGCAACAGAGTGAGACTTCGTCTCAAAAAAAAAGAGATACTCACTCTGGAGTGCCATGACACATCATAGCTCACTGCTGGCCGGGTGCAGTGGCTCAGGCCTGTAATCCCGGCACTTTGGGAGGTTGAGGCAGGCAGATCACCTGAGATCAGGAGTTCAAGACCATCCTGGCCAACATGGTGAAACCCTGTCTCTACAAAAATACAAAAATTAGCTGGGCATGATGGCAGGTACCTGTAATCCCAGCTACTCAGGAGGCTAAGATGGGAGAATCACTTGGACCCGGGAGGTGGAGGTTGCAGTGAGCCAAGATCATGCCATTGTACTCCAGCCTGGGCGACAGGGTGAGATTCTGTCTCAAAAAAAAAAAAAAGCTCACTCTAACCTTGAACTCCTGGGCTCAATCGGTCATCTCACCTCAGCGTCTTAAGTAGCTGGGACCACAGGCATGCACCACCATGACTGGCTAATTTTTAAAAAATTTTGTAGAGGCTGGGCACGGTGGCTCAAGCCTGTAATCCCAGCACTTTGGGAGGCCGAGACAGGCGGATCACGAGGTCAGGAGATCGAGACCATCCTGGCTAACACTGTGAAACCCCGTCTCTACTAAAAAATACAAAAAACTAGCCGGGCAACGTGGCGGCCGCCTGTAGTCCCAGCTACTCGGGAGGCTGAGGCAGGAGAATGGCCTAAACCCAGGAGGCACAGCTTGCAGTGAGCTGAGATCCGGCCACTGCACTCCAGCCTGGGCGACAGAGCGAGACTCCGTCTCAAAAAAAAAAAAAAAAAAAAACAAGTAGTCCACATGCCTCAGCCTCTCAAAGTGCTGGGATTACAGGCGTGAGTCACCAAGCCCAGCTTCCCTTTTGTTTTTAACAGAAGTTATTTTTAGTGGGATCCTTTCTTAGTGGAGGAACGGGAAAATGATCCCGTAGGTTCATGCTGTGCACTCAAAATCTCCCCTTCTTCTAGAGTGGGCCACTTCCTGCCAAGACTTTAGAGGCTCTGCCTAGCTATTGTAATGTCTGTGTGGTAGTCTGCCTGTAGAGGGCATTCCGATTTATCAGCATGATGTCGCAGTTAGCATCCCTGGAGGGACCTTTGTGCGTATCTTCCTTAGGAAAGAATTCCTGGGCTGGAATGACTGCTCAGAATGTGCAGGCTTAAGTACTAGTGGCTACTGTGTGGCTCCACTTTGAACGCCCTCATCCCCAGGAAGGATTTTGTGGTCCTGTGCCTTTGTGGTGAGTGGTGACGCCAAGCCAAAGGAAGAGATCCTTCCGAAGGGCTTTCCAAAGGAGGCGGCCGGCCCAGTGGCAAGGTCACACTCCCGGGGCCCGCGTGGCATGGCCACAGCCTGCTTGTTTTCTTTCACTAGATCCAGACAAAGACGGTAGCTCAGTGCGTTGAGTATTATTACATCTGGAAAAAAATGATCAAGTTTGACTGTGGCCGAACCCCAGGGCTAGAAAAGAGGATCAAGAGAGAGCCGGAGGAGGTGGAAAGGACAGAGGAAAAGGTAGAGGAACCGGGGCGGTGTCGGGAGCTCGTCTCTTCTCCCAGTGCCTGCTGCCTGTGGAGTTGGAGGGTGGGGTCAGAGGGCAGGGATGCTCCTGACGGAAGGGTTTCCCTGCAGGAGACACGTGTGCCCTCAGCTCTGTGCCTCTCTTACAGCAGGACAGGTCAGCACCCTTATGTCACTTCTGCTCCCTCTGCAGGTCCCATGCAGCCCTCGGGAGAGACCCAGCCACCATCCAATTCCCGAGTTAAAGATAAAAACCAAGAGTTATAGGAGGGAGTCCATCCTCAGCTCCAGCCCAAATGCAGGCCCCAAGCGGACCCCAGAGCCGTCGGGAAGCGTGGAGAGCCAGGGCATTTTTCCATGCAGAGAGTGTGAAAGGTACTCAGCTTTCTCCTGGAGACGTCCCTAGGACTCCCAGCCTCAGCCCCCCATGATCCCTTCCTCCCTGCTCTGACCCCATGTCCTCTGGCGACTCCTCAGAGTGTTTGACAAGATCAAGAGTCGAAATGCCCACATGAAGCGGCACCGCCTTCAGGACCACGTGGAGCCCATCGTCAGGGTGAAGTGGCCGGTGAAGCCCTTCCAGCTGAAGGAAGAGGAGCTGGGAGCTGACATCGGCCCCCTGCAGTGGTGATTCCTGTGGCAGGAAGTCCAAATGGGGCCTCCGGTGCTGCCCCTCCTCCCTTCAGCCTCTCCAGGGTGTTTGGGGTACCCCTCTGCCTCCCCCCACCCTCCCCATCCCCCGTTGGCCAACCGGCCTGCAAACGTGGCGGGCATTTGGCCACAGATAGGCAGGAGGAGCTCAGTTGTTGGACAGCTATGCAGTCCCTGTCCAGTGGCGCTGGAGGCTCTACTCTCCTTAGGTTCATAGTCTCTCCCCTTCTTTCTCTTCCACTTCTAGAGCAGGGAGGCTTGGGGAGGGGAAAAGTTAGCTCTGGGTAGCTCTTAAATCTTAGCCTCCGTTGTGGGGTTTGGTTTCATGTGTTAGATAAGGCCAAGACGTAGAGAATCAGTGGGAAAAAACCTTGAGATCTCCAACACGCTGGGCCCCTCCCCAGGGCGGGGACTCTGCCTTCCAGATTCAGTCCCTAGTCTTGCGATGAATTCTGCATTGTTCCGTGTTTTTTGTACGTGTCAACTCGTAAATCTGATTAAATTGGGTTCTTGAGCCACTGTCTTTGACTTCCCTGCCTATTGATCCAATAAAGGCTTAGGAACCCCACCACGTGCTAAGGCCGGGAGGTGAGTCAGCTGTGGCCTGCCCTGGGGGCTGGGGGCCTTAGGGAGAAGACAGGCATGTTGATTTGGACATTCATTCAGCAAACATCTACGAAGCACCTGCTGTAGAATGCACTGGATGTTGCCAATCGGTGCAACAGGGATAGTGAAGCAAGACAGGCCCCTTTTCTCACGGACCTTCCCTTGTAGGAGCAGGAAGGTAGCAGTAATAATAAGCAAACAAGGTGATTTTGGGTCTTGATACTGGAAATGCTTTTGGCTATAACAGAAGAGTTGGTGTTGATTTAAACAATCATGGAGTTTGGTTGTCCCCGTGGGGGCTCAGCCTTGGAATCAGGGACCCCTGGCAGGGGCAGGGGCAGGGGCAGAACCAGGGCTCCAGCAGAGGCGAGAATAACCTTGAACCAAAATCCAGACCTGCAGGGGGCAGGGGAGTCAGGGAGAAAACAACCCCCCTCCCTGCCTCCCTTTTTAAGAGTGAGGAAAACTTGACCAGCTCCCAGCAGATGCCGTATGTCTCACTGAGCCTGTGTTCGCTTCTAAACTGATCCCTGTTAGTGAGAAGGGAAATGACCACAGTTAGCCTAGACCACTCAAGATGTAGCTCCATGACCAGGTGCAGTGGCTCTTGCCAGTAATCCCAGCACTTTGGGAGGCCAAGGCAGGCGGATCATGAGGTCAAGAGATCAAGACCATAGTAGCCAACATGGTGAAACCCCGTCTGTCCTAAAAATACAAAAATTATCTGGGTGTGGTGCCACGTGACTGTAATCCCAGTGACTTGGGAGGCTGAGGTAGGAAAATGGCTTGAACCCGGGAGACGGAGGTTGCAGTGAACTGAGATTATGTCACTGCATTTCAGTCTGGTAGAGCAAGACTCCGTCAGAAAGACAGAAAGAAAAGAAAGGTGGACTCCACAGTGGCTCACACCTGTAATTCCAGCACTTTGGGAGGCCAAGGTAGGTGGATCACTTGAAGTCAGGAGTTTGAGACGAGCCTGGCCAACATGATGAAACTCCATCTCTACTAAAAATACAAAAAAATTAGCCAGGCATGATGTTGGACACCTGTAGTCCCAGTTACTCAGGAGGCTGAGGCAGGAAAATCACTTGAACTTGGGGGGTGGAGGTTGCAGTGGGCCAAGATTGCACCACTGCACTCCAGCCTGGGCAACAGAGTTGTCAGTGGCTCACACGTCAGTGGGAGGTGGTCAAGGAAAGGACAGATCGAGTTGGCAGGGCAGGTTTGAGCCTGAGCAGCTGTAGTCGATGCCATTAGCTCAGATGGGGAATTGACTGCAGAGGATTGAATGCATCGGGGTGTGATCGTGTCTATGGCAGGGTGTGCTGTGTTCTGAGGGACTGGGAAAGTAGACGGCAGTGTCAGGAGGTTTCACAGAGGGCCCACCTATCAGCTAAGGCTTAAAGATGGGGAGGGAGGGGGAGCAGAGGTGGACGCTGAGTTTGAAGCAGTTAGAACACTGCAGTTAAGGGAAGGGGTTCAGACGTCAGATGAACCTCATCCATCCTGGCTCCTCTTACCTCCTTGTAAACTAGGGCGAATTACTTTCCCTGTGGGAGCCTCAGTTTTCTCAATCTGTAAAATGGGATGAAAATTGCCCCTCCTCAACCCCCGCAACCTATCAGTTAAATAAAATGTAAATTATGACCAGGTGTGGTGGCTCATGCCTGTAATTCCACACTTTGGAAGTCCGAGGTGGGCGGATCACTTGAGTTCAGGAGCTTGAGACCAGCATGGGCAACATGGTGAAACCCCATCTCTACTAAAAATATGAAATACGAAAATTAGCCAGGCATGGTGGTGCATGCCTGTAATCCCAGCTACTTGGGTGGCTAAGGCACAAGAATTGCTTGAATCCAGAGATGGAGGTTGCAGTGAGCCGAGATCGTGCCACTGCACTCCAGCCTGGGCAACAGAGCGAGACTCCATGTCAAAATAAATAAATAAAAATAAAATGTAAATTAAGCATTTGGAAGGGTGCACCATAAGAACCGAACAGCTACTAGTTAACAAGCTCTCATGCGATTGCTAATATTGTTTGGATCCCATCCTAAATAAATCCAATGAACTCTGGAAATGGAAAAATACTCCCCGGTTGAAAAGGCTGAGGGGTATATTATCTGTTGCTGCATGACAAATTACCCTGAAAGGGAGCAGCTTAAACAGAAGCTTTTACATAGTGTTGCTGCTTTGACAGACATGGAACCAAAACTGCTTGTGGTAATCCAGGCTCACCCCCACCTGCTCTGTGGTCAGGACACAGTGGCAACCACAAGTGGGTGGTCCAGGCAAGTCTATTCATGTATGAAGAGAGTTGGAGGAAGACTTCTTACGCCTTGCTCCGCTCAGCCAACCCCCAGTAATAGCGGTTTCTCAAACTGTGGTCCCTGGATTATCTGCATCCTAATTTTACTTTTTTTTTTGAGAGGAGACAAGGTCTCACTCTGTCGCCCAGGTTGGAGTGCAGTGGCACCATCATAGCCCACTGCAGCCTCAAACTCCTGGGGTTAAACAATACTCCCACCTCAGCCTCCCAAGGAGTAATTTAAAAATCTTTTAATTTTGTAGAGATAGGGTCTTGCTTTGTTGCCTAGGTTGGTCCTTAACTCCTAGGCTCAAGCAGTCCTCCCACCTCGGTCTCCCAGAGTGTTGGGATTACAGGCATGAGCCACCGGGTCTGGCTGCATCCTAATTATATGGGGTTCTGTTTTTTAAAAATGCAGATTCCTCTGACCCACCACAGACTCAGAATTGGAACCATTGTGGGTATGGCCTTCAAACCTGTTTTATTTAAAGAAGATTTTTAGGATAGTTTTAGATTTGTAGAAAAATTGCAATGACAGCAAAAAAAAATCCCACACACCCATTTCCCCTATGATTAACATCTTATATTAGAATGGTACATTTATTACCATGAATGAACTAATATGGCACAATATTATTAACTAAACTTCATAGTTTATCTAGCTTTCCTTAGTGTTTTTTGTTTGTTTTGAGATGGAGTCTCACTCTATCGCCCAGGCTGTAGCACAGCGGCACAATCTTGGCTCACCACAACCTCCGCCTCCCGGGTTCAAGCAATTCTTCTGCTTCAGCCTCCCGAGCAGCTGGGACTATAGGCGCCCACCACCATGGCCGGCTAATGTTTGTATTTTTAGTAGAGATGGGGTTTTGCCATGTTAGCCAGGCTGCTCTCGAAAGCCAGGCGGCTCACGAACTCCTGACCTCAGGTGATCCACCGGCCTCAGCCTCTCAAAGTGGGATTACAGGAGTGAGCCACTGCGCCCAGCCGATTTCCTTGGTTTTTTTAACCTAATGCCCTTCTGTCCCAGGATCCCACCCAAGGTAAGACATTGCATTTAGCAGCCATGTATCCTTGGCTGTGACGGTTTCTCAGACTTTCCTTGTTTTGATGACTTGACAGTGTTACTTGTTTGAGACGGAGTCTCCCTCTTGTTGCCCAGGCTGGAGTGCAGTGAGGTGATCTCAGCTCACTGCAACCTCCGCCTCCCGGGTACAAGTGATCCTCCTGCCTCAGCCTCCCAAGTAGCTGTGATTACAGGCATGCACCACCACACCCAGCTAAGTGTTTTGTATTTTCAGTAGAGACAGGGCTTTGCCATGTTGGACAGGCTGGTCTTGAACTCCTGGCCTCAAGTGATCCTCCTGCCTTGGCCTCCCAAAGTACTGGGACTACAGGTGACACACTGTGCCCACCAACAGTTTTGAGGAGTACTAGGCAAGTGTTTTGGAGGATGTGGCTCAATGGGAATTTGTCTAGTGTTTTTTTCATGATTAGATTGAAAGATCCCAGAAGTAAAGACCCATTTTAATCACATGACTTATCAATATTGAGGTTAACCTCAACCACCTGGATGTCAAAGTCCGGTTTCTCCACTGTAAATTTAGTCTTTTTCTCCCCTTTCCTGCACCCTCTTCTTTGAAAGGAAGTCACTATGCACAGTCCATACTTACAGAATGGGGAGGTATCCTTCACCTTCTTGAGAGCAGAGTATCTACACAGATTATTTGGAATTCTTCTGCACAAACTATTTGTCTATTCTCCCCCCTTTATTTATTTGTTCTCTATTCATCTATATGACCACAGGCTCATGGATACTTTATTTTTGGGATTATAATGCAATACTACTTTATTTTGCTGCTCAAATTGTTCCAGCTTTGGCCATTGGGAGCTCTTTCAGTTGGCACCCTGGCATACCCCCTAATTTTGTGTGTGAGCACACGTGTGGAATACTTCCTTCCTCTCTGGCACTACAAAGTGATACTGCGGTGAGCTATGATTGTGCTGCCGCACTCCAGCCGGGGCGACAGAGCGAGACTCTGTCTCCAAAACCAACAACCCAAAGAGTGAGACCTGTCTCAAAAACCAACAACTCAATTTTCTGGGGCAGTAGGAGGTGTGTTTGAATCTGAACTTTTTTTTTAGAGACAGAGTCTTGCTATGCTGCCCAAGGAGGGACTCGAACCGGACTCAAACTCCTGGGCCCAAGTGATCCTCCCGCCTACCGAGTAGCTGGGATTACAGGCACGAGACACCGCGCCCAGCTTCGAATCTGAATTTTTTAACACGCTGTCTTCAGCTTTTTTTTTTTTTCTGAGACTAAGTCTCACTCTGTCGCCCAGGCTGAAGTGCAGTGGCACGATCTCGGCCCACTGCAACCTCCACCTCCCCGGTTCAAGCGATTCTCCTCCCTCAGACTCCCGAGTAGCTCGGATTACGGGCGTGAGCCATCACACCCAGCTAATATTTGTATTTTAATAGAGCGGGGTTTCGCCATGTTGGCCGGGCTGGTCTCAAACTCATGACCTCAGGTGATCCGCCCGCCTCGGCCTCCCAAAGTGCTGGGATGACAGGCGTGAGGCACCGCGCCCGGCCCTCTTCATCTATCTTTTATGAAACCAGAGTTAGAGAACCTCTTAAGTTTTTGTTTCCAGTCTCTCAACTACTTCACCGGTCTCCCCAAAGCAGTTCCAGTACTGGCCGGTAGAGGGAGCAAGAAAAAGCAGAACGGTTTCCTTTTCCCACAAACGCCTTTCCAAGTGAAGAAATGGGCGAGACCAGCCGTGGGGCGGGACTAAGCTCTGCGCAGAACTGTCAAACCCGGGCTTCGGCCCCGAGTTGTCACGTGAGTGTCTGCGGTCAGCTGACTGTGCCGGAGTACCTCAGGGAGGGCGAGGGGGGGGCCCCCCAACAACGCGAGCCGAGGGCTGCTGCTGATTGGTGGAGGAGGATCCAGCGGCAACACCGTGGGGCGGGGCCTCGGCGGTGAGTACTGCCATTGCCTTCCGCAGGGTCACGTGGGAGGTGAGGCACAGAGCGCTGGGGAGAAAGTGGGGCGCCGTTGTCCTGTGTGTGCGCATGCGTTGAGATCTTGGGACGCCGATTGGGGGGTCCCGAGTCACGGGCAGCGTGCGGCGGCCAGTGGGGGCGTGGCCGGCAGAGAGGGCGCCGCGCTACGAGGCCTCTGGTTGGCCAGCGCGAGTCACGTGATTCCGGGCCGCAGGCGCCGCGCACCGGTGCGACGTCAACGCAGCCGGGCAACTTCTCCCGACCTGTGTTCCGCGGCCCTGCCGCGGCTGAGTCTTTCCAGGGCCAGTGTCGGGCGCTTTGCCGAGTCCTTTTGTGGCCGCCATGGACAATTCCGGGAAAGAAGCGGAGGCGATGGCGCTGTTGGCCGAGGCGGAGCGCAAAGTGAAGAACTCGCAGTCCTTCTTCTCTGGCCTCTTTGGGTGAGAACTGGGCTGAGGGGTCGGCCGGGACCTAGGCTGAGAGGACGAAGGAGTCACGGTCGGAGGTGGCGGGTTAGGGCACGCAGAGCTCGGGCCGAGGGGACGGAGAGGAACCTGGATTGAGGTGACATGGCCTGAGACGGCAGAGGCGACACAGGCTGAGGGCCAACAGCCTGGGCCGGGGCAACACGGTTTGAGGAGAGACGGTCTGACATGGCGGAAGGGATTTGGGCTGAGGACACACGGACAGAGGCGACACTCTCTTGAGGCGAGGAAGGGGACCCAGGCCGAAGACAGGCCAGCGGGAGGGGGAGAACCTGAACCGAGGGAATACGTCCTGAAGCCTTGGAGGGGACCGGCTTGGGGGGAGGGAGGGAGTCGGGAGATAAGCCAGGTCCCGAGGTTTTTCAGAGCTCTAGGGGAATGTGAAGGCTCTCAGGAGGCAGTGATGGGGCCTGGGGCTGAGGACGCCTACCCGAGGGACTGACCTTTTCATCCCCCGGGGCAGTGGATTTGCGTGGGCCCTGGGCAGTGAGGGTGAAGGCTGAAGGGGGCTGACACCAGGCGGAGGGGCTCAGGGCTTAGATGATCCTAGGAGCGGTGAGCCGCGTCTGAAGTGTCGGGGGGTGCCTGGGGTCAGTACGACTCTGGTTAGCAGTGACTAGTTTAAGGACAGCTGAGCGGAGGAACCGGGATGATGGAGTCAAGACTGTGGCAGTCTCAGCACTTTGGGAGGCCGAGGTGAGCAGATCATCTGAGGCCAGGAGTTCGAGACCAGCCTGACCAACATGGTGAAACCCCGTCTCTACTAAAAATACAAAAATTAGCTGGGCCTGGTGGCGGATGCCTGTAATCCCAGCTACTCGGGAGGCTGGGGCAGGAGAATCACTTGACCCAGTAGGCGGAGGTTGCAGTGAGCAGAGATCGCGCCTCTGCACTGCACTACAGCCTGGCAAGTGAGTGGGACTCCGTTTCAAAAAAAAAAAAAAGGAAAGAAAAAAACCTGAGGAGGCCTGGGTTGAGGCTGGAGACTCCTGGGTGGGGGAACGCATGGTGGTGGCTTGGCCAAGGAGATGGAGGGATGACAGGGAGAGACGGGGACTGAGAGAATCAAAACTGGGGATCAAATTCCTGATGTGTGATCCTCAAGTAATGGGGATGACAGGAACATGCTGAGAAGAGGGATGGGAAAAGGCTTGGGAGACACAACTAACGCATATGACATGGCATAAAACTCACGGTAGCTCCTAAAATCTGACACCACCATCCTGTGATAATTTTAGTGGCTTAGAAGTGTTAAGAGCCCAGGTTTGAAATGTGGCTCTGCCACTTACTTCATGACTTTGGGTAAATGGTTTAGTCTCCCTGTTAAAGGAGATCACAAATCTAACCTGCCTCCCATTTGCTGTGAGTGTTAGAATTGAGCCTGGCGTGGAGTTACATCTCTGAGAGTGTTAGCTGTTGTTAATGTGACTTCCCAGAAGGAAACAGGTTTGGAGTGTGCAGAGAGCTGATGGGGTTCAAGGTGGGCGCCCGAGAGGAGAGGTCTGGGAGGGGTCAGGAGAGGGAGAGACAGAAACATGAGTGTGCTAAGAGGAGCTGAAAGGGAACAGTAAAGGGATCCACGAAGACTTAGTGGGGTTGAGAGGAGCATGAGGCTCTGGGCAGAGAAAGTAAAGGGAGTTTGGCAGGGGGTGGTGGTGTGTGGCGGGGTGGGATCTGTGCTGATGAGGGGGCCCGAAAGGGTCAAGGGGAGGCTGTGGAAACTGAGGGGAGGACTGGGAAAGGACTAGTGGACTTGTAGAGAGAACGGTCTGTGGTGGCCCCTCAGAAGCAGAGCCTGGGGAAGTTGGTGGGGCTGGGAGTGTCTGCAGAAGGCTGGAGAAGGGGGTTTGGGAGGAGGGCCTGGGGATGGGAAGAGACTGGAGTAGGAGCCTGGCAGAGGCTAGTAAGACACAAAGGGGAGCGATCTTTCCAATTGAGGAAGGAACAGGAAAAGGGCTCTGGGCCACACCCCTTCTTTGAGGTTGGATAATGTTTAGCAAAAGAACTTGAAGAACATGATGGTGAATTGCCTGGTGTGGAGAAACATCTGGGGCTGATGGACTGTATTGATTAGGTGAAAAATGTTTTATTTTAGAGGCTGCGAGGAGACAGAGGGTGTGTGTGTGTTTTCTTTTTCTTCACAAGGGGAGAAGTTCAAGTGCTGTGTTTGGGGGTGGGGCCACGAGCTGGATTTTTGGTGATAGTTCTCCTGGGTGGCTCTGGGTGTCTGGTCCCTTTGGCCCAGGGATTAGTGGGCTGTTGGACTGTGTGCTTGGAGGGAGCAGCTAAGTCAGCCCCAAGGCACTTGCTACCTGGTTGGGAAGGCAGGATGCACAGCAAACACTAGTAAAGCAGAATTACCTACTGTAAGGAAGGGCTCGATTATGTCATTCCTGTGACTGAGCTCAGAGGAAGCAGCGTGAACCAGGGGGAGGCTCATGGTGAGGAGTGAGCTAGGCCCCGAGGAACCCCAAGGACTTGCTGGGGAGTGGGGCCGGGGAGGGTGCTCTAGGCAGCAGGGATGGTGCAACAGAGATCTAGCGTGAGGGGAGGTTCTGCCTGGAAAGACAGGGAACTGAGATCCAGACGGATCAGAAATGGCTTCCTGGGGAAGAGGCCCCAACCCCGGGGGGATGAACAGGAGTTCTGGGTGCCCTCTGGCAGGGAGCAGCACTCCAGGCAGGGATTATGATGGAGTATGCCTTAGGAAGATGAAACACAGGGAGTTCCACGTTAGACCATAAAGGTGGAAGCGGCAGGTGAGGCCAGACAAGGAAGGCCTGGTGAGCAAGAGCTGGGCCTGGAGGAGGCACTGGAGAGCTCCGAGGAGGCTAAGGGAGGCCCATCCTGGAGAGCTCCTGTTTGCCTTCTAGAAAGGACTGCAGCAGCTGGTGTGGGGGAGAGTGACAGCAGGAGGCTGTTGCAGTGCCGGTAATACTAGCAGATGCAGGTTATTAAGTGCTCACTCTGACTTGGACCCAGGCCTGGGCCAGGCTCAACCTGCTGATGGATGGTATGGATTTAGTCCTCACAAAATCCCCGTGGAGGTAGAGAAACTTGGGGGCTTAGAGAAGTTGACTTACTTGCCCAGCCACATGGTAAGTGGGAGAGGTGGCATTCAAACACAGTTCTGTGTGATTCCAGAGCCTTCTCACTTAGCCCCTTTGCTGTGCTACCTCGGTAGTTTCTCCTCAAGGTTCATGACCATCTCTGGGCACTACATTTAGGAAGGATGTTGGCAAACTAGGTGTGTTGGAAAGCCGCCACCCTCTTAACTGTCGTCCCATGGCCGTTTTCTCCAAGTATTTGAAAAAAAGAGCTGGTGTGTTCATCTCAGTTCCTTCCAGCTCCCAGAGGAGCTGACCTGGTGCTGTGGGGGTGTGAGTGAGGTGAGGGCAGAAGGCAGGGAGGATGGGAGGCTGGCCTGACTGGAGCTTGCATGCCTGGGAGCTGGGAGCACAGTCAGAGGCCAGCTTGGGAGGACCTGTTTGACGGGTGGGAATCACTCAGGCATCTCCTCCTCTCTGATCTGGGTTTGCTTGAGTTCAGCATTTCATAACCCACCTTTATTCAGGTCCTTGGTAGCTGCTGGGACTGGAGAAGGGAGTGTTGGGCCTCAGCTTGTCCTTGGTGCCTCTCCCTTCCCCTTTGGGAATCCTAGCAATGACAGCGTCCCACATTGAGGGTCCTCTGCTCCTGTCAAAGGGCAAGTCAGAGAGCCTTCACCTGGGACGCAAGGCTGTCCCCCGCTTCGGTGCTTAGACGCCACCCTTGCTCTTCATTATTTCTGGGCTGCCAGACGCTAGGGGGCTTTGATGTACCAGCAGCCACTGAGGGCGACAGCACCAGCCAGTTAGGAGAAGCTCAAAGCCATCCCTGTTCCTCCCCTTGGTGATGGGGGCGCAGCTCAAACTTCTGCTCTGGAAGCAAAAAGACGGAGACTTCCTAACTACAGCACAGTGAGCAAGCAGCAGAAGGGGTGGCTGAGTCCAGGCGCGCTAGTTCTTCCTCCCTGCTGCATGTCTCCTGGTAAATCCAGAGTGCCTGCTGTGCCCTTTGGGGATTGTGCGGCTTCTGGAGATCGAATGGCAGCTCTGTTCCCTGGGGCTTTTCCTCATCCCTGATGTCTCCTGGCCACCTCCCCTGCCGCCAAAACAGCCAAAATAAAAACTTCCTTCCTCTTGGATAAAAACGTGTAGAGGGAGTTTCTTCATCTGTGAAATGAAAATCCTAGTCAACTGTTTCCTCGGGTGGTTCTAAAGATAAATGAGACGATGCGTGGGAAGTGGTGGGAGCACGGTGCCTGGCTCTGGTAATGTTTATTAAGGGCTCACTGTCATCTTTATTAGTAGGTATTGTCATTGGAAGTTGAGCTAGAAGTGCTGGAGAAATAGGTGGCAGGGTGTTCTGTATACAAACAGTGCATTCCTAAGATCAGATCTTGACAAATCAGTTCCTGTTTGAACTACCTGTAGGCAGTAACTGCGGGACCATGGGAGGGCCAGCTTGTCTGTATAGGGCCTGCATGGGATCTTGGCTGAGACTGGTGTGGGCATGAGCTTCCAGATTTCCCTCCAGACCACCTTTCTCTGCAAAGTGTGCAGAGACCCCGGCACCATTTCCAGTGGGCACCCTGGTGAATCACAGTGCCCTGCCAGCTGCCAAGATCCACAACTGAAAACTTGGCATCTCTTGTCCAGTCTCAGAGCGGAGTCTTTCCTGAGAGCACACAAGGTTTCTGGGGAATCTGAGAATTCCTGGCTTTCCTGATGGGTGGAACTTTGCTGCCTGGCTGTACAAACATTTCTATCTCCTTTTTGGGATGGGGCTCCTGAAAGACAAGGGTCTTTGAGAACACCTTTTAAGGAAAAGGAAGCACATTCGCCCTTGGTCTGTGGTGAAATGTAATCCCATTGGGGTGCAGGGGGGCATCCGTATAAGAAAATAAGAAACAGAGCGCCTGCCAGGCTGTGTGCCGTGTGGCAGGTGAGGTCCTGGCTCTGAGCTTATCGTCTTGAAGGGCCGTGGGCCTGTATGTATTTTGAGCATTGTGCAGTAAGGGGGAGGGTAGTGGGAGGCCAGGACTCTGGAAACCAAAGGAGGAGCAGCACTTAGCAAATCTGGGGTGGAGATGAAGCCCATGCTGCGATTCTGAAGTAGGGAAGTGTGCCTGGAATCGGTCCTCAGTGAGGCCTGATGAGAGGGATGCTCTTGTTTACTGAGCGCCCGTGGTGTGACTGGCTCTGTGCTGGGCACGCCGTGGGGTGCTGCCTGCAAGATTGCTCATGCTTCAGCAGCACTGCAAGGTGTGGAGTCTTATCCCTAGTTACACATGAGGAAACGCAGGCTGGCAGGCGATGATCTGGCACTGAGGCCAGGCCTGTCTGACTGTTGTCAGCATTTATTTTATTTTATTTTTACCACCACAAGCAACTCTCTAGAATTCCTATTGCTGGGTGGCAGGCACCCCTTTGAGCTTATTTCTTTTCCTTTGTATAGTGGCAACCATTTGAGCACCTCTTCCATTCTGCTCTCTGTGCCAAGCATTGGATGTGTGTCATCTCTAATCCTCACAAAGACCCCTCCCAGGCCAGGTTCATTGTCTCCATTTTATTTCATTTTTCATTTTTGAGAGACAGGGTCTTGCTCTGTCGCCCAGGCTGGAGGGCAGTGGCATGATTGTAGCTCATTGCAGTCTCCATCTCCTGGGCTCAACTCCTGGGCTCAAGTGATCCTCTCACCTCAGCCTCCCAAGTAGCTGGGACCGTAGGCATATGCCACCATGCCTGGCTAATTTTTAGTAGAGTTGGGGTCTCACTGTGTTGCCCAGGCTGGTGTCACACTCTTGAGATCAAGCAACCCTCCTCCTTCGGCCTCCCAAAACTCTGGGATTATAGGTGTGAGCCACTGTGGCCAGCCACACTGCCATTTTATAGATAAAGAATGGAATCTCAGCACTTTGGGAGGCAGAGGCAGGAGGATTGCTTGAGCCCACGGGTTCGAGACCAGCCTGGGCAACACAGGGAGACCCCCATCTCTTATTTAAAAAAAAAAAGCCTTAGGGATAACTAGCCCCTGGTTGGACCCTTAGCAAAGTACCTGAAATGAACTTCAGCCCAGGTCTCGCCACCCCAAAGTCATTCTCTTTCTACCCCTTGTCCTTGCCCAGACAGTCATGTCACAGGAGGGTCCTGTGGCGATTTCAGAGCTGGGCAGTTAGCCTGTGACACTTTATCCTTTCACCGTTGTTAACCGGAGCCTGTGCCAGCACTGTGGAGAGATGGGAAAGCAAAGCTGGGCCCAGGCCCCGCCCCGCAGGAACTCATACCCTGCTTGGTCAGGCAGGGCCCACTGCAGAGTGGCGGGAGGCAGCCGGTGGTTTCGCACTTCCAGGTGATACTGGTGGCGGTGCCTTCAGGATGCTGAGCCTCTAGCAGCTCCCAGCTCCGGTGCAGTCAATGGACTAGCAGGGCTGGTGGCCCCCGGCTCCCTGTGCCAGGGTGGACCCTGCACCACAGGCAGCCTTAACTTTTTCTGACATTCCTTTTGCCTACTGTCTTGTTACTGGCAGGCTCAGTAGGGGGCTGACTTAATTCATCCTTTTTTGCCTAGAGGATGCTCCACGCAGCTCCAGCAGAGAGCAGCCTCTGCTTGTGAGATGAGGGAAGCCTCGGCAGTACAGGTTCCTTCGCTTGTTTAATCTAGAGGAGGGGCGGGGGTAGGCAGGGACCTTGTCCTCCCTCCTCATTTTTCCGAGGACTCTTGGGCATGGGGAGGGAAGCCTTCCTGATCACTGAGTGAGAGGCAAGGGCAGCACTGGATCCCCAGGGCCCCGGTCCTCTTTCCCAGCCCTGTTGCTTGCTGGCAGGGTAAGCTTGGGCAAGCCCTCCACCCTCTCTGAGCCCCAGCTTCCTCCCCTTTAAAGCAAGGGCAGCACCCACAGGGCTCTTGTGAGGAGCTGTGGGCTCCTTCCAGGGGAGTGCCCGGGAGGCAGGGAGCGCCATGCGCCAGCTGTGATTAAGGCGCGTGGTCTCGAGAGCCATGCAGGAGTTGGGCTCACAGGCATGTGACAGGCCCTAGGGCACCTTCCCCACTGAGGGTGCTGACTGGAGACTTGGTGCAGTGGGCCTTAAGTCTGAGGAGGAAGCCATAGGCCTGTGCCTGTGACTTCCAGAGAGGCAAGAGAAATAGAGTGAGTCCAGGACCCAAAATGGGGGCCTGACTTTGTCCACCCTACCTCGTGAGGTTCTTCGGGAGCTGCAGGTGGTGGGTCAGGGCATGGTGTATTTCTGGCAGCCAGGAAGTGCCTGGTGGATGGAGGAAGGAAGGAGGGGGCTGAGACTCTGCCCTGCAGTACCCCCTGGCCCAGGTCCCACCGGGTGTCTGTGCATTCCTGGCAGCGCCTAGACTTCCATATGGCAGTCACTGAGGTTGGTGGCTGTGTTTGGGAGACCTGAGACTCCTTCCTCCGCCTTGGAGGGGGAGAGAGCAAAGCTGAGCGGGTAATTATAGACAGCCCTGCATCAGGCAGCCCAAACCAGTTCCCTCTATTCCCAGAGCGGCTCAGAGCCGTGGGATGGGAGGAGTGAAGCAGAGGCAGCTTGGGGGAGGTCAGTGGGGGAGGGACAGTCAGCTGTCACATGCACTGCCGCCCAGGCCCTCAGGAGAGGAGGCCCAGCTAACTTTTCCTTTCGTGTACTGCTGTTATCTCCTGGCACATAATAAATGCTGGGATACCTGTTCCCCAGGTGAATAAATGAGTATGTGAATGGCTTCTTCAGGATCTTCCACTGGAACCTAGGCACGTCACTTTCCCCCTTTGGGAACTTCACTCGCATTTCTAAAAGAAGAGGATGGGACTCCAGAGATCTCCTGTCATCCCCTGGCCATGGTAATGGGCAAAACCATGGGGTGCAGGGGAAGAAGGAGGCAGGCCTGGGGCCTGAGCAGGTGTTAATCCCTCTGGCCTTTCCACCCCATGGTTAGAATCATTGACCCCATGCAGAGTTGGCTGTGCTTAGCCTGGGATCATAGAGTTTCACCCCTGGCAGCTGGTAGACTTTGTGTCTGTCCTGTGTCTGCTCTGTCCCGCTGAGCTGAAATAAACCTAAACCCGGCTGGGGCTGACTCCGCTCGTTGTTGATTACCTGCTGTGGGCCACTCAGTGACGTGGGTCATTTCTGCTCATCCAGGGACTGAGCTTTTTCAGAGAGTGCATGAAGCTGGATAGGACTTAGTCACACTCAAAAAGAAGGGAAGGCTGAGCTGGGGAATCTCTGGGGTGGGCAGACCTGTGATTAAGGTCTGTGAAAATGTCCCTTTAAGAGAACATTCCAGAGAAGGTCCTTCTGAGGGCTTTTTGCAGCCAGGCCCCAAAGGACCCTTCAGGATTCTCAGCCAGAGGTTTTGAAAGTTTCTTACCTCTCTCCAAGGCCAAGAATGTGTTCTAAAGAAGTCATTCTAGGCTGGGCATGGTGGCTCATGCCTGTAATCCCAGCACTTTGGGAGGCCAAGGCGAGTGGATCGCTTGAGGTCAGGAGTTCGAGACCAACCTGGCCAACATGGTGAAACCCCCGTCTCTACTAATAATACAAAAATTAGCGGGGTGTAATGGCACACATCTGTAATCCCAGCTACTCGGGAGGCTGAGGCAGGAGAATTGCTTGAACCTGGGAGGCGGAGGTTGCAGTGAGCTGAGATCGCGCCACTGCACTCCAGCCTGGGCGACAAGAGCGAAACTCTGTCTCCAAAAGAAAAAGAAAAAAGAAGTCACTCCAAACAAGGCCCAAGGTGTGTTGGGCCAGCTGAGGTGAGGTGGGTGAGGGAAGATGGGGTGCAGCAGGGCAAGTGTGGGAAGAACACATTGCTCAAGGCCACTTCCCGGGGACAGCAGAGGGTGGGGGACAGCATCAGCACAGCCCCAGAAGGCAGGAAGTAGGCTTTCATCTGACAAGATGACAGAGAGGATAGGAATAAATAGATTATTTACCTGGTGTGATGTGGGTTCGGGAGACCAGGATCCCTGGCCCAGCCAGCCCACCCGCCCTGGGGGGCATTTATTTGCCTGCTGACATTGCCAGGCCTGGCCCCTGATTGCTGGTGGCTGCTTTCCAGATAGTCAGTCTCAGTCAGTTTTTCCTTCTCAAACTCACATGATCAGCTGAATTACCTGGGCCTCCCAAACCCCAGTAGTTAAAAATCTCAATTGCAGGCCCCATCCAGACCTGCTGAGTGAATCCCAGAGAGTGTGGCTCTGGGACTCTGATTTGATAAAATGAGCACTTCATGTGGTTCAAAGGGATGGGCAGGTTGGACACACTGAATCCACAGTGCAGAGGGAAGGAATGCTCACATCCCAGCTCCCAGAATTACCTTTGAGCCCCTCCACAGCTGGGGTTGGTATGGACAAGTTTCCAGGTACAGCATTGGGCCAGTTGACGCAGGGTGTGGGATGAGATGGTGAGGACGATTTGAATGGGAAAATACCCACCCCTCCCTTTTCTCTTCCTTAAAAATAGACTCAACACTAGTTCTGTCAGTGAAGAGAGACCCTGAAATCCATTTGGTGGGACTCCTGAGTGTGTGGATTTTATTCTACTGATTATGTGGATGATGGGAGTTTGAGCAGTTACAGAGACTACAGACCTCGCGGGCTCAGCTTGGTTGTATTATTAACGGCAGAAGGATTCAGTGGGACTTACGGGTTTGAGGTACTAATGAGGTCCCCCATGTCAGGAGGAGGCTCATTTTGTACATGTGGAGGTCGAGAAGCCAGAGTGAAGCTGTCCAAACAGGGTGCCCTTTATGTTTTTAAATTTCTGTCTGTCTCCCAATGTATTCCTACTATTGGACGTTAAGTTTTTGGGGGGGTTTGCTGTTTTAAATAATGCTCTCCTGAACATCCCTGTAACTTATTAGTTTTATTAGGATAAATTGCTGGAAATGTAATTCGTTTCTGGACCACAGGGCCGAATATAAATCCTAATACTTAAAAATATGTGTGTGTGTATATATCTATGTATAGATATATACACATACATACATATACACACACATATACATGCGTGTGTATATATACATGTGTGTGTGTTTGTGTGTGTATATATATATTTTCTTGAAAAGATGTGCAAACAGTTAAAAAAAAAATTCAGATAGTACAAACACGGGATGCCTAGTGAATAAGGTGGCCTCCCACACCTGGCCCTCCTTCTCCAGGCTCTACCTTAGAGAAAAATGCTGTTACTAGGTTTTTGTGTGTTTGTCCAGAAATATCCTATGTTTATATAAACATGTATGTTTCTATTCTTCTCACTCTCTTTTTTTTTTTTTTTTTAAGATAAGGTCTGGCTCTGTCGTTGTCCAGGCTGGAGTGCAGTGGTGTGATCTTAATCTTGGCTCACTGCAACCTCCGCCTCCCGGGCTCAAGCAGTCCTCCCACATCACCCTTTCTAGTAGCTGGGACTACAGGCGTGCGCCATCACACCCTGCTAATTTTTGTATTTTTTGTAGAGATGGGGTTTTGCCGTGTTGCCCAGGCTGGTCTCGAACTCGTGAGCTCAAGCAGTCCGCCCACCTTGGCCTCCCAAAGTGTTGGGATTACAGGAGCCATGAGCCACCGCACTCAGCCCACCCTCTTTTTTTAAAACACAAATGGGAACATTTTATATCTACAGTTTAAAATAGTGCTTTCCGTCTCTTTGTATGGCTGTGTGATATGTATGCCCAGTCCTGAACTGGTAATGACACACTCCAGGGTTGCAAGGCACAGAATTAAGGCTCCCTCTGCGAAAGCAACACGATGTCTTAAACTGGGCTAATCCCCCAGAATGCTTTGCAGTCTCCCGAGGAAAGGGGATTTGTAGTGTGCCTGGGACCCAGTGGGCCCCCAGTATCCCAGGCAGGAAGTAGAAGAGGCTGTCAGACCCTGGGGTTGTGGTGGGGTCAGGAACTCTTCGCCCCACAACCCCAGCGAGCACCCAGTATCTACCCCAGTCCTCGCAGAGGGAGCCGGTCTGCCCGAATTGAGTGTGCCATTGTATGCAGGGTGGGAGCCACAGACTCAGGAGGCCTGCAGGAAGCTGGCTTCACATGTGAAGGGTGAGGGGTAGGGGCATGTCTATACTGGCACTGGAGCAGAATGCTTGCTTTCTCCTGGATAGCAGACTAGATTGTCTCCTTTTTTTCTTTCCTTTTTCCCCAGAGGCTCATCCAAAATAGAGGAAGCATGCGAAATCTACGCCAGAGCAGCAAACATGTTCAAAATGGCCAAAAACTGGAGTGGTATGTCATCTCCGCTAGAGCTCCTCCAAGGTGCTCTCCTCCTCCCTCAGCTTCCACTCACACAGGCCTGCCCGAGAGGTTGGCCTTGAGGGCCCCTTCTCTTTTTATGCCATCTCCGGCATCAGAAAGCCACTGGCCCGCTCTCTAATTGTTTTGTGCCTGCTGGGTTACTTTATACTCTGGGTCATGGGGCCTTGGAGAAAGGACAGAGAGGATGGGAATAAATAGATTATTAGACCTGGATAAACCCATGTGGATTGATGAGCTCTTAGAGTCCTCCTTAAATTCAGAACTTTGGGTTTCCTGGTAACTTCCTTAGTGCTTCCGTCAGTGTCTGAATTCTAGGCTGGGGTGGTGGGGGTGGGGAATGCTCAGGTGATTCCAATAACAGCATGAATCATGGCTACTGTTTGTTGAGTACTAAGTGCTCATCATTCAGTTGCGTTAGCACAGCAGCCCTAAGGGTCAGTCTGTAAATATCCCTATTTTACAGATTTGGAAACTGAGGCTTGGCTTAGTCTCTTGCCCAGAGTGCCAGAACTAGTAAATGACAGAACCAAGATTCAGAAACCAAGGCTGTGACTGCAGTTAGCCTGAGTGTTTAACCTGCCCCAGGGAGGCAGGAGAGCTTCACGGAGGAGAGGGGTGGGGAGGAGCCCCTTGGGCTCGGGAAGGCTGAAAATCTGTTTGGGGCTCCCTGCAGGCCCAAGAAACCCAGCAAGCCAGTGCACTGAGCCCCTTTTGAAGCTCATTTCATAACACATCTTTCATGTCACCAAGATCAAATTAAGGAGATACAGCAAGAGACCAGTGTCTGAATGCAGGGAGGAACTTCCTGACTGTGGAGGAGAGGGGACCTAGTGGTGGGACCATGGAGGCAGGGCGCAGAAGTGCACAATAAAATTGATTATCATCATTTTGAGAATGTTGTTGGTTTCCCAAAAATTCAAAGAGTTATTCCTGAGTTTTCATAAAATACGTTGTGAATGAAGCCAAATGTTCTGTGTATTTTTATGCTCCCGAACTAAGAAAATTCCTCTAGAGAAAAAAAGCTTATTTTTTAATTACATAGGTGTTGCTTTTCCCCTAAAATTTGTTACCTCTGCCCCCCAACTCTTCAAAGAAAAGCCCTAGGCCATTTTCCCCCGGTGTTATCCCCTTTTCTTGAAAATTTTTTTTTTTTTTTTTGAGACAGTCTTGCTCTGTCACCAGGCTGGAGTGCAGTGGTGCGATCTCGGCTCATTGCAACCTCTGCCTCCCTGGTTCAAGCGATTCTCCTGCCTCAGCCTCCCGACTAGCTGGGATTACAGGCACGTGCCTCTACGCCCAGCTAATTTTCATATCTTTAGTAGAGACAGGGTTTCACCATGTTGGCCAGGATGGTCTCCATCTCCTGATCTCATGATTTGCCCACCTCGGCCTCCCAAAGTGCTGGGATTACAGGCAAGAGACACCACGCCTGGCCGTAATTTTATACTCAAATTTGGAACTCTTGAAAATAATAATGAAATCATATAGTGATAATCTGGAAGGCTTTGTCTCTTCTGCTGCTCGAAACTTAAGAGGATGGGGCCAGGCCTCCTGGTCCTCTTCCAGCTCAGAAACTCTGACTCAGATTCAGCTGGAGGAGAATGAAGGGGGGAGAAGCCTCAGAACTGAACTGGAGGTGGTCAGCTCCACGAGGAGGAGGAGAGACACTGCTGCCTCCCAAACGTCAGTTAGGAGATGTGTGGGCAGAATGGCTTGGGACCCACAGAAGCTGACTGTGTGCAGATGAGCACAGGACAGATGAGGCTTCAGGCGCGGTCTCTTCTGCCCTCTGCCTATGGGCGTTGGTCTGCATGTATTCATTCTTGGTGTCCACATTTTGTTTCCCTCTCTGGACGTGCAGCTCCTGGAGGGAGCCGCCTCTGTGTTGTCCGACCCCAACTCCATGAGCCTCACAATTCATGCAGGTGCCTTGTCCATGGGGATCTGCAGTGAAGGGAACACAATGTGAACAGAGGCAGAGGAGTTGGGAGAATCAGGAAGAGCTTTGGGGAGATGTGGAGAAAGAAACAGGACTTGGAAAAGGGAGTAGATGGGAAGGTGTTATGTGGTTTAATCTCAGTTGCCCCTTGCTTCCCAAAATACCCCTCCCAAGCCACCCCATGATTCAACCTGTACTTTGTCTTCTAGTGGTGGTTCTGGGCACTGTGCTTTGAGGCTCCCCTAGGGAGGACTGCCCAGGATGGGAGGTGCAGGAGGCCACCTCACTCTGTTTTATATCCTTTCCAACTCAGCTCTGTATGCCTTCTCCTTGGATCTTTAGAAGTGGTGACCCTGGGAATACCAGCATAGCTGGGATTAGGGATATGGCATTTTACCTGGGCTTACCCTGGCTCTCTTTCCATGTACCTGGGGCTCAGGGGCTTCCCCTGAGGCAGCTTCCTGCCGCCCTTAGAGACTGTCAGGCGCACCACCAGGAGCCTCAGCACAGGAGCCAGCAGACCTGAGGTCTAGGCCTCAGTCTGGGCTCGCTCACGTCACCCTCGTCCTATCTTGGGAACTCTTTCCACATTTTCGAGAGCCCGATCCACCTCCCAGGGCAGTGTCTCTGTGGTTTCATAAAGTGTGGAGCCCCACTGAGGCCGGGACCGCCCTTCTCTTTTGTTCCAGCTGCTGGAAACGCGTTCTGCCAGGCGGCGCAGCTGCACCTGCAGCTCCAGAGCAAGCATGACGCAGCCACCTGCTTTGTGGACGCTGGCAACGCATTCAAGAAAGCTGACCCCCAAGGTGAGGACCTCTGTGGGCCACAGGGGCTGCCTGCCTGGCCCAAAGCGCCGTCCTAGCACCCTGCATCGAGTCCTCAGGTTTCCTGGAGGCTCTGGTTTTTCCAATGGCCGACATGTGATAGGCTGGCAGGGACGCGCCTGAGGTAGAGTGAGCATTGACTTCAGAACTGGCTCCCTTCCTTCTGGTTGGCATTCGCGCCCTGCTCAAGTCTCCGCTCCCTATCTACCCTGTCGGTGCAGCTGATCACCCCTTCCCAAGCCCAGAGCATTTGGGAGTGGGAGTTCCATTGCAGACCCACCGCCTGCCGGGGAGAGAGGAAAATCTGTTCTGTTGTCAGAATTAACATGCAGAAGGGAGCAGGGTGGGGGGGATTTCTGAGACCAGCCAGGTAGGAGTTGCTGCCGAAAAAGGAGCGGAAATTAGCCCAACCTGGCTTCCCTACATCCTGGGGAGGAATTAGAGAGAACAGAGCCCGAGATATAGTTGCCAGAGAACAAATTACTTAAACTGAGAGCGTGTTAGGGACAGAAGCCCAGTTTGGGGCTGACTCATGGTGAGAAAACAGTTTTTGTCCCCCTGGGTGCCTCCTGAAGAGGAAGTTCAGCCCAGTGTTTGTATGGGGCGGGAATTTTAATTTATTTATTTATTAATTATTTATTTATTTATTTATTATTAAATAAATTAAAATCTTGGTGCCAGGTACAGGTTGCTAATTAGAAAGCACAGGCAGTTTTTAAAAATGACCATCTACTGTCACTGTCATCTCAGGGGAATGGAAAATATATAAATCTTTAAAAAGTAAAAGGCTGTATAATCTTGGAGTAAGGGTCTGTCCTTCCCAAGAGAAGATAGGTTTGCAGCAA